>NC_057807.1:553731426-554331426 GCF_018294505.1 Triticum aestivum
TCCAGCGCCTCCCCGCGCGCATCCCTCCCCCGCCGCCGTCAGCCTGCGCCGCCGGCCCTCGGCCGCGTGATGCTGGCGGCGGTGGGCTTGCCCTTCCCCGCGCGCGGTCCTCCCCTGCTCGGGCGGTGATGGCCAGCGGCGGTGTGCTTCGGCCGGTGGCGGTTCGGCGTCCGGGTGTGGAGGCCGGCGGTGCTCGCCTTGGTGGTGCCGCCTCTTGGCAGCGGGGTGGTCCGGTGGTGCTGGCCGGCCGGGGGCCGTCCCCGGTCCAGATCTGGGCCCGTAGGGTTCCTTCTGGGTCCATGCGGGTCGGTTCCAGCGCAACTGCAACGCTCTCTGTATGAGGAGGCTGGGGAGCGGCTTGGACTGGGTCAGCGACGCCGGCGGCGTACCAGCTGCTGCGCGGAGGCGGGAGCTGTCCGGGCCTTTGAGGGCCCGGCCGGGCCTGTGGGGCCACGGGCCCGGTAGGCTGCTGCCATGGCGTCCGGTCGGCTACCGTCGTGGACGGTGGAGGTGGGGCCCTCCCGTATGCCGATGATGCTGTTGCTCTAGTCCCGGCTCCTCTTCTCCGTTGTGCAGACCATCTTCGCGGTGCTGTGGTGAGACAGCGTGGGAAGCTTCGTGTTCGTGTTGGCGCAGGGTGGTGGTCGGTCTGGTGGCGAGCTTCGGAGTGCCTGAGGGAGAGGCTGGGATCGGGAGAAATCTTTGTTGGCTTGGCCGACACCGACGCGGTGGCGCCTGAGGGTGCCGCCGGACCCTCTTGGAGGGCGTCGGGGCTACCCTTCCTCTCTCCTCGCCGTGTACCGGGGGAAACCCTTGGCAGCAGCGTCGTCATCGTCGCGTCCCTTCTTGGAGGTGTTGTTGGGTACAGGCACTTCGGAGTCTCAGAGCTTGGTGGGTGATCTCCGGTGGACGCAGCGGTCACGAGGCTTCGTCGTTTTTGTCGATCCGCCGTTATCGGCATTTGTTTCTTTTCTTTTTTTTTCTTTCTTTTCTTTTTGGGCGTGTTTGTGCTGCTTCCGCCCCAGCCCCTATCGTCGGTTGTATCGGTTGGTTGCTTTGTAATGCAAAGCGGGGGGAAACCCTTTTTCGTCGATGGTCTTTCCTGTTCCTGGCCACTAAACTCGCATGATTTAGTCCAAGCGCAAGAATAGAATAACGTGGGCGACCGGAACAGAAGCCGGTGACCGGTGAGTAAGCACAAGCTGTTCTCAACTATTGTCAAGGCAGAAAGGCAGAGCTACTGAGAAGAGGTTGGTGAGACAATCAACGAGCAGGTCGCGTGTTGTTAGTTGAGATGCAGTTGTTGGGTCTGAAAACGAGCAACGGTTGTGCATGTGGCACTTTGACTGCAACTTTGTTTGTACCACCCTGTGTTCTTGCGTCACGTTATTACCTACCAAAAATCTGCAACGTAGAAGAGAAACATAGACAGACAATTGCACACGACACACACACTGAGCCATGGCATTAATTAATCTTGTCATGACCCGGCTTGTAAAATGGCAACCCTGGCCTGGCCCGAGGCCCGAAATAATGGCTAACTAGTGGTTGGGGCGCCATTCGGTGGCGCCGCTTGAAAGAAAGTTGGGCGGTGTCGGGTGGGAGGCGTCTCTTTCACTTTCTTATTTATACTATGTAATGGTATTGCATGAGATTTAAAGTAACGAGCTCGGATAAGTGCAAAATAAGTGAAACAAGTAGTAAGCTGGTACATTGGTGTATGCCAAAAACTAAGTAGTATAACATCATCAAAGAAGGAAGGTTACCACTGCCTAACGTATAAAAAGCATATCACTATTGTGAAAGAAAGACCATTAAGATATAGCAGCAGCATGGTGTTGCTTGTCTCCATTGGCTCGGGACAAGGTACCTGCAGCATAAAAATACTCAAAAAATGATGGCATAAGAAAGATACTCAGCAATAGAAAAGCAAGCTAATTATAGACGATTGCATCCTTATTGTTAACCACATTTAAAAGGAATTTCCCAACCATCATTCAGGTTTGACCGAGAAAACACAAAGGCACAAAGCGCAAGACATTTTGCCTGGTAACTAAAGCAGAAAGCTAACATCATAGCAGAATGAGGTATGTTGTTGTATCTTTAGTCGCAGCCTATGACCTAGATTCTGAAGAAGTTTCTGAAAACAGTCATCATTCGTGCGTAAACCTGAGAAAACACAACTGACCTCAAGTGCGGTATATATGCATACTTTGACCCAATCCATCTATTGAGACGCCCATTTATTCAGTACAGAGGGTACATATCGATCTGTAAAACATTGGCTGCTTCAACTTTAAAACATCAGTTACCAATAAACGGTAAAAAAAATCAGTAAGAAAAGATCATCTAGAGGATGTGAAAAATTTAGGGGAAAAAACATCTAGAGGAGTCCTAGGGGAGTAGCAGCGTCGTGCCTTGCCACCGGGGTGGCAAGGAGGAGCAGCGTCGAGCCTTGTCGACAAGAAAAGGCTGGGGAGAAGCTGGTCTCATGATGGCCACTTACATTACTGGCAACACATCCTGCCAAACATAGTGCATATCATTCTTATACTATTTGAAACATAGCCTATATGCGGATGCATTTTTTAGTTGTTACATTACCCATTGATCCAGTAATGAAAATAATAGTTCATCCCATATATAGTTCATCCCATATAAATAATTTCAGTTCTGGTCACAAGGGCCATTCTATTGAAAAAACACTTATTACTAAGCAATCAATCGACACATTAGTAATATATTTCGCTTGACGGAACTTTGCTTTAAAATTTAAAACCTATTACAAAATGAAAGAATTTGTAGAAACAAAACTAATTTCTTTCCCTCAGTGTGCAACTGAGCAAAAGGCATGCAAAGCAAACAATCTCATTACTAATGGCATATCTTAGAAATCTTACAAATTAAATATCCTTTATACATCAAGGGTGAAAAGAACAATAAAATCAGGCAATTGATTTATATATACTCAACATAAAAAGATCTACAAGGATAGATTGTGTCCAGAATACATACTCTAGTTCATCTAATAGTTGATTATTTCCCTTTATAATATAATAAGAATGGCATAGACAATGAGCTATAGGTAATATGATGCACTGCTTATTTTCTAAAATGAAGACACATTTATTGGATGGCAGAATTTAACTGTAGTACAATGAAATGGAGAGTCAACAGATGGTAAACAGAGTGCTGCAAGCAGCCAACCTTTGCTCCAAGCGGTATGTTTCATGTGATAACATAATCCAGTATAAGGGAAAGCATTCAACAAAATAAATATTTCACAATCCAGGACGAAAAACACCAAATACGTGAAACATCCAACCCACCCAAACTAATAACTACAGTCATAATCCATTAATCTCCGTTCCTTCTATCTTTCCTCACTGAAATACACAGGGTGACATCCCAAAAATGTCTAATAAAAGCACTGCCCCCGAAGGAGGATAGTGACTACGAAACCACCAGACTTATGACTTAAACACATGTATAGAGTTACCAAAGCACGCCAAAATTGAAGGAAATATGCCCTAGAGGCAATAATAAAGTTCTTATTTATTTCCTTATTTCATGATAAATGTTTATTATTCATGTTAGAATTGTATTAACCGGAAACTTAGTACATGTGTGAATACATAGACAAAACATATTGTCCCTAGTATGCCTCTACTTGACTAGCTCGTTTATCAAAGATGGTTATGTTTCCTAACCATAGACATGAGTTGTCATTTGATGAACGGGATCACATCATTAGGAGAATGATGTGATGGACATGACCCATCCGTTAGCTTAGCATTATGATCGTGACAGTTTCATTGCTACTGCTTTCTTCATGACTTATACATGTTCCTTAGACTATGAGATTATGCAACTCCCGAATACCGGAGGAACACTTTGTGTGCTACTAAACGTCACAACGTAAAAGGGTGATTATAAAGGTGCTCTACAGGTGTCTCCGAAGGTATTTGTTGGGTTGGCACAGATCGATATTAGGATTTGTCACTCCGTGTTTTGGAGAGGTATCTCTGGGCCCTCTCGGTAATGCTCATCACTATAAGCCTTGCAAGCATTATAACTAATGAGTTAGTTGCGGGATGAAGTATTACGGAACGAGTAAAGAGACTTCCCAGTAACGAGATTGAACTAGGTATGATGATACCGACGATCGAATCTCGAGCAAGTAACATACCGATGACAAAGGGAACAACGTATGTTGTTATGCGGTTTGACCGATAAAGATCTTCGTAGAATATGTAGGAGTCAATATGAGCATCCAGGTTCCGCTATTGGTTATTTACCGGAGATGTGTCTCGGTCATGTCTACATAGTTCTCAAACCCGTAGGGTCCGCACGCTTAACGTTTGATGACAATATGTATTACGAGTTATGTGTTTTTTATGACCGAAGTTTGTTCGGAGTCCCGTATGAGATGACAGACGTGACGAGGAGTCTCGAAATGGTCGAGACATAAAGATTGATATATTGGACGACTATATTCGGACACTGGAAGTGTTCCAGAGAAGTTGCGGATAAAACCGGAGTGCTGGAGGGTTACCAGAACACCCCCCCCCCCCGAAGTAATGTGCCTTAGTGGGCCTTTAGGGGAGAGAGAGGGCCGCACCAGGAGGTGCCCCTCAAGGGGAGTCTGAATAGGACAAGGGGATGGGGGCGCGGCCCCTCTTTTCCTCTCCCTCTCCCTCTCGTTCCTTCTTTTCCTAGTTGGACTAGGAAAGGGGGGAACCTACTCCTATCCTACTTGGAGTAGGATTCCCCCCTTGGGCGCGCCCCTTGTGGCCGGTCGGCCTCCTCCTCTCCTCCTTTATATACGGGGGAGGGGGCACCCCAAAGACACACAAGTTGATCTTTTAGCCGTGTGCGGTGCCCCCCTCCACAATTACACACCTCGATCATACTGTTGCGGAGCTTAGGTGAAGCCCTGTGCCGGTAGCATCATCATCACCATCGCCACGCCGTCGTGCTTACGGAACTCACCCTCGCCTCAACTGGATCAAGAGTACGAGGGACGTCATCGAGCTGAATGTGTGCTGAATGTGGATGTGCCGTACATTCGGTGCTTGATCGGATGGATCGCGAAGAGGTTCGACTATATCAACCGCATTACAAAACGCTTCCGCTTTTGGTCTATGAGGGTACGTAGACGCACTCTTCCCTCTTGTTGCTATGCATCTCCTAGATAGATCTTGCGTGATCATAGGATTTTTTTTGAAATTACCACGTTCCCCAACAGTGGCATCCGAGCCAGGTCTATGCGTAGATGTTATATGCACGAGTAGAACACAAGTGATTGTGGGCGATAATAGTCATACTGCTTACCACCAACGTCTTACTTTGATTCGTCGGTATTGTTGGATGAAGCGGCCCGGACCGACATTACATGACCGTGTTCATGAGACTGGTTCTACCGATGTGCTTTTGCACACAGGTGGCTGGCGGGTGTCTGTTTCTCCAACTTTATTTGAATCGAGTTTGACTACGGCTGGTCCTTGCGAAGGTTAAAACAACACACTTGACGAAAAATCGTTGTGGTTTTGATGCGTAGGTAAGAACGGTTCTCACTAGAATCCCGTAGCAGCTACGTAAAAACTTGCAACAACAAAGTAGAGGACGTATAACTTGTTTTTGCAGGGCTTGCTGTGATGTGATATGGTCAAGGCATGATGTGATATAAATTGTTGTATGAGATGATCATGTTTTGTAACAAATTTGTCGACAACTCGCAGGAGCCACATGGTTGTCGCTTTATTGTATGCAATGCAATCGTCATGTAATTGTTTTACTTTATCACTAAGTGGTAGCGATAGTTGTAGTAACAATAGTTGGCGAGACGACAATGATGCTACGATGGAGATCAAGGTGTCGCGCCGGTGATGATGGAGATCATGACGATGCTTCGGTGATGGAGATCATGAGCACAAGATGATGATGGCCATATCATGTCACATATTTTGATTGCATGTGATGTTTATCTTTTATGCATCTTATTATTCTTAGTACGGTGGTAGCATTATAAGATGATCCCTTACTAAAATTCAAGGTACAAGTGTTCTCCCTGAGTATGCACCCTTGCTATAGTTCGTCGTGCCGAGACACCACATGATGATCGGGTGTGATAAGCTCTACATTCACATACAATGGGTGCAAGCCAGTTTTGCACACGCAAAATACTCGGGTTAAACTTGACGATCCTAGCATATGCAGATATGGCCTCGGAACACTGAGACCGAAAGGTCGAACGTGAATCATATAGTATATATGATCAACATAGTGATGTTCACCATTGAAAACTACTCCATCTCATGTGATGATTGGACATGGTTTAGTTGATTTGGATCACGTGATCATTTAGATGACTAGGGGGGTGTCTATCTAAGTGGGAGTTCTTAAGTAATATGATTAATTGAACTTTAATTTATCATGAACTTAGTCCTGATAGTTATTTTGCATGTCTATGTTATTGTAGATCAATGGCCCGTGCTACCATTCCTTTAAATTTTAATGCGTTCCTAGAGAAAGCTAAGTTGAAAGATGATGGCAGCAACTACACGGATTCGGTCCGTAACTTGAGGATTATCCTTATTGCTACACAGAAAAATTACGTCCTGGAAGCACCGCTAGGTGTACCACCAGCGCCCACAACTTCACACATTATGAATGCCTGGCAGACGCGTGTTGATGACTATTCGATAGTTCAGTGTGCCATGCTTTACGGCTTAGAATCGGGACTTCAAAGACATTTTGAACATCATGGAGCATATGAGATGTTCCAAGAGTTGAAGTTAATATTTCAAGCAAATGCCCGAATTGAGAGATATGAAGTCTCCAACAAGTTCTATAGCTGCAAAATGGAGGAGAATAGTTCTGTCAGTGAACACATACTCAGAATCTCTGGGTACCATAAACACTTGAAAGTGCAACTATCCCTGGGTGGTTTTGGTAATTCCTAACAACATATATCTCATTGAGCTAATGCTATTTCAAGATAAATATTTCAGGAAAGCTCAATGTTTGTCATGGCATGGATGAGAAACGTGGACCCCTCAAAATGCTAAGGACAAAAGGATTGGATCAAGCTCAAAGCACAAGACTCTGCATTTTACTTTTAGTGATCCAAGATCACATTGAGTCAATAGGAAAGCCAATACTATTAAGAGGGGGTGAGGTGTTGCTTAATGGCTTGCTTGCTCAAAGTGCTTAGTGATATGCTCCAAAGTCATCAACCATTTTCTCATATCCACACATGTCCCAAACCAAAAGTCAAACTCGGACCTGCCGAAACTCTCTATCCGGCGCCACCGATTTCAATTGACATAGCCACTTCCAGAAACCCTAGTCTTTTCGGTCTCATCGATAGGGATCTCGTCTCACCGAGATGTGATTGTAATCTCTCTATTTCCCTTCCTAACGTTTCGGTCATACCGAGATGAGCGATCGGTCCCACCGAGATTGCAATGCAAACTCTATGTTTCCCTATCGTAACGTTCGGTCCAACCGAGATGAGCGAATCGGTCCCACCGAGTTTGCCTGACCAACTCTCTGGTTAGCTTATTACCAAAATCGGTCTCACCAAGTTTGTGTAATCGGTCTCACCAGGATTACATTATGCCCTAACTCTAATGATATCGGTCCCACCGAGTTGACATTTCAGTCCCACCGAAATGCCTAACGGTCACATTATGAACTAAATCGGTCTGACGGAGTTTAACGATTCGGTCCCACTGAGTTTGGTAAGTTGTGTGTAACGGTTAGATTTTGTGTGGAGGCTATATATACCCCTCCACCCACTCTTCATTCATGGAGAGAGCCATTAGAACATGCCTACACTTCCACTATCCATTTTCTGAGAGAGAACCACCTAGAGTTGTGTTGAGATCAAGATATTCCATTCCTACCACATAAATCTTGATCTCTAGCCTTCCCCAAGTTGCTTTCCACTCAAATCTTCTTTCCACCAAATCCAAATCCAGTGAGAGAGAGTTGAGTGTTGGGGAGACTATCATTTGAAGCACAAGAGCAAGGAGTTCATCATCAACACACCATCTATTACCTTTTGGAGAGTGGTGTCTCCTAGATTGGCTAGGTGTCACTTGGGAGCCTCCGTCAAGATTGTGGAGTTGAACCAAGGAGTTTGTAAGGGCAAGGAGATCGCCTACTTCGTGAAGATCTACCCGAGTGAGGCAAGTCCTTCGTGGGCGACGGCCATGGTGGGATATACAAGGTTTCTTCTTCGTGGACCCTTCGTGGGTGGAGCCCTCCGTGGACTCGCGCAACCGTTACCCTTCGTGGGTTGAAGTCTCCATCAACGTGGATGTACGATAGCACCACCTATCGGAACCATGGATAAAAAATCTCCGTGTCACCATTGCGTTTGCTTCCTCAAACTCCTCCCTTTACCTTCATATGCAATTGTTTACATTCTGCTGCTATACTCTTATAATTGCATGTGTAGGTTGATTGCTTGACTTGTGCTAAGTTGCTAAAATCTGCCAAGATCTAAAATTGGGAAAAATCTAGATTTATATTTGGTCAAGCAGTCTAATCACCCCTCCTTTAGACATACTTTCGATCCTACACCACTTGACTCAGCTGGGAGTTAATCTTCCTGATGATAGTGTCATCGATAGAGTTCTTCAATCACTGCCACCAAGCTATAAAGGCTTCGTGATGAACTATAATATGCAAGGGATGAACAAGACTATTCCCGAGCTCTTCGCGATGCTAAAGGCTGCGGAGGTAGAAATGAAAAAGGAGCATCAAGTGTTGATGGTCAATAAGACCACTAGTTTCAAGAAAAAGGGCAAAGAGAAGAAGGGGAACTTCAAGAAGAACGACAAGCAAGTTGCTGATCAAGAGAAGAAACCCAAGTCTGGACCTAAGCCTGGAACTGAGTGCTTCTACTACAAAGGGACTGATCATTGTTAGCGGAACAACCCCAAGTATTTGGCGGATAAGAAGGATGGCAAAGTGAAAGGTATATTTGATATACATGTTATTTGATGTGTACCTTACTAATGCTCGCAGTAGCGCCTGTGTATTTGATACTGGTTTTGTTGCTCATATTTGCAACTCGAAACAGGGGCTACAGATCAAGCAAAGATTGGCTAAGGACGAGGTGATGATGTGTGTCGGAAATGGTTCTAATGTCGATGTGATCGCCGTCGGCATGCTACCTCTACATCTACCATCGGGATTAGTTTTAGACCTGAATAATTGTTATTTGGTGCCAACGTTGAGCATGAACATTATATCTGGATCTTGTTTGATGCGAGATGGTTATTCATTTAAATCAGAGAATAATGGTTGTTCTATTTATGTGAGCAATATATTTTATGGTCATGCACCCTTGCTGAGTGGCCTATTTTTGTTGAATCTCGATGGTGATGATATACATATTCATAATGTTGATGCCAAAAGATGCAAAGTTAATAATGATACTGCAACTTATTTGTGGCACTGCCGTTTGGGTCATATCGGTGTAAAGCGCATGAAGAAACTCCATGCTGATGGACTTTTGGATGAAGGAAATATGCCCTAGAGGCAATAATAAAGTTATTATTTATTTCCTCATATCATGATAGATGTTTATTATTCATGCTAGAATTGTATTAACCGGAAACATGATACATGTGTGAATACATAGACAAACATAACGTCACTAGTATGCCTCTACTTGACTAGCTCATTAATCAAAGATGGTTATGTTTCCTAACCATAGACATGTGTTGTCATTTGATTAAAGAGATCACATCATTAGGAGAATGATGTGATTGACATGACCCATTCCGTTAGCCTAGCACTTGATCGTTTAGTATGTTGCTATTGCTTTCTTCATGACTTATACATGTTCCTGTAACTATGAGATTATGCAACTCCTGTTTACCGGAGGAACACTTTGTGTGCTACCAAACGTCACAATGTAACTGGGTGATTGTAAAGGATCTCTACAGGTGTATCCAAAGGTACATGTTGGGTTGGCGTATTTCGAGATTAGGTTTTGTCACTCCGATTGTCGGAGAGGTATCTCTGGGCCCTCTCGGTAATGCACATCACTATAAGCCTTGCAAGCAATGTAGCTAATGAGTTAGTTACGGAATGATGCATTACGTAACGAGTAAAGAGACTTGCCGGTAATGAGATTGAACTAGGTATTAGATACCGACGATCGAATCTCGGGCAAGTAACATGCCGACGACAAAGGGAACAAACATATGTTGTTATGCGGTTTGACCGATAAAGATCTTCGTAGAATATGTAGGAGCCAATATGAGCATCCAGGTTCCGCTATTGGTTATTGACTGAGAATAGTTCTAGGTCATGTCTACATAGTTCTCGAACCCGTAGGGTCCGCACGCTTAACGTTACGATGACAGTTTCACTATGAGTTTATATGTTTTGATGTACCGAAGGTTGTTCGGAGTCCCGGATGTGATCCCGGGCATGACGAGGAGTCTCTAAATGGTCGAGACATAAAGATTGATATATTAGAAGCCTATATTTGGATATTGGAATCGTTCCGGGAGAAACCGGGATTTTTCTGGAGTACCGGGGGGTTACCGGAACCCCCCGGGGGTTATTGGGCCTACATGGGCCATGAGGGAGAAGAGGAGGGCCGGCCAGGGCAGGCCGCGCGCCCCCTCCCCCCTAGTCCGAATAGGACAAGGAAGGGGGGGGGCTTTCCTCTTTCCCCTCCCCCCTTTCCTTCTTCACCAAGGCAAGAGGAGGGAGTCCTACTCCCGGTGGGAGTAGGACTCCTCCAGGCGCACCCCTAGGGGGCCGGCCGCACCTCCCCCTCCCTCCTTTATATACGGGGGCAGGGGGGCACCTCTAGACACACAAGTTGATCTTCGTGATCGTTCCTTAGCCGTGTGCGGTGCCCCCCCTCCACCATATTCCACCTCGGTCATATTGTAGCGGTGCTTAGGCGAAGCCCTGCATCGGTAGAACATCATCATCGTCACCACGCCGTCATGCTGACGGAACTCATCCCCGACACCCTGCTGGATTGGAGTCCGGGGATCGTCATCGAGCTGAACATGTGCTGAAATCGGAGGTGCCATACGTTCGGTGCTTGGATCGGTCGGATCGTGAAGACGTACGACTACATCAACGGCATTGTCATAACGCTTCCGCTTTCGGTCTACGAGGGTACGTGGACACACTCTCCCCTCTCGTTGCTATGCATCACCATGATCTTGTGTGTGCGTAGGATTTTTTTTGAAATTACTGCGTTCCCCAACAGTGGCATCCGAGCCTAGGTTTTATGCGTTGATGTTATATGCACGAGTAGAACACAAGTGAGTTGTGGGCGATACAAGTCATACTGCTTACCAGCATGTCATACTTTGGTTCAGCGGTATTGTGAGATGAAGCGGCCCGGACCGACATTACGCGTACGCTTACGCGAGACTGGTTTCACCGTTACGAGCACTCGTGCTTAAAGGTGACTAGCGGGTGTCTGTCTCTCTCATTTTAGTTGAACCGAGTATGGCTACGCCCGATCCTTGCGAAGGTTAAAACAGCATCAACTTGACAAACTATCGTTGTAGTTTTTATGTGTAGGTAAGAACGGTTCTTGCTAAGCCCGTAGCAGCCACGTATAAACTTGCAACAACAAAGTAGAGGACGTCTAACTTGTTTTTGCAGGGCATGTTGTGATGTGATATGGTCAAGACGTGATGCTATATTTTATTGTATGAGATGATCATGTTTTGTAACCGAAGTTATCGGCAACTGGCAGGAGCCATATGGTTGTCTCTTTATTGTATGAAATGCAAACGCCCTGTATTTGCTTTACTTTATCACTAAGCGGTAGCGATAGTCATAGAAGCAATAGACGGCGTAAACGACAACGATGCTACGATGGAGATCAAGGTGTCGCGCCGGTGACGATGGTGATCATGACGGTGCTTCCAAGATGGAGATCACAAGCACAAGATGATGATGGCCATATCATATCACTTATATTGATTGCATGTGATGTTTATCCTTTATGCATCTTATCTTGCTTTGATTGACGGTAGCATTTTAAGATGATCTCTCACTAAAAATTATCAAGAAGTGTTCTCCCTGAGTATGCACCGTTGCGAAAGTTCTTCGTGCTGAGACACCACGTGATGATCGGGTGTGATAGGCTCTACGTTCAAATACAACGGGTGCAAAACAGTTGCACACGCGGAATACTCAGGTTAAACTTGACGAGCCTAGCATATAACAGATATGGCCTCGGAACACGGAGACCGAAAGGTCGAACGTGAATCATATAGTAGATATGATCAACATAGTGATGTTCACCATTGAAACTACTCCATCTCACGTGATGATCGGACATGGTTTAGTTGATTTGGATCACGTGATCACTTAGATGACTAGAGAGATGTCTGTCTAAGTGGGAGTTCTTAAGTAATATGATTAATTGAACTTAAATTTATCATGAACTTAGTACCTGATAGTATTTTGCTTGTCTATGTTTGTTGTAGATAGATGGCTCGTGCTGTTGTTCCGTTGAATTTTAATGCGTTCCTTGAGAAAGCAAAGTTGAAAGATGATGGTAGCAATTACACGGACTGGGTCCGTAACCTGAGGATTATCCTCATTGCTGCACAGAAGAATTACGTCCTGGAAGCACCGCTGGGTGCCAGGCCTGCTGCTGATGCAACTGACGACGTTAAGAACGTCTGGCAGAGCAAAGCTGATGACTACTCGATAGTTCAGTGTGCCATGCTTTACGGCTTAGAACCGGGTCTTCAACGACGTTTTGAACGTCATGGAGCATATGAGATGTTCCAGGAGTTGAAGTTAATATTTCAAGCAAATGCCCGGATTGAGAGATATGAAGTCTCCAATAAGTTCTATAGCTGCAAGATGGAGGAGAATAGTTCTGTCAGTGAACACATACTCAAAATGTCTGGGTATAATAATCACTTGATTCAACTGGGAGTTAATCTTCCTGATGATAGTGTCATTGACAGAATTCTTCAATCACTGCCACCAAGCTACAAGAGCTTCGTGATGAACTATAATATGCAAGGGATGAACAAGACTATTCCCGAGCTCTTCGCAATGCTAAAAGCCGCGGAGGTAGAAATCAAGAAGGAGCATCAAGTGTTGATGGTCAACAAGACCACCAGTTTCAAGAAAAAGGGCAAAGGGAAGAAGAAGGGGAACTTCAAGAAGAACAACAAACAAGTTGCTGCTCAAGAGAAGAAACCCAAGTCTGGACCTAAGCCTGAGACTGAGTGCTTCTACTGCAAGCAGACTGGACACTGGAAGCGGAACTGCCCCAAGTATTTGGCGGATAAGAAGGATGGCAAAGTAAACAAAGGTATATGTGATATACATGTTATTGATGTGTACCTTACTAATACTCGCAGTAGTACCTGGGTATTTGATACTGGTTCTGTTGCTAATATTTGCAACTCGAAACAGGGACTACGGATTAAGCGAAGATTGGCTAAGGACGAGGTGACGATGCGCGTGGGAAATGGTTCCAAAGTCGATGTGATCGCAGTCGGCACGCTACCTCTACATCTACCATCGGGATTAGTTTTAGACCTAAATAATTGTTATTTGGTGCCAGCGTTGAGCATGAACATTATATCTGGATCTTGTTTGATGCGAGACGGTTATTCATTTAAATCAGAGAATAATGGTTGTTCTATTTATATGAGTAATATCTTTTATGGTCATGCACCCTTGAAGAGTGGTCTATTTTTATTGAATCTCGAAAGTAGTGATACACATATTCATAGTGTTGAAACCAAAAGATGCAGAGTTGATAATGATAGTGCAACTTATTTGTGGCACTGCCGTTTAGGTCATATCGGTATAAAGCGCATGAAGAAACTCCATACTGATGGACTTTTGGAATCACTTGATTATGAATCACTTGGTACTTGCGAACCGTGCCTCATGGGCAAGATGACTAAAACGCCGTTCTCCGGAACTATGGAGCGAGCAACTGATTTATTGGAAATCATACATACTGATGTTTGTGGTCCAATGAATATTGAGGCTCGCGGCGGGTATCGTTATTTTCTCACCTTCACAGATGATTTGAGCAGATATGGGTATATCTACTTAATGAAACACAAGTCTGAAACATTTGAAAAGTTCAAAGAATTTCAGAGTGAAGTGGAAAATCATCGTAATAAGAAAATAAAATTTCTACGATCTGATCGTGGAGGAGAATATTTGAGTTACGAGTTTGGTTTACATTTGAAACAATGCGGAATAGTTTCGCAACTCACGCCACCCGGAACACCACAACGAAATGGTGTGTCCGAACGTCGTAATCGTACTTTACTAGATATGGTGCGATCTATGATGTCTCTTACTGATTTACCGCTATCGTTTTGGGGTTATGCTTTAGAGACGGCCGCATTCACGTTAAATAGGGCACCATCAAAATCCGTTAAGACGACGCCTCATGAACTGTGGTTTGGCAAGAAACCAAAGTTGTCGTTTCTTAAAGTTTGGGGCTGCGATGCTTATGTGAAGAAACTTCAACCAGATAAGCTCGAACCCAAATCGGAGAAATGTGTCTTCATAGGATACCCAAAAGAGACTGTTGGGTACACCTTCTATCACAGATCTGAGGGCAAGATTTTCGTTGCTAAATTCGGATCCTTTCTAGAGAAGGAGTTTCTCTCGAAAGAAGTGAGTGGGAGGAAAGTAGAACTTGATGAGGTAACTGTACCTGCTCCCTTATTGGAAAGTAGTCCATCACAAGAACCGGTTCCTGTGACAACTACACCAATTAGTGAGGAAGCTAATGATATTGATCATGAAACTTCAGATCAAGTTTCTACTGAACCTCGTAGGTCTACCAGAGTAAGATCCGCACCAGAGTGGTACGGTAATCCTATTCTGGAAGTCATGTTACTTGACCATGGCGAACCTACGAACTATGAGGAAGCGATGATGAGCCCAGATTCCGCAAAATGGCTAGAAGCCATGAAATCTGAGATGGGATCCATGCATGAGAACAAAGTATGGACTTTGGTTGACTTGCCCGATGATCGGCAAGCCATTGAGAATAAATGGATCTTTAAGAAGAAGACTGACGCAGATGGTAATGTAACTGTCTATAAAGCTCGACTTGTTGCGAAAGGTTTTCGACAAGTTCAAGGGGTTGACTACGATGAGACTTTCTCACCCGTAGCGATGCTTAAGTCTGTCCGAATCATGTTAGCAATTGCTGCATTTTATGATTATGAAATTTGGCAAATGGATGTCAAAACTGCATTCTTGAATGGATTTCTGGAAGAAGAGTTGTATATGATGCAACCAGAAGGTTTTGTCGATCCAAAAGGTGCTAACAAAGTGTGCAAGCTCCAGCGATCCATTTATGGACTGGTGCAAGCATCTCGGAGTTGGAATAAACGCTTTGATAGTGTGATCAAAGCATATGGTTTTATACAGACTTTTGGAGAAGCCTGTATTTACAAGAAAGTGAGTGGGAGCTCTGTAGCATTTCTGATATTATATGTAGATGACATATTATTAATTGGAAATGATATAGAATTTCTGGATAGCATAAAGGGATACTTGAATAAAAGTTTTTCTATGAAAGACCTCGGTGAAGCTGCTTACATATTGGGCATCAAGATTTATAGAGATAGATCAAGACGCTTAATTGGACTTTCACAAAGCACATACCTTGATAAAGTTTTGAAAAAGTTCAAAATGGATCAGGCAAAGAAAGGGTTCTTGCCTGTATTACAAGGTGTGAAGTTGAGTCAGACTCAATGCCCGACCACAGCAGAAGATAGAGAGAAAATGAAAAATATTCCCTATGCTTCAGCCATAGGCTCTATCATGTATGCAATGCTGTGTACCAGACCTGACGTATGCTTAGCAATAAGCTTGGCAGGAAGGTACCAAAGTAATCCAGGAGTGGATCACTGGACAGCGGTCAAGAACATCCTGAAATACTTGAAAAGGACTAAGGATATGTTTCTCGTATATGGAGGTGACAAAGAGCTAGTCGTAAATGGTTACGTCGATGCAAGCTTTGACACTGATCCGGACGATTCTAAATCGCAAACCGGATACGTGTTTTTATTAAACGGTGGAGCTGTAAGTTGGTGCAGTTCTAAACAAAGCGTCGTGGCGGGATCTACATGTGAAGTGGAGTACATAGCTGCTTCGGAAGCAGCAAATGAAGGAGTCTGGATGAAAGAGTTCATTTCCGATCTAGGTGTCATACCTAGTGCATCGGGACCAATGAAGATCTTCTGTGACAATACTGGTGCAATTGCCTTGGCAAAGGAATCCAGATTTCACAAAAGGACCAAGCACATCAAGAGACGCTTCAATTCCATCCGGGACCAAGTCCAGGTGGGAGACATAGAGATTTGCAAGATACATACGGATCTGAATGTTGCAGACCCGTTGACTAAGCCTCTTCCACGAGCAAAACATGATCAGCACCAGGACTCCATGGGTGTTAGAATCATTACTGCGTAATCTAGATTATTGACTCTAGTGCAAGTGGGAGACTGAAGAAAATATGCCCTAGAGGCAATAATAAAGTTATTATTTATTTCCTCATATCATGATAAATGTTTATTATTCATGCTAGAATTGTATTAACCGGAAACATGATACATGTGTGAATACATAGACAAACATAACGTCACTAGTATGCCTCTACTTGACTAGCTCATTAATCAAAGATGGTTATGTTTCCTAACCATAGACATGTGTTGTCATTTGATTAAAGAGATCACATCATTAGGAGAATGATGTGATTGACATGACCCATTCCGTTAGCCTAGCACTTGATCATTTAGTATGTTGCTATTGCTTTCTTCATGACTTATACATGTTCCTGTAACTATGAGATTATGCAACTCCCGTTTACCGGAGGAACACTTTGTGTGCTACCAAACGTCACAATGTAACTGGGTGATTATAAAGGAGCTCTACAGGTGTATCCAAAGGTACATGTTGGGTTGGCATATTTCAAGATTAGGTTTTGTCACTCCGATTGTCGGAGAGGTATCTCTGGGCCCTCTCGGTAATGCACATCACTATAAGCCTTGCAAGCAATGTAGCTAATGAGTTAGTTGTGGAATGATGCATTACGCAACGAGTAAAGAGACTTGCCGGTAACGAGATTGAACTAGGTATTAGATACCGACGATCGAATCTCGGGCAAGTAACATGCCGATGACAAAGGGAACAAACATATGTTGTTATGCGGTTTGACCGATAAAGATCTTCGTAGAATATGTAGGAGCCAATATGAGCATCCAGGTTCCGCTATTGGTTATTGACCGAGAATAGTTCTAGGTCATGTCTACATAGTTCTCGAACCCGTAGGGTCCGCACGCTTAACGTTACGATGATAGTTTCATTATGAGTTTATATGTTTTGATGTACCGAAGGTTGTTCGTAGTCCCAGATGTGATCCTGGACATGACGAGGAGTCTAGAAATGGTCGAGACGTAAAGATTGATATATTGGAAGCCTATATGTGGATATCGGAATCGTTCCGGGAGAAACCGGGATTTTTCCGGAGTACCGGGGGGTTACCGGAACCCCCCGGGGGTTATTGGGCCTACATGGGCCATGAGGGAGAAGAGGAGGGCCGGCCAGGGCAGGCCACGCGCCCCCTCCCCCCCTAGTCCGAATAGGACAAGGAAGGGGGGGGGGCAGCGCCCCCCTTTCCTCTTTCCCCTCCCCCTTTCCTTCTCCACCAAGGCAAGAGGGGGGAGTCCTACTCCCGGTGGGAGTAGGACTCCTCCAGGCGCACCCCTAGGGGGACGGCCGCACCTCCCCCCTCCCTCCTTAATATACGAGGGTAGGGGGGCACCTCTAGACACACAAGTTGATCTTCATGATTGTTCCTTAGCCGTGTGCAGTGCCCCCCCTCCACCATATTCCACCTCGGTCATATCGTTGCAGTGCTTAGGTGAAGCCCTGCGTCGGTAGAACATCATCATCGTCACACGCCGTCGTGCTGACGGAACTCATCCCCGACACCCTGCTGGATCGGAGTCCAGGGATCATCATCGAGCTGAACGTGTGCTGAACTCGGAGGTGCCGTACGTTCGGTGCTTCGATCGGTCGGATCATGAAGACGTACGACTACATCATCCGCGTTGTCATAACGCTTCCGCTTTCGGTCTACGAGGGTACGTGGACACACTCTCCCCTCTCGTTGTTATGCATCACCATGATCTTGCGTGTGCGTAGGAATTTTTTTGAAATTACCGCGTTCCCCAACATTGGAATCACTTGATTATGAATTGCTTGGTGCTTGCGAACCATGCCTTATGGGCAAGATGACTAAAACCCCATTCTCTGGAACAACACGAGCTATTGACTTATTGGAAATAATACACACTGATGTATGCGGTCCAATGAGTATTGAGGCTCGTGGCGGGTAACATTATTTTCTTACCTTCACTGATGATTTGAGCAGATATAGTTATATCTACTTAATGAAACATAAGTCTGGAACATTTTAAAAGTTCAAAGAATTTCAGAGTGAAGTGGAAAATCATCGTAACAAGAAAACAAAGTTTCTACGATCTGATCATGGAGGAGAATATTTGAGTTACGAGTTTGGTCTTCATTTGAAACAACATGGGATAGTTTCACAATTAACGCCACCTGGAACACCATGGTGAAATGGTGTGTCCGAACGTCGTAACCGTACTTTATTGGATATGGTGCGATCTATGATGTCTCTTACTGATTTATCGCTATCGTTTTGGGGTTATGCTTTAGAGACGGCTGCATTCACTTTTAATAGGGCACCATCAAAATCCATTGAGACGACGCCTTATGAACTGTGGTTTGGCAAGAAACCAAAGTTGTCGTTTCTTAAAATATGGGGTTGTGATGCTTATGTGAAAAAGCTTCAACCTGGTAAGCTCGAACCCAAATCGAAGAAGTGCGTCTTCATAGGATACCCAAAGGAGACTGTTGGGTACACCTTCTATCACAGATCCGAAGGCAAAATATTTGTTGCTAAGAATGGATCCTTTCTGGAGAAGGAGTTTCTCTCGAAAGAAGTGAGTGGGAGGAAAGTAGAACTTGATGAGGTAATTGTACCTTCTCCCTTATTGGAAAGTAGTTCATCATAGAAATCAGTTCCAGTGATTCCTACACCAATTAGTGAGGTGATGACCCACAAGTGTAGGGGATCTATCGTAGTCCTTTTGATAAGTAAGAGTGTCAAACCCAACGAGGAGCAGAAGGAAATGATAAGCGGTT
Organism: Triticum aestivum; assembly: GCF_018294505.1. Classification (NCBI taxonomy): domain Eukaryota; kingdom Viridiplantae; phylum Streptophyta; class Magnoliopsida; order Poales; family Poaceae; genus Triticum; species Triticum aestivum. Next base: position 553,750,672 of record NC_057807.1, read on the forward strand.
TTCAGTAAGGTTTTCTCTGCAAGCACTGAAATAGTAGGTGATAGATAGTTTTGTGATAAGATAAATAGTAATGAGCAAAAGTAAATAAAGTAAATAAAGTGCAGCAAGGTGGCCCAATCCTTTATGTATCAAAGGATAAGCCTCGACAAATTCTAATAATGAGGAAGGAGTTCCCGAGGACACATTGGGAATTATCGTCAAGCTAGTTTTCATCACGCTCATATGATTCGCGTTCGGTACTTTGATAATTTGATATGTGGGTGGATCGGCACTTGGGTACTGCCCTAACTTGGACAAGCATCCCACTTATGATTAACCCCTATTGCAAGCGTCCGCAACTACAAAAAGGAGTGAGGGAGTCCTAGACTAGGGGGTGTCCGGATAGCCGAACTATCATCATCGGCCGGACTCCAAGACTATGAAGATACAAGATTGAAGACTTCGTCCCGTGTCCGGATGGGACTTTTCTTGGCGTGGAAGGCAAGCTTGGCGATACGGATATGTAGATCTCCTACCATTGTAACCGACTCTGTGTAACCCTAGCCCTCTCCGGTGTCTATATAAACCGGATGGCTTTAGTCCATAGGACGAACAACAATCATACCATAGGCTAGCTTCTAGGGTTTAGCCTCCTTGATCTCGTGGTAGATCTACTCTTGTAATACCCACATCATCAATATCAATCAAGCAGGACGTAGGGTTTTACCTCCATCAAGAGGGCCCGAACCTGGGTAAAACATCGTGTCCCTTGTCTCCTGTTACCATCCGCCTAGACGCACAGTTCGGGACCCCCTACCCGAGATCCGCCGGTTTTGACACCGACATTGGTGCTTTCATTGAGAGTTCCTCTGTGTCGTCACCGATAGGCTCGATGGCTTCTTCGATCATCAACAACGACGCAGTCCAGGGTGAGACTTTTCTCCCCGGACAGATCTTCGTATTCGGCGGCTTTGCACTGCGGGCCAATTCGCTTGGCCATCTGGAGCAGATCGAAAGCTACGCCCCTGGCCGTCAGGTCAGATTTGGAAGTTTGAACTTCACGGCTGACATCCGCGGAGACTTGATCTTCGATGGATTCGAGCCACAGCCGAGCGCGCCGCACTGTCACGATGGGCATGATTTAGCTCTGCAGCCGGACAGTGCCCTGGAGGCCGCACATGAGTCCGCTCCGACCCTCAATTCGGAGCCGGCTGCGCAGATCGAGGACGGGTGGCTAGACACCGCCTCGGGGGCTGCAACCTCTACGGCGATGGAGCCGAACACTAACCTTGTCCCTCATGAAGCTCGTGACTCCGAGGTGCCGGACTCCTCGCCGGACTCCGAACCTCCCGCGCCCCCTCCAATCGAATCCGATTGGGCGCCGATCATGGAGTTCACCGCTGCGGACATCTTTCAACACTCACCTTTCGGCGACATCTTGAGTTCGCTAAAGTATCTCTCGTTATCAGGAGAGCCCTGGCCGGACTGCGGTCAGGACGGTTGGGATGCGGACGACGAAGAAATTCAAAGCCCACCCACCACCCACTTAGTAGCCACTGTCGACAATCTAACTGACATGCTAGACTTCGACTCCGAAGACATCGACGGTATGGACGACGATGCCGGAGACGACCAAGAACCAGCGCCTACTGGGCACTGGAAAGCCACCTCATCATATGACATATACATGGTGGATATCCCAAAGGATGGGAATGGCGAAGGAACAGCGGAGGATGACCCCTCCAAGAAACAGCCCAAGCGCCGGCGTCAGCGGCGCCGCTCTAAATCCCGCCACAGCAAGAATGGAGATTCCGGCACCGGAGATAATAACACCCCAGACAGTGCCGAAGACAACCCCCTCCAGCAAGATTCAGCACAGGAGGACGGAGACGCCAGCCCTCATGAGAGAGCGGCAGACGAAGAGGTAGAGGATTACATGCCTCCCTCCGGAGACGAGGCAAGCCTCGACGACGACGAATTCGTCGTGCCTGAGGATCCCGTCGAACAAGAGCGTTTTAAACGCAGGCTTATGGCCACGGCAAACAGCCTCAAGAAAAAGCAGCAACAGCTTAGAGCTGATCAAGATCTGCTAGCCGACAGATGGACTGAAGTCCTTGCGGCCGAAGAGCATGAGCTCGAACGCCCCTCCAAAAGCTACCCTAAACGCAAGCTGCTCCCCCGATTAGAGGAGGAGGCATATGAACCTGCATCACCAGCGACAATACGGCTGACCGACCACCCCGTGGCCGCGACAGAGAGGCCTCTAGGCCCTCCACTAGAACCGTACCCCGGCATCGCTCGAAAAGCACAAGGCCACAGGGGAACGCTCTGGACTTGCGAGATATATTGGAGGATAAGGCAAGACAATCAAGATCGATCTATGGATCGCGTGGGCGCCCCATGATACGTGACGACAACCGTCGCGCCGGACACAGCAAGTCCGGCCGGGCCGAACAAGTAGACAAAGCTCTTTTGAGCTTCGTCGTGATATAGCCCAGTACAGAGGCGCCGCACACCCACTATGCTTCACAGATGAAGTAATGGATCATCAATCCCCGAAGGGTTTAAACCCGTGAATATTGAATCTTATGATGGCACAACAGACCCCGTGGTTTGGATCGAAGACTATCTCCTTCATATCCACATGGCCCGCGGTGATGATCTTCACGCCATCAAATACCTCCCACTCAAGCTTAAAGGACCAGCTCGGCATTGGCTTAACAGCTTGCCAGCAGAATCAATTGGGAGTTGGGAGGACCTGGAAGCCGCATTCCTCGATAACTTCCAGGGCACGTATGTGCGACCACCAGACGCTGGCGACCTAAGCCATATAATTCAGCAGCCAGACGAATCAGCCAGACAATTCTGGACACGGTTCTTAACTAAGAAAAACCAAATCATTGACTGTCCGGATGCGGAGGCCCTCGCAGCCTTCAAACATAACATCCGCGACGAGTGGCTTGCCCGGCACCTGGGACAGGAAAAGCCGAAATCCATGGCAGCCCTCACATCACTCATGACCCGCTTCTGCGCGGGAGAGGACAGCTGGCTAGCCCGCAGCAACAACCTCAGCAAAAATTCTGGCAGTCCGGATATCAAGGACCGCAATGGTAGGTCACGTCGCAACAAGAACAAACGCCGCATTAACGGCGACAATAGTGAGGATACGGCAGTCAATGCCGGATTCAGAGGCTCTAAACCCGGTCAGCGGAAAAAGCCATTCAAAAGAACTACTCCGGGTCCGTCCAATTTGGACCGAATACTCGATCGCTCGTGCCAGATACACGGCACCCCCGAAAAGCCAGCTAACCACACCAACAGGGACTGTTGGGTATTCAAGCAGGCAGGCAAGCTAATTGCCGAAAACAACGACAAGGGGCTGCATAGCGATGACGAGGAAGAGACCCGACCGCCGAACAATAGAGGACAGAAGGGTTTCCCCCCACAAGTGCGGACGGTGAACATGATATACGCAACCCACATACCCAAAAGGGAGCGGAAGCGTGCACTCAGGGATGTATACGCGATGGAGCCAGTCGCCCCGAAGTTCAACCCATGGTCCTCCTGCCCGATCACTTTTGATCGAAGGGACCACCCCACCAGCATCCGCCACGGCGGATTCGCCGCATTGGTTTTAGACCCAATCGTCGATGGATTTCACCTCACCAGAGTCCTGATGGACGGCGGCAGCAGCCTGAACCTGCTTTATCAGGATACAGTGCGCAAAATGGGCATAGACCCCTCAAGGATTAAACCCACAAAGACGACCTTTAAAGGCGTCATACCAGGTGTAGAGGCCAATTGTACAGGCTCAGTTACACTGGAAGTGGTCTTCGGATCCCCGGATAACTTCCGAAGCGAGGAGTTAATCTTCGACATAGTTCCGTTCCGCAGCGGCTATCATGCTCTGCTCGGACGTACCGCGTTTGCAAAGTTCAACGCGGTGCCGCACTACGCATACCTCAAGCTCAAGATGCCAGGCCCTCGAGGAGTCATCACGGTCAACGGAAACACTGAACGCTCTCTCCGAACGGAGGAACATACAGCGGCTCTCGCGGCAGAAGTACAGTGCAGCCTCTTAAGGCAATTCTCGAGTCCGGCCGTTAAGCGACCGGACACGGCTAAACGCGCCCGGAGTAACCTACAACAAGACCACCTGGCACGTTCCGAGCACGCGTAGCAATGCGGCCCCAACCCCAGCCCCTGCAAAATTGCAAGACTGGTCCTTCGCGTACATCATTACGCTCTGGAGATACCATGGGCATAGGGGGAGGGGCACGACCACGATAGGCCCAGAATGCGGCTTAACCACACCAGGGGCTCTCAAGTGTGTCGTTCTTTTTTTTCTCTTTTTCTTTTTTTACCCACAGGACTCCGTTCATCAGAGGCCCTGTCCGGCAGTAGACCTGCCGAACTCACGATGCAACAGCCAGGGAAGGAGAAAGGCTACGACGAATATCCAGGTGGTCTCCATTACGAGCATTAAATCTGTTTTATACACCATTCCGCAGCCTACCCCTGGAGGGGGACATGTTTAATAGTCCCATCCCTTGCTTATCGCACTATTTGTATCGTTCTGCATTCACAGCAGTATTTCTTGAATAAACAATGCAGCACCTTTTTGCTTATAATTGCATTTCTTTCTTATACATATGTTCATTTATGACATGTTGCATCCGTACACTTTGGTACGGCTAAATACACCAGGGGCTTATGTTTCCCGCATCATGGTGTGATAAGTCCGAACACTTTCACAAGTGCGGCACCCCGAACTTATAGCATTATATGCATCGGCTCCGAATCATGTCTTGGGTCAATAGTTGGGTTTGCCCGGCTCCCATGTTTTGGTACCTTATGTTCCGTTGTATCGGCTAAGGTAGCACTGGGAGAACCACTGCGATTGCGCCCCAGTTGAGCTGGGCGAGCGCCTCAGTGGAGAAAGCTAAAACTGACCGTCATGATGAGGCGAGAGCCGGTCGCTGTTCGAGAGGTTTTTTTCGAGTCCCTAAAGACTTATGCCGCTTAGAGCGAGGAACCGGCTTTGTCCGGCCCAGGCGTGGATAGCGCCCCAAATTCGGCCTTCCGAACACTAGGGGCTTCGCCGAAATTTAAAATTATAGAATTCTATGGCTAAGTGAGAGTGTTCAAGCATTATAAGTCCGGTTGCCTTGTTCGTTGTGTTGAGCGCCTCCCTAGATGGACCCAAAAATGGGAACAAGAGTGCTCAAATTTATCCCGAACACCCCAGCACTCGTGGCATGGGGGCTGAAGCCGACGACTTGCCATCTCTCAGATTTGATAAACGGCCGCACAGAAGGTAATATTTTAAATTAACAAGCGTTGCTTAGCGCATATGAACAAAGTTTTCAGCGCACAGGATAACAAAATGCGAGTCTACTCAAATATTACATCTTTGGAGCACTCACCCGCAATAATGCGGGCACCCTTCAGGACACTCTTATAATACATCTCGGGCGTGCGATACTCCTTGCCCGGCGGTGGCGCGTCCGTCACAAGCTTCTGAGCATCCATCTTGCCCCATTGCACCTTTGCGCTGGGCAAGGGCCCGACGGGCACCTTCAATACAGGCGGAGTGCTTGATGACTTCAACCCATGGACACGCATCCACCAGCCGCCGCACCAGGCCGAAGTAGCTCCCAGGCATGGCCTCCTTGGGCCACAGCCGAACTATGAGGCCCTTCATGGCCTGTTCGGCCACCTTGTGGAGCTCGACCAGCTGCTTCAGCTGGTCGCTAAGGGGCACCGGATGTCCGGCCTCAGCATACTGAGACCAGAAGACCTTCTCCGTCGAGCTCCCCTCCTCGGCCCTATAGAAAGCGGCAGCATCGGACACGCTGCGGGGCAGATCTGCGAACGCTCCTGGAGAGCTCCGAATTCGGGTAAGTGATAGGTAATTCACACTCACATGCTTACTTTGCATGAAAAATGCCTTACCCGCCGCTATTTTCTTCAACGCCTCGATTTCCTGGAGGGCCTTGTAGGCTTCGGCCTTAGCGGCTTTGGCACTCTCAAGAGCCGATGCAAGCTCGGACTCTCGAGTCTTCGAGTCGCGCTCCAAACTCTCATGTTTTTCCACGAGAGCCTGGAGCTCTTGCTGTACCTCCGCCACCCGCGCCTCCTGCTTCTCTCGCTCGGTGCGCTCCGCGGCCGCATTACGTTCGGCCGCGGACACCGCCTCCTTCAGGGTCGCCACCTCGTTCGTGGCCCCTGCAATACCCACGTTATCCTTGTCATTCTTCTTGCAACCAAATCCTTTTCTGTAAGGTACAATTTTAATAAGGTGTTACTCACCTTCCTTGTCCTCGAGCTGCTTCTTGGCACGGCCGAGCTCGTTCTCGGACCGCTCGAGGCTTTGCTTCAAAGTATTGACCTCCACAGTCAGTGCGGCAGAGGTCAGCAGCACAACCTGCAATCCCATATTGACATATTTTTTATGACTCCTGCGTATATCTTTTAGATCCTCAGTCCGGCTTTTCTTTCCGACCACCGAACCAAGCATCAGGGGCTACTGTCTATGCGGTACTATTTTACATATATCAAAATTCTTACCTCAAAGCCTGTTAGAAGGCTGCTGCAGGCTTCGGTCAGCCCGCTCTTGGCGAGCTGAACCTTCTGAATCACCGCACTCATGACGGTGCGGTGTTCCTCTTCAATGGAAGCGCCGTTGAGCGCCTACAGCAAGCTATCCGGCGCCTCTGGTTGGACGGAGGCCGCCGGCGTCACGGTCTTGCCCTTCTTACGAAGGGGCCGCCCGCCGGACTCCGGAGCCACTACAGGTTCCGGTGCAGAGTCCGGTGCAAAGTCTGGGAGGTTGCCCTGCGGCACCTCCGGGGCCTCCTCCTCCTTGCGGGTCCCTTCCCGGGATCCCACCTGGCATCGTACGCATCACGGGGGGTGGAGGCGGTCGGAAGGGAATCCATATCCGACGCACCCAAGGACCCGCTCGACGAAGCGGGAAGATCATCCTTGGGCGGACTGCAGGGTTGTATGCGGCATTAGAAAGACACCATGTGGCGAAAAGAAAAATCATGAAGTTATTCGGGAGTCCGGATACTTACGATCTCGCCAGGGGCTTGGCCCTTGGAGGCCAATCCTCGTCGTCATCGCCGGCGTTGGCAGAGTAGTCCAGGGGAAGAGTCCTTCCCTTCTTGGACCCTTCGGCCTCCCTCGTTGGGGAGGCCTTCCTTTTCTTCCCTCCCCCCGCTGGGGGAGAGGCCTCTTTCTTCTCCTCCTCGCCTTCGTGGGAGGAGTCCGCCTCGGAGTCATCGTCCGATGACACCTGAAAACGGGAACTCTTTCGAGTGCCCATGGCCTTCTTCTTGGCCTTCTTCTCCGGCACCACGTGGGGTGCCAGAACTAGCAGCCCCGTTAGGCGGGCGTCCACTGGGTCTTCTGGCAAAGGGGCCGGACAGTTAGTCTGCTCGGCCTTCTTCAGCCAGTCCTGTCAAAGGAGAGGGAGTTTAGATCCCGCATAGAGTCAAACTATGGAAAACAAGTGTCCCGTAAAGGGTAAAATCGCTTACCTCGCTAGCGGACGCTGCGAGCTGAATCCGCGATCTTCGGTAGCGGATGCGGGAGCCTCGGCGCCCTTAAACAACACTCTCCAGGCCTCTTCATACGTAGTGTCGAAGAGCCCGCTCAAAGTCTGGTGTTGCGCCGGATCGAACTCCCACATATTGAAGTCCCGTTGTTGGCACGGGAGAATCCGGCGGATGAGCATGACCTGGACTACGTTGACAAGCTTGAGCTTCTTGTTCACTAGCTTTTGGATGCAGGCTTGGAGTCCGGTCAGCTCCTCCGAATCACCCCATGTCCGGCCACTCTCTTCCAGGAGGTGAGCCGTATGGGGATGCCAGATCTGAATTCGGGGGCCGCTGCCCATTCAGGGTCACGCGGCTCGGTGATGTAGAACCACCCCGATTGCCACCCCTTAATGGTTTCCACGAAGGTGCCCTCGAGCCAAGTAACGTTGGGCATCTTGCCCACCATGGCGCCTCCGCACTCCGCTTGGCTGCCCTTCACAACCTTCGGCTTGACACTGAAGGTCTTGAGCCACAAGCCGAAGTGGGGCTGGATGCAGAGGAAGGCCTCACACACGACGATAAACGCCGAGATGTTGAGGATGAAATTCGGGGCCAGATCATGGAAATCCAGGCCGTAGTAGAACATGAGCCCCCGGACAAAGGGATGGAGTGGGAAGCCCAGTCCGCGGAGGAAATGGGAAAGGAATACTACCCTCTCATGGGGCCTGGGGTGGGGATGAGCTCCCCCTCGTCGGGGAGCCGGTGCGCGATGTCGCTGGACAGATATCCGACGCTGCGCAGCTTCTGGATGTGCCCCTCCGTAACGGAGGAGGCCATCCACTTGCCTCCCGCTCCGGACATAGTTGGAGAAGGTTGAGGTGAGATGTGCGGACTTGGGCGCTGGAGCTCGAGTTCGCGGAGATGGATAAGCAAAGGAGGAAGAAGGCGTAGGTAAAAGGGTGGATCTTTATCCCCTTATATGGGCGGACGAAAACCATGCGTCCCCACCGGCCTGATAAAACTTGCTTATCTCCCAAGCGCCGCAATCAATGGCGCGGTTGGGTTACCCACGTCCGTATTGATGGGAATCCCGGAATAAGGGGAACACGATCTCTGCTTCGACAAGACGTGCCAAGGAAACCGCTTCGCTAAACGCGCTGAGGTGGTACAATAAAACAATTCGAGTAAAGGCTTGGTGGTGGTGTGACGTCACGCCACAAAATACGTCAGCAGATTGAACTTGTGTAAATATTATTCTCTCTACGGTGGTATGTGGAATTTATTTTGCAGAGCCGGACACTATCCTGGTGTTCACAATCTTCTATAAATTATTCGGAGGAGGAACCCGCCTTGCAATGCCGAAGACAATATGCGCGCCGGACTCGTCGTCATTGAAGCCTGGTTCAGGGGCTACTGAGGGAGTCCTGGACTAGGGGGTGTCCGGATAGCCGAACTATCATCATCGGCCGGACTCCAAGACTATGAAGATACAAGATTGAAGACTTCGTCCCGTGTCCGGATGGGACTTTCCTTGGCGTGGAAGGCAAGCTTGGCGATACGGATATGTAGATCTCCTACCATTGTAACCGACTCTGTGTAACCCTAGCCCTCTCCGGTGTCTATATAAACCGGATGGCTTTAGTCCATAGGACGAACAACAATCATACCATAGGCTAGCTTCTAGGGTTTAGCCTCCTTGATCTCGTGGTAGATCTACTCTTGTAATACCCACATCATCAATATCAATCAAGCAGGACGTAGGGTTTTACCTCCATCAAGAGGGCCCGAACCTGGGTAAAACATCGTGTCCCTTGTCTCCTGTTACCATCCGCCTAGACGCACAGTTCGGGACCCCCTACCCGAGATCCGCCGGTTTTGACACTGACAAAGTTTACCTATAAACCGCACCCTAGAACGCATAAACTATTTAGCTCTGCACTTAGACCCATCCTACTTATACTTACCTAGATCCTTAGCCAAATAATGGTGAAGTGTCATGTAGTGACGTTCACATAACACCATAGAGGAGAGACAACATACATCTCATCAAAATATCGAACGAATACCAAATTCACATGACTACTAATAGCAAGACTTCACCCATGTCCTCAGGAACAAACGTAACTACTCACAAAGCATATTCATGTTCATAATCAGAGGTGTAATAATATGCATTAAGGATCTGATCATATGATCTTCCACCAAGTAAACCAATAAGTATCAACTACAAGGAGTAATCAACACTACTAGCAACCCACGGGTACCAATTTGTGGTTTTGGATACAAGATTGGATACAAGAGATGAACTAGGGTTTGAGAGGAGATGGTGTTGGTGAAGATGTTGATGGAGATTGACCCCCTCCCGATGAGAGGATCGTTGGTGATGATTTCCCCCTCCCGGAGGGAAGTGTCTCCAGCAGAACAACTCTGCCAGAGCTCTAGATTGATTCCGCCAAGGTTCCGCCTCGTGGCGGCGGAGTTTCGTCTTGTAAGCTTGCCCACGATTTTTTCCAGGACAAAATCCTTCATATAGCAGAAGATGGACGCCGGAGGCCCACCAGGGAGCCCAGGAGATAGGGGGCGTGCCCCCTGTCTCCTGGACAGGGTGTGGGCCCCCTGGCCTATTTCTTTTGCTCATAATTCCTTAATAAATCCAAAAAGTTGTTTCGTGGAGTCTCAGGTCTTTTGGAGTTGTGCAGAATAGGTTTCCAACGTTTGCTCCTTTTCCAGCCAGAATTCCAGCTGCCGGCATTCCCCCTCTTCATGGTAAACCTTGTAAAATAAGAGAGAATAGCCATAAGTATTGAGATATAATGTGTAATAATGGCCCATAATGCAATAAATATTGATATAAAAGCATGATGCAAAATGGACATATCATGAGGATGCTAATGATGATGATCATGAAGCTTCAGATCAAGTTACTACCGAACCTCGTAGGTCTTCCAGAGTAAGATCCGCACCGGAGTGGTACCGTAATCCTATTTTGGAAGTCATGCTACTAGACCATGGTGAACCTACGAACTATGAGGAAGCGATGATGAGCCCAGAGTCTGCGAAATGGCTTGAGGCCATGAAATCTGAGATGGGATCCATGTATAAGAACAAAGTGTGGACTTTGGTGGACTTGCCCGATGATCGACAAGCCATAGAAAATAAATGGATCTTCAAGAAGAAGACCAATGTCGGGTGTTACTATCTGCAAAGCTCGACTTGCCGCGAAAGGTTTTTGACAAGTTCAAGGAGTTGACTACGATGAGACTTCCTCACCCGTAGCGATGCTTAAGTCTGACCGAATCACGTTAGCGATTGTTGCATTTTATGATTATGAAATTTGGCAGATGGATGTCAAAACTACATTCCTGAATGGATTTCTGGAAGAATAGTTGTATATGATGCAACCAGAAGGTTTTGTCGATCCAAAGGGAACTAACAAAGTGCGCAAGCTCCAGCGATCCATTTATGGATTGGTGCAGGCCTCTCGGAGTTGGAATAAACGTTTTGATAATGTGATCAAAGCATATGGTTTTATACAGACTTTTGGAGAAGCCTGTATTTACAAGAAAGTGAGTGGGAGCTATGAAGCATTTCTAATATTGTATGTGGATGACGTATTGTTGATTGGAAATGATATAGAATTTCTGGATAGCATAAAGGGATACTTGAATAAGAGTTTTTCGACGAAAGACCTTGGTGAAGCTGCTTACATATTAGGCATCAAGATCTATAGAGATAGATCAAGACGCTTAATTGGAATTTCACAAAGCACATACCTTGATAAAGTTATGAAGAAGTTCAAAATGGATCAGTCAAAGAAAGTGTTCTTGCCTGTGTTACAAGGTGTGAAGTTGAGTCAGACTCAAAGCCTGACCACTGTAGAAGATAGAGAGAAAATGAAAGGCATTCCCTATGCTTCATCCATAGGTTCTATCATGTATGTAATGCTATGTACCAGACCTGATGTGTGCCTTGCTATAAGCATAGTAGGGAGGTACCAAAGTAATCTCGGAGTGGAGCACTGGACAATGGTCAAGAACATAATGAAATACCTGAAAAGGACTAAGGATATGTTTCTCGTTTATGGAGGTGAAAAAGAGCTCGTCGTAAATGGTTACATCGATGCAAGCTTTGACACTGATTCAGATGACTCAAAGTCACAAACCGGATATGTATTTTTATTGAATGGAGGAGCTGTCAGTTGGTGTAGTTCCAAGCAGAACGTCGTGGCGGGTGTCAGTGTCAAAATCGGCGAATCTCGGGTAGGGGGTCCCGATCTGTGCGTCTTAGGCTGATGGTAACAGGAAGCAAGGGACACAATGTTTACCCAGGTTCGGGACCTCTCGATGGAGGTAAAACCCTACTTCCTGCTTGATTAATATTGAAGATATGAGTAGTACAAGAGTAGATCTACCACGAGATCGTAGAGGCTAAACCCTAAGAGCTAGCCTATGATGGTATGATTGTAATTGTGATCGGCCTTCTAAGGACCATCCTCTTTGGTTTATATAGACACCGGAGAGCTAGGGTTTACATGGAGTCAGTTACAAGGAAGGAAACATAATATCCGTATCGCCAAGCTTGTCTTCCACGCAAAGGAGAGTCCCATCCGGACACGAGCCGAAGTCTTGAGTCTTGTATCTTGACGCTTCTATAGTCCGGATGATGAATATAGTCCGGCTGCCCGGATACCCCCTTATCCAGGACTCCCTCAGTAGCCCCTGAACCAGGCTTCAATGACGATGAGTCTGGCGTGCAGTCTTGTCTTCGGCATTGCAAGGCGGGTTCCTCCTTCTGAATACTCCAATGTTCCCATCATGACGAACAGTGTCCGGCATCTTCATCAATGTTGTACTCCTCGGCTTCAGTGCTTCAAAAATGACCATTTCCACGTGTCGAGCGAATGCAAGGAGTCAAGACATTTTTGCATTTGCCACCCTCAGTCCTTTGGGCTAGCCATCTATTTGAAGAGACGGGGATTCCCATATCCAAACCTCACTCTCCCTCCTTGAGCAAGCATCCAACAGAGCGCCCAGAAAAAATCATTCCAGCATGGCTTGTTGTCGCAGCTCTTCTGCTCACTCCCCTTGCCCCAAGCCGGGGGACTAGGGAAAGTGTTCAGTTCCCCATAGCCGTTTGGTAAAGTTACAAACCCAAGGGCTCCTCCCGCCAGCGTTCATGGTCCCTGTCCGAGCCGGAGTGGCCACCTATAACGGTGGAGAACAAGCAGAGAGATCCCCCAATCCATCTCCAGAGGAGCGGATATGCTTAATTCCACATCTGTTAAGGGATGTCGGGTTTCCTATTCACCCGTTCCTTCATGGGCTTGTGGAGTTCTACGGCCTCCAGTTGCAGAACTTTACTCCAGCCTCCTTACTGCATATAGCAGGGTACGTCGCCCTTTGTGAGCTATTTCTAGGCTGCGAGGCTCATTTTGGATTGTGGAAGAAGCTGTTCTGCCTTGTCCCCCGCAACCAGGGAGAATCCCTATGTCAAGTGGGCGGGGCCGAAGTATGGCGTATCGCTGAGACCAGATACCTATCCGGTACTCCCAAGAAGGCACCAGATAACTGGACTTCAGAGTGGTTTTACATTGACGATGCTCCCCTTCCGGATCCAGTCCGGACAGGACTCCCCAAGTTCAGTAACACCCGCCGAGGGCACGTCTAAGCTGGTGCCCCCGAGGCCCCCGAGAAGAGGATTCCAGGGAAGTACATTTCCTGATGAGCAGGATAAAGTTACTGGCCAAATCCGGACTGACGATAGTCGAGGTGATGGCAATATGCATAATGCAGGGAGTGCAACCGCTTCAATACTGGAGCAATCCCATGTGGCACTACAACGGGACAGACGATGCCACCCACTATGTCCGTAAGGGTCCGGACTCCCCCACCGCTCTGGCAAGGATATTGTCCGACCCGTACAAAGGAAGAGGAAGAATTCCTTCATATCAAACCGCGGGACGAATTCTCCGTGTACAATCCCCCAAACTGGGTAAGTCGTCATTTATTTCATCGCTTCACTTATTGTGGCGTTCTTTGCTAAAGTTACCTGCATCGATATTTCTGAGCAGGAACTGAGGAGGGACGTGGAAGGAATCTCCAGCCCTTCCCCGCAGCCAGAGGACCCCGAAAGGGCCCTGGATCCGGGACTCGAAGAAGACCCAGATGTGGCCGTGGAGCTTGTCGACGGGATATTTTATCGGGCGAGCCGTCACAGTGCCCCGGTAGCTATCACCGCTGATTATCCCAGACTGTTACCTTCGTCGCGTGTAAGCCCAGCCGAAAACTCAATCCTCCGAAGAGGATTCTTTCTTGATGTCACACCTTATCTCTGATATGTCGTGCTTTTGCAGAAGCGACGTTCGGAGCGCAGGGCCAAGCCCCTAGGGACCCGTCAACCACAGGCGTCCGGATTGGGTAGGCTCAAGAGGAAGGCGATTAGAACCGACACGCCTCTACAGAGGTAAGAAAACAACCTGTCATGTAATTTGTTGTCGTTTGAAGTATAACAGTGCCCTTTGTGCATCTTGGCAGGAAGAGGAGTATCCGGACTGTAACCGGAGATCCTGCCAACCACGCCTCCACCAGTCGGGCTCCAGGACCAACTTCGAGAGAGGAGGCGGACGTAGGGACGATGCCGCATAGTCCTCCAACAGAGGATGCACACATGCTCTCTGCCACAATTTCGGAAGTAGAGAGCGGCATGCATCATCAGCATCGACGGGCCGTGCTTCGCAACAACATCTTTTCCGAAGAGGCATTTAATGCCTTCAATTCGGGAGACGCATACATCCGAGCCGCTCAAAGCGGACTCGCCCGGGCGGCAGTCCAGTATACCAAAGATATACGAGTAAGAAAGTTTGATGAGCATGTATAGTAGTAGCCCCTGAGACTTGAAACGGTTGAAACAACAGTTTTAAGTATCAATTTATGCGCAGGTTCTTGTAGATAAGAATGAGCAATTGTCTCGGGAGCTAGAGGAGTGCAAGACCCAACTGAGGGCCACAGTTGCCAAGCTAGAGGAATCCCCGAAGGCATCATATGGTAACATTTATCGTAATTATATGAAAATGCACCAGTTGGCAACTGGCTGGTATGACAAATTTAACAGAAAGTTCTGTAGATAACCCTGGAGTAAATCCGGAGGGCGGGGGAGACGACGAGTCGCATCTCCAGAGGCAACTAAAGGCCGGTGAGCGCATTCTTAGGCAAGTGAAGCATGATAAGAATATGCTCCAAGATGCCAATGTTCGGCTAGACGTGGAATTAAAGGACGTCCGCGCGCTGCTGACAGACTCCGTGAAGGAGAACAGAAGGCTTCGCCGCGGCATTTATCGTAAGTGCCTAAACGAACTGTAGCATAGTTCGACGAGGAAGCATATTGAAAAAGTTGTGTTTGTAGGAATGCTGACGGGTCGCCCTGAGGAGGAGATGCCCGCTTCTGCAGGTGATGTACTGCAGGACCTCTCACAATTGCACGAGCGAGCTCGGCAGGTGATGCAGAGCATTGCGCAGTCTTTGTGGCCATCAAGCGCCCTGCCAAATGGCATGGGGGGGGGGCTTGTGGACATGCTTCAAGGAGCATGGTGGCGCTTCCGTTTGTGGAAGATATCAGCCTGCCAGCAAGGTGCAAGAGAAGCATGGGCGATGGTGAAGACGCGCTACACCAAGCTGGACCTGAACCATATGGCCGAAGTTGGACCGGCCAGGCCAGATGGGCAAGAAATTCCCGTGAGTCTGGTATATGACCAGGTGGCGTTAGGCGCAAAGTATTCTCAATAGGATTTTAAGCTAGATAGCCTGTTGGATGGTATAGAGGATGAATATAATCAGTCTAAATGACTGTGTAATTCGACGGACATAAGTAGCCCCTAGCCGGATTAAAATCGTTTGTCTTGGCGGACCTTTTTGCTTCAGCCCCCGGATCCTAAAGTCCGGGGTGTGTCCGAATACCCGCTCGGTTATACAAAACCGGAGTATGCGTGGAGACCAGGCGTAGGGGTGATAAGTGCTTGAACAGACAAGTACCCAACTAGTTATGTTATATTACATGGTTAGTAAGAAACATCTTCTAGAGAGAATAATTCCGTTAAGGGTTCTTTTCCCTGGGTAAGCATGTGTCAAGGCACATGTCCGGACTGCGAACCA
Organism: Triticum aestivum; assembly: GCF_018294505.1. Classification (NCBI taxonomy): domain Eukaryota; kingdom Viridiplantae; phylum Streptophyta; class Magnoliopsida; order Poales; family Poaceae; genus Triticum; species Triticum aestivum. The sequence continues at coordinate 553,766,342 of NC_057807.1, forward strand.
AAGCGCAGGATACAAAACTTCTGGGGATTAATGTTATAATAAACGAAGACATCTTTTGTTCACCGACCGAATATTCTCTTAAGGAAACTAGTTTTCGGCTTCACCCAGTCTGAGGTACACATCCGGCTCAACCGGCAGTAACAATCGTAGAGGTGCTCCCGTTATCCCCTAACCGAATTAACGGGAACGTAGGGCATAAACACAGGAGCCAGGCAACCCAGCTTGGCCACGTATTAAGTCATATCGATGCATATAATGGTGAAGAAAAGGCACACATGGAAAAAGAAACGCATGTGCGACGGGCAAGAAGCCCTTAAAGTAATTTATATTTAGCTTACGTATAGGAAGCCCCCAGGTAAAGCTTACACACATAGTGCGGCCGGGTAATCCGGCAGTCCATACTGTATTAAATACTGTGTGAAAAGAAAAAGATCGAGGAAGGAAAAGGGAGGGAGCATAATTGAAAAAGGAGGGTTAAGGAGACGAACACTGAGTTCGGCGCTAGGCGTAGAATCTCCGGAGTCTGGCCGCGTTCCATGGGTTCAGCTCGAGTCTGTTATCAGATGCATTACTTAAGCGGTACGCTCCTCCGGTGAGAACTTTGTCGATGATGAAGGTGCCTTCCCACTTGGGTTTGAGCTTGTCCTTCTTCTTCTCCGGTAAGCGTAGAATGAGTTCGCCAATATTATAAGTTTTGGCCCGCACTTCTCTGCTTTGGTATCATCGAGCCTGTTGCTGATAGAATGCGGAATGGGCCTTAGAGACATCGCGCTCCTCCTCTAGGGCATCCAAATTATCCTGCCGATCTAACTCGGCTTCCTTCTCTTCATACATGCGTATGCGTGGCGAATCATGTATTGTGTCGCAAGGTAGTACTGCTTCCGTGCCGTACACCATAAAAATGGTGTATATCCGGTGGTGCGATTCGGCGTGGTCTGCAGCCCCCAGAGTACGGAGTCGAGCTCCTCGACCCACTGAGTATCTGACTCTGTCAAGGATCGCACTATTTTGGGTTTGATGCCGCTCATAATAAGACCGTTTGCCCATTCGACCTGGCCATTTTTTTGAGGATGGTAGACGGAAGCATAGTCGAGCTTAATGCCCATTTTGCCGCACCAAGATTTCACCTCATCGGCCGTGAAATTTGAGCCATTATCGGTGATGATGCTGTGGGGGGACACCGTATCGGTGTACGACCCCGGATATAAAGTCTATTACTGGTCCGGATTCGGCCATTTTCACTGGTTTGGCTTCTATCCATTTGGTGAACTTGTCAACCATGACCAATAAGTATTTTTTCTTATGGCTTCCCCCTTTAAGGGGTCCAACCATATCCAACCCCCAAACCGCAAAGGGCCAACTTATGGGGATTGTTTGGAGAGCGGTAGGGGGCATATGACTTAGATTGGCAAAGAGCTGGCAACCTACGCAGTGTTGGACAAGGTCCTATGCGTCTGCTCGGGCCGTCGGCCAATAGAAACCTATACGGAAGGCCTTGCTGACTAATGTTCGAGACGCAGCGTGGTGCCCGCCCAGTCCGGCATGGATTTCAGCCAAGAGCTGCCGCCCTTCCTCTTTGGAGATGCACCTTTGGAGCACTCCAGTGGCACTTTTCCTATAGAGTTCCCCTTCATGGACTTTGTAAGCTTTAGAATGCCGAACAATGCAACGTGCTTCATTCTGGTCGTCAGGGAGCTCCTGCCTATTTAGGTAGGCCAAGAAAGGCTCAGTCCACGGGGCGATGACAACCATTATTTCGTGGGCTGACGATGTTATTTCGGTGGTAGAACCTCCGATTATGTCTGATAGTTCGGAATCTGGGGATGTATTCGGATCCGTGCTGGTATTGCCGGACTCCCCTTCCCATACTACGGATGGCTTGAACAGCCTTTCCAGGAATATGTTAGGTGGGACGGGGTCGCGTTTAGCGCCGATGCGGGCAAGGACATCTGCCGCTTGATTGTTTTCTCGAGCCACATGGTGGAATTCGAGCCCCTCGAACCAAGCTGACATTTTAAGGACGGCATTGCGATAGGCCGCCATTTTCGGATCCTTGGCGTCAAAGTCTCTGTTTATTTGTGATATTGCGAGGTTTGAATCCCCGCGCACTTCTAGGCGTTGAATGCCCATAGAGACTGCCATCCGAAGATCGTGCAACAGAGCCTCATATTCGGCTGCATTGTTGGAGTCTGTGTATAATATTTGGAGGACGTATTGGACCGTGTCTCCAGTGGGAGAAGTCAGGACTATGCCTACTCCCAATCCGGCCAGCATTTTAGAGCCGTCAAAGTGCATGATCCAGTTGGAGTACGTGCCATACTCTTTAGGGAGTTCGGCTTCCGTCCATTCGGCGACGAAGTCGGCTAATACTTGCGACTTGATAGCCCATCGAGGCTTGTATGTTATGTCAAATGGAAGGAGCTCGATGGACCATTTAGCAATCCGTCTTGTGGCATCGCGGTTATTTATTATATCGTTTAGTGGTACTTCGGAGGCCATCGTAATCGAACACTCTTGAAAGTAGTGTCATAGCTTTCGGGATGACATGAAGACCGCGTATGCTATTTTTTTGATAGTGTGGGTATCGGGATTTGCATAGGGTGAGGACCGTGGATACTTAATAAATCGGCCTCTGTAGCGGGAATTTGTATCTGTCAACCTCTCGTTCGACGACGAGTACTGCGCTTACAACTTGATGTGTTGCAGCTATGTACAACAGCATAGGTTCGCCGATATTTGGCGCTGTTAGGACTGGATTTTTGGCCAATAAGGTCTTTATTTCATCGAGTCCGGCCGCGGCCGCATCCGTCCACATGAAGTCTTTGGTGCGCCGAAGTAGGCGGTAAAGAGGCAATGCCTTTTATCCTAACATGGAGATAAAGCGGCTTAAAGCAGCCATGCATCCAGCTAGTTTCTGGATATGTTTGAGGTCTGTTGGTATAGCCAACTGCGACAAAGCTCGGATTTTTGCCGGATTAGCTTCAGTTCCTCTATTGGAAACGATGAAGCCCAGCAGTTTTCCGGAGGGGACACCGTAAATGCATTTTTCCGGATTTAGCTTGATGTCGTATGTTCGTAAGTTGTCGAACGTAAGCCTCAAGTCATCTATTAGGGTTTTGACGTGTCTTGTTTTTATGACTACGTCATCCACATATGCCTCCACTGTTTTGTTGATTTGCTTTTCCAGGCATGTTTGAATCATGCGTTGATAGGTTGCTCCGGCATTCTTAAGCCCGAAAAGCATAGTGTTGAAGCAGAAAGGGCCATATGGCGTTATGAAAGCTGATGCAGCTTGGTCGGACTCTCCCATCTTTATTTGATGATATCCAGAGTATGCGACGAGGAAACACAGCGAGTCGTGTCCAGCTGTGGCATCGATGATTTGATCGATGCGAGGGAGGGGAAAGGGATCCTTGGGGCAAGCCTTGTTAAGGTCTTTGAAGTCGACGCACATGCGCCAGGATTTGTCCTTCTTTGGTACCATTACCAAGTTCGCCAGCCAATCCGGATGTTTGATATCTCTGATGAATCCGGCCTCAAGTAGCTTCGCTAGCTCCTCCCCCATGGCTTGCCGTTTGGGCTCCGAAAATCGCCTTAGGGTCTGTTTAACAGGTTTGTATCCCTTTAGTATGTTAAGGCTGTGTTCGGCCAATTCGCGGGGGATGCCCGGCATGTTCGATGGGTGCCAGGCGAAGATATCCCAATTCTCACGTAAGAAGTCGCACAGTGCAGCATCCATAGCGGGGTTCAACTATGTCCCGATGGAAGCTGTCTTCATGGGGTCCGTTGGGTGGACTTGGAATTTGATTATCTCATCTGCGGGTTTGAATGAGGTGGACTTGGGTCGCTTGTCGAGTATCATGTCGTCCCTATCCACGGTGGCGTGCAGCGTTGTTAATTCTTCTGCCGCTAGGGCTTCGGATAGTGCTTCCAAGGCTAGTGCTGGGGTTTTGTTTTCAGCGCAGAGTGCGACGTCCGGATCACTAGCTAGAGTGATGATTCCATTGGGTCCGGGCGTTTTAAGCTTCATATACCCGTAATGGGGTATGGCTTGAAAGCTTGCAAACACGTCCCGCCCTAGAAGGGCGTGGTATCCGCTGTTGAAAGGAGCCACTTGGAAGGTGATTTCTTCGGACCTGTAATTTTCTGGGGTGCCGAATACCACATCGAGTGTGATTTTTCCCGCACACCGTGCCTCCCGACTAGGTATAATTCCCCTGAAGGTTGTGCCACTTTGTTCAATGCGGCCTTTGTCAATCTCCATCTTCTTGAGTGTTTCTTTGTAGATTAGGTTTAATTCGCTTTCGTCGTCCATGAGTACTTTAGTGAGCCGAAAGCCGTCCACTATTGGGCTGAGGACCAGAGCGGCCGGCGCCCGGACGGACTGGAATTGGGGTTCGTCACTAGCACTGAAGGTTATAGCAGTTTCGTTCCACGGATTTATTTTTGCCACGTGGTAAATTTCAGCGGAGCTTCGATGCGCTCGCTTGCGCCTATTGTTTGAGGCAAAGGTCTCAAAGACTGTCAGTACTGTATTGTGTTCCTTGGCGGGATGTGGTTCTACTTTATGGCTCTCGAGGAGATCCTCGCCACTCTTGGCTACTTGTCGGAGTATCCAACACGCTCTAAGGCTATGGGTCATGTTGCATCCGGCGTGTTGTGAAGCTTACACGGCCTGTTGAGCCATTCTTCCAATACGGTTCCACGCCCTGGGGCGGGTTTTGGTTTCTTGGGAATTCAGTTGGTCGACTTACGAGAGTTCGGCCGTTTAGTTCGGACAAAGGTTCTGGTGAGGGTCGTACTATCCCAAAATTCTGTTTGGGTCTTCCAGGCACTTTCCATCACGCAGTACTTCTGTACTATGGTTTCCAAGTCCGTAAAGTGCGCTATGTCATGGCGACTTATAGCATTAAGGAGTCCTTTGTTCGTGCAGTTTCTGCAGAAAAGAGAGACTACATCCTCCTTGTGGCAGTCCTTGACTTTACTAAGAGCAATGAGAAATCTGGACCAGTAACAGTGTACCGTCTCCTGGGGCTCCTGCCTGATACGGGAGAGATGGTTTAAGTCCGAGCGGGCGTTGTTGGCTAAATCCGAATTCTGATCCGATCTGACGCCCGGGGGCACAGGAAGTACCGAGCCCGACAGTTCGGGATCTGGAGTATTACCTAATCCCTTCGGCCCAACGCCCGATTCTAAGTCCGGGACCTGGATCATGTCTTCCTTTAGGTGGGTGTTCAGCTCACTGAGTTCGGTGATCCGGACATAATTCGTCCTCAAAGTTGAGGGGCAACCCCCGTGTGGTTCCTCCACTAACGCTATCTCATGGGTGGCCGGCGGGGATCTAATGTCCCTCTGGTCGGGTTTAAGCCCAATCCGGTTATAGTTCGTAGCGACTCCCAAAGCGGCGATGCGATCCAAGAGCTCGTTAAGAGAGGAGAGCTCCATCGGATCCATCTGTTCGGCAAGCTCCGAATCGATGCGAAGGTTATGCGTGATGACCCAAGAGGCCATCATCGATGCGACAGCCGATGGGGCGGTCATAATGAAGCCGCCACGCCGAAGAGTTTGGCCTACAGCCATCGCTCCCCCAGAGGTGATGTCGTCCTTGACAACGAGACGAGCCATCGATCCTTTGCAGCGGCGACACAGAGGAACTCTCAATGAAAGCACCAATGTCGGTGTCAAAACCGGCGGATCTCGGGTAGGGGGTCCCGATCTGTGCATCTTAGGCTGATGGTAACAGGAAGCAAGGGACACACTGTTTACCCAGGTTCGGGCCCTCTCGATGGAGGTAAAACCCTACTTCCTGCTTGATTAATATTGAAGATATGAGTAGTACAAGAGTAGATCTACCACGAGATCGTGGAGGCTAAACCCTAAGAGCTAGCCTATGATGGTATGATTGTAATTGTGATCGGCCTTCTAAGGATCATCCTCTCCAGTTTATATAGACACCGGAGAGCTAGGGTTTACATGGAGTCGGTTACAAGGAAGGAAACATAATATCCGTATCGCCAAGCTTGTCTTCCACGCAAAGGAGAGTCCCATCCGGACACAAGCCGAAGTCTTGAGTCTTGTATCTTGACGCTTCTATAGTCCGGACGATGAATATAGTCCGGCTGCCCGGATACCCCCTTATCCAGGACTCCCTCAGCGGGATCTACGTGTGAAGCACAGTGCATTGCTGCTTCGGAAGCAGCAAATGAACGAGTTTGGATGAAGGAGTTCGTATCCGATCTAGGTGTCATACCTAGTGCATCGGGTCCAATGAAAATCTTTTGTGACAATACTGGTGCAATTGCCTTAGCAAAGGAATCCAGATTTCACAAGAGAACCAAGCACATCAAGAGATGCTTCAATTCCATCTGTCATCAAGTGTCAGAAGGGGACATAGAGATTTGCAAAATACATACGGATCTGAATGTTGTAGACAGGTTGACTAAGCCTTTTCCACGAGCAAGACATGATCAACACCAAAGCTCCATGGGTGTTAGAATCATTACTATGTAATCTAGATTATTGACTCTAGTGCAAGTGGGAGACTGAAGGAAATATGCTCTGGAGGCAATAATAAAGTTATTAATTATATCCTTATTTCATGATAAATGTTTATTATTGATGCTAGAATTGTATTAACCAGAAACTTAGTACATGTGTGAATACATAGACAAAACATATTGTCCCTAGTATGCCTCTACTTGACTAGCTCGTTTATCAAAGTTGGTTACGTTTCCTAACCATAGACATGAGTTGTCATTTGATGAACGGGATCACATCATTAGGAGAATGATGTGATGGACATGACCCATCTGTTAGCTTAGCATTATGATCGTGGCAGTTTCATTGCTACTGCTTTCTTCATGACTTATACATGTTCCTTAGACTATGAGATTATGCAACTTCCGAATACCGGAAGAACACTTTGTGTGCTACCAAACGTCACAACGTAAAAGGGTAATTATAAAGGTGCTCTACAGGTGTCTCCGAAGGTGTTTGTCGGGTTGGCATAGATCGAGATTAGGATCTGTCACTCCGTGTTTTGGAGAGGTATCTCTGGGCCCTCTCGGTAATGCTCATCACTATAAGCCTTGCAAGCATTGTAACTAATGAGTTAGTTACAGGATGAAGTATTACAGAATGAGTAAAGAGACTTGCCGGTAACGAGGTTGAACTAGGTATGATGATACCAACGATCGAATCTCGGGCAAGTAACATACCGATGACAAAGGGAACAACATATGTTGTTATGCGGTTTGACCGATAAAGATCTTCTCAGAATATGTAGGAACCAATATGAGCATCCAGGTTCCGCTATTGGTTATTGACCGGAGATGTGTCTCGGTCATGTCTACATAGTTCTCGAACCCGTAGGGTCTGCACGTTAACGTTCGATGATGATATGTATTATGAATTATGTGTTTTTGATGACCGAAGTTTGTTCGGAGCCCCAGATGAGATCATAGACGTGTTGAGGAGTCTCGAAATGGTCGATACATAAAGATCGATATATTGGATGCCTATATCCGGACACCGGAAGTGTTCCAGAGAAGTTTCGGATAAAACCGGAGTGCCGGAGGGTTACCAGAACCCCTCGGGAAGTAATGGGCCTTAGTGGGCCTTTAGGGGAGAGAGGGGGCCGCACCAGGAGGTGGCGCCCCCCAAGGGGAGTCCGAATAGGACAAGGGGAGGGGGGGCGCGACCCCTCTTTCCCTCTCCCTCACCCTCTCCTTCCTTCTTATCCTAGTTGGACTAGTAAAGGGGGGAACCTACTCCTACTTGGAGTAGGATTCCCCCCTTGGGCGCGCCCCTTATGGCCTGCCGGCCCCCTCCTCTCCTCCTTTATATACGGGGCAGGGAGGCACCCCATAGACACACAAGTTGATCTTTTAGCCATGTGCGGTGCCCCCCCCCCCTCCATAGTTACACACCTCAATCATACCGTTGCGGAGCTTAGGCGAAGCCCCACGCCGGTAGCATCATCATCATCATCATCTCCACACCGTCGTGCTGACGGAACTCTCCCTCGGCCTCAGCTAGATCAAGAGTAAGAGGGACGTCATCGAGTTGAACGTGTGCTGAACGCGGAGGTGTCGTACGTTCGGTGCTTGATCGGTTGGATCGTGAAGAAGTTCGACTACATCAACCGCGTTACTAAACGCTTCCGTTTTCAGTCTACGAGGGTACGTAGACGCACTCTTCCCTCTTGTTGCTATGCATCTTCTAGATAGATCTTGCGTGATCATAGGAATATTTTTGAAATTACCACATTCCCCAACAAAGATATCAAATTATCCTAGGAACTGGTGAAATTCCTCTCAAGTATCTTTGAAATTCAAGTTGGAACAACAACATCCATATGCCAAAGTCATCTCGCATACTCGCATTGCATTAGTTGAGGACCACATCTCCAGCTAGTCTAATTGTAAGCGGCGCCTCGCGGCTCGATGATACAGTTATTGTGAAGAACAGTAATCTCTAGATTATAAGGAGAATGCATATGATCAGATGTCAGTGGTGAATACATACCTCGGTGATGGATCAGATGATGACCAAGGAGCTCACCATGATGTGTGTCCTAGTCTGTAAATCCAACCAAGAACGAAAACAAAGAAAGGCCAACAGCTTCTGTGCAGCATCAATAAGAACAAAAAAGACACCGTGGGAAGCACCAAAGGATGGCTGACGAAGAGGTGCGCCCTACTTTGTTACTACAGATGCAGCAAACCAGTCATAACACATCACCAATATACAGCTCTATCTAATCTATGAAATAAATGTACACCTACATGTTGGGAAACGTAGCATGCAATTTCAAAAAAAATCCTACGCTCACGCGAGATCTATCTAGGAGATGCATAGCAATGAGAAGGGGAGAGTGTGTCCACGTACCCTCGTAGACCGAAAGCGGAAGCGTTTGCCAACACGGTTGATGTAGTCAAACTTCTTCTCGTTCCGACCGATCAAGTACCGAACGCACGGCACCTCCGATTTCTGCACACGTTCAGCTTGATGACGTCCCTCAAACTCTTGATCCAGCAGTGTCGATGAAGTAGATGAGTTCCATCAGCACGACGGTGTGGTGAAGGTGATGGTGAAGTTATCCGCGCAGGGCTTCGCCTAGGCACTACGTAAATATGACTGGAGCCGTAAACTGTGGAGGGGGGCACCGCACACGGCTAACAATCGTTGGTCTATCTTCTAGGCGCCTCCCCCTTCATATATATAGGTGGGAGGGAGAGGGAGCAGCCAAGGGGGCGCCCAAGTAGGAGGAATCCTACTTGGGGCCCTAGTCCTATTCGCCCCCCTCCTTACCATAATCATCGAAGGGGGAAGGAAGGAGGAGGGAGGAGGAAAGGAATGGGGAGGCTGAATCCCTCCCCTTCCTTTGTCTCTTCCCCTCTTTTCTTCCCCTCCAGGTTCGGCCTATATGGGGGGCGCAACAGCCCATGCTGGCTGCTGCATTTCCCCTCTTGGCCCATTAGGCCCATATCTTTGCCGGGGGTGCCCCGAACCCCTTTTCAGTGACCCGATACGTACCCGGTACCCTCGGGACACCTCCGGTGTCCGAATACTATCGTCCTATATATCAATCTTTACCTCTCAACCATTTCGAGACTCCTCGTCATGTCCATGATCTCACCCGGGACTCCGAACAACATTCGGTCACCAAATCACATAACTCATATAATATAAAGTCGTCATCGAATGTTAAACATGCGGACCCTATGAGTTCGAGAACTATGTAGACATGACCGAGACACCTCTCCGGTCAATAAGCAATAGCGGAACTTGGATGCTCATATTGGCTCCCACATATTCTACGAAGATCTTTATCGGTCGAACGATATGACAGCATACGTTATTCCCTTTGTCATCGGTATGTTACTTGCCCGAGATTAGATTGTCGATATCTTCATACCTAGTTCAATCTCGTTACCGTCAAGTCTCTTTACTCGTCCCGTAATGCATTTGTCGGTGTTCTGGGAATGGGGGTCCCCAGACTTGCCTGCCTGCGGCCTGCGGCGTGGCTCAGAGGGGGCCCAACACGGCCCATCTTCATTAACACAAGCTCAAGACCCTCGCGAGGGGCCAAGCTTCGCGGGGCGGACGACAAGGAGCTTCCTCAGGCACGGCCTCGTCAGGCTGGCTCACGAGGAGGCGGAGAGTTCAAGGCGGGGTACCTCGCGAGGTGCCCATGACGCAAGCCATGACGACCAAGGGCGCCAGCCGGGCGCCAGCCCGCGCAGTGTCCTTCTTTCCTCTTTGGTGCAAGGGGAGCAAGCATAGGCGAGAGCATCAAGCAAAGGCATCCATTTCGGTGCAACAAGACCAAGACCAGTCCAACGGCAGGATGGAGGTCACCGTGGAGCCCAAGTCGGCGTCACCACCAGAGCCTTTGACAGGCGAGGACCAACTTTAGTCAGGATAAGTGTACTAGATGTTCCCCTTCAAATTGGCCAATTGTTGGTGCCCTTCCCGCTCAATATTTGGGAAGAGGCCCAGGGCCTTCGCATATAAATAGGACTAGCCACCCACAGGGTAAGGGGATCCGGACAGGAATCTGGAGATAAGATAGGCATCTAGAATCAACCCTTCAAAAGGGACACCACCACCACAAGAACAGACCCTCGCGAGGCTGTTCTTCCTTGTATTGTTCATCATCAGCCCAAGAGGTAATCCACCATGCCACACACTGGAGTAGGGTATTACACCACAATGGTGGCCTGAACCAGTATAAACCATGTGTCTCTTGTGTTGTTCTTCTCGTAGTTTATATCCTAGCGATTCGGCGAGGAATAGGTAGGTAGAAGGCAAAACCTCCGCGCGCACCCCAGTGTTCGAACCTCAAGGGTCTGCCGGAACCCTAAATCCGACATTTGGCGCGCCAGGTAGGGGTGCGCCGGGATCCACCTTCCGCCATTTCGTGTCCCGCCGCATCGTCATCATCATGTCCGGCGACCAAGCGGGCAACCCTGCCCCCTGGACAGCTTGGCCCGCCGGCGCAGAGCCGCTCGCCCCGGGCGACCCAACGCCCCAGGCAGCTCGTGGTCCGCAGGGCGCTGCGGGCCGTGGGCGACGCGGGCAGACCCCGACAGCTCTCACACCACGACAGACGCGGTCGGCAGCAAGAGCCTCCAACCACGCCGCGGCCACGACGTCGTACACTCGCCGGGAGCAGGCGAACTCAAGGGCCGCGCTCACGGTAGCCCGAGAGCTGCTGCAGTGCAGGCTGATGGAAGGCGGCCGCGACGTGCTGCTAGAGCGGGTGGCAGAGCTCCTGGGCTTCGCCGCCTCGGGGGCTCACCCCTTCTGCACTCAACTCCCATCTCAGGCCCAGAGAAGCCCGCGCGGGGGCCCCACGCGTGCCCGCGGGCTCCAAAGCTACCCCGGCACCAATGAAGCCGTCGACACCGGGCCAGCGGCTGCACTGACTCCGCTCCCCGCTGGCGAAGAAGGACTCATCACAACCCACGGCCCCAGTGGGCCGCCGCGTTACCACCCCCAGGTTGGCACATCAAGCAGAGCTGCATGGCGCGCGGAGCATTATGACATGGCCTTCGGGGTGGCGGCCCCCGAAGAGTACGTGCCCCGCATGTTGGACCAAGGGCACCTGCGCGAGGGCGAACAAGGCTCGCTCCTTAGCCCGAGTTGGGGGGACGAGGCACCAGAAGCTGAGCTCTTCCAGGAGCCCCGGGGCGGCCCCACCGGCCACACTGGAAGCGACGATTATCGGGTACCGCTAATTCCTCAGGAGTAGACATACGCTAATCATGGGTCGCAGGAGATGCAGGTCGCCGCAGTGAGCAGCTACCCCGCTCCCGTAGCCTCCTACCCCTCAGGAGGAGGGCATCGGGGGCTGCAGGGGAGGGGCCGAGATCCGACATCACCACCGCGGTGTTCGGAGCAAGGCGTTCCCAGGAGGTAGGCCCTCTGCTGGGGAGGTGCCTCAGGGCCTGCCCCTGGTGGAGGACCCGTGGTCGTCTGGGGAACCGCTGGCGACCGCCCTACCCCATCGGCGGTGTCCTGGTTTCCGGTCGTCGTTGATGGCACTAGAGTGTGGCGCAAGGCGGGGCCCTCGTCTGGCGATATGAAGCAAGGCCAGTACCTGTGAAGAAGGCCCAGTGCCTGTGAAGCTCGCTGCCCCGTGACACTCTCACGTAATAATGAGTGGGGCTGTACACGCCCCGGAGTCTCAGGGGTTCCGGCCTCAGGCCCTGGGGCTCCCTCCCACGCCTAGTGGCATCACTTAGCTCCGCGCTGGTGAGAAGACGTCCAAGACTAGACTAGGTGCCGGACGCGGCCTTTTTTGCCTTCATTGCTTTTCCCTTGGTTGTTGCTTTCCCCCGCTGGATTTAAGTTGGATTCGAATTTGAGATTTGTATGTGTTCGGGGAAGGGGTGCTTAGTCTCGTTCGAGCAATATCTCGCGTTTCGGTTACGACCTCGCCTCAGCTGCCTCCCCTCATGAGCCCCTCGCGAGCCGGGTCTGGCCTAGCTTGCGTGCAACCTAGACTGCCGCCGCCATATCCTCTCAGGAGGCTTTTTCACTACAGATCCTACGGTTCGATCAAGAGGCATTCGAGACACCACAGCCTCCCGCGTATTATCTCAGGACCCGCACGGGACAAAGGTAAACTAGCCATCTGGTTCTTCACCTAGCCAACCACTTGGCACGGGCACGTGGGCGATATAGCACCCACTAGTACACTGAACATAAGCTTTACATGAGGGGCACCCCCTCCCAAAATGCTCTTACAATCGGCAGGTCGAAAAGCCTGAGTTCTATTCATGCAGGGTAAGGAAACAGGAGCAATGCGCGGTCAGTCGGATAAATCCCCCAATGCATCCTCAGGAGCACCACCCGAACCGTCGCTAGTGTCGCTGGCCTCGCCATCACCCACTGCGTTGTCGCCGGCGGCGTCAGGTCCGTTCACCACGCCGCCCTCGTCGACGGCCACGATCGCGTCATCATCGTCTGAAGCGAAGGCCCTGACAAGAGCGTCCACATTGTCTTCCACAGAGTCCGCCAGGTCACCCCGGACGGCCTGGGGAACTGGGGCGATGGCGGCGTCAAAGTCGAAGTGAGGATCCATGTTCTGGAGATGGCTGAAGACACGGGAAAAGGCGCGCCCGAGCAGGGCACGGCTCTTTTCCTCCACCAACCTGTTGACCCTGACCGACCGCGCCTCCAGCTGCGTCATGATGTCGGTGAAGAACTGAAGGTTGCCGGCGTAGTTGGTTGCATGCGGCGTGCCAACGGCCGCCTCGCAGATGTTGCCCAAGGCCGTGTTGGCTCTCTCCCGAAGCGTGGTGAGCATGGGGGCGTGCTCATGTTCCAGGAGCCGCCGCTGGCGTATCTTGTCCACATTCTGGCACGCAACGGCCTCAGCCTCGTCCAGCCGTTGGCGAAGAAGAAGCACCTCGGCACGAGAAGTAGTCGACTCCCCCTGCACCACTTCAAGTGCGGCCCGCAAGGCATCAACCCGCCGTGTCGCTTCCTCCAGCTTGGTCCTCAGGGTGGTGGTCCTACCTTTAGCCTCGGTCCGGATCAACGCCAGCCTCTCCTCGAACTCGCGCTCGAGGCTCGAGCGCGCTGTTGCCACCCGATGTCCGATCTCCTCCAAGACACGGTTTTCCCGCGCAGCGACATCATTCTCCTCTCGTGTCACCAAGCGCTCCCTTGTCTCCAGGCGTTCGTACTCACGTGCGCGTTCAGCAGCCTCCAGCGTCAGCACTTCCTCACGCTTCTGGAGCTCCGCTGGGTCACCGGAAGTCACCTTCATCGACGCGAGGGCCGCCTCACGCAGCTCCACCTGCTCCTCCAGTGAGCGGCACCGGACCAGGAGTTCCCGTGCCCGCTCTTCTGTCGCCTCTCGCCGCTGGTCAGCTTCCCGGGCTTCCTCGACGGCCTGGGAACGGGCCACCCGAGAGGCCGCCAGCGATGCCTTGGACTCCTCATCGTCAAGATCGCGTTGGCGGCGCACGAGGGCGACTGCCGCCTCCAGCTCGCGCCTCTCCGCGACCAAGCGCAGGCCCTCGGCCTCAAGGCACGCGTCTTCATCAGCAAGCTCTTCACCAAGAAGGCTCACTGCGTCAGCCGCCCTTCGAAGGAACCCTTGGCGAAGAGCGCGACGCTCCCGAGCGCGCTCAAGTACGTCTTCTGCGCCGTCATCCACCCCAAGCAAACGCTAGGGGGCACTGATTAGCGCTCCCCCTCTGGGCTGGGGGGTGGGGGCTGGCGCCCTTGAGGCGACCGGGCGCACCTCGCCAGGAGCCCGGCCTGGGGCCAGTCCATCCCCAAGTAAAGAGCACTGGGAGTACCCCAGCCAATCACTGTCCACGACCAGACGAGAAGCCCACGGTAGGCTGACTAGGCCCCGAGAAGGCTCGCGAAAGGTCACGAGGCGCGCGGGGCCGCGTTGCGCCTCGGGGTGATTCGTCTCTTCGACCGACCTCACCACAAGGGCTCTACTGCTCGGAGCGACCGGAGACGGTGGAGAAGGCGGAAGCAGGGGGATGGCTCCTCAGTCATCTCCGTGAGCTCGGGAGGAAGGGCCCTGTGGATCAAGGTTCAGGAAGGGCAGCAGAAGAATCTGGAGCTGGGAAGGGAGAAGGCTTACTCATCGATGGCGAAGTACTTTCTTCGCTTCAGCAGGCGACAAGGGTAATCGTCGCCCAGGGCCTCCCTTCTCTTCCGGAGGGCCTCAAAGTCCACGCAGAAGCGGCCCAAGAGTTGAGCGCAGGGGTCAGCCTGCGACGAGGAAGGAACGTCAAGACGACCCGCGTCAGGGGTGTCTGCCTGATGCGTGCCGCTGGTCGCCTCGCCAAGAAAAGCGGCCGGGGCCTCGGAGGCCTCGGCCCTGGGTGCAGCAGGCGGCTGCTCGCCGCCCTCAGCCTCGGCAGCACGGGCCTCAGGGGACGCTCCCTCTTGAGCGCTGCCCGACGTTGTCGCCCCGGCGGGGGCACCCTCGGCCTCCGGAGGCTCATGCCTCCCTGCTCCGCCACTTGAGGAAGAACCGCCTCGACCAATTGAAAGGGCAGCCACTGTCACTGGATTCTCACGAGGCCCCTGGAGGCCGACGGGGCCCGGTCCCCATTCGTCGAAAACGGGCATCTGATTCACGAAGTCTCTCCTGCCCGAATAGAGGTACAGCAAGGCCCCCCCTTGCTGGATGCTGCCAGGGTTGGGGTCCCCAGTCAGAACCAAGAGTACCTTCCTCAATGCTTCAGGCGTCAGGTCCTCTTCCTGGAGCCTCATACGATCCCCGTGCCCGTTGAAGGCCCACATTCGGCAAGAGTGGCGCCGGAGAGGGGCGACCCGGCGTAGCAGGAACTCCTTCACCACCTTGGGAGCCGTCACGTCAAGCCATCTCAAGCACTCGAAGCGACGCCAGACGAAGAAGAGCTGGGGGCTTGTGAGCGTCTCCTGGCCCCAGCCCGAATTGGGGACAGCAGGCGAAGTCGGCTTCGACAGCAGGGGGCTAGGCACCCCCACTTCCACATACAGCCACTGCTCGCGAAACCCAGGCGCGGGCGGAGGAAGACCAAAGTCAATCCCTGAGGCCGCCGTCTCGGGTGCAGCGATGAAGCTCGCGCATCCCGAGCATTGGGCGGGGTTGACGAGGTGCAGAGCGAAAAAGTGGCGCAACAGGGCGACCGAAGGGATGATGCCAACCATAGCCTCGCAAACAAAGGCGAAGACCGCCAGAAGAGTAATGGAGTCAGGACCCAGATGCATCATGTGGATCTGATAATGGGAGAGCACGGCGTTGAAGAAATCCGAAAAGGGGGGAATTAGCCCCGCCCACAGGGCATCGACGAAATAAGGGACCTCGGTGATTATCCTATTGATGGAGAACCGAGACGCGGGCCAGGCCGTCGTCCTCCTGCATTCATTGAAGATGGTGGCCAGGGCCGAACTAACCTTGCCCAAGCCCTCTCGATTGACTATGGTCGACCGGTCCACGGCGGGGGCCACCGACGGCGGCGAGCAAGGCGAAGGCATGGGTCCCTTCCCTCTCCCCTTCTTCGTCGGAGCCATGGCGATGGAAGGGGGGAGGAAAGGTTCGAGATTGGCTTCGAAGCAGAAGCTGGAGTTCGAAAGGAGGAAGGACAGAGGGCACACGAGCAACGGAAAGGGGAGTGGCTGTGTACAACTGCAAGTCCGCCTAGCCTGGCACCAAATGAGGAGGCGTGGGGGAACAGTGCCACCCGCGTCCAATCAACCGCCACGCAGCGCCCAAGGCCCCAGGCTGTTAGGGCTCGCGACGCTTTGCACTTGCCCTTTCGCCTCTCTGCTCGGCCAAGTCCGGGCGCGCCTTGGGCCCGGGGGCTACTGTCGGCGTTCTGGGAACGGGGGTCCCCAGACTTGCCTGCCTGCGGCCTGCGGCGTGGCTCAAAGGGGGCCCAGCACGGCCCATCTTCATCAACACAAGCTCAAGACCCTCGCGAGGGGCCAAGCCTCGCGGGGCGGACGACAAGGAGCTTCCTCAGGCACGGCCTCGTCAGGCTGGCTCACGAGGAGGCGGAGAGTTCAAGGCGGGGTACCTCGCGAGGTGCCCATGACGCAAGCCATGACGACCAAGGGCGCCAGTCGGGCGCCAGCCCGCGCAGTGTCCTTCTTTCCTCTTTGGTGCAAGGGGAGCAAGCGCAGGCGAGAGCATCAAGCAAAGGCATCCATTTCGGTGCAACAAGACCAAGACCAGTCCAACGGCAGGATGGAGGTCACCGTGGAGCCCAAGTCGGCGTCACCACCAGAGCCTTTGACAGGCGAGGACCAACTTTAGTCAGGATAAGTGTACTAGATGTTCCCCTTCAAATTGGCCAATTGTTGGCCCCCTTCCCGCTCAATATTTGGGAAGAGGCCCAGGGCCTTCGCATATAAATAGGACTAGCCACCCATAGGGTAAGGGGATCCGGAGAGGAATCTGGAGATAAGATAGGCATCTAGAATCAACCCTTCAAAAGGGACAACACCACCACAAGAACAGACCCTCGCGAGGTTGTTCTTCCTTGTATTGTTCATCATCAGCCCAAGAGGCAATCCACCACGCCACACACTGGAGTAGGGTATTACACCACAATGGTGGCCTGAACCAGTATAAACCCTGTGTCTCTTGTGTTGTTCTTCTCGTAGTTTAGATCCTAGCGATTCGGCGAGGAACAGGTAGGTAGAAGGCGAAACCTCCGCGCGCACCCCAGTGTTCGAACCTCAAGGGTCTGCCGGAACCCTAAATCCGACAGCATCATCCCGCAACTAACTCATTAGTCACTTTGCTTGCAAGGCTTCTTATGATGTGCATTACCGAGTGGGCCCAGAGATACCTCTTCGATACTCGGAGTGACAAATCCTAATCTCGATCTATGCCAACCCAAAAAACACCTTCGGAGATACCTGTAGAGCATCTTTATAATCACCCAGTTACGTTGTGACATTTGATAGTACACAAGGCATTCCTCCGGTATCTGGGAGTTGCATAATCTCATAGTCGGAGGAATATGTATTTGACACGAAGAAAGCAATAGCAATAAAACTGAATGATCATTATACTAAGCTAACGAATGGGTCTTGTCCATCACATCATTCTGTAATGATGTGATCCCATTCATCAAATGACAACACATGTCTATTGTTAGGAAACTTAACCATCTTTGATTAACGAGCTAGTCTAGTAGAGGCTTACTAGGGACACGGTGTTTTGTCTATGTATCCACACATGTATCAAGTTTCCAACTAATACAATTCTAGCATGAATAATAAACATTTATCACGAATAAAGAAATATAAAATAACAACTTTATTATTGCCTCTAGGGCATATTTCCTTCACTAAATTATGTCATGCGTCAACCTTGAACCCAAGTGACATCAAACAATCCATGCATACAATCAAACTAAATGAGAAACATCTAAAAAAACTTAAGTAAAAGAAACGAGGGCCTAACGCAGGTACCTGAACACCCTAGCCTAACAAATTGTGATGCCTCAATCCACACCAAGATTAAGCACCTACAAAACTAATTGGGTAGAACATGAATAACACAATGTCAATCAGGCAAAGACAAAAGAAAGGAAAGTAAAGAAGAAAAGAAGGCAACCATGTCGGCTTGTAGCACTGATGCACCTGCATAGTAGAAACATAATCAAACAATCTGTGTGGGCATATCATCGAACATATGATATGCGGATATCGGAAGTAGACCAGACGTATGAACTCGCGGGCGTGTACAGATTGTTTGACTCCGTGTCCTAGAGGATGTTGAGGAAGCTGACGAGGATGAGGGCGACATACTCGGGGAGCTTGTCATCCTAGAGACCTTGTCGAGACATGAAGCCGCAGCTGCGCGTAGATCGACTACCAAGCTTAAACAAGAAAGGCACGTGAAGATTTATTGCCTGGTGTTCATTATAAACAGAAAAGGTCAGGTGATAAAGCTCAAAGCTTCAAGTTACAGTTTTCATGTTTTAAATTCATTATGAGGACATATCATAACTGCGAGGATCACAATCTTTCCTTTGATTTAAGAATGGTGATAGTTGGCTATCTGAGATCTTGTAGAGAAATCGAACAAGATCATATTGCCTATTTAAAAAGATGTATCTGAATTTATCACATTATTTTATTATGTCAGTATCTGAACATGTGCCAGAAACTAATATGGTATGTGGTTGTCAATAGAAATTGTAGGATCCCACTGTATATGCCATATACTTAAAGTCTTTTTATTTCTTATCGAGAACCTAGAGTTGTCTAAATAATTTGCCGCCAAATGAGATGGCCCGACATTTCACAACCTGATGCCATTTGATTTAGAGGCTTTAATTTACGAGATCTTAGAAATGAGGAACAAAGCTACTCCATCCGTCCGGAATTACTTGTCGCGAAAATGGATGTATCTAGACGTATTTTAGTTCTCGATACATCCATTTCCGAGAACGGAGGGAGTACAAAGAATGCTGCCCTCCACCAATGAGCAGTGCTAACCAAAAAATTTATTAGTTGGGTTCAACTCAAACTGACCCTGGTTTTTTGTGCGCGTGTATGTCGGGATCTGCGATTGAATTGACCCTAGATTCAAATTCCACTTTTGTCCAAAGGGCTAGAATGCAAACGCGAGAAATGTAAGTGTAAAAGGCTTAGAATGACAACGTGACAAATATAAGTTGAAAAAGGCCTATGTTGGAGTATTTTGAAATTTTAATTCATGGTTTTCCTATGTTGTCAACATCCTTTCCTTACCCTCGAATTTAGACAGATGTGGGTCTAGATACGTATAGATTAAGGCGCGGTTATCCAGGAGAGATATTTATGATATTTATTTTCTTACCAAAATGAAGAAGAAAAACGCATGTGTTTTTTCACCACGGTCGGAGCGCAGATGCCAAGGGGAAATGGAAACGGGGCACGGCTCCGACGGACGGCGAGCCCCCACCAACCCCTCCTTTCCCATAAAAACGGCGTCTTTTTTCTCTCTCACACCAGCCGGTCAGCTTGGAGGCGAGCATCACCGCCTGCCCCACCCACGAGCGCCACCAACCACCCACCCTGCACCGCCACCGGCCAGAGAAAGCAGATCAACAGCCGGAGGCGAGCTCGG
Organism: Triticum aestivum; assembly: GCF_018294505.1. Taxonomy (NCBI): domain Eukaryota; kingdom Viridiplantae; phylum Streptophyta; class Magnoliopsida; order Poales; family Poaceae; genus Triticum; species Triticum aestivum. Next base: position 553,785,939 of record NC_057807.1, read on the forward strand.
TAGGTAGCGGCCATGGAGGCCGCCGCGGCCATCCGGAGCGCGGCCGCGCCGCGGATGCGCCTCGCCGGGAGGAGCAGCAGGGGATCCGGCGCCGCGGCGGCGCGCGCGATCCCGGTCAGCCGCAGCGACTGGCAGACGGCCTGCGCCATCCTCTCCAGCACCAACGACTCCCCCACCCCGCCGGCGCCGAAGGTGAACGGCCAGAACAACATCAACAAGCTAGCCGCGCCGGCCATCCCCGGCTCCGAGGACGCCGTCTCCGGCCTGGATCTGGTGCTGGCCGCGGGCGCGGGGAACCTGCCGCGCCCGCTCAGCATCAGCGACCTGTCCCCGGCGCCGCTGCACGGCGCGCAGCTGCGGGTGGCCTACCAGGGCGTGCCGGGCGCCTACAGCGAGGCGGCGGCCGGGAAGGCGTACCCGGGGTGCGAGGCCATCCCGTGCGACCAGTTCGAGGTGGCGTTCCAGGCGGTGGAGCTGTGGATCGCCGACCGCGCCGTGCTCCCCGTGGAGAACTCCCTGGGCGGCAGCATCCACCGCAACTACGACCTGCTCCTCCGGCACCGGCTCCACATCGTGGGCGAGGTGCAGCTCCCCGTCCACCACTGCCTGCTCGCCCTCCCGGGGGTCCGGCGGGAGCTGCTGGCCCGGGTGATCTCGCACCCGCAGGCGCTGGCGCAGTGCGAGCACACGCTGACGCGCATGGGCCTCAACGTGGCCCGCGAGGCCTTCGACGACACAGCGGGCGCCGCGGAGCACATCGCGGCGCACGCGCTCCGCGACACGGCCGCCATCGCGTCGGCGCGCGCCGCGGAGCTGTACGGCCTCCAGGTCCTGGCGGACGGCGTGCAGGACGACGCCGGGAACGTGACCCGGTTCGTGATGCTGGCGCGGGAGCCCATCATCCCGCGGACGGACCGGCCGTTCAAGACGAGCATCGTGCTGGCGCACGACCGGGAGGGCACCTCCGTGCTGTTCAAGGTGCTGTCGGCGTTCGCGTTCCGGGACATCAGCCTGACCAAGATCGAGAGCCGGCCGCACCGGCACCGGCCCATCCGGCTGGTGGACGACGCCAACATCGGCACCGCCAAGCACTTCGAGTACATGTTCTACATCGACTTCCAGGCGTCCATGGCCGACGTGCGCGCCCAGAACGCGCTCGCCGAGATCCAGGAGTTCACGTCCTTCCTCAGGGTGCTCGGCAGCTACCCCATGGACATGACGCCCTGGGACGCCGCGCCGTCGTCCTCCTCCTCCGATCAACAGCAGCGCGGCTAGATGATAGCTAGCTCCATGTTACTACATTACTGTCAATTCAATCAATATGCGCAAGAGATTCGTTGTTAATCTATCCCCCCCTTTGATGCTCCGCTGCTCGCTACAATTTTCCTCTGTTAATTTTGCTCTCCCAGCCATTGGGCCAAATTCTTTGTGAACAAATTCGTTGAGAAAAATCAATCATTGGGCCAAATTCTTTGTGAACAAATTCGTTGAGAAAAATGAATGAATGAATCAATCATTGGTGCCAGAGTGAGGGTCTTGGAGTTGGGCAGCTCGAAATGGGTGGCATGCATTTGGATTGTTCTTCCATTTGCAGCAATTCCTTTTTGGTGCTGGGGTGAAATGAATGAAACCAACCAAAAACGAAGAACAGCATCTTGCTCCACGATGTCGGTCGTGGGAAGTCAGAAGCATGATTTGCTGGGTTTGTGATTTGTCCAGGAGAAGTAACCCAACTCCAAGTGTCCATGCAAGTACTGTTCTTTGATTTCTGCTGCAACTTTGGTAGGTCCTGAGAAGAAGTGCGTCCGTCCATGTGATGAAGGTCAGAGATTGCCACTGAAACGCTGTAGTGATAATCTGTTATACTGTACAAACAAACTGCCAGTGAAACGCTGTAGTGATAATCTGTTGTACAAACAAACGCATCTTCCTCACAGTTTTAGTTGGGACACGAGATTAAGGCTAACTCCACCGCGCGACCCCAAACGGACGTCCGTTTTGTCCGGTTTCTGTCCGTTTGGGTAGGGATTTGAGGTCTTGTCTGGGCCTGTCCTGGGATGCGGTGGCCGTGCGCCCAGCGCGCGGCCGCATCCATTTGCCCCATCCTGTTTGTCAGGGCCAAAAATGCCCAAATTTGCATCAAAACTAGTTTCCAACCCAAATATTTGTCTGAAAATTAAAATAGTTTTACAACCAAATCGAAATTGTCTTGACTGAACATAAATTGGACCAATACATCTATTGGTTGCCAATGTGATCCCAGACATGCTCAACCAAGTCATTTTGAAGATTCAAATGAGTGTGCCAATCACGCATCTCACGGTGGAATTGGACAAACTGTTCAAATGTGGCCGGGTCTTGGTGCAGGGGCTCAATATTTTCACCTTGATAATCAAATCCTTGGTCGAAGATACTCTCATCACGCTCGTCCTCGACGATCATGTTGTGCATAATCACACAAGCAGTCATCACCTCCCAAAGCTTCCCTTCATCCCATGACAGTGCAGGGTTTCGAATGATACCCCACCGGGATTGAAGCACACCAAAAGCACGTTCCACATCCTTTCTAACACTCTCTTGCATTTGGGAAAATCTCTTTCTCTTCTCACCTTGGGGTTTCGAGATTGTCTTCACAAAAGTTTACCATTGAGGATATATACCATCTGCTAGATAGTATCCCTTGTTGTACTGGTGGCCGTTGATCTCAAAGTTGACAGGTGGGGAGTGGCCTTCTGCAAGCCTTGCAAAGACTGGAGAGCGCTGCAGCACGTTGATATCATTGTGAGAACCTGCCATGCCGAAAAAAGAATGCCATATCCAAAGATCTTGCGATGCCACCGCTTCTAATATGACAGTGCACCCGTTAACATGCCCCTTGTACTGGCCCTGCCAAGCAAATGGACAGTTCTTCCACTCCCAATGCATACAATCTATGCTGCCAAGCATGCCTGGAAAGCCTCTAGCTGCGTTAGTCGCCAAAAATCTCTCTGTATCAGCGGCAGTTGGCTGCCTCAAGTACTCTGGGCCAAACACCTCGATCACGGCCTGGTAAAACTTGTACATTGACATCAGACATGTTGTCTCACTCATACGCACACACTCGTCCACCAGATCGCCTGGAATACCATATGCAAGCATGCGGATGGCCGCGGTGCATTTCTGGTAAGAGGAGAATCCGAGCTTGCCAAGGGCATCCGTCTTGCACTCGAAGTATGGGTCATGAGAAACCACTCCCTCTCGGATACGATTGAACACATGCCTTGCCATACGAAAACGGCGACGAAATTTATCCTGCTTGAAGAGCGGGGTGTTGGCAAAGTAATCGGCATAAAGCAGGGCGTGGCCTCTCTTCCTGTTGCGGTTCAGGTTGGGAGCACGGCCAGGGAGTGACCCCCTGTACCGAGGAAGCTGCCGTTGAATATGGTCGTGAACGACCAGTGCAGCCACTGTCGTGGTTCTAAGTCTGACAGTAGAATGGGGGGTAGGTATGGAGAGGCAAGATCCTAGCTATGGAGTAGTTGTACACACGAGTGTTTTACGAGTTCATGCCCTTCTCGGAGGAAGTAATAGCCCTACGTCTCGGAGCCCGGAGGCGGTCGACTGGTTTATGTGTATATGGGTTACAGGGGTGCGAACCCTTCTACCAGTGGAGGGGGGCGGCTTATATAGAGGACGCCAGGACCCCAGCCAGCCCACGTAGCAGAGGGTTAAAGTACATTAAGGCCTGGCGTTACTGGTAACGCCCTACATAAAGTGTCATCATGACCATTAAGACTACTTAATTACAGACCGTTTGGATACAGAGTAGATCTTGAACTCCTGGTGGTCGAGTGAGTCTTCATGGTTGAGTGTCTTCAGGTTCGTCGAGTGTCTTCTAGCCGGTCGAGTGGAATCCCTCTTGGTTGACTGAAAGACGGCTTCTTCTAAGAGATGTCCTTGGGGAGGGTACTTTGGACAGGTCCGTAACCCTACCCTAGGTACATGACTTCATCAGTAGCCCCCGAATGGATCGAGGTTTGAGTGAGGACGGAGTTGGCAGTCTTTCCGACCTGCTTTCTGGTACTGTAAAGGCGTTTTTGCTCAGGATCAATGACTTCTAAGTGAGGGTGTCAACTTTCTTCAGTCGCCTTGATCCATTCTTTATATCTGTCGAGTGAACTTTATGAACTTGGAGATTTCCGAGCGACGGATCGCAGGAGATCTTCCATCTGACAAGTTGCCCTGTTGGTTAGTGGATTTAGTGGGATCCGGATTTTGGGAAGCGCGTGAAGCGGAGAACGCCGCGGTACTCGGACGGGATAAGGCAGGGACGCCTTGATCTCCGTGCTGCCTTTTTCGCCACGTATCGCGTGCGCGACTGTTTCGGGATTTGACAGGATTGCCTGGGCCTACCCGTCAGTCACTCGGAAGTGACCCCATATAAGGAATCGGACGGAGGTTTTCCGAACAGTGCTTCCTCATTCTCTCCTCCCTCGTCCCCAGATTCATCTGCTGCGCTCGCTAACTGCCCAGCGCCGCTGCTCCGTTCGGGCTTCGTCGGCGGCAATGGTGAAGGAGAAGACGGCAGCTTTGGAGCGGGCGAAGAAGGCGACGGCGCAAGCGAAGGGGAGAGCGCCCAGTCGGGGTGGCTCCTCGTCGCGGTCTCGCCTGCCGCAGGGTTGGATCCAAGGAGATTGGATCCGCTCGACCATCACCCAGAAGGACCTTGATGACCTAGCCAATGAGGGGCTGATCGAGCACGGAGCAGCGAGGCTCCCGAGGACGGAGTGTCAACCGCAACCTCAGGAGGGTGAGTGCGTCCTCTTGGCGACTCATTTAGATCGAGGGTTTTCTTTGCCGCCGCATCTTTTCTTCCGAGGATTTCTGAATTTCTTCGGAGCTCAGCTTCACCATTTCACTCCGAATTCCATCGCCTATCTCTCCGCCTTTGTATCTCTGTGTGAGAATTTCTTGGGTTGCCGGCCGCACTGGGGCCTCTTCAAACATATATTCACTTGTCGTTCCCAGACGGTGAAAAAGGCCAGCCCCAATGACGAGAGAACCCAGGTGATCCAAATGTGCGGGGGTCTCGGGGTCCAGATGAGGAGCAAGAGCGCTTTTCGTGCTATGACCCTTCCCGAGTCGGTCACAGGGTGGCAGTCGACCTGGTTCTACTGCCAAGACCGGTCGACGCCAAGGCAGTCGACCGGGCTCCCTCCCTTCTCCATGAGTCGAGTGAACAAGCCCTCCTCTCTGAAAGTAGTTCCGGAGGAGAAGGCTCAAGTGAAAATGTTGATGGAGCGAGTAGTTCAGTTGATTCGTGATGGTGTGACCGGCATGGACCTTCTGGAGGTTTTCCTTCGGCGGCGCATCCAACCACTCCAGTACCGGGGCCACCCGATGTGGCTGTATTCTGGTACTAAAGACACCAGTTGGGTCCACCCAGAGGAGGTCGACAATGCTACATTGGAGAGGTGGATGACTGCCATCACGGGGAACAAGGACAACCCTCGGGGAGCTAGGAGGATCGTTCCACACGACCAGTCTTATGAGGTGGACAAGGTATGACTATTTTTTCCCGATTGCTCCGTCCATTTTGTTTTGTCGTAAATCGGTCGATTGACCTTTGTCTTGCTTGCTGTCTTTCAGGAAACCACTGAGTTGTACTCGATGCCCAACGGGGCGCAGGCGCAGGCCGAAGAGGAGGAGGGAAGCGGAGGCAAAAGTCATGAAGAGTGGGAGTCGGACACCGACGAGGGTGAGGAAGACGTAGGTTCCGACGAAGAAGAAGAGGAGGAGGAAGTTGCGCCTCCTCGTTCCGAAAGAAGGTCCAAGCTCGTCCACGATCCTGCGGCTGATCGTGGCAAGGGAGTCGCGCCAGCTGGGCAGTCGACCAAACGCCCTCGGACAACTTCGCCGGTGCCGACTGAAAAGGCGTCGAAGCAACCCCAAGCGGCCCCGTCAAAACCGGTGAAAGCTCTACCGAAGATGAGGATGGAGATCCCGACTGTCTCTGGGTAACGGTCATAACTCACGTTTTTCATTTTTGGTCGATTCAATCACTAACCGACTGATATTTGCAAATCGCAGTGCTGCTACTTCTGAGACTTCAGCCAGGCATGAGGATCAAGAAATGGAAGATGCTGCGACTTCTCAGCCTGGTATGATCCGCGCGGTTTTGCTTTTGGTCGATTGAATCTTTATTTTTGACTTTGAACTTCTTCTGCAGCTCCACCTAGCGTTGTCATCAATCTTCCTGACGATGACGATGAAGCGCCCCTGAGGCAGAGGAGGAGCAGGAAGGCGACTGCTGGCAAGGCTGCTCAGGCTGTGTCAGTGCCTGGACCACAGATTCCAGAAGGGAGCAACATCGCTCGGGCTACCGTGTCCTTTGCGGAGCCATTGACGGTTGCCCGCCCTTCATCGTCGAGTGCTGACCCGCCTTCTCTCTTCTCCACCTACCATGTCCCGGAGGGTCAAGCAAGCGCTGCCAAGGAAGCCATACGTCAGGCCGGGATTATGATGGAGCAGGTGAAGGCCACCCGAACTGCCAGCCAAGCAGCTTATGACGCGAGCTCAGCTCTCCAGAGTAATGTCCAGGTTAGTTGAATACCGACTAGAAATCTTGATATTTGTCATGCACCCACTGGGTGTGTCGATGGTGTGTTGATTCTTCGGTGGACTGCTGGCAGTCGATTATATTCTTTGTGTCTTGAGATTTTTCACTTTACTCGTGCCACTCGACCATGGTCGAGTGGAACAATGAAACTGGTGGGGGCACGCTGAGTGCACCCACTGGGTGTAGTCCCCGAGACCGTGGTCGATTGCTGGCAATCGGCTATGGTCTGATAATTTCTTCTCTTTTTTTACTGCTTCCGGTCGACTGATCGACTCTGAGTCTAGCTGATAGAACTAGTGGGGGCACGCTGAGTGCACCCACTGGGTGTAGTCCCCGAGACTACAGTTGAATGTTTTGATTCGTCTGTAGTCTTAGAAATAGTACGGTTTTTCCTTTAGTCACTCGGAAGTGATTTGCTGTTGATGTTTGTCGACTAAACTTTCGCAGAAATCTTGTGACCTTGTTTCTCGCTATACCGAATTGGAGAACAAGTATATCCAGCTTGAGCTTGACCAAAAGCTTGTCCAAGAGAACTTCACGAAGGCGAAGGAGGAGGCAAAAGGTATGTTCGGTGAGAATCTTGACGACTGTCCTTGCTTCTTGCCTATCTCCGATTCTGATCTTATTGTGATTTTCGCAGAAAAACTCAGAGATGCTCTGAAGAAGAAGGACCTTGACCTTGCCAAGGCACAGAAAATGGCCGCAGACAAGACTAGGCTTGCAGAAGAGAAGTTGGCTTCTGTCAACAAACTTGAAGAAGAAAATACTAATCTGAAAGCTGCTCTTGACGTGGCCAACCAAGAAGTCACTCGACTGAAGAATGCCAATATGGTCCTAGACGACAAAGCTGGTGAACTGGCAGGAAAGAAAAATGACTTGGAGCTTTATCTAGGAGGACTCGCCAAGAAGCTGTTCCTCATGCTCGAAGGTAACCTCTTATCTCTGACTGATAGTTACTGACTTGCTGTAAGGGTGTTAGCTTATCCTTGAATCATGCCCACAGAATTCTGCCAAAACTTTGAAGAAGAGACTAGTCGAGTGGAGACTGGCTTGGATCACATCAATTCTTCGGTGAAGGATGAAACTGCTATGAACGTGCTCCGCCTCGAGTCCCGCATTGCTGCAGCGGTCGATTACCTTGCAAGACTGAAGGCCGCTACATCACGCATTGTCACGTCCCTAGCCTTGCTATGCACTTGGACTAGCTTGGTTGCTGCATCATGTTTAAATTTCATTTAAACCTGAAATGGGGATTGTTCAAACCCTAGCACCAGATCAAATCAAATAGGTTCAACCTAAAATAATCTTCAATGAACCCAAAATGCCTTTGGAAATGTTCATGATTTTTGATAAAGGTGAAAACCTCTCCCAAAAATGATGAGCATATTTCTTGGCCATTTATGGATTTTTGAATTAACTCATAAAGTATTTGAATTTGGGCATTTGAATGCTATAAATAATTTAAATGCTCAAATAATTCTGAAACTAAATGTGGGCTGTTGCATATATTTCAGAAGGTGCCCACAATTATTTTCAGGATTTTTAGAAGTGCTCTGCTATTTTTAATAAAGCCCAAACAACTACAGAAAAAAAGAAAACAGAAAGAGATAAAAGGGTGAGAGAGAAAGGAAACTACCTGGGCCACCTACCCGCAGCCGCTCCGGCCCAGCTCCTGTTTCGGCCAAGCCCACCACCGCCTGGCTCCCTGTCGTCTTCCTCCTTGGACAGAAGGACAGGGGCGCGTGCTCGCCGCCTGCTGGCCATGCGCAGGCCACCTCCACCCTGCCTGCTTCACTCCCCCGATGCCCTGGACCGGCTAAAGCCGCCACGCACCCCCTGGCCCTCTTCTTCTCTCTCCCGTGGCGATTCCCCTCTCTGCATCTCTCCCCCCCTCTGCTCTCTCCTCGCTCGTGTCTGAGCGCAGCTGCCGACCGCCGTCCCGTGAACGTGTAGCACCGCGTCTACCACTCCCCCCATGCCCCGTGGCTGCGTCCACTAGCTCCGCCTCGACGCCGTGAATCTCCAAGCCGAAGAACGCGCCCCAGATGCCCTGCAGCGTCGCCGCCAACGCCATCTTCCTCACCACCTCGGCCACCAAACGCCGTTGCCGAATTCGCCGCCGACAGGACGTCCCCGAGCCCACTTACCCTCCCTACGAACTCGCGGTGAGCCCCTGAGTCATTTCCCCCTTCTTCCTTGGTCGCGTTTGACCTCTAGGCCATAGCCCCGCCTTGGCCGAACTCCGGCCGCCGCCCAACTTGCCGCCGCCGCTGCTACAGATCACCCCGTGACCAGCAGGTGCCAACCCTGGATGCGGGCGAGCGAGGGCAACCCACTGGTGCCCTTGGCTTGACCCACTACCGCCCGTAGCGCCGCTCCGGCAACCTTCCGCCGCGACTTGAGGTCGCCGACGCCTAACTCCGGTGACGCTGATGTGGCGCCATTAGCTTAGGTGTTAATCGTGTTTAGTTAGTGCCACGTGTCGATGACATGTGGGCCCCACCGCCCAACTAACCGGCTAACTAAAATAGATTAGGTTAGTGTAAATTACCTGTTTAGATTAGTGCTAACCCTGTGGACCCCACGTGTCAGCTTTGATTTGGTCAAGTCAACGTTGACTGGTCCCACTTGTCATCCACCCAAACCAGCCAGAGACACTGACCAGTGGGTCCCACTGGTCAGGTTTGACCTGGACCGCGCCCGTTGACCGCTGACATCACAGTGATGTCATGCTGACGCAATAACTCTTTTCTGGATTTATTCTTTTACAGGAAATTCCAGAAAATTGCCTAAACTTCTAAAAATCATAGAAAATCAACCGTAACTCCAAATGAAAAGATTTATATATGAAAAATTATCAGAAAATTTCAATCTATCCATCTGTACCATTTTCATGCATGTTTGAACAACTTAAATCTGCTGTCTAAGACAATTTGAATAAATGGCATTTGAAATGCCTCACATGGAGTTTGAATTTGAACCCATGGTTCAAACCAACTTCATTTAATATGGTTGCTAGTTGCATTAGCTCAATCAACAGCATATTGTCATAACATTACCATGCATCATAATTGTTGCATTGCATTGATTGTGTTCCTCTTTGTTTGCCGGTAATTGTTCCCCCCTCAGTAGATGTTGTTCCGACGATGAGTTTGGTGACACCGATGAAGAACTATACTATCTTCAGAAGTGCCATGCAAGCAAAACCCCCTTGTTCATTCCGATAAAATCCCACTCTCTCGCCCCTGCTCTCTTTTACTGCATTAGGACAACACCGATTCATCTGTTATTTGCTGCGGTAGCTGAACCCCTTTATCCTTTGCATGACCTGTCATTGCCACAGTAAATAGATGAAACCCACTAGCATGAGTAGGAGTTGTTTGAGACCTGATGTGCCTACTCATTCATGTTTGTTGTCATGCCTGCTATTGCTTAGAGTTGTGTCAGGTCTGATTCATCGGGGATGAATCGGAGGTGTGTGAACATGTCCTACTGAGTGTGAGCTAAGTGTGTGAACACGATTTGGTAAAGGTAGCGGTGAGAGGCCATGTAGGAGTACATGTGGGTTGTCTCATTGCAGCCGTCCTCAGGAACTGAGTTCTGTGTTTGTGATCCATGAACAGCTACTACCACACATTGGGATCCTTAATTGACTCTCTCGACTTATTAATCAACATGATCTCTGTCCAGGAGTTGCAACTAGTTTCTGGTGTTTGTAGGTAGTGCTAGTAGTCTACCAAGTGGCACCCGGTACAGGTGGGCTTGGGACAGACTAGGCACAGTGGCCCGGTGTACCAAGTGGCACCCGGATGGTGGACTTGGGAACCCTGCACACCCGGATCTCCTTGCGGATGGAACCCGAATAGGCGATAAACCTGGACGAGAGACTTGTGTGGTTAGTCAGGTCGTGGCCGACACCCTCGCAGGGCTTCCGCTTGAAGGTTGCCGAGTACATGTCGTGTAAACGGCGGTAAGTGGTGAGAGCATGTGTGAAGAAGTACACCCCTGCAGGGTTAATATGATCTATTCGAATAGCCGTGTCCGCGGTAAAGGACTTCTGGGTTGCATGTACAGTTCATAGACAAGTGAAAGTGGATACTCTAAAATATGCAAGATAAGCGTGAGTGCTATGGATGGCGTTCTCGTAGGGAGACGGGAGCGGATCCATAGTGGTGTATTGATATGGTGAATATGTGGACTCGTGTGCGCCACCTCAAAAGAGTTACTCGCAGTCGTAGTTCAGGATAGCCACCGAGTCAAAGTTGGCTTGCTGCAGTCAAACTCCACCATCCCCTTGTTGATAATGATGCATATGTAGTTAGATCTGATGTAAGTCTTGCTGGGTACATTTGTACTCACGTTGCTTAATTTATGTTTTTGCAGAGAGACTTCAGTCTCGCTAGTAGTTCCGCGTGGACTTCGACGTTTAGCTTGTTACCTCAGCTACGATCTTGTGCCCTCGGCAGGATCTGGTAGATAGTCAGGCTTCTCAGCCTTTTGATTTGTAGATGTCTGTACTCACACATGTTAAGCTTCCGCATGTGCTTTGACTTGTATGCTCTGATTGTTGGGTCATGAGACCCATGTTTGTAATACCTCGCTCCTCGGAGCCTATTGAATAAAATACTTGAGTTGTAGAGTCATGTTGTGATGCCATGTTGTATTTGCACATATCGAGCATATTGTGTGTATGTTATCGAAATGCTTGGTATGTGTGGGATCTGACTATCTAGTTGTTTATCCTTAGTAGCCTCTCTTACCGGGAAATGTCTCCTAGTGTTTCCACTGAGCCATGGTAGCTTGCTACTGCTCCGGAACACTTAGGCTAGCCGGCATGTGTCCTTCTTCGTTCCTGTGTCTGTCCCCTCGGGGAAATGTCACGCGATGAATTCCGGAGTCCTGTTAGCCCGCTACAGCCCGGTTCACCGGAGTCCTGCTAGCCCAGTGCTACAGCCTGGATTCACTCGCTGATGACCGACACGTTCGTTGTTGGGTCATGTATGCCTGTCCCTGTAAGTTAGTGCCACTTTGGATTCACGACTAGCCATGTCAGCCCGGGTTCTTGTCATATGGATGCTAGCGGCACTATCATATACGTGAGCCAAAAGGCGCAAACGGTCCCGGGCCAGGTAAGGTGGCACCAGTGGGAATACCGTGCGTGAGGCCACAAAGTGATATGATGTGTTACATGCTAGATCGGTGTGACTTAGGATCGGGGTCCTGACAGCTTTGGTATCAGAGCTTGACTGCCTGTAGGATTACCAAGCCAAACTGGTCGAAGTTGAGTCTAGAAATGCTTTAGTTATGTAAGGGAATTGATTGTGGGATGGGAATGTAAGGCTCTTTTACTCCTTTACCTTATGCCCTTTTGATCTGAGTCATCTTATTTCTCCTACGGGGTTAAGGAACTAGGATTTATTTTCTGTCTATCGGGATCACGTGTTACTAATCCGTAGACTAATAGGATTGTTGGATTTAAGCCTCAGTTCGGTTCCAACTACCTTCGTATGTTAACTGTTGATCTCGAAACCTTGATATTATGCTTCTGAGTGGTTATGCCACCATTTTTGTAGCATGTCCCAAATCTTTTTGAGCATTTACAGCCGTTATGCTGTCCGAGTCATCCCAGGTTTCTAAATAATCTGATGCAATTGCAAAATCCTTTCCCTCTATTTTCGATGACCTTTCTGGCCAGGTTAACCACACTAATCAGTGAGTTGAGGTACTCTATTGCCTCGACGTATATGTTGGAGTTATTATTATGACCCTAGGTGTCTAGAGTATCACCTAGTAATCCAGTCATGCTTTGTGTTCGCAGTGTGATGATTCTGTCCATCATTCTCGTAAGCATCCTGTGATGCCACTTAGTAGTAGGTATTCTACTCCTGGGTTTCTGAACCCGAGATTTCCCTCCTTACTTCATGTTGTTAGTGTTGCTCGTACCTTTAGGATATTAGTAACCTTTGCGATAGTCTTCGAGGTCCGTGGTATATCATTCTTCCAATACCATGAACCATTATGGTAGATGTTCTTTGAACCAAAAGATCGCAACCAGAATGCTCTTGATGAGTCCTCCATTCATAGTTGTGAATCTGCCAGTCCTTCCTCTTCAACGTGGGTTATCCGGAAGAAATATGCTGAATTTGTTCGGCATACTAATCCATGCATCCACAACTCAGAAAAACATATGTTCCTTTGGGTTGTCCCTCTTTAGTTGTCTTCTGACCTCGTCTATCAATTGATAGTCAGGAGTAGTTATGCATCCGTGTTCATCGATGCCACTACTCTTGTGGTCCGTCAAGCCATTCTATTTCGAAATGACTAGGAGAAACAAACTCCAGTACCTCATCCATATCCAGGATTGGGTCAAAGCAGTTGTATCCCGCAGATCAAATGCAATCTAGCTTCTGGTCTGTTCTACCTTGGAGTGTTACCATCTTTATGTCAAGAGTGTCATGAGAATTGCACCACCTCTTATGAATTCTTGACGTAGTAATACTTCTTGCCATCATTGTTCATTCCTCGGTTCCGTGTTGTTGCAACCGGAATGCCGACAGGTTAACTATGATGTGTGAAATCAATACTCCTAGCAACCATGTTGCTCAGTGATTAATGGACGAAAATCTCATTCTTAGTGTGTTGGTTATGGAATCATCATTCTAAGATTGATCGTGCTACCTAGTCCTTATTTCCGGTGCACCCTCTGATCAATGAGTTAGGATTGTATCAGTCCCTCGCTCTGTTGAACATATCGTCTTGCCCTGGAAAGCAAGATTGCTCTCGAGCTTAGTAACATATCGGTGGTTCTTGATTTTCTGAATATCTTCTCGGAAGTATCACCAGGTTGTCACCTGGCCGCTATGTTGAGTTCGTGATCATGTTGGGTTTCCTCCAAACCACCCATTCTCCAAGAATCCGTATGGGATACCCCTGAGCCAGTTGGTTAAGCCAAACAACAACTTGGAGAGTTGGAAGATAAAAGCTTACCTGACTTAGTTCATTCCAAAGGGATATCCTTGTGAGTGTGTGTTGAAGAAAGATGATATATTCATTGGTCGATCCTTGTGATCAGTTGATATGTCTATTGTCACGTCAAAACCTTGATTTGAGTATGGGCTATCATCAAGTCAAATCAGAACCAACGATATTCATAATGTTGTCTTACTCGTGGTTGATTCCTCGAGCATACACCATTATGTCTTTTGGGTCTGACCAATACTATCACCTTGTTCACATAGTTATGGAATTCCATCTCCATGGGAATCTGGATGAATTGTTGTTGAGCCCATCGACAACATCCTTGTCTTCTCCATAATTTTGTTGAACATTAAGCTAGTGTTGGAAACTTTTGAAAGCATTTCTTCATGCTAGCTCATGAAGCATATGTTCGGATGTAAGAAGTGACTCCCTCCAGTTCATGTGCAATTGGTGCAAGTTGCCGCCGTGCATTCGAGAAAGTCAGTGTTGCTTCCTTTGGAATCATTCCAAATTAGTCATGCATACGTGCGAAGTATTCTGTGGTTTGGAGACTTGCAACCTTCATCCCACATCTGTTCCTAGCACACCAAGCCACTGACTGATTTGTTCCAGGAGAAGGAGTTCCTTTTAAGAGCTAACCCGGGCTTAATCAAGGACTTCGTTATCCGCAATGATGGTTCCCCACCTGAAATCGGTAGCGTTTTATTATAAGACTACTATGTGGTCATGCTTGTCTAGGATAGCGTGTTCACATATGTGTAGCAGAACCAGCTCATGTCTTGGAGCTTGCTATCGTAGTTCATTTTCTTGAGAATCTCGCAACGTCATCTCTTTGGTTTGTGTTGCAAATTTTCTTTTCCAGACATGCTGTCTAAAATGTCATGTTACCAACCAGATCTAAATCTCAGGCAGATATGATGGTTGGAACTGTTCCAAGATCTATGATGTAGGTCCCGACAAGGTTGATGTTGGCCGACACACCTAGCCGAAAGATCTATCATTGTAGTATCCTGAATGAGCAATTTTCCCATCTCTATAAGGATTTCATGTGACTTTTCTAGAAGTGTTCCTTATAAATCCTTTCTCTTCCGAAGTCTGACCTATACTTGATGGCCACGTTAATGCTTTAATTATGACTATGGTATGTAGAACATCAAGGAGAACATTAGAAGCGGAGTGCTAAATGTCTCTTGGTTAATCATCCAGATTTTGTTCCTTGGCATTGCTAAGGACAAATCTGAAAAAGTGTTGCCTTTCTTTGCATCTGCATCGTCCATCACTATTCATCATGGTAGTATGATGTGTTGCCAGGATCCTCGACACGGATGTTGGTAATACCTTGATGAATATGGAAATGATCAAGTTCTTGAGAGCATGCACAAGCGCTAGGTGTTATCATCGGCACTAACCGGGATTTCTCTCAGCTTCCTCGGTCATGCTATAACTTTTCAAACAGTGGACTCACTCTCTACTGTTGAGCTTCTCCCCAGTTACTAAAATCATCCCTTGTGTTGTTTTCAACAAGGTAATCCACATCATCCATTCTAATCCGGGTATGCCATTATACCAAACCCCTCCAAACGATCGCTTGAGAATTGCCTTAGGCTGGTATAAAGAGTTTCAATGATCTCTGAATCAAAGGTAATTCTTTTTGCCACTTAAGGGGATATCTCTACGAGTCACGTTCCCTAAGATGCCACGTTATGGTATCATGGCAACTCAACTCCTTGGTACGTTGACAACCGTTCACCACCTTCTTAAGTGTGGAATTGTTGTCTACCTAGTGAACCTTTGTCATGTGTTTCACTCCATCCCTCTGGACGAATGCTTTGTGTCTCAGCTCGAGAGATGTTTCAATGTCCCACTTCGTGATTTGATCATGAGTTGTTCGACCTTCGATAAGATCGATCCCTCTAGAGTTTTCTCTTCCCTCTCATTGTCATGTTAGTTGGAGTTCTCAGAGCAAGACGACGAGACAAAGATGGTGATCGAATCAACGCCCCCATGAAGTGCAACCTGGATCATGAAGATTGTGTTAGTTTGCGTTCCCCCTTCATCTTACCCTACGCTTGAATCTCGGGATGAGATTTTTCCTTAGTGGGGGTGAGTTGTCACGTCCCTAGCCTTGCTATGCACTTGGACTAGCTTGGTTGCTGCATCATGTTTAAATTTCATTTAAACCTGAAATGGGGATTGTTCAAACCCTAGCACCAGATCAAATCAAATAGGTTCAACCTAAAATAATCTTCAATGAACCCAAAATGCCTTTGGAAATGTTCATGATTTTTGATAAAGGTGAAAACCTCTCCCAAAAATGATGAGCATATTTCTTGGCCATTTATGGATTTTTGAATTAACTCATAAAGTATTTGAATTTGGGCATTTGAATGCTATAAATAATTTAAATGCTCAAATAATTCTGAAACTAAATGTGGGCTGTTGCATATATTTCAGAAGGTGCCCACAATTATTTTCAGGATTTTTATAAGTGCTCTGCTATTTTTAATAAAGCCCAAACAACTACAGAAAAATAGAAAACAGAAAGAGACAAAAGGGTGAGAGAGAAAGGAAACTACCTGGGCCACCTACCCGCAGCCGCTCCGGCCCAGCTCCTGTTTCGGCCCAGCCCACCACCGCCTGGCTCCCTGTCGTCTTCCTCCTTGGACAGAAGGACACGGGCGCGTGCTCGCCGCCTGCTGGCCACGCGCAGGCCACCTCCACCCTACCTGCTTCACTCCCCCGACGCCCTGGACTGGCTAAAGCCGCCACGCACCCCCTGGCCCTCTCCTTCTCTCTCCCGTGGCGATTCCCCTCTCTGCATCTCCCCCACTCTGCTCTCTCCTCGCTCGTGTATGAGCGCAGCTGCCGACCGCCGTCCCGCGAATGTGTAGCACCGCGTCTACCACTGCCCCCATGCCCCGTGGCTGCGTCCACTAGCTCCGCCTCGACGCCGTGAATCTCCAAGCCGAAGAACGCGCCCCGGATGCCCTGCAGCGTCGCCGCCATCGCCATCTTCCTCACCGCCTCGGCCACCAAACGCCGTCGCCGAATTCGCCGCCGACAGGACGTCCCCGAGCCCACTTACCCTCCCTACAAACTCGCGGTGAGCCCCCAAGTCGTTTCCCCCTTCTTCCCTGGCCGCGTTTGACCTCTAGGCCATAGCCCCGCCTTGGCCGAACTCCGGCCGCCGCCCAACTTGCTGCCGCCGCTGCTATAGATCACCCCATGACCAGCAGGTGCCACCCCTGGATGCGGGCGAGCGAGGGCAACCCACTGGTGCCCTTGGCTTGACCCACTGCCACCCGTAGCGCCGCTCCGGCGACCTTCCGCCGCAACTTGAGGTCGTCGGCGCCTAACTCCGGTGACGCTGATGTGGCGCCATTAGCTTAGGTGTTAATCGTGTTTAGTTAGTACCACATGTCGATGACATGTGGGCCCCACCGCCCAACTAACCGGCTAACTAAAATAGATTAGGTTAGTGTAAATTACCTATTTAGATTAGTGCTAACCCTGTGGACCCCACGTGTCAGCTTTGATTTGGTCAAGTCAACGTTGACTGGTCCCACTTGTCATCCACCCAAACCAGCCAGAGACACTGACCAGTGGGTCCCATTGGTCAGGTTTGACCTGGACCGCGCCCGTTGACCGCTGACATCACAGTGACGTCATGCTAACGCAATAACTCTTTTCTGCATTTATTCTTTTACAGGAAATTCCAGAAAATTGCCTAAACTTCTAAAAATCATAGAAAATCAACCGTAACTCCAAATGAAAAGATTTATATATGAAAAATTATCAAAAAATTGCAATCTATCCATCTGTACCATTTTCATGCATGTTTGAACAACTTAAAGCTGCTGTATAAGACAATTTGAATAAATGGCATTTGAAATGCCTCACATGGAGTTTGAATTTGAACCCATGGTTCAAACCAACTTCATTTAATATGGTTGCTAGTTGCATTAGCTCAATCAACAGCATATTGTCATAACATTATCATGCATCATAATTGTTGCATTGCATTGATTGTGTTCCTCTTTGTTTGCCGGTAATTGTTCCCCCCTCAGTAGATGTTGTTCCGACAATGAGTTCGATGACACCGATGAAGAACTATACTATCTTCAGAAGTGCCATGCAAGCAAAACCCCCTTGTTCATTCCGATAAAATCCCACTCTCTCGCCCCTACTCTCTTTTACTGCATTAGGACAACACCGATTCATCTGTTATTTGCTGCGGTAGCTGAACCCCTTTATCCTCTGCATGACCTGTCATTGCCACAGTAAATAGATGAAACCCACTAGCATGAGTAGGAGTTGTTTGAGCCCTGATGTGCCTACTCATTCATGTTTGTTGTCATGCCTGCTATTGCTTAGAGTTGTGTCAGGTCTGATTCATCGGGGATGAATCGGAGGTGTGTGAACATGTCCTACTGAGTGTGAGCTAAGTGTGTGAACACGATTTGGTAAAGGTAGCGGTGAGAGGCCATGTAGGAGTACATGGTGGGTTGTCTCATTGCAGCCGTCCTCAGGAACTGAGTTCTGTGTTTGTGATCCATGAACAGCTACTACCACACATTGGGATCCTTAATTGACTCTCTCGACTTATTAATCAACATGATCTCTGTCCAGGAGTTGCAACTAGTTTCTGGTGTTTGTAGGTAGTGCTAGTAGTCTACCAAGTGGCACCCGGTACAGGTGGGCTTGGGACAGACTAGGCACAGTGGCCCGGTGTACCAAGTGGCACCCGGATGGTGGACTTGGGAACCTTGCACACATTGTTTGGGGTCGTGAGCGACACCCCGGCCGGATCTCCTTGCGGATGGATCCCGAATAGGCGATAAACCTGGACGAGAGACTTGTGTGGTTAGTCAGGTCGTGGCCGACACCCTCGTTGGGCTTCCGCTTGAAGGTTGCCGAGTACATGTCGTGTAAACGGCGGTAAGTGGTGAGAGCGTGTGTGAAGAAGTACACCCCTGCAGGGTTAATATGATCTATTCGAATAGCCGTGTCCGCGGTAAAGGACTTCTGGGTTGCCTGTACAGTTCATAGACAAGTGAAAGTGGATACTCTAAAATACGCAAGATAAGCGTGAGTGCTATGGATGGCGTTCTCGTAGGGAGACGGGAGCGGATCCATAGTGGTGTATTGATATGGTGAATATGTGGGCTCGTGTGTGCCACCTCAAAAGAGTTACTCGCAGTCGTAGTTCAGGATAGGCACCGAGTCAAAGCTGGCTTGCTGCAGTCAAACTCCACCATCCCCTTGTTGATAATGATGCATATGTAATTAGATCTGATGTAAGTCTTGCTGGGTACATTTGTACTCACGTTGCTTAATTTATGTTTTTGCAGAGAGACTTCAGTCTCGCTAGTAGTTCCGCGTGGACTTCGACGTTTAGCTTGTTACCTCAGCTACGATCTTGAGCCCTTGGCAGGATCTAGTAGTTAATCAGGCTTCTCAGCCTTTTCATTTGTAGATGTCTGTACCCAGACATGTTAAGCTTCCGCATGTGCTTTGACTTGTATGCTCTGATTGTTGGGTCATGAGACCCGTGATTGTAATATCTCGCTCCTCGGAGCCTATTGAATAAAATGCTTGAGTTGTAGAGTCATGTTTGTGATGCCATGTTGTATTTGCACATATCGAGCATATTGTGTGTATGTTATTGAAATGCTTGGTATGTGTGGGATCTGACTATCTAGTTGTTTATCCTTAGTAGCCTCTCTTACCGGGAAATGTCTCCTAGTGTTTCAACTGAGCCATGGTAGCTTGCTACTGCTCCGGAACACTTAGGCTGGCCGGCATGTGTCCTTCTTCGCTCCTGTGTCTATCCCCTCGGGGAAATGTCACGCGATGAATTCCGGAGTCCTGTTAGCCCGCTACAGCTCGGTTCACCGGAGTCCTGCTAGCCCAGTGCTACATCCTGGATTCACTCGCTGATGACCGACATGTTCGTTGTTGGGTCATGTATGCCTGTCCCTGTAAGTTAGTGCCACTTTGGGTTCACGACTAGACATGTCAGCCCGGGTTCTTGTCATATGGATGCTAGCGGCACTATCATATACGTGAGCCAAAAGGCGCAAACGGTCCCGGGCCAGGTAAGGTGGCACCCGTGGGAATACCGTGCGTGAGGCGGCAAAGTGATATGATGTGTTACATGATAGATCGGTGTGACTTAGGATCTGGGTCCTGACACGCATCGACACATCGCTCTGGCCAGAAGAAACGCTTCAGAATGACCTTGAGTCACTGATGACTTGACTGAACGAGATTCCGAGTCGAGTGCAAGAGTGGAAGAAGTCTTCTGCCCGGTGCGGTGCTGACATCGCACTGTCCTTGGTCCGCGTCCACTGCAAAGAAGCGAGAGAGGACAAGCTGGTGTCTCTCAAGGTGGCCAATACTAGGAAGCATGACTTCCGTTCTTTCATGGAGACCTTCATCGTGGTCGCCACTCGGATTGCAGATGGGATTGACCTGGACGAGTTCGTTGCGCCTTCCAGCCCTCCCCAGGAGGGGTAAAAAACTATTATGCTTGATGATTTGAATTTGCCTCGGAATGTTGAGTGATTTTTGTAACCGCCAAACTTTAACAGGCTTGATGCCTGAGCACTTCCGGGTCCGTAGGACGTTATCCGAACTTGATTTGCCGTTGAAATACGTTTGCTTCTTTTGGAAAACTATCTCCTTTGGGTTGGAATATATGTTAGCATCTGAAATGCTCTTTTGCAGGTAGGAGTGAAGCACAAATTGCAGTCGACTTGTGCTCGTCATGTTTGGGCGAGTGCTTGGTTGCAGCCAAGCCTCCGAGTGGGAGGCTGGCTTACCACTCGGTAGGATTTTGTTTACTTAGGCGAGTACTTGGACTGCAGCTAAGCCTCCGAGTGGGAGATTTGCTCTCCATCGGCAGGATTTTTTAGAAACTTAGGCGAGCACTAGGCTGCAGCTAAGCCTCCGAGTGGGAGGTTTGCTCTCCACTCGGCAGGATTTTTTAGAAACTTAGGCGAGCACTGGGCTGCAGCTAAGCCTCCGAGTGGGAGGTTTGCTCTCCACTCGACAGGATTTTTTAGAAACTTAGGTGAGCACTGGGCTGCAGCTAAGCCCCCGAGTGGGAGGTTTGCTCTCCACTCGGTAGGATTTTCAAAAACTTAGGTGAGCACTGGGCTGCAGCTAAGCCCTCGAGTGGAAGGTTCGATCTCCACTCGGAAGGATTTTTTAGAAACTTAGGCGAGCACTGGGCTGCAGCTAAGCCCCTGAGTGGGAGGTTTGCTCTCCACTCGGTAGGATTTTTTAGAAACTTGGGCGAGCACTGGGCTGCAGCTAAGCCTCCGAGTGGGAGGTTTGCTCTCCACTCGGCAAGATTTTTTAGAAACTTAGGCGAGCACTGGGCTGCAGCTAAGCCCCCGAGTGGGAGGTTTGCTCTCCACTCGGTAGGATTTTCAAAAACTTAGGTGAGCACTGGGCTGCAGCTAAGCCCTCGAGTGTGAGGTTTGATCTCCACTCGGAAGGATTTTTTAGAAACTTAGGCGAGCACTGGGCTGCAGCTAAGCCCCCGAGTGGGATGTTTGCTCTCCACTCGGTAGGATTTTTTAGAAACTTAGGCGAGCGTTGGGATGCAGCTAAGCCCCCGAGTGGGAGGTTTGCTCTCCACTCGGTAGGATTTTCAAAACTTAGGCGAGCACTGGGCTGCAACTAAGCCCCCGAGTGGGAGGTTTGCTCTCCACTCGGTAGGATTTTCAAAAACTTAGGCGAGCGCTGGGCTGCAGCTAAGCCCCCGAGTGGGAGGTTTTCTCTCCACTCGGTAGGATTTTTTAGAAACTTAGGCGAGCGCTGGGCTGCAGCTAAGCCCCCGAGTGGGAGGTTTGCTCTCCAGTCGGTAGGATTTTCAAAAACTTAGGTGAGCACTGGGCTGTAGCTAAGCCCCCGAGTGGGAGGTTTGCTCTCCACTCGGTAGGATTTTCAAAAACTTAGGCGAGCACTGGGCTGCAGCTAAGCCCCCAAGTGGGAGGTTTGCTCTCCACTCGGTAGGATTTTCAAAAACTTAGGCGAGCACTGGGCTGCAGCTAAGCCCCTGAGTGGAAGGCTGGCTTACCACTCGGTAGGATTTTGTTTTAACTTAGGCGAAACGGATTCGCAGCTAAGCCTCCGAGTGGAAGGCTGGCTTACCACTCGGTAGGATTTTCACAAGCTTAGGCGAAACGGGTTCGCAACTAAGCCACCCACTAGGGGACAGATATATAAAAGCAATAACAATCACTAAGAAAATTATGAAACTCTTTGTCTTTGATGAAATACACTACAGGAGTACTTTTATTGCAACTCATCTGAGTGAAAAAACTTAAGTATAAAAAGGGCGGAGTAAGTCCGCGTTCCATGCTCTGGGCTCGTCAATCTGGTGCTCGACATTGTAAAGGCGGTATGCCCCATTATGGAGAACTTTGGTGACGATGAAGGGACCTTCCCAAGTAGGAGCAAGCTTGTATGGTTTCTGCTGATCCACTCGGAGAACTAAATCTCCCTCCTGGAAAGCTCGACTCTTCACATTTCTGGCATGGAAGCGACGCAAGTCCTGCTGGTAAATGGTCGGTCGGATCAAGGCTATCTCTCTTTCTTCTTCTAGAAGATCAACTGCGTCCTGTCGGGCCTGCTCTGCTTCGGCTTCGGTGTAAAGTTCGACTCGGGGTGCGTTGTGAAGCAGGTCACTCGGCAAGACTGCTTTGGCTCCGTAGACCAACAAGAACGGAGTCCTCCCAGTCGACCAATTCGGCGTGGTCCTCAACCCCCAAAGTACCGACGGAAGTTCGTCGACCCACGCACCAGCTGCGTGTTTGAGGTCGCGCATCAGTCGGGGTTTCAGTCCTTTGAGAATTAAGCCATTTGCTCGCTCTGCTTTTCCATTCGACTGGGGGTGAGCGACTGAAGCATAGTCGACTCGCGTACCCTGAGATGTGTAGAAGGCTCTGAACTCTTCGGAGTCAAAGTTTGACCCATTATCCATGATGATACTGTGGGGAACTCCGTATCTGAGCACCAACTCCCTGATGAAGCTGACGGCGGTGCCGGCGTCCAAATTCTTGATGGGTTTAGCCTCGATCCACTTAGTGAACTTGTCGACTGCTACCAACACATGGGTGTAGCCATTTCTGCCTGTCCTCAGAGGTCCAACCATATCCAGTCCCCACACAGCAAAAGGCCAGACGAGTGGAATGGTCTTCAAGGCCGAGGCGGGTTTGTGTGACATATTGGAGTAAAATTGACATCCTTCACATTTGTCGACTATCTCTTTCGCCATCTCATTTGCTCTGGGCCAATAAAAACCAGCTCGGTATGCTTTAGCCACGATGGTCCGAGAAGACGTATGATGGCCACAGGTCCCCGAGTGGATGTCGTTGAGAATCATTCGACCTTCCTCTGGTGTTATGCATTTCTGGCTGACTCCAGTCACACTTTCTCTGTATAACTGTCCCCTCATGACGGTGAAGGCTTTGGATCGGCGGACGATCTCCCGAGCCTCTTCTTCATTCTCGGGGAGATCTTTTCTCAAAATATAGGTGATATAGGGCACTGTCCAATCGGGAGTGATGACCAAAACTTCCATGATCAAGTCGACCACAGCTGGGACCTCGACTTCAGTCAGATCTGTGGCGCTTTTGGGTTGCGGGACTTCCTCAGTGAAAGGATCTTCTTGAACCGATGGTGTGTGAACATGCTCCAAAAACACACCACTCGGAATGGCTTCCCTCTTGGAACCTATCTTCGCCAAGTCATCGGCTGCTTGATTTTTCAGTCGGGGAACGTGATGGAGCTCTAATCCCTCGAATTTCTTCTCCAGCTTTCTGACTGCATTGCAGTATCCAGTCATGGCCGGGCTTCTGATGTCCCACTCCTTCATCACTTGGTTGAACACTAAGTCTGAGTCGCCGTAGACCATGGGGCGACGGACGCCAAGTGAAATGGCCATACGCAACCCGTACAAGAGTGCTTCGTATTCTGCTTCATTGTTGGAGGAATCAAAGTGAATCTGGAGTACATATCTAAGCTTATCTCCTCGGGGGGAAACCAAGACCACTCCGGCACCGGAACCATTCAACATTTTGGAGCCATCAAAGAACATAGTCCAGTGCTCCGAGTGAACTTGGGTCGGTAACTGCTGTTCAGTCCACTCGGCGAGGAACTCTGCTATTGCTTGGGACTTGATAGTTTTCTTTGCCTCAAATCTGATATCAAGGGGAAGAAGTTCAATCGCCCATTTTGCCACTCGACCAGTTGCGTCTCTGTTGTGCAGAATCTCTGATAAGGGGGCATCGGTGACAACTGTGATAATGTGGTCAGAGAAGTAATGGGCAACTTTCTTCGTGGTCATGTAAATTCCATACACAAGCTTCTGATAATGAGGGTATCGTTGCTTGGACGGGGTCAGGACTTTAGAAATGTAATACACTGGGCGCTGAACTTTGAAGGCTTTTCCTTCCTCTTCCCGCTCGATCGTAAGTACAGTGCTGACGACTTGTCCTGTGGCTGCAATGTAAAGCAGCAAAGGCTGTTTGCTGATTGGGGCAGCAAGCACCGGCTGGGTGGAAAGCAGGGTTTTTAACTCTGCAAACGCTGCATCAGCTTCTTGAGTCCACTCGAACTTGTCTGACTTCTTCATCAGTCGGTAAAGAGGCAATGCCTTTTCACCGAGGCGAGAGATGAATCAACTTAATGCGGCCAAGCATCCAGTAAGTTTCTGTACATCGTGCACACGCACGGGGCGTTTCATTCGGAGTATAGTGCCAACTTTTTCTGGGTTAGCATCGATTCCCCGTTCGGAAATGAGAAAACCAAGCAACTTTCCACCAGGAACTCCGAATGTGCATTTTGATGGATTAAGCTTGATATCATACCTCCTGAGGTTTGCAAATGTTTCAGCTAGGTCAGTCAGTAGGTCGGAACCTTTCCGTGACTTGACCACAATGTCATCCATGTATGCTTCCACATTCTGACTGATTTGAGTGAGCAAACACTTCTGAATCATCCTCATGAACGTGGCTCCGGCATTCTTGAGGCTGAATGGCATGGTGACATAACAGAAGCACCCGAATGGGGTGATGAAAGCCGTTTTGATCTCATCGGGTCCAAACAGACGGATCTGATGGTACCCGGAATAAGCGTCCAAGAAAGAAAGTCGCTCACATCCCGCAGTTGAGTCGACTATTTGGTCGATGCGGGGAAGAGGAAAATGATCTTTCGGGCAGGCCCGATTGATATGCTTGAAATCGATGCACATCCGAAGAGAATTGTCCTTTTTGGGGACCATGACGACATTGGCGAGCCACTCGGAGTGGTAAATCTCTCGGATAAACTCTGCTGCTAGGAGCCGAGCCACCTCTTCGCCAATGGCCTTTCTTTTCTGGACGGCGGACCGTCGCAGATGTTCCTTCACAGGTTTTGCCTTCGAGTCGACTCGTAGACGATGCTCAGCCAGTCCCCTGGGTACACCCGGCATGTCAGAAGGTTTCCATGCGAAGATGTCCCAGTTCTCACGGAGGAACTGGATGAGCGCTTCTTCCTATTTGGGGTCGAGTGTTGTGGAGATATGAGTCGGAGCAGCGTTTGGGTCGGTCGGGTGGATGTGAACGGGTTTTGTCTCACCGGACGACTGAAACGCTGATTCTGTGGCAGGCTTCTTGGCTCGCAACAAATCACTCGGGTCTGCATTCCTTTGGTGTTCCTGCCACTCTTCTGCCACCATCTGAGCATCGGCGATCTTTGAGCCCTTCTGGAAGCACTCCTCTGCCTTCTTGCGGTTACCGGTGACAGTGATCACGCCTTTAGGGCCTGTCATCTTCAGTTTGAGGTACACGTAACAAGGTCGAGCCATAAAACGTGCATATGCTGGCCTACCCAAAATTGCATGATAGGCACTTTGGAAATCCACAACCTCAAATGTCAGCTTCTCTTTGCGGAAATTCTTCGAATCACCAAAAACTACATCAAGAGCAATCTGACCGAGTGACGCGGCCTTCTTGCCAGGAATGACTCCATAAAAACTCATATTGCTCGTGCTCAGTCTGGACATCGGAATGCCCATCCCTTTCAGTGTCTCAGCATACAGTATATTCAAACTGCTGCCGCCATCCATCAACACTTTGGTCAGTCGAGTGCCCTCAACGACCGGGTCGACCACCAACGCTTGCCTCCCAGGGGTGGCTATGTGTGTAGGGTGATCAGATTGATCGAATGTAATGGCAGTCTGAGACCACTTCAGGTAATTGGGTGTTGATGGAGCAGCCATGTTTACCTCTCTGTTTATAACTTTCAGTCGGTGTTTGCTCTCAACATCGGCAAAAATCATCAAGGTGGAATTGACCCACGGGTATTCTCCGTCACTATCCTCCTTGTCCTCAACTTTGTCCGACTCTTTCTCTTTGTCCTTGGGTTGCTTCCCTTGGAACTGCTGAATCAGGAGTCGACATTGCCGAGTGGTGTGCTTCGGGTAGATGAAATTACCCTCTTCGTCTTTCTTAGTGTGGATGTGACATGGCAGATCCAACACGTCATTTCCTTCCTTATCTTTTACCTTCTTGGGGTTCCAAGGCCCCTTGGGTTTCCCTTTGAATTTTCCTTGGTTCAGGGCCAAGGCTTCTCCAGGTGCGGCTGGCTCGGCTTTGCGCCTTTGCTTCCGACTGGAATTTCCACCCCCGGTGTCCTGGGCGACTGACTTGTGTTTGCCGCTCCGGAGTCGATCCTCTTCCTCACCATTGGCATATTTGGTGGCTATTTCCATCATTCGACTCAGAGACATGTCTCCGGTTCGACCAAATTTCAGGCTTAGCTCTCTGTTCTTTACACCCTCTTTGAAGGCGCAGACTGCCTGGTGATCGGACACATTTTCCACTGTATGATGCAGTGTGATCCATCTCTGGATGTAATCCCTCAGAGTCTCATTCGACTTTTGTACACAAGATTGGAGCTCTGTCAATCCTGCTGGCCACTTGCACGTTCCTTCGAATGTCCTGACAAACACTCGGGAGAGGTCCTCCCACGTGTAGATGCTGTTGGGCATCAACTGATTCAACCATGCCCTGGCTGACCCTTCCAACATGAGGGGCAGATGCTTCATGGCCACCTCGTCATTTCCACCGCCGATCTGAACAGCCACTCGGTAGTCCTCAAGCCAAGTGTCGGGCTTAGACTCACCGTTGAACTTGCTGACTCCAGTCGCCAACCTGAAGTTGAGAGGAATCACCGTGGCTCTGATGGCTCTGCTGAAGCACTCTGGTCCGGAGACGTGTACTCGGCTGCTGGTGGGTATGTCTCTGTCATTACCCTCTCTGTGGGATCTGTTTCGGTCGACCAGACCCTGAACGATGGTGGATCTCGCGTCAAAGCCTGGTTCTCTAGGGTCGAATGGAATTCTTCGTCCGCCACTGTACTCGCGTCTGTCATCTGGCTGCCGAGGCATATATGATCCACCCCTCCGGGGAGGAGTGGGCACTCGACGTCGATCATTGCGATCGACTCGGTGATCATCCTGCTCATAGTTCCTGTACTGATCGTGTCGGTCACCACGCCCTTCACGCCTCAGGGGCGATCTGGGGCTATGAGCCGACTGGACTGTATTCGCCGCCACGGACCTGCTATGAATCCTGTTCCGCGACTGCGATATAGCTGAATTCTGATCTCCAGCTGCCCGGAGCAAATCCCTGATCTGCAGCAAGCCTCTGCCAGCCTCTGACTGGGAAGGCTGAATCGACTCTATTATACGTGTTGCAGCTGCTAAATTCTGGATTGGAGTGCAGTATACCTGAGTCGGAGGTTTAAAGAGTTGGCGTCGACTGGAGTCCGGAATCCGTTGCCGTGCGCGCTCGTCGAGTGCTCGCTGAAGGTTCTCCAGTCGAGTGCGCTCAACCAGGTTGGCCAAGCGCGCATCCTCTAAGGCGCGAGCCTCAGGGGTTTCTCCAACAATCGGAGTATGAAGCGCATCCATGTTCCGGCGGCGAAGCTCTTCCCTCTGCTGTGAGTCGAGGGGCTCGGGGCGGTACTCCTCATGGTCGTGCGATGGGTCGCCTCCGCCGTTGCCTCCCTCGGTGCCAGGAAAACCGGGGGGAACATGCGGTCCATTGACCATCAAGACCTCTGCCGCCGGATCACTGCTGTCGCATTCGGATGCAGTCTCTGCGGAGCCAGTCGACAGGTCGAACAGGCCGTAGAGAGATTCGCCGGGCTTGATTGCCGCGACTTGGGCAGTGGTCGACTGGCGAGCCACTGCGTGCCTCACCCACTGCTGAAGCCTCGACCGACCGGAGCGCTTACACCGGCGGGAAGCTGGGAGGGAGGATGACACAAAAACCGGCCGATACTGAGTCGACGGTTGCCGCAGAAGGACGCCGCGGACGCACGCTCGAAAATGCGTAGCTACGAGGACCGAGAGCGCATCCACGTTGAGCGGGGCCTCCAGCAGCCAGGCAGAGTCGTCGGCGATG
Organism: Triticum aestivum; assembly: GCF_018294505.1. Classification (NCBI taxonomy): domain Eukaryota; kingdom Viridiplantae; phylum Streptophyta; class Magnoliopsida; order Poales; family Poaceae; genus Triticum; species Triticum aestivum. Next base: position 553,813,980 of record NC_057807.1, read on the forward strand.
AACGTGAGTGCGCCAAGACGGATCTCGCGGCCCTCAACCAAAACTCCACCTGAAACCATGATGATGGGAATCGAAAAGATTGCAACTTCTCCAACAAGTCGCTAAGACACCTGCCCCAAGGTGGGCGCCAACTATCGTGGTTCTAAGTCTGACAGTAGAATGGGGGGTAGGTATGGAGAGGCAAGATCCTAGCTATGGAGTAGTTGTACACACGAGTGTTTTACGAGTTCAGGCCCTTCTCAGAGGAAGTAATAGCCCTACGTCTCGGAGCCCGGAGGCGGTCGACTGGTTTATGTGTATATGGGTTACAGGGGTGCGAACCCTTCTACCAGTGGAGGGGGGCGGCTTATATAGAGGACGCCAGGACCCCAGCCAGCCCATGTAGCATAGGGTTAAAGTACATTAAGGCCTGGCGTTACTGGTAACGCCCTACATAAAGTGTCATCATGACCATTAAGACTACTTAATTACAGACCGTTTGGATACAAAGTAGATCTTGAACTCCTGGTGGTCGAGTGAGTCTTCATGGTCGAGTGTCTTCAGGTTCGTCGAGTGTCTTCTAGCCGGTCAAGTGGAATCCCTCTTGGTCGACTGAAAGACGGCTTCTTCTAAGAGATGTCCTTGGGGAGGGTACTTTGGACAGGTCCGTAACCCTACCCTAGGTACATGACTTCATCAGCCACCACAAGATCTTCATCATCCGACGATGAATCGTCCGACGAATAAAGGAAGTGATGAAAGAAAAACTCGTCTCCACTGTCCATATCTTTGATGGCAAAAGGTCGAACACCTTCCGGTCGTGGTGGCGAAGAGGCCGCGATGATCACCTCGATGCAGCAGGGGTGGTTGCCGGCCGGCTACTGGCCGCTCTGGAGCTCTCGTCGGAATCCGCCTTGGTCCGTCGCCGGCAGTCGTGTCCCCTCCGCCACGGGCAAGGACGGCGACGGCCAAACCTCCCCCGATAGACGACTAAAACTACGGCGAAAGCGCGGGCATGGTGGCGGCCATGTCGAGACGTAGTTTGGTATGGACGGCGGGGGGCTGCGCGATGAGGAGGCGGTCGGAGAATAGGGGCGGCGCCGGCGGCGGGGTGGGACGGGGAGAGAGGGTGAAGCATTGGGAGCGGAGGGACTGCTAGTGTCCCCGACAGGCCGGACACGGGGGGGACAAGGGCGTGCGTCGCGGCCGTCCGCGCGCGTCCGTTTCACCCCAAACCGAGCGCAAGTTTGGGCCGGGGATGGGTCGAAAACAGACGGAATCCGGACATTTGTCCGTTTGAGGCCGCGTGCTGGGCCGCCCTGTTTGGCCCTTTTGACCCAAACGGACAGGGCCGGACAGGATAGGGTCACGCGGTGGAGTTGGCCTAAACGACCACAGTTTTAGAAGGAAAATGTCCTCGGGAGAAACTGTCGTGTTGTTCAGAATAAACTGCCAACCCTCATACAACCTAAAACCACCATCTATACGTTCGCAAAATGCCAACGCCTCCTAGCGGACGTTCGCTAGCTAAGAGGGTCCAAAAGATAAACAGAGGATGGGGACCACCTGTCAGCCCTCCATCTTATTTCCCATCTCTTCTCCTTACTCCTCGTCTTGTCCACCTGAGCAAGTTATCCACATAGACAAGCCATGTCATCTAGACAACTAGGTCCCACTGGTTAAAACAATGTTAAAACGAGCAAAACGTGATATCGGTGTTATGTGTCACATACCTGACGTAAGGGAGGGAGTAGACGTTAAACTCTGTAGCGCCCGCGTCGCCTCGCCCAAGGCGGCTCAGGCGTCCCTTGCCAAACCCTAGCACCGCCACCCTCCTTCCCTGCACCTGCTGCCGCGCTGTCGCCAGAGGACACCGCCGGGCGAAGCCTGTTGGGCTGACGGCGGTGGCGGGGCCTCCTCCCGCGGCTACACCCAGATCTGGTGGGCACAGATGAGGGCGGCGCATCGGCGCTTGCTGGGACGCGAGGTCCTGCCGGGGCTCGATGGTGTCACATCCCTAGCTCCTCGCATTGCACTAGGCTAGCTTCATGTGTGCATCATCTTTAAATTTCTAAAACCTGAACTGAGGATTGTTGAAACCTCAAAAATCTAGTTAAAAGAAGGGCAAAGAACCCTGGAAAATGCATTCAATATTTCCAAAATGGCCTTAAATAATGTTGGTTATATTTTGGCAAAGGTTTTGCACCAAACCAAAAATAATTAACATTTTTAAGGAATTATTTTGAGCATTGAATTTAAATCAATATTGTATTTGGATTTGGTTTTATATTCTTAATATATGGAATATAATTTTAGATAACTCTGAAATAATTTATGTGCCTTTGATAATTCCATTGTGCAATATAAAAATATTCAGAGGAATGTTGTCATCGTTTTTACATTTGTTGGAATTTAAAAATAGTGGCAAAATGTATAAATAAAGGAAAACAGAACAAAAATTAAAATAGAGCAGAAGACCCACCTGGTCCAATTACCTGGCCTAGTTCCTCCAGCCGGCCCAGCCCATCTTGCCCGTGCCAGTCATCACCTACCTCTGCCAGTAGGCAGAGGAGGGAGACAGCGCACGCGTGCCCGAGGCGCCACGCCTCCTCCCTGCTCGCCTGCCTCACCCAGCGCCTCGAAGCCGCTCCTCGGCGCCGCCCCGACCCCCTGGACGTCTCACTTTCCCCTTGGTTCTCTCCCTCGTCCTCTCCCCGTCGTGGCCGACGCAGCAGCGCCCGCGCCGTCGTAGTAGCCGCAACCACCGTCGCCCCCTCGCCTCCCCGACGTGTCCCCGAGCTTCGCCACCGTCCGCTTCGTCGAGTAGCCGAGCCCTGAGCGCTCGCACACCCCGGAGACGCCTCCTCAACCTCGTCGCCCCGTCACCGTCCGGCCATCCCCGAGCCCGCTTCGACGCCTGCTGCAACCGCTGTGAGCCCCTGCGTCGAACCCCCCCTCTCCTCCGCTTCATTTGCTCGCTGTAGAAGCCGCCCCCTTGCTGACCGTAGCACGCCGTCGCACAAACTCGTCGCCGACGAGGCTCCGGTGACCAAATGGTCCCGTGCATATGTCCGTTGTCTTCGTGAGCGCCTGTAGCACCCGTAGGAACTAACTGTTGCTCCTCTCGTGCACCGTGTCATCGTTTTCATCGGCACCCGAACTTCGGCGGCCGCAAAAGTGCTCGCCGCTGTTGACTCCGTCCACCCCCGCTCGAACCACGGCCACCCATAGATGTGCCTCGCTTCCCTCTTTCAAAAGCGCCCTTCCGCTCGTCAAATGGTGGCCTATAGGCAAAACTCAAGCCACTCCAGTGTGCCTCCGCCGCGTTTTGGTCGCCGCCGGCATAACTCCGGCGAGGGTGACGTGGAAGATTAGTTAGGGCTAATGACGCACTTAGTCAACCCCTGGTGACACTCACAGCAGGGCTCCACTGACTAATTAAACTTAGATTAGTTTCTGCTTAGTATTAACTAATCACAATGGCCCCACGCATCAGCATTGACCATGCTGACGTGGCCATTGACTGGGTCCACATGTCAAGGACCCAAACTAGCACCGTGACACTGACCTGTGGGACTCACTGGTCAGGTTTGACTTGGACCCGGTCCGTTGACCAGTTGACGTCACAGTGACACAGTGCTGACGCAATAAGTCATTTTCTGGATTAAAACAATTCAAGAAATTCCAAAAAATGCTTTAAGCTTCAAAAATTCATAGAAAATAATCTATAACTCAGAATGAAATAAGTTGTATATGAAAAATGATCAGATAAATCCAATCTATCCATCTGCACTGGTTTCATGCATGTTAAAGCAACTTAAACCTGTTGTTTATATCAAAACATGGTAATGCACTTCATAAATTCATAGTTTGAGTTTGAACTTGAACCTTGGGTTCAAAATAACTCAAACCCATCTGGTTGTAGTTGCATTAGGCCAACACACTCATATTGCCATGTCATGATCATGCATCATATTGTGCATTGCATTTATTGTGTTTCCTTCTGTAATGCCGGTATTTGTCCCCTCTCACTAGACGTGATACCGACGATGAGATTGATGACACCGATGAAGAGCTATACTATATTCAGAAGTGCCAGGCAAGCAAAACCCCCTTGTTCATTCCGATACACAATCCCACTTTCTCGCTTCTGCTCTCTTTTACTGCATTAGGACAACAACGATACAACTGTTACATGCTGCGGTAGTTGAACCCCTTTTCCTTTGCATGACCTGTCATTGCCACAGTAAACAGATGAAACCCACTCGCATGAGTAGGAGTTGTTTGAGCCCTGATGTGCCTACTCATTCATGCTTGTTTGTCATGCTTGTTATACTTAGAGTTGTGTCAGGTCTGATTCATCGGGGATGAATTGGAACGTTGTGAACATGTCCTACTGTGTGTGAGCTAAGTGTGTGAACACGATTTGGTAAAGGTAGCGGTGAGAGGCCATGTAGGAGTACATGGTGGGTTGTCTCATTGAAGCCGTCCTCAAGAACTGAGTTCTGTGTTTGTGATCCATGAAACAGTTACTACCATGCATTGGGCCTGAAACCAATGGACCCTCTCGGCTTCTTAATCACCCTTGTCCTCTGTCCAGGAGTTGCAAGTAGTTTCTGGTGTTTGTAGTATGCTGGAGGCCATGCGCAACGCTGACCCGAGGGGTGGGCTGTTATGCGGTAGGCACGTGGCACGGTGTATCGGGTGCCCATTTGGTGTCGCGGGAACCCTGCACACATCGTTCAGGGCCGTATGTGGAAACCTCGGCTGGACTCCCCTGCGGATGGAACATGAATAGGCGATAAACCTGGACTAGAGACTTGAGTGTTTAGGTAGGCCGTGGCCGACACCCTCGTTGGGATTCCGCTTGAAGGTTGCCGAGTACATGTCGTGTAAACGGCGGTAAGTGGTGAGAGCGTGTGTGAAGAAGTACACCCCTGCAGGGTTAACATAATCTATTCAAATAGCTGCGTCCGCGGTAAAGGACCTTTGGGTTGCCTATACAGTTCATAGACAAGTGAAAGTGGATACTCTAAAATATGCAAGATAAGCGTGAGTGCTATGGATGGCGTTCTCGTAGGGAGACGGGAGCGGATCCATAGTGGTGTATTGGTTGGTGATTATGTGGACTCGTGTGCGCCACCTCAAAAGAGTTACCTGCAGTCGTAGTTCAGGATAGCCATCGAGTTAAAGCTGGCTTGCTGCAGTTAAACCCCACCATCCCCTTTGTTGACAATGATGCATATGTAGTTAGTTCTGATGTAAGTCTTGCTGGGTACATTTGTACTCACGTTTTCTTAATTCATGTTTTGCAGAGAGACCTCTGTCTCGCTAGTAGTTCCACGTGGACTTCGACGTTTAGCTTGTTACCTCAGCTACGATCTTGTGCCCTCGGCAGGATCTGGTAGATAGTCAGGCTTCTCAGCCTTTTTCATTTGTAGATGTCTGTACTCAGACATGTTAAGCTTCCGCTTGTGCTTTGACTTGTATGCTCTGAATGCTGGGTCGAGAGACCCATGTTTGTAATATCTCGCTCATCGGAGCCTATTGAATAAATACTTGAGTTGTAGAGTCATGTTGTGATGCCATGTTGTATTTGCACATATCGAGCATATTGTGTGTACAGTATTGAAATGCTTGGTATGTGTGGGATCTGACTATCTAGTTGTTTATCCTTGGTAGCCTCTCTTACCGGGAAATGTCTCCTAGTGCTTCGACTGAGCCTTGGTAGCTTGCTACTGCTCTGGAACACTTAGGCTGGCCGGCATGTGTCCTTCTTTTTTCCTGTGTCTGTCCCTTCGGGGAAATGTCACGCGGTGTCTACCGGATTCCTGTTAGCCTGCTACAGCCCGGTTTACCGGAGTCCTGCTAGCCCGGTTGCTACAGCCCGGATTCACTCGCTGATGACCGACATGTTCGTTGCTGGGTCATGTATGCCTGTCCCTGTAAGTTAGTGCCACTTTGGGTGCATGACTAGCCATGTCAGCCCAGGCTCCTTGTCATATGGATGCTAGTGACACTATCATATACGTGTGCCAAAAGGCGCAAACGGTCCCGGGCCTGGTAAGGCGACACCCATGTGAATACCGTGCGTGAGGCTGCAAAGTGATATGAGGTGTTACATGCTAGATCAGTGTGGCATTGAGTCGGGGTCCTGACAGACGGCTTGCTGGATACGGGCGACTGTCCCTGGCGGATGGTCTCGGATAGCAACGGTGGGCGCGCACAAGCATGGATGGACGGACGCTAGATGGGTGATGCCGCTGCCAGGGCCATGGATTTGTTCCAGCGATGTGTGGAATTGTTCGAGAGCGTATGGCTTCATGCATCCCCACGGGTGGGCAAGCACTTGTTTTGGTCTGGCCTCCCCTCACCGGTAGACAGGAGCTCAGGTGGTGGTGGTGATTCAGATTTTGATTGGCGTATTTGGTGGTGGATGCAAACTATGTAGCTTTGACCTCCCGTGGCTCCATGGCGGCTGTGGCCACTGAAAATCTTTGTGAGGGTTCATCTCTCCAGATTCGGTGCTTCCGTGATGAGATGCAAACGATGGATGGTGGCTTGACGCAGAGGAATGATTGTGCAGCGACATCATTCATATCACGTGTAGCTGCTCAGATTGAGGAAAAGTTGTGGTGACGTCACATGAATGACTACAATGGTGGTGCTTCTCGAGCACCTAGTATCGAGCTCTGGGGTGAAAGCCCAGGTCTGACCTGAGTTGGTTATACTGGCAATGGCGACATTCGTACATCGTTACCTTGTTGAAGGCATTGCTCGGATATGCTCAGACCGTTTCTTCAGGGTGAAAACCTAGATTCTATCCTTCGGTGGTTGGATCCGGTGAAGCAGGCGCCTAAGGGTTGCTCCCTTTGTGAAGGCGTTGCTGTTGGAGAATCTCGTCGTTCAGGTGTTGTCATGAAATGGTTGGTGCAGACATGGTCTTTCCTATAGTTTGCCGATCAAGGATCGGATCACTTAGTTTTCTTTTTTTTGCCTCGCCTATGCATAGCTTTGGTCTTATATGACTTTGCTATTTACCCGCATGTGCTTTTGTGTGTTAGTGTTGGCTGTGTGCATCCTAGCTATGCAGAGGCCGGGTGTGTGCTCATAATGTTTGTATTCTCTTGATACTTTGTTTTGAGCCAACAAAATCCGCCCTTTATCAAAAAAATGTGTCACATACCTACCCCAGTTGTGGTGGCATTTTAGGCCTTCATCGGTTTGTAGGATTACTATGGGATAGGATTTTTAGAGAAAAATATATATTCTTTGGAGCCCTTTGGTTTATAGTAATCAATCCTTCTCATTTCAAAGGAAAAAATAGTAGCTTAGACACAATGGAAAATTTTCTATCCTATGCATCAAATGACATCTTTTTCTCTACATGGATTGAGATACATGTCATCTCATTCCCATGATTTTCCTATTCCTATGAACCAAAGGTGGCCTTATGGTTTTAGTGATCGTTGATGGTTTTCTAATAACCTTCCCCCAATTGTGGTGGTTTTGCGTCATTTACTTGATGATGTGGGACAACAATTATGCATCATCTTTTGTTGTATGAGAAACCCGTGGACAACGCATGTCCTCACAGTAGGCTTGTTTCATTGTTTGTAATTTATTTGTTTTATATTATGGAATCTCTGTTCGTGGCTATAATCTTAGCCTGGTTTTTGCACTATGTTGTGAAGGAAAATTTCCTCCTCACAAGCTTCTGGCGACGTGAATCATTCTTTTCTCACAAACTTCTGGAAGAGACTGGACTAGCTTTTATTCCCTAGTTTCTTTTAATGGCATTTCAAATGTTTGTAAGTGTTTCAGGAAATGCCAAACGACTCCCAATAGGATACGATACTGGTATATATAATTTTATGTACATGTTGAAAAAAATGGGAATACATATTTGACCTATGTTTTGTTCATGTCCTTTTGGGTGTCCCGACATTCCTAGAATGTCTAGAAGGAGCGAAACCATGAGGCATCTTGAAGGGGGAAAACATAGCACCCAATCTACATGGCGTTCATGCGGTCCACGCCACCGCGGAAGTCGTTTGGCATGTGTACCCAGAAGTGGTGATCTATATATCACGAGGTTTATTCATGAGATTGGAGGATGTAACCAACCAATCGATCGATTGGTTATGTAGCTTACATGACATTGACACCAAGGTTTATGTTAGTTGGGATGTGAGGCCTGAGGGCATGTTAGTGACCAATCAAAGTGAAATGCATGTAGATTTATCCCCTTCCCTCTCCCTTTTATTAATGATTTTTTCAATTATGAGAAACATCCGGCTGATTAGTTGCTTGGTGATCGATGATGTGCTTCTAGCTCTGATCCATTTCTCCTTTGTGGTCCTCTTGAGTGTTTTGTGGACAAATCCATTGAGAAGGACGCTGAATAAGTGGTGTATGTGGAGAGAATTCTTTCCTACCTTTAGGGGCGAATCTAGGGGTGCCGTGCGTGCCATGACACCCTATAAAAATAAAAAATAGTTTATATAAGTACATTAACCTTAACTTTTGGACTATTGGTTGGATTTACTATGACGTTTAGGCACAATCATACTAGGTTTGTGAAATTTCTCTAAAACTTTTAGCTATGTATTGACATTTGGCACCCCCAATAATTTGATCCTTAGGTCCACCACTGCCCCTCTTTTGGGGAAGCTGCAATGCATGTTGGATTTAATTCTGTACTTCCATGTTCATTTTTTTAGGATATGCACGAGCGTGCATATCATATATTAGAGAAGGAGAGGGGGTAAATAGCCCCAACCACCAATGTCTTACAAGCGATTACAAGCCGTTACACAACGGCTCGCCGTCCACTACGTGCACTCCTACGGCTATCTACCCTATGGCGAGCCACCTAGCTAGAGACCCGAGGAAAGGCCATGTGTCTCCCTTAAACAACCCTGCTGCCGTCCATGATCGAGCCTCACTTTCTACTCTCGCAAGTACACTACCAATCGAGGGCGTTGCATTGTCAAAAACAATCGCATTCCGGTGCTTCCAGAGCTCCCACATGACCAGGGATGTCAAAGTCCGGATATCCTTTGCCTCCTTGGTCAAGCACGTCATCCCATGTTCTTTTTTTAATGAAATTCATCCGAAAGGAAGATAACATCTAGGGCTAGATTTAATGAGTTGATCGGCTCATTAAGGCACGGCTCAGTAAGCTCATTAATGATAACGAGCTAAAACTCATGATGGACTCGGTTGTTTAATAGTTGTTAAGCTCATGAGTGCTTGTGAGTACTCACTATAGTTGTAAACATCATAGAAGTATTGTATGCCATATTCATAATTTTAACATGTAGAACTGCAAGAACCTTTTCACAATTTAAACTTTTAAAATAGTAGCACACGGCCGGTGGGCTAGTGCCGAGCCTTGATAATTATTCCCCCAAAATAATAACAAGCCAAACAAGCTGCCCGTGAAATTCGTAGGTGCGCTCGTTAATCTTAATGAGAAAAAATTGTTGCTCGTCTCAATTCATCTACTAATAACCGTGAGCCATAACAAGCCATGTTTTTGAGCATTTGTTAAGCTCACGAGCAACGAGCTTTTCATCCAACCTAACATCTCCCAACACAACAAGCATCAATAGCATGGGGCACAAAGAAATCATGGTAATAGCTACAAGGATCTCCACCAAGCATGCAAATACACATAGAAGTAGCATAATGGTGAATCATGGGTAGATGCAATCAAGGGTCACAATTGCATGGCAAAATCATGTAAAGAGGCATAACATGCAAAGTGAACACGATAGTAAGGGTATAAGGTGAGAAGTGGTAAATAGCCCATAGCCATGTGAGAGCCAAGTAGAAGAGATGTGCGTAGTCGTTGCGCGAAGGGAATGGTGGTAAGGATAGTCCACGTGATCCCAAGTCGTCACTGCTCTCAAGAGCTCATTTCGTCAACTCTTTGGATTGAGAGGTTGACGAGTATATGTGAGTACCTACACAAAACAAAGGCAAAGGAAAATTGTGTGTGTGTGGTATATGTACACATCATCCATCGTGATGCGCACATGCTTGTGTTGGTTAGCACAAAATATCCAATGCTCAAAAAATGAGATGCGTGATATACAAACATGTCATCTATCATCAGAGGTTTGTTGTTATGCATGGCATAATGGAGACTCAAATTGTGTAATGCATCACGAGAAATATGTAGAGCATTGTTATTCATGGAATGCATATGGTGCACGCAATCATGGAAATCATGCAAGTTATGGAATGCATCAAGATCTCCTAGTATGTATGAGGAAACAGTGGGGGTCTCCTCATGAGAATTAGTAGAAGCATCACATGGAGAATATTGACAACATCCAAAAAATGCATATTTGGTTCTATGTGATCATGGCATGGCATAGTAGATGAATTGCACAAATCATGTAAAGGGAGCATGGCAATATCATCACATGAAAAACAAAAGCCAATGACCATCATCTCATCATCTATGCCATAAGTGCAAATATGATTTATTTTAATGGGGCATGCATAGTTACTATGTTGAGATTGAAATAATGCAATATGAGAAATCTCACTCATAGCATATGACAAGTTTAAAGGATTATCAAACATGAAGTGACCAATAGAATTTTCACATGATATCCTATGAAGCATAGCATCACAACTAGGCAACTCAACATGCTCATCATCATATTCATCATAAATAGGTAAGTCATGACATGAGGAAGTCGCACTAGCATGAAGCATGGGAATAGGTGGGTCAACATCATGCAAGCAATCATTGGTAAGATAGTCCGCTAGTGGGAAGCACCGTCACGTATGTTACCTTTGGAGTATCGCTCATGTGTTGTAGGTGAGGTGTTGAAGACCAAGTCGTGGTCAACTTCATCTTGACGGAACCATGTGGGGGGTGCATCATCATCCACCATGGCCATCGATTTGTCCATTGGAGGGATGGACTCGTCGAGGGTAGGCATGTCGTCATGTAGGAGACCTAGCACCAAAGAAGAAAACACACTAGGAGTAGAGATTAAGTCATTAGAAATCATAGTGGCCTCACACGCCATCTCAACTACTTCACTCACTAAGTGTTGTGGCTCACTCACTCCCTCAAGGATGCTCTCACTCATATGGTTGGTGGTGTCACTCAAATGGCGCTCAACCTCACATAGGATGTGTGGCATGCTCTCATGTGTGGGGCTAGTGGTGGTCACACTCATCCTCTCATAGGAAATGCTCTCAATGTCACGTATGGTGGAGTCACTCATGTCATTCATGTGGTAGTGGCTCTCCTCACATGACAAATGGGGCATCTCTTCATATGTGGGTGTTGGAGAGATGTTGGTGCAAATGTCTTCGTGCTCAACTCCTATCGCCGTGGTCGAAGGGGATGGCCCTTGCTCGACCTTCTTGTCAACGTCTTGGTGTGGGAGGCCCATATGATGTGGCACCTCGTAGCTCGTCTCCATGACCGAAAGGAATTTCCCATGCTCGGCCATCTTCCTTGAGGGGTTTCCGAAGATGGAAGTGCCGCCCTCGCTTGTAAGTGGTCGCCCTGTTGTTGAAGATGTCGATGTAGGCGAACTCGTGGGAAGTAGGTGATACATCCATTTTGCATCATGCTTTTATATTGATATTTATTGCATTATGGGCTGTTATTACACGTTATGTCCCAATACTTATGGCTATTCTCTCTTATTTTACAAGGTTTACATGAAGAGGGAGAATGCCGACAGCTGGGATTTTGGGCTGGAAAAGGAGAAAATATTGAAGACCTATTCTTCACAGCTCCAAAAGTCCTAAAACTCCACGAAAGTCATTCTGGGAATTAATAAAAAATATCCAGCGGAAGAAATACCTGAGGGGGGCCACCCACCACCCACGAGGGTGGGGGCGCGCCCCCTGCCTCGTGGGCCACCTGGCAGCCCTCCGGTGCCCATCTTCTGCTATATGAAGTCTCTTACCCTGGAAAAAAATCATAAGCAAGCCTACGGGATGAAACTCTGCCGCCACGAGGCGGAACCTTGGCGGAACCAATCTAGGGCTCCGGCGGAGCTGTTCTGCTGGGGAAACTTCCCTCCGGGAGGGGGAAATCATCACCAACGATCCTCTCATTGGGAGGGGGTCAATCTCCATCAACATCTTCACCAGCACCATCTCCTCTCAAACCCTAGTTCATCTCTTGTATCAAATCTTTGTACCAAAACCCCAGATTGGTACCTGTGGGTTGCTAGTAGTATTGATTACTCCTTGTAGTTGATGCTAGTTGGTTTATTTGGTGGAAGATCATATGTTCAGATCCTTAATGCATATTAATACTCCTCTGATTATGAACATGAATATGTTTTGTGAGTAGTTACGTTTGCTCCTGAGGACATGGGAGAAGTCTTGCTATTAGTAGTCATGTGAATTTGGTATTCGTTCGATATTTTGATGAGATGTATGTTGTCTCTCCTCTAGTGGTGTTATGTGAACTTAGACTACATGACACTTCACCATTGTTTGGGCCTAGAGGAAGGCATTGGGAAGTAATAAGTAGATGATGGGTTGCTAGAGTGATAGAAGCTTAAACCCTAGTTTATGCGTTGCTTCATAAGGGGCTGATTTGGATCCATATGTTTCATGCTATGGTTAGGTTTACCTTAATACTTCTTTTGTACTTGAGGATGCTTGCAATAGGGTTAATCATAAGTGGGATGCTTGTCCAAGAAAGGGCAGTACCCAAGCACCGGTCCACCCACATATCAAATTATCAAAATAACAAACGCGAATCATATGAGCGTGATGAAAACTAGTTTGACGATAATTCCCATGTGTCCTTGGGAGCGCTTTTCTCTATATAAGAACTTGTCCAGGCTTTTCCTTTGCTACAAAAAGGATTGGGCCACCTTGCTGCACCTTATTTACTTTCATTGCTTGTTACCCGTTACAAATTATCTTATCACAAAACTATCTGTTACCTACAATTTCAGTGCTTGCAGAGAATACCTTACTGAAAACCGCTTGTCATTTCCTTCTGCTCCTCGTTGGGTTCGACACTCTTACTTATCGAAAGGACTACGATAGATTCCCTACACTTCTGGGTCATCAAGACTCTTTTCTGGCTCCATTGCTGGGGAGTGAAGCGCCTTTGGTAAGTGGAACATGGTAAGGAAAGATTTATATAGTGTGCTGAAATTTACTGTCACTTGTTACTATGGAACATAACCTTTGAGGGGCTTGTTTGGGGTATCTTCACCCTGACCAGTAGAGCAAAGAGTTGCTCCTCAACCTACTGAACCTACTGAAAATGTTTACTTTGAAATTCCTTCGGGTATGGTAGAGAAACTGCTAGCTAATCCCTTTGCAGGAAATGGAACATTGGATCCCAATTTACACCTTGTCTATGTGGATGGAGTTTGTGGATTATTTAAGCTTGCAGGTATGCCCGATGATGTTATTAAGGAGAAGGTCTTCCTTTATCTTTGAAGGGACACGCATTGACATGGTATAGGCTATGTGATGATATGGGATCTTGGGACTATAAATGATTGAAATTGGAATTTCACCAGAAGTTTTATCCAATGCATCTTGTTCATCGCGATCGCAATTATATATATAATTTTTGGCCTCGTGAAGAAGAAAGCATCACTCAAGCTTGGGGGAGGATTAAGGCAATGTTATATTCATACCCCAATCATGAGCTCTCAAGAGAAATGATTATTCAAAACTTTTATGCTCGACTTTCTCTCAACAATCGCACCATGCTTGATACTTCTTGTGCTGGGTCTTTTATGATGAAGACTATTGAATTCAAATGGGATTTATTGGAAAGAATTAAACGCAACTCTGAAGATTGGGATTCCGACGATGGTAAGGAGTCAGGTATGACACCTAAGTTTGATTGTGTTAATTCTTTTATGGATATCGATGCTTTTCGTGGATTTAACACTAAATATGGACTTGACTCTGAGATAGTAGCTTCTTTCTGTGAATCATTTGCTACTCATGTTGATCTCCCTAAAGAGAAGTGGTTTAAATATAATCCTCCCATTGAAGTAAAAGTAGTTGCACCTGTTACAGTTGAAGAAAAGATTATCACTTATAATTATCCTATTGTTCCTACTATTTATATTGAGAAACCACCTTTCCCTGTTAGGATAAAGGATCATGCTAAAGCTTCAACTTTGGTTCGTAAGAGTAATACTAGACCATATACACCTCCTGAGCAAATTAAAGTTGAACCTAGTATTGCTATGGTTAAAGATCTCTTGGCTGATAATATTGATGGGCATGTTATTTATTTCTGTGATGAAGCTGCTAGAATTGCTAGACCCGATGCTAAAAAACATAGACATGTTGTAGGCATGCCTGTTATTTCTGTAAAAATAGGAGATCATTGTTATCATGGCTTATGTGATATGGGTGCTAGTGCCAGTGCAATACCTTATTCCTTATATGAAGAAATTATGCATGATATTGCACCTGCTGAGGTAGAAGAAATTGATGTTACAATTAAGCTTGCCAATAGAGATACTATTTCACACATTGGGATTGTTAGAGATGTTGAAGTCTTGTGTGGGAAAGTTAAATATCCTACTGATTTTCTTGTTCTTTGTTCCCCACAAGATGACTTTTGTCCCATCATATTTGGTAGACCCTTCTTGAATACTGTTAATGCTAGGATAGACTGTAAAAAGGATAATGTTACGATTGGCTTGGGAGACATGTCTCATGAGTTTAATTTTGCTAAATTTTGTAGACAACCCCATGATAAAGAAATGCCTAGTAAGGATGAAATTGTTGGTCTTGGTTCTATTGTCGTGCCTCCTACTGATCCTTTAGAACAATATTTGCTAGACCATGAAAATGATATGTATATGAATGAAAGAAGGGAAATAGATGAAGTATTATTTAAACAGGGAGCTATTTTGAGACACAACTTGCCTGTTGAAATCTTAGGGGATCGTCCACCACCCAAGGGTGATCCCGTGGTTGAGCTTAAACCATTACCCGATACTCTTAAATATGCTTATCTCGATTAAAAGAAGATATATCCTGTTATTATTAATGCTAACCTTTTAGAGCAGGAAGAGGAAAGATTATTGAAAACTCTGAAGAAGCATTGTGGTGCTATTGGATATACTCTTGATGATCTTAAGGCCATTAGTCCCACTTTATGACAACACAAAATAAAATTGGAGGAAGACGCTAAACCGGTTATTGACCACCAACGACGATTAAATCCTAAGATGAAAGAAGTGGTAAGAAAGGAAATATTAAAGCTCCTCGAGGCAGGTATAATTTATCATGTTGCTGATAGTCAGTGGGTAAGTCCTGTCCATTGTGTCCCTAAGAAGGGAGGTATTACTGTTGTTCCTAATGATAAAGATGAATTGATCCCACAAAGAATTATTACAGGATATAGGATGGTAATTGATTTCCGCAAATTAAATAAAGCTACTAAAAAAGATCATTACCCTTTACATTTTATTGATCAAATGCTAGAGAGATTATCCAAACATACACATTTTTGCTTTCTAGATGGTTACTCTGGTTTCTCTCAAATACCTGTGTCAGCAGAGGATCAAGAAAAGACTAATTTTACTTGCCCTTTCGGTACCTTTGCTTATAGACATATGCCTTTTGGCCTATGTAATGCGCCTGCTACCTTTCAAAGATGCATGATGGCTATATTCTCTGACTTTTGTGAAAAGATTTGTGAGGTATTCATGGATGATTTCTCCGTTTATGGATCCTCTTTTGATGATTGCTTGAGCAACCTTGATCGAGTTTTGCACATATGTGAAGACACTAGTCTCGTCTTGAATTGGGAGAAGTGACACTTTATGGTTAATGAAGGCATTGTCTTGGGGCATAAAATTTTTGAAAGAGGTATTGAAGTTGATAAAGCTAATATTGATGCTATTGAAAAGATGTCGTGTCCCAAGGACATTAAAGGTATAAGAAGTTTCCTTGGTCATGCCGGTATAGGAGGTTCATTAAGGACTTTTCTAAAATTTCTAGGCCTCTGACTAATCTATTGCAAAAAGATACTCCTTTTGTCTTTGATGATGATTGTGTAGAAGCATTTGAAATACTTAAGAAAGCTTTGATTTCTGCACCTATTGTTCAGCCACCTGATTGGAATTTACCCTTTGAAATTATGTGTGATGCTAGCGATTATGCTGGGGTGATGTTCTAGGACAAAGAGTTGATAAGAAACTAAATGTTATTCAATATGCTAGTAAAACTCTAGACAGTGCTCAGAGGAATTATGCTACTACTGAAAAATAATTCTTAGCAGTTGTATTTGCTTGTGATAAGTTCAGACCTTATATTGTTGATTCTAAAGTAACTGTTCACACTGATCATGCTGCTATTAAATATCTTATGGAAAAGAAAGATGCTAAACCTAGACTTATTAGATGGGTTCTCTTGCTACAAGAATTTGATTTGCATATTATTGATAGAAAGGGAGTTGAGAACCCCGTTGCAGACAACTTGTCTAGGTTAGAGAATGTTCTTGATGACCCACTACCTATTAATGATAGCTTTCCTGATGAACAATTAGCTATCATAAATGCTTCTTGTACTTATCCATGGTATGCTAATTATGCTAATTACATTGTTGCTAAATTCATACCACCTAGTTTTACATATCAGCAAAAGAAAAAGTTCTTCTATGATTTAAGACATTACTTCTGGGATGACCCACACCTTTATAAAGAAGGAGTAGATGGTGTTATTAGACGTTGTGTACCTGAGCATGAACAGGAACAGATCCTACGCAAGTGTCACTCCGAGGCATATGGAGGACACCACGCTGGAGATAGAACTGCACATAAGGTATTGCAATCCGGTTTTTATTGGCATACTCTCTTCAAAGATGCCCGTATGTTTGTCTTGTCTTGTGATGAATGTCAAAGAATTGGTAATATTAGTAGACGTCGAGAAATGCCTATGAATTATTCTCTTGTTATTGAACCATTTGATGTTTAGGGCTTTGATTATATGGGACAGTTTCCTGCCTCTAATGGGCATACACATATTTTAGTTGATGTTGATTACGTTACTAAGTGGGTAGAAGCTATTCCAACTAGTAGTGTTGATCATAACACTTCTATTAAGATGCTTAACGAAGTTATTTTTCCGAGGTTTGGAGTTCGTAGATACTTAATGACTGATGGTGGTTCACATTTTATTCATGGCGCTTTTCGTAAAATGCTTGCTAAGTATGATGTTAATCATAGAATCGCATCCCCATATCACCCACAGTCTAGTGGTCAAGTAGAATTGAGTAATAGAGAACTCAAATTAATTTTGCAAAAGACTGTTAATAGATTTAGAAAGAATCCAAGAAACTTGATGATGCACTATGGGCTTATAGAACTGCATATAAAAATCCTATGGGTATGTCTCCAGATAAAATGGTTTATGAAAAAGCATGTCACTTATCTCTCGAACTTGAACATAAGGCATATTGGGCCTTTAAAGAGCTCAATTATGATTTCAAACTTGCCGGTGAGAAGAGGTTATTTGACATTAGCTCACTCGATGAATGGAGAACCCAGGCCTACGAGAATGCCAAACTATTTAAAGAAAAAGTTAAAAGATGGCATGACAAAAGGATACAAAAGCGTGAATTTAATGTAGGTGATTATGTTTTGCTATTCAACTCTTGTTTAATTTTTTTTGCAGGAAAACTTCTCTCTAAATGGGAAGGCCCTTACGTTATCGAGGAGGTCTATCGTTCTAGTGCCATAAAAATCAACAACTTCGAAGGCACAAATCCAAAGGTGGCGAACAGTCAAAGAATCAAACATTATATCTCAGGTAATCCTATAAATGTTGAAACTAATGTTACTAAAACCTTAACCCCAGAGGAATACATAAGGGACACTTTTCAGAATGTTTCAGACACCGAAAAGGAATAGGTATGTGGTACGGTAAGTAAACCGACTCCAAAACAATTCTAATAACAATTTTTCTCCATTTTGGAATATTTAATAAAATAGGAAAATAAGAAGTAGTCCGGGAAGGACACGAGGCATCCATGAGGGTGGAGGGTGCGCCCCCCTGCCTCATCTGCACCTCGTGTGCTCTCCGGACTCCGTTTTCTTGCATGATACTTCTTTCGGTCGGTAAAAATTCATTATATAATCTCCCAAAGGCTTTGAACACCGTATCACGCAAATATCCTCTGTTTTTGTTTTCGAGCTGTTTCTGCCACAGATAAGAGCAATATGTCATCCCAGGATTCAGAGGGAGAAAGCTATATGGCTGATTACCTAGCATACTCTAAGATCTACGGGGACTTGGAGCATAATGGCTGGACTACTGAAGAAGAAGAAGACTATGAGCCTAAAGGAAAGGAGGAGGCAAGCTCAGATGAAGTTGAAGCCCCATTACCTCAACCTAGGGACATGCACGTGGAGTTTAAAAAGTCAAGCCTCCCTGACAGAGCAAAGAAACCAAAGATCGAGTTTATTCCTTTTCATCTCTTGCAAGAAAACAAACAGGAACTATGCAAAAGGATATTAAGCCTTGAGCAGGAGGTTGATGATCTAAGGAGCAAAATTCCATCCTCAAGCGCAAATTGAGGAACAAGCCTACATCACCAACAACTCCATCATCACCACCTCCGAGGAACTAATCACCTGGGTATGGGCACTCCCCTTGGCAACTGCCAAGCTTGGGGGAGTTGCCCTGGTACCGTATCTCCATCACACTCCTATCTTTACCGTTTTACTTAGTTCGATCCTTTTGGTAATATCTTGATCTAGTAGAATAAAGTCTTGGTATGAATTAGTTTTGATTTTTGCTTTGTAATCCCTCTATGTAATCGAGTCCATGAGCTATATATAATAAAGATTAGTGAGGGAGTCCCGGATTAGGGGGTGTCCGGATAGCCGGACTACCATCATCGGCCGAACTATCATCGGCCGGACTATCATCATCATCGACCGGACTCCAAGACTATGAAGATACAAGATTGAAGACTTCGTCCCGTGTCCGGATGGGACTTTCCTTGGCATGGAAGGCAAGCTTGGCGATACGGATACGTAGATCTCCTACTATTGTAACCGACTCTATGTAACCCTAGCCCTCTCCGGTGTCTATATAAATCGGATGGCTCTAGTCCGTAGGACACAACAACAACCATTACAATCATACCATAGGCTAGCTTCTAGGGTTTAGCCTCCTTGATCTCGTGGTAGATCCACTCTTGTAAACATCCACAATATCAATATCAATCAAGCAGGACGTAGGGTTTTACCTCCATCAAGAGGGCCCGAACCTGGGTAAAACATCGTGTCCCTTGTCTCCTGTTACCATCCGCCTAGACGCACAGTTCGGGACCCCCTACCCGAGATCCGCCGGTTTTGACACCGACATTGGTGCTTTCATTGAGAGTTCCTCTGTGCCGTCACCGATAGGAAGGATGCCTCTTCCCGTCTTCAAGGACGGCATCTTCGCCGATGGAGCCTTGGCCGCCGGCCAAACTATCCGGCTAGGAGGTTTTCTTATGACCGCCTGTCCGGCCACCGCTTCAACGATGACCTCTCGTGTCATCGAGAGCAATCTTCACGTCAACTCGGAATTCGCCGAGCAGTTAGATCCAGCAGAGCTCTCGTCTGTAAACGAACTCTTGGATCGGATCGCCGCCCTGGGAGTCGCTACAGACTACAATCGGATCGGGCTTAAAACCGATCTGAGAGAGATTAACTCTCCCCAGGTTACCCACCACGTCACGGTGGTAGAGGAACATCGCGACGATCCTTCTCCCATATTGAAAACTAGTCGTGTCCGGGCTACCGAACCCTCCATGCCGGATTCCCGCGGAGGAGCGGATTCCGATCAAGCACTGAACATAAAGTCAGGCATCGGACCGGACTCGTTGGACAACGTTCCACTTTCCAAGCTTCCAAATTCGGAAACTTCTCGGCCCTTGAGCCTCGAGATGGGCAGGGTCCCGGACTCAATTAGGCCCGCCCGTCCAGATATATGCGATCTATCTCTAATCCGGCAAGAGCCAGCCGAAACAGTACATCATTACTGGGCCAGATTCCTCCTGGTCATGGACCGGATAAAGGACTGCCGAGAGGAAAACGCAATCTCGATCTTTTGCAACAATTGCACGGACAGGGGAATCTTGAACGCCGTCAGCCATCGTGAAATCACGCGTTTCGCCGACTTGGCATCCATAGTGCGAAAGTACTGTGCCATAGAAAGTTTCCGGAAAACCGAAGATAGGTTTTGGGATAATCCGGCCCCGAACATAGCCCCAGTCCGCAACAAAAGGGTGCATTACACTCAGGCACCAAGTACAAGAACCAAAAAACAGAAGCCCCTTAAAGGGAACGGAACCGTACTGGAGGGATGGCTCAGCAAACCCTGTACAATTCACAGTACCAAGGGCGCCACCCCAACACATAGCCTTCGTGCATGTTGGATATTACGGCAGGTGGCCAAAAGTGGCGAGGAGCTTCTAGCCCCGCGAAACCACACCAACAATACCGGTACGGTATCAACCGTCTTCGAGACTTTCGCATCAAACAATATGCGGAAACGAACGATCCACAGCCTTGCCGAAGTCTACCAAGTAGCAACAACAAATCCTTGGAGCGACGCGGCCATCACCTTCAACGCCAGCGACGAACCTAAATTCCGAACAGCCCGAGCACCAGCCGCATTGGTCCTCAGTCCAATAGTGGACGGCTTTCGACTTACCAAGGTACTCATGGATGGCGGCAGCGGATTGAACCTCATTTACGAGGAAACTCTTCAAAAAATGGAAATAGACTGGAGCCGCATTGAGCGAAGCAGCACAACCTTCAGAGGAATAATCCCTAGCCGGGAAGCACGCTGCACCGGAAAAATCACACTCGATGTGGTGTTCGGCTCGCCGGACAATTACAGGTCCGAAGAAATCACGTTCCAAGTGGCCCCGCTCAGCAGCGGATACCACGCTATATTAGGACGAGAGGCGTTCACAATTTTCCAAGCCGTACCCCATTACGGGTACATGAAGCTCAAAATGCCTGGGCCCGGCGGGATAATCACTCTCGTTAGTGATCCGGACATAGCACTCCGCGCCGAAAACAAAACAGCCGCATTAGCCCTGGAGGCACTATCCGAAGCCCTAGCGGCAGAGGAACTCACCGCGCTGCGCGCTACGGTGCACAGAGACGACGTGATACTCGATAAGAGATCCAAGTCCACCTCCTTTAAACCAGCGGACGAAATTATAAAATTCCAGGTCCACCCAACGGACCCGACAAAGACGGCCTCCATCGGGGCACAGTTGAACCCTGATGTAGACGCCGCGCTGCGAGAATTCCTTCGGGAAAATTGGGACATTTTCGCCTGGCATCCTTCAGATATGCCAGGAATCCCTCGCAGGCTGGCAGAGCATAGCCTAAACATCCTAAAAGGGTTCAAGCCAGTCAAACAGGCTCTTCGACGATTTTCCGAACCCAAAAGACAGGCAATGGGAGAAGAACTAGCCAAACTATTGGAAGCCGGATTCATCAGAGATATCAAACATCCGGATTGGCTAGCAAACCTGGTAATGGTACCAAAGAAGGACAGATCCTGGCGCCTATGTGTCGATTTCAAAGACCTAAATAAAGCCTGCCCAAAGGATCCCTTCCCCCTCCCCCGCATCGACCAAATCATCGATGCCACTGCAGGGCACGATTCATTGTGCTTCCTGGACGCATACTCCGGCTATCATCAAATCAAGATGGCAGAAGCGGATCAAGCCGCAACGGCGTTCATTACTCCATATGGACCATTCTGCTTCAACACGATGCCCTTCGGACTTAAAAACGCCGGCGCAACATATCAGCGCATGATTCAGACATGTCTGGCTACCCAGATCGGCAAAACAGTAGAGGCATACGTAGACGACGTAGTCGTCAAAACCAAACACGTCGAAACTCTAGTAGACGACTTGAGGGTCACATTCGACAACCTCCGAGCATATGACATCAAGCTGAATCCGGAAAAATGCGTTTTCGGCGTACCAGCCGGAAAGCTCTTGGGCTTCATTGTATCCGGTAGAGGAATTGAAGCAAATCCGGCCAAGATCCGAGCCCTATCGCAGTTGGATATTCCAAAAAACCTCAAACAGATCCAGAAATTGACTGGATGCGTGGCGGCTCTCAGCCGCTTTATCTCCCGCCTAGGAGAAAAGGCATTGCCCCTCTATCGCCTCCTCAGGCACACCGAACACTTCGAGTGGACGGATGCTGCCACTGCCGGACTCGAAGAAATAAAGGCCATATTGGCAACGAATCCGGTCCTGGCTGCGCCCAACCTGGGCGAACCTATGTTGTTATACATCGCGGCAACACATCAAGTAGTAAGCGCGGTGCTCGTCGTAGAACGAGAGACAGAAGGGCATAAATTCCCTCTTCAAAAACCAGTGTACTACGTATCCACTGTTTTAACCCCCTGCAAGTCCCGTTACCCGCACTATCAAAAGATAGCGTATGCGGTGTTCATGGCATCCCGGAAGCTCCGACACTACTTTCAAGAGTGTTCGATAACAGTGGCCTCCGAAGTACCCCTAAATGACATTATAAATAACCGCGACGCAACGGGCAGGATTGCAAAATGGGCCATTGAGCTCTTACCATTCGACATAACTTACAAACCCCGGCGAGCTATAAAGTCGCAAGTTTTGGCTGACTTTGTCGCTGAGTGGACTGAAGCCGAACTCCCTAAAGAGTACGGCGCATACTCCAATTGGATTATGCATTTCGACGGCTCCAAAATGTTGGCCGGATTGGGGGCTGGCATCGTACTAACGTCCCCAACCGGGGACAGAGTCCAATACGTACTCCAGATAATGTACACGGACTCCAACAACGCAGCCGAATACGAGGCCCTCTTACATGGCCTCCGGATGGCAATCTCCATGGGCATCCAACGCCTAGAGGTGCGCGGGGACTCAAACCTCGCAATATCCCAAGTAAATGGAGACTTTGACGCCAAGGATCCAAAAATGGCAGCCTATCGCAACGCCGTCCTTAAAATGTCAGCTCGGTTCGAAGGACTTGAATTCCACCACGTAGCCAGAGATAATAACCAAGCGGCCGACGTATTGGCACGCATCGGCGCAAAACGTGACGCTGTCCCTCCAAATATCTTCCTGGAACGGCTGTTCAAGCCATCCGTACTATGGGAAGAGGAGTCCGGAAATAACAAACCGGAGGCAGCCGCAGAACAATCTGACATAACCGGCGATCCAGCCGACGAAACAACACCCTCAGCTCACGACATAATGGCAGTAATCGCCCCATGGACAGAGCCGTTCCTAGCCTACTTGCTTAGGCAGGAACTCCCCGAAGACCATAATGAGGCCCGCTGCGTAGTCCGGCGATCTAAAGCCTACAAGGTCCATGAGGGAGAACTCTATAAGAAAAGCACAACCGGAGTCCTTCAAAGGTGTATCTCCGAAGAGGAAGGGCGAGACCTTCTGGCTGAAATTCACGCCGGACTAGGCGGACACCACGCCGCAGCCCGGGCCCTTGTAGGAAAGGCATTCCGTACAGGATTTTATTGGCCGACGGCCCGGGCAGATGCTCAGGACTTAGTCCGAAGATGCGTCGGTTGTCAGCTCTTTGCTAATCAGAGCCACATGCCACCCACCGCCCTCAAAACTATACCCATTACCTGGCCGTTCGCGGTCTGGGGGCTTGACATGGTTGGACCACTTAAAGGGGGAACCCACAAGCAAAGGTACCTATTGGTCATGGTGGATAAATTCACCAAATGGATAGAGGCCAAGCCAGTTAAAACGGCAGAGTCCGGACCAGTGATAGACTTTATATCTGGGGTAGTACACCGTTATGGTGTCCCCCACAGCATCATCACCGATAACGGCACGAACTTCACGGCCGATGAGGTTAAATCATGGTGCAAAAATAGGGGCATCAAGCTCGATTACGCTTCAGTCTATCATCCTCAAACCAACGGTCAAGTGGAACGAGCAAATGGTCTAATAATGAGCGGCATCAAACCCAGACTAGTGCGGTCCCTTACGAAATCTGACACGCACTGGGTAGAGGAGCTCGACTCCGTACTCTGGGGGCTGCGGACAACGCCTAACCGTACTACCGGATTCACACCATTTTTTATGGTATACGGCGCAGAAGCAGTTTTGCCCTGCGACATAATTCATGACTCACCTCGAGTGCGCATGTACGAAGAAAGAGAAGCCGAGTTGGATCGGCAGGACAGCTTGGACGCATTGGAGGAAGAACGCGACGTCGCCAAGGCTCGTTCCGCATTTTATCAGCAGCAGGCTCGAAGATACCAAAGCAGAGAAGTACGGGCCAAGACTTACAACGTTGGCGAACTGGTTCTACGCCTGCCGGACAAGAAAAAGGACAAGCTCAAGCCCAAATGGGAAGGCCCCTTCATCATCGATAAAGTCTTGACCGGCGGAGCGTACCGTCTACGAAATGCGTCGGATAACCGACTCGAGCCGAACCCATGGAACGCAGCCCGCCTCCGAAGATTCTATGCCTAGCGCCGGACTAAGAGTTCGTCCCTTTCCCCCCGTCCAATTTTTTTTACTTCAGCTGCCTTTTGTTTATCTTTTTCTTCTCAACCCTATTCATCAAAGCCTTAAAAGGCCTACTTGCGCATCGTTCGCGCGCAATTGATGTGCTATCCGCACTCATTATACCTGGGGGCTTCTTTACCAGAAGCTTAATTATAAGGGCTTCATGCCCAGCACATGTGTCAAGCCTCCACATGTACCTTTTATTCACCATTATATGCATCGATATGACTTAAGTTTTGGCCAAGCTGGGTTGCCTGGCTCCTGTGCTTACCCCTACGTTCCCGATTGTTCGGCTAGGAGGTAAAGGGAGCACCTCTGCGATTGTTACTGCCGGGTCAGCCGGATGTGTACCTCAGACTGGGTGAAGCCGAAAGCTAGCGTTCTTAAGGGAATATTCGGTCGGTGACTTAAAAGATGGTTTTTTATCCACTTATTTATCTGCCCCCAGATGTTTTTCTGCTTTTTTCGCAGTCCGGACATGCACTTTAGGGCATGCCACCCCCAGAGGAAAGGAACCCTTAACGGAACTATTCTCCCTGGAAGATGTTTCTTACTACCCATGTAATATAACATAACTAGTTGGGCACTTGTCTGATAAAGCACTAATGACCCCTACGCCTGGTCTCCATGCATACCCCGGTTGTTTCATAACCGAGAAGGTATTCGGACACACTCCGGACTCTAGGGTCCCGAGGTCGAAGCGAAAAGGTCGGCAAAGACAAACGATCTACAATCCGGCTAGAAGGCATTTTATATGTCATTTTATAATACATTGTCAAATCGACTGATTGTATTCTTCCTCAATCCCGTCTAACAGGTTGTCTAATTTACAGTCCTGTTGGGAAAATTTAGCGGCCAACTCTACTTGGCCGTATACTAAACTCACAGGGATCTCCTTCCCATCGGGCCCCACAGGTCCGACTTCGGCCATGTGGTTGGGATCCGCCTTCTTGTACCGCGTCTTTACCATGGCCCAGGCCTCCCTGGCACCTTGGCGGCAGGCCGAAATCTTCCATAAATGGAAGCGCTGCCGCACTCCCTGAAGCTTCTCCGCAAGCTCCCCAAGACCCTCGGGTAAGGAGAAGGCTGGCCATAAAGCCTGGATGACGCCGCTCATTGCCTGCCGAACTCGTTCGATCAGTTGCAACAATTCGGGAAGTTGATCACCCGTTGATACGGGCATCTCCTCCGCAGGGCGACCTGTGAGCATACCTGCAGACATATTCTGTCAAATCGACTTCCTCGCCGAACTCTTCTTTTCAAAGGAGTTCGCTCAAGCACTTACTATAGATGCCGCGACGAAGCCGCTGATTCTCCTTAACGGAGCCCGACAGCTCGGCCCGAACGCCTTTCAGCTCTTCTCCAAGCTGGGCATGGGCATCCTGGAGCTTGTTCCTTTCATGCTGCACCTTATGCAGCACCCTCTCGCCGGCCTTCAGTTGGCGCAGAAGTTCTTGCCTGTCCGGATCTTGTCCGGCAGCACCTGCAACGTCATTTTTTAGACTTGCGCAAAGGCCAAACGCTACTTATCTTTCTAAAATAATGCGTTACCAGGAGAGGTCCCTGTGTTTCCTCCTGCGCCAGAGAGTGCGGCCTCAAGTTGGGCCTTGCACTCCTGCAGCTCCTGAGACAGTTGGGTATTCTTCTCGGTAAGATCCTACGTTTCATATGATCCTTAAATCAGTTAATATAACTACTTTAAGTCTCGGGGGCTACTGGCATATACAACTATTAAATTCTCTTACCCGTATGTCTTTTACATACTGCTCCGTGGCTCTGGTAAAACCATCTTGAGCAGCACGAAGGTGCGCGTCCCCCGCGTTAAAGGCATTCAACGCCTCGGGGGAGAAGCACGCGTCACGAAATACTGTCCGGCGGCGCCTGTGATTCATGGCACTCTCCACCTCAGACTTGGTGGCGGACAGTCTGTCGGCATCCTCCGTCGGAGGAACGTCCGGCTCGCGCCTTGCGCATCGCCTCCCCCTCCAGACCAGGTGCTGGAGCCTGGCTGGTAGAGGTTGGATTGGCAACCTCCACGCCCGCAGTCCGGCGGGCGCTTTTTTCCCTACAAAAGTCATGAGCACTCAAACGCTTCCTAGGAACGTTGCTCTAAATAATGAATTGTGAGCTACACCTTTGCGGCGACGTTTCAGTCCGCGCCGCGCTCCTCTTCCGCCTACTGGTCCGGACTGGCCTTTGTTGGTCAGCCACCGCGGGCTCGGCTTCTCGCCCTAGGGGCGCCTCCTGCACGGCGCCATCATATACGGTGGTCAGAAATAAGCAAGGAAGGAATGACGGTGTCAGGACTTCGGTCGCAATCACCTGGGAAGCCGGATATAGTCCGGGATAGTCGGCCGTGATGGCGACTAAGGCATTGTCCATGCTGAGCTGGTGGAACACCCCGTCGATTAGCTCCACCTTTATGTCCGGATCCTCTTCGGAGGCCGGATCCCGGGATCTCTCTGGATCCTCGGGTTGCGGAGCTGGACTTAGCATGTCCTCCACGATCCGGCGCAGTTCCTGCGTCGAAAGAAGAACACAATATAAGAAACTTAAGTTTCAAAAAGCATGGGTCGGGCACGCAGAGTGTTCGCTTACCCAAGGCCGGGGATTATTCATGGAGAACCCATTTAACGGGTTCGTCCGAAGGAAATCCTCCTTCTCCCCCTTATACAGGCCGGACAGGATCGTCACCAGGTCTTCGACCGAATCCGGCCCTTTACGGCCATGACGGGTGGCATCGTCCTCCCCGTTGAAATCCCACATGGGGTGGCCCCTGTATTGTAGTGGCTGCACCCCCCGCATAATGCATGTTGCCATGACTCCAATCATGGTCAACCCGGAATGGGCCAGTAACCTTATTCGGCCCATCAAATAATGGACGCTCTTGTCTTCCTCCAGTTGGGGGCTCCGCGGACGCCAACTAAGGCGTTTCTTCAGAGGAGCATTGCTGAACTCCGGGAGGCCGATCCGAACAGGGTCCGGCAGCGGAGCGTCTTCTATATAAAACCATCCTGAAGGCCAGTCTTCGGACGCCTTCTTAGGGGTTCCGGATGGATATCCGGTCCCGGCAATACGCCATATTTCGGCGCCGCCCACTTGATATATGGACCCCTCGTGAGAGCGGGGTACAAGGCAGAACAACCTCTTCCACAGCGCGAAATGGGGCTCGACGCCCAGGAATAGCTCGCAAAGAGCTACGTAACCCGCAATGTGCAGGATTGAGGCGGGCGTGAGGTGATGAAGCTGGAGTCCGTAGAACTCCAGGAGCCCGCGGAGGAATGGATGTACAGGAAATCCGAGCCCCCTTATCAGATAGGGGACGAAGCATACCCGCTCCCCTTTGTTGGGACTTGGGGTAACCTCCGCTTGCTTCCCACCTTTGTAGGTGGCCAGCCCGGCTCGAACCGGAACCATAAAGGCCGGAGGGAGATATCCCCCCGCTTGGAGCTTCACCAGCTCGTTGTGCGGAACAGAGCATCTCCTCCAATCTCCTGGCAAAGGGCTGGGAGCGCGAGAAGAGGAGCCGCGTTGACGGTCCATGATGGAATGGATTCTTGGTCGAAAGCGCTCCGATGAGTATTTGCGGGAGGAAGATGGCGATTTGGATCTGGATTCTTGCCTCCCTTATAGGCAGATTATTCGCACAACTAGGGGGTAAAACATAAAAGACACCCTGGCTTTTCACATTCGCGCGACGCGTGGAGGAAGGCCATTATTGGGTGTGGAAGCCAAGACACGCAACATTGATGAGGAAGCCGGACACTGTTTGACAAGTACGTAGAACTTGAAGGAGAACCCGCCTTGCAACGCCGAAGACTACACACACGCTGGACTTATTGTCATTGAAGCCTGGTTCGGGGGCTACTGAGGGAGTCCCGGATTAGGGGGTGTCCGGATAGCCGGACTACCATCATCGGCCGAACTATCATCGGCCGGACTATCATCATCATCGACCGTACTCCAAGACTATGAAGATACAAGATTGAAGACTTCGTCCCGTGTCCGGATGGGACTTTTCTTGGCGTGGAAGGCAAGATTGGCGATACGGATACGTAGATGTCCTACTATTGTAACCGACTCTATGTAACCCTAGCCCTCTCCGGTGTCTATATAAACCGGATGGCTCTAGTCCGTAGGACACAACAACAACCATTACAATCATACCATAGGCTAGCTTCTAGGGTTTAGCCTCCTTGATCTCGTGGTAGATCCACTCTTGTAAACATCCACAATATCAATATCAATCAAGCAGGACGTAGGGTTTTACCTCCATCAAGAGGGCCCGAACCTGGGTAAAACATCGTGTCCCTTGTCTCCTGTTACCATCCGCCTAGACGCACAGTTCGGGACCCCCTACCCGAGATCCGCCGGTTTTGACACCGACAATTAGTGTTGAGTCAAGGGCTTTGCTTTCTTGCTATGATCTTGAGGGAATAAACGAATAAAAGAAATAAAAGAGACCATATTGATCTTATGGATAGTAATGACTTCACATATCGAGAGTATGATGATTAAAAGTTGTTGAGAGTTGCCAAACGTAGTCTTGGTCATCGTTGCAATTAATAGGAAGTAATAAAGAAAGAGAGGTTCTCACATATAAATACACTATCTTGGACATCTTTTATGATTGTGAACACTCATTAAAGTATGACATGCTAAAGAGTTGACGTTGGACAAGGAAGACAACGTAATGGGTTATGTTTTCTCACATCTTAGTTAAAGTATATTGTCATGGATTGTCCAACATGTTGAGCTTGCCTTTCCCCCTCATGCTAGCCAAATTCCTTGCACCAAGTAGAGATACTACTTGTGCTTTGAAATATCCTTAAACCCAGTTTTGCCATGAGAGTCCACCATACCTACCTATGGATTGAGTAAGATCCTTCAAGTAAGTTGTCATGTTGCATGCAATAAAAATTGCTCTCTAAATATGTATGACTTATTAGTGTGGAGAAAATAAGCTTTATACGATCTTGTGATATGGAAGTAATAAAAGCGACGGACTTCATAATAAAGGTTCATATCACAAGTGGCAATATAAAGTGACATTCTTTTGCATTAAGATTTCGTGCATCCAAGCCTAAAAGCACATGACAACCTCTGCTTCCCTCTGCGAAGGGCCTATCTTTTACATTATGCAAGAGTCAAGGTGATCTTCACCTTTCCTTTTTACATTTTATCCTTTGGCAAGCCCCTCGTGTTGGAAAGATCCTGATATATATATATATATATATATATATATATATATATATATATATATATATATATATATCCAATTGGATGTAAGTTAGCATGATCTATTATTGCTGACATTAAGCCCCTATCTTTCTCTGTGTCCGATTAAAACTCCATAACCATAAGTATTGCGTGAGTGTTAGCAATTGTGAAAGACTAAATGATAGTTGAGTATGTGGACTTGCTGAAAAGCTCTATTATTGACTCTTTCCGATGTTATGATAAATTGCAATTGCTTCAGTGACTGAGATTATAGTTTGTTAGTTCTCAATGAAGTTTCTGAATCATACTTGACATTGTGAATAGATTGTTACTTGAGCATAAGGAATCATATGACAAAATTTATATATGTTGTTATTATAAGAATGATCATGATGCCCTCATGTTCGTATTTTATTTTTATCGACACCTCTATCTCTAAACATGTGGACATATTTTTCGATATCGGCTTCTGCTTGAGGACAAGCGAGGTCTAAGCTTGGGGGAGTTGATACGTCCATTTTTCATCATGCTTTTATATCGATATTTATTGCATTATGGGCTGTTATTACACGTTATGTCACAATACTTATGGCTATTCTCTCTTATTTTACAAGGTTTACATGAAGAGGGAGGATGCCGACAGCTGGGATTTTGGGCTGGAAAAGGAGCAAATATTGAAGACATATTCTGCACAACTCCAAAAGTCCTGAAACTCCACGAAAGTCATTTTGGGAATTAATAAAAAATATCCAGCGGAAGAAATACCTGAGGGGGGCCAACCACCACCCACGAGGGTGGGGGGTGCGCCCTACCCCCTGGGTGTTCCCCCTGCCTCGTGGGCCACCTGGCAGCCCTCCGGTGCCCATCTTCTGCTATATGAAGTCTCTTACCCTGGAAAAAATCATAAGCAAGCTTACGGGACGAAACTCTGCCACGAGGCGGAACCTTGGTGGAACCAATCTAGGGCTCCGGCGGAGCAGTTCTGCTGGGGAAACTTCCCTCCGGAAGGGGGAAATCATCACCAACGATCCTCTTCTCGGGAGGGGGTCAATCTCCATCAAGATCTTCACCAGCACCATCTCCTCTCAAACCCTAGTTCATCTCTTGTATCAAATCTTTGTACCAAAACCTCAGATTGGTACCTGTGGGTTGCTAGTAGTGTTGATTACTCCTTGTAGTTAATGATAGTTGGTTTATTTGGTGGAAGATCATATGTTCAGATTCTTAATGCATATTAATACTCCTCTGATTATGAACATGAATATGCTTTATGAGTAGTTACGTTTGTTCCTGAGGACATGGGAGAAGTCTTGCTATTAGTAGTCATGTGAATTTGGTATTCATTCGATATTTTGATGAGATGTATGTTGTCTCTCCTCTAGTGGTGTTATGTGAACGTCGACTACATGACACTTCACCATTGTTTGGGCCTAGAGGAAGGCATTGCAAAGTAATAAGTAGATGATGGGTTGCTAGAGTGACAGATGCTTAAACCCTAGTTTATGCATTGCTTTGTAAGGGGCTGATTTGGATCCATATGTTTCATGCTATGGTTAGGTTTACCTTAATACTTCTTTTCTAGTTGCGGATGCTTGCAATAGGGGTTAATCATAAGTGGGATGCTTGTCCAAGAAAGGGAAGTACCCAAGCACCGGTCCACCCACATATCAAATTATCAAAGTAACGAACGCGAATCATATGAGCGTGATGAAAACTAGCTTGACGATAATTCCCATGTGTCCTCGGGAGCGCTTTTCTCTATATAAGAACTTGTCCAGGCTTGTCCTTTGCTACAAAAAGGATTGGGCCACCTTGCTGCACCTTATTTACTTTCATTGCTTGTTACCTGTTACAAATTATCTTATCACAATACTATCTGTTACCTACAATTTCAGTGCTTGCAGAGAATACCTTACTGAAAACCTCTTGTCATTTCCTTCTGCTCCTCATTGGGTTCGACACTCTTACTTATCGAAAGTACTACGATAGATCCCCTACACTTGTGGGTCATCAGTAGGAGAAGATGTCGTACGCCCAAAGGCGAAGATGCCTCAATAGCACTTGGCGAAGATGTCGATGCTCGTCTCGCGATCTTCTCTTTTGCTCATGGAGCTTCGACTTGGCGTGAAGTAGGACTTGTTGGGACTTGTGCATTTGTGCTTGTGGAGCATCTTTATAATGATGATGTCGTTGTTGTGCTTGAGCTCGTAGTAGATGTTGTTCGTCGTCGTCGTGCACATGGTGCTTGGAGGTGACTTGCCCTTCATGATGATGTGGATCACAAACATGATGGTGGTCGCCATGTAGATGTGGATGTGGATGACTTGCGCTTGCATCGCTTGGGCTCTCTGAAGATGATCGACTTGGTCGCCGCTGCCTTGAAGATGACGAAGGGGAAGTAGACTTAATTAAGGCCCGAATCTCCTCCATCCTTGCATCTTGCTCCTCCTTTTGGGCAGAAAGCTTCTTGTCGATGTAGTCCCTTTTCCTTGCTTCGGAGTGAAGAATGTCGATGGAGATGTTCTCGATGCGCTCTCGCAATCTTGATTGTGCGCCTTGCATTTGTCGCTGTAGATCAAAGATGGACGCTTTGGTGATGTAGTTGTTTGCTCCGTCATTGTTGTCGAATACCAGAGATGAAATGCCTGTCCTATCCATCACAAGACTCGAACAAATATGAGTGGAAGAAAGGAGAGAACTATACCAAATGTACCTTGACCGATGTTGAAAATGGATCAATGATCACTCAATGATGTAACAAGGAAATAGCACAATTGGTACTGATCTCGTCGATTTCTCACACCTACACAAATAAGGCTTATGGTGGAGCTCGGTGAGGATGGCACAAAAATTTGATGCAAAATGTTAGCAAGAGTCAATAATGTTGAAAGAGATTCACAAATTCGCAAGTGAAACAAGTAGACCAATAGCAAAGAATGGAACACGGAAACACACACACAAATAGATAAATGGGGTCGTGCAACCAAGAAATGAGCACAAAATGTGGAAATCCATGAAAAACGCTCGTGTTGAATAACTCAAGAGAGACGCTAGCACAATTTCTCTATAGGCGGATACAACACTTGTGCACAACCTATGATATGCAAAATGGATAAACTTTCTCTCCCAAGTATGCTATGTATGTATGGTTCCCGGTGATTCTCTCAAGATGATCCAAGATGATCGGATATGACAATCTTATATGCAATGTGGTATGATGCTATGACACTTGCTTACAAGCTTCTTTGCTCTCTTTCTTTTGCTTAAAAGCTTTATTTCTTTTTTTTCTGTATGGCCACTTATGCGAAATGCACAAACCAAGATAGCAATTGTATATATGCGTGAACAATCTTGTGATACAAGAGATGATATGATACCAAGATGATATGGTATGTATGCAATGGAAGGTGTAGATCGATAATTACTAATGTGCACAAGTAACGTTGCCGGCAATACTCAAATGCCTAGTCTCGATAGGCAAGTGACGCAAAATGGGCTAGGGGTTATCAATGCAATTGCAAGGGGAATATACAATGATGTCGTCGAGGTTACCGTCCGTGGCGATGATGAGAGGCGGTGTTGTCGAAGTCGACCAGTTCCTAATTAGCCGAAACACCTTAGGAAATGGAAAAACCACAACTCAAAATCTCAAGGACAAAAGTCAAATAGTGGTAGCGGGAAAGCAGTGGTGGTTTGCACTCGGCAATGCGAAAGTGGAGTGATGGGCTATACACATGTCGGAGTTGAAGTTGCCGTCCCTAAGTAGCCGAAACACCTTAGGAGACACAAGCCACAACTCAAAAGCTCAAACAACAATTGGGTTAAGTTGGGTTGGCGAAAAGTATGGTGGGCAAGGTTATGCGGAAGTGGTGGTGGTGGTCGATGAAGAAGCAACCGTCCCTAAGTAGCCGAAACACCTTAGGAGACTCAAATCACTACTCAAGCAACCACTAATGCTATGGGGAACAAAATGGGTTGGGTTGCGAAAGTTGGTGGTGGCAATGCGGATGGTATGGTGGAAGGCCTAGGCAAAGATGCTAAAGTGCCAATAAAATTATGGAGTCAAATGGTGTTGAAACCTATCTAGATGGATGGGGGATGTCAATAGCTACTCAACGAGCTAAAGAACGCAAAAATCAAACTCCGGATGTGAAAGTTATGGTCAAAACAGTGTAACGGGAAAAGCTGAAATGCCAGGGGCCGGACATCCGGGGCCCGGGCCGGATTTCCGGGACCTGATGTCCAGAACCTTGCGCGAAAATGCGCCCTAGGAGCCGGATGTCCGGGGGTCGGGCCGGATGTCCGGGCTCCAAATCCGAGGATGAACTCGAGGAACTTGATTTTGCAGCGGAAATTGATGATTTCGGGGCAAAAGTGGAGAGATTTCGTGGATGGAAGGTGGGGAAACTTGGGGAGATGCTAGACCCACTTGAAACCAAGCAAATCCATGGATCAAAATCAACAAAACATCATCAAACCAACAAATCACAAAAAAATGGAGGCTATTTTTGGTGGGTATTTTCGAATTTGGGGAAGAACACAACAAAATCAAGCTATAAAAAGAGGGGTAGGTGCTCCAAATACGTGATCAACGTGGCTCATTATACCAAGATGATGTAGGGTAGAACCCTAGACGCCCAATCTTTCACGTTTGAAGGGAATCCTACCAAGAACATGAAGAACACGAGAGGGGAAACGAGGGAAACACAAGAGAAATCACTCAACCAACGAGAATAGGGTCACACATATGCTAGATCCTCGAAACACAAAGAGATACAAGATCCGAATCCACATAGGATAACCGGTTCTTCTCCGTTAGGAGGTCTTGAGGAGGGTCTTCTCCGAGAGGAGGTCTTGAATCCAACGTGGATCTTCTCCGAAGAGGTGTAAACCCATTAAACTATGTGGGAAGGGCAGCCAACCAGCTATGCCACGTGGTGCAAACTGATTGTTCGCGGCGAGAACTCTTTTGGAAGTTTTTTAGATGAATGTGTGTATTACTTTTTATATGTATTTTTTCTTTTTAGATGGAGGTGAGGACCTCTGGTATTTTTTAAATGGAGGGTTATGCAAAGTGGCACTCGCTGGTAGGCTGCGGTGGTAATTTTTTTATTTTTTTTTACTTTTTTAGATGAAGGTGAGAATTTTTTTTGAAATGCTTTTTTAGACGGAGACGAGGACTCTATGTATTTAAAAAAATATACACATTTTTCTCTCAAACGGCGCCAGAGGGTGACGCCCCAACCACTAGTTGGAATTAAGATTAGCATCCAAGCCTTACCAAACCAAAACACACAGACACAAGCGGTAGGTAGGTGGGTGACGTGTTCAAGTGCCTTTCTTTCTTTTCTGCTGAGATTTTTTGGTAGGTAGGTAGCTGGGGCAGTCGTCGTCACCGTAATATCCGGTCGAGGATTATGGGTTCCCGCTGGACTATCGCCTACCATCGCCGTCAATGAGAGAAACGGCAGAAAAAGTCTAAAGATTTCTCATATGCACTACATAGAAAAAATCTTGGTTTTTTCACAATTTGGTGTACGCCGTCATCAGGCTTCTAACAAGTCAATTTGTGTAAAATTATCAAAAGTGTGTACATTTAGCATTGTAACAATTATGTTAGGAGCGAACTAGCTCACATCCTTTCTTGGTGACGGTAGTTTAGAACAGGAGCTGGAGGCCCAACCAGTAGCAAGGATCCTCCTATTTTTTAAGTTTTATAACTGCCCCGTCCCTTTTAGTGTACCATTTTCCTATTCTCCCAAGATATCTAGTACCATGTTCCCACCTACGTTTCGTGATCTCATCTCTTCTTCACACGGGTTTAAAATCTTATACCAGTAAAGGATGTTGATTTCTGCTTCTTCTTCTTTTTTTTTCATTTCTCCACGGGGAATGAACTGGTCCGATTTGTTTGTCTATACACGGGCGAGCAGAGAATTTCCAATGTTCGAAAGGATTGAAAACCGTGTGGGAAAATATACATACCAGTCAACCTATGTGGATCCGCCCCGCCCTTTCGGTGTTGCGAAAGGAGAAATTTGTTGCGAAAGGAGAAATTTGTAGATGAGATAAAGGGTAACAAATTAATCATGATGGGCGAGCGGTGACGATTCTTGAATGTCTGGAAGGAGCGAAACCACGAGGTTCCTTGGAAAAAGAGGGACAATTACATAGTACATGACGCCAGGACTGTCTCCCCTCCCCTCCCTCATGTCGCCCCGCTCGGGCGACCCGAGGGGCGAAACCCTAACCCCGCCGCCTCCCTCCCCTGCTCGCCCTCCCCTCGCCGCCGCCCGAGGCCGCTGTCGCCGAGCTCATGGCGCGCCGCCAATGAAGGTGGCGGCGGGGCCCTCGCCGCCTCGCCTCACCCCCGGGGGGCCTCTGGATCTGGGGCGGCGGCCCCGGCGGTGTGGCGTCGCCGGCTTTGGCATCCGGTGGCGCGGGCGCGAGTTGGCTGTTCTTGGCCGTGTGGACGGCGAGATCCCCGAAGAATGCGGGCCAGCGCGCACGGCGGCGTCAGCTCCGGCTGCGTCAGATCTGGCCGTCCCCACTGCTCTTCTTCTCCAGCGAACCTCTCCCCCACCTAGATCCGACCTGTCGCTTCGTGGGGCCCAGGTCTGCTTCGGGCGGGAGCGGGTGTCAAGGATGCAAGACCGAGGGAAACCCCAACCACCATGTCGGCGGCGACGGCGGCGACGCCTGCGGGTGCCGCGCACCTTCCTAGAGGCGCCGTTCAGGTCTTGCCCCCATCCCCTTCCCCTTTGTCTCCCGGGAGAAATCCTCAACTTTGTTGGGTAGCGGCGACGCCTTCGGCGCCGTAACCTTCATGAAGGCGTTGTTTTGGGAACAAGGATGGGTTGTGGGCTTCGCTGTGGTGTAGGTGGAGTGTGTCGGCGGCGGCAGCGTGCATCCAGCGGTGGCGGTGTCTCCCTGGGTGCTGGGTCAAGTTGCTGTGGTGCTCTGCGTCGGGCTGCAGTGTATTCCTCCGGTGCCCATGGATCTCCAGGACGGGAGGGGATAGGGTTCCCCTCCTACGGTGGCTGCACTTCAGCTCGTCGACCGAGCCGTTGCTCCCAAGTTTGATCTTGGCCTTGCTGTTGCCCAATTGTGCATTCTGACTGCTCGCCCTCTTTCATGTCCGAACTATGGCATATGGTGTTGCTCTGCTCTAGGTGAGTCGTCGCCGGCATGTCGGGAATGCCTGGTTTCGCCCAAGTGGTTTCTTCGATGCCATCCTTCCAGGCTCTAGGGTGAGCATGTCCATCGTTCAACGATGCGGCGCCTTCGAGCCAGGCGAGGAGGTAGGGGCCTTCTTTGACGATGGATCTGGACAGATGTGTCTTCTTCAAGCCCAGTTGTTGTGGCAACGGCCTGCCTTGCATCGTCGTCGGTGCACTCTCCTGATCAAGATATCGCTTTCGCCTTGGCTTTCGGCGTGCAAGAGGTTAATGGCATCTCCAAGCTATATGCTCTTCGCCAATCTTTCTACCTAGCTTGCTGTATGTGCATTGTGAGCACCTCCCGGGCGCCCTTGTATCTTTGCTGTTTGTCTTCTTTCTTTAGTTGGTGAGTGTTGTTATTTGAAGTTGTAATCCTGGCCGGTTGATGACTTTGTTAATTCAAAGCCGGGCTCTTGCTTGAGCCTTCGTTTTAAAAAAAAATTTACGTAGTACATTTCAGCCAATCTACGTGGATTATTGCCTGCGGTCCAGCCGCTGTGAGAAAGCGTTTGTACTTTGAAGTGGTGATCTATCATGACGTAAACACATGAGATAAGAGGGGGATAACCAGTCAACTCATGCAGATTAGAACACTGGCAACATGGCTTAGGCTAGCCATAGTGAGAGTAACTTTGGTAGTAACTTAACACATCCCAAGACAATTTTGCTTATGTGGTAATTATTTAATGAGGAAAGAGGTGCTTGTGGTAACATAATATGTTACTGTAACATACTCCCTCCGTCTGGGTTTATTAGGCCTAAAGACAACTTCTCTTAGACCAAGACACATAGTAATTTGCTCACATTAATTCTTTCACTCCACTCTCAATGCACTCTCTCACATGCATGCAGCCAATGAAAAAACACACATGAAGTGTATTAATTTTTCAGTCATGGCACCAACAACAATAGCTTTCAATGTAACCAATGAAATGGTTGCATGCATGCACCTTTCCAACGCGGGGCCTTATAAAAGTGGACATGCTTGTGATGCTAAGAGGCCTAATAAACTCGGACGGAGGGAGTAGCGCTTTCCGAGGCAAAATGAGTCTATGAGATAATAAATGAAGCAATCTATGATACTACTACTATGTTACTTTGCACTACGGAGGTAGTAACTTACACTAGTGTCATATGCATGACACTAGTCTAAGTTACTCTCCACTATGACCAGCCTTATATATATTAATTGGGACGTGAGGTCCAGGGTATGCTGGTGGTTACCGTGCTCGCGGGATCAATACTTCCCACTAAAAATACACAAAAAAGGTGGAGGGTAGCAATATCATTAATTAATCAGAAAGAAAATTCAAAAGAGAGACATGCATGCATGATGGAAAGGGAAAGGAACAAGTCCATGTCTGGTTAGTTAGCTATAGTTAGCAGCAGCACAACACGGCTGTGGAAGACAAAGTAGTCCATATCTGCAAAAGATATCTTATGCCTCACCACCATCCACCCGTTTACATCAATCTGCACTAACCAAAAGTCTAAACACAACTGCCTCCATACAAGATGAAATAATGCCATAAGACAAAAGTACCAACAAAGTTCGGAGGAGAATAATGCCTTGCAAACATCACATTTTTTCAAATAAAGGACACTTTTAATTGACTATAATGTAGCATCAAGAGATACAATCATTTCAAAAAAAAAAGATACAATCATATGGACATAACTAGGATGCACACACACACACACACACACACACACACACGCACGCGCATGCGCACGCACACACACACAAAGGATCACACTGACAGAGAGTAAAGTCATACATGTTCGTCGTCTCCGGACCAACCATGCAAAGCCAGAATCTAGATTTGACCTGAAGAATCAGTCTGAGCATATTCGAGCACTGCCTTCAACAAGGTAACGACGTGAAAATAACCAACACATGTCAGACCTAGACTTTCACCCTGGAGCTCGAGAGCAGGTGTTTGAGTAGCGCGCATCGAAGTCTCTTATGTTTTGTTGCCACCACTTTACCGTGATCCAGCAACTACATGTGATGTCCGACCGCCGTCGTTGCACAACCATCCATCCGCGTCAAGCCATCGTCATATTTTGCATCTCCCACCAAAGTCAATCACCAGATGTGGAAAAAGAAACAACCTTTAGGAAGACATCGGTGGCCACCTGATGGAGCTTCATGAGGATGATATGCACATTCTCTATTCTCTGATGATATCTATAGTATGTGTAGTCCAGGCTTCCTACATAGGTCTACCTTTTCAATGTCTTAAACATACATATGAAACTCCGAACTCTTGTGAATCTTTTTCTCAATGTGCCTCTGTCCATATATTTATAATCTACTAGACAAAAGAAGATTAACCCTTCCTCACAGATTGCTTTACACATGTATTTTCATATTAGAGTTAAACATTCATTATGGGATAGTTTGCAAGTTCGTTCAAAGTCTCTTCAATATTGGCTTTATGACAGTTATTGGACCATCATTTGAGAACATGATACCGAGACATGTATTATGTCTTCTTTAGTTTACTATCGAGTTTGAAACCTGTTTTTTGTTAGTCTAGACGGGCATTGCATGTGCAAGTACTCTCAAACTCGCAATTGCAGAGCTACCAGCCTACCAACAGGAAGATTGGTGGCCCATTTTGCTGAACATGGCCCTAAACTTGGATTGTTGCCTGCTTCGTAGTGTTGTGTGTCTATGGGCATGACCTGGTTGGGGCCCAGTGCACCTCTGCCCGTGCTTAAACACCCCAACACAGGCGCGGCTATGCCTCGCTTTATGCGAGACAGTAGCAGGGGAGCTGGTAGAGGGTCGACCAAATAACCATGTGGGGGCTCGTCATGCTGACATCACACACATATATTCTTTTACTAAAAAATATATTCTAAATACATACTCCCTCCGTCCGAAAAAGCTTGTCCCTCAAATGGATATATCTAGTACTAACTTGGTACTAGATACACCTATTTGAGGGACAAACTTTTTCAAACAGAGGGAGTATATTTTGAAATTAATTTAGTTAACTTTTCAGAAGTGTTCATCGCACACTTAAAAACCGATCATGCAATGTAAAAAAATGTTTGTTCAACATTTACAAAATGTTTGTACCTTTAAAAAAATATATGTGACATTTAACAAAAATGTTCAGATATTTTAAGAAAATGCTATACAATGTAAAAAAATATATTTGTTTAATTGAAAATGTTTCATACCATTCAAAAAATGACGTTACATTTAAAAATATATTTTTTGTTTTTTTTAAATTATTATACTATATAAAAATGATTGCATAGTTAAAAAAAAAGTTTCTTATCATTCAGAAATAAGTTTTGAACATATATTTGAAAACAAACTAGCACTAGCACACATTAAAAAAATATGTATATTCAGATAAGCATCAATCATGTATTTAATTTATTTTAAATGCATAAAGTATTTTTAATGTATAATAAAAATGTGCAATGTGTATGAAATATATAGATATCTAAATGTAAATATTAGTTTAAAAAATAGTAGTCATACATTTTAGAAATGTTAAATATATATAAAAAATATTACTGATGAGTAAGAAAAATATATAGCCTGTATTAAAAATACATCTGTTCAAAAAATAAAGAAAAGGAAAAAAAGCAGTAGAAACTGAAGAAATAAACAAGGAGAAGTGAAGAACCCCAAAGAAAGAATAAATAAAATGATAAAAAAACCAAGGAAAACCGGTGCAAACAGTTAAACCTGGAAAAGAGAGAAAACAGAAGGAAAAACTCGGGCGGAGTCAGCTACAGTGCTGGTCCATGAAAAAAAAACTGCAGTGCTGGACAGGCTCAGTAGCATCGAAACGTGACGGGGTTAAGTGACACCAATGGGCGAGAGATAGCTCGCATGCCACGGCCCGTCCTCATGATGACGTGTAAAGCCGAGGTCCAAACCCGACGACGACCCGTCACCCTCTGCACTCCAAGTCATCGCTCGCCTCGTCCCCCGTGCGGCGCACGGCCGCGACGGAAGAGCACAAAACCCCACTGACCCCACCGAGTCAGAGACCCAAACCACCTGCATTCTCCGGTAACCCCACGCACCCCACTCCCCACGCCACGCCTCCCTCCTCAACCCAAAGCAGAAAAAAAAGGAGGGTAGTGGAACCACTTCTCCCCCGTTGAAGCAGAGCAGGCGAAGCAAGCGAAAAAGCGCGGCCGCTGGCGAAAGCGAGAGCAAAGCCAGACCCAAAGCCGGAGCACATGATTATCACTACTACTACCGGACCAAAGCCACCCACGGATTAGAGAGAGAGAGAGAGAGAGAGACGGGCACGGCGGTCGGCAGGGCGATGGCGGCGAGGCAGGGAGGAACCGGCGTCGGCGTCGGCGAAATCACGGCGGCCGGCGGCGGCATTACGACCGGGGGCGGCGCGGCGCACACGCCGGCGGACAGCCCTTACCAGGTGACCGGCGCCCGCCTCATCCCTCTCCTCTCTCTGCCCCTCTCCCCATCGGCCTGCCCCTCGCGCTCGGCGTGCCTGCGTTTGACTTCGGCTGGGTGCTCGCTCCTGCTGCTTTTGCTTGGGGAATTCCGCGATTCGGTGCCGCGATTTGTTTCGTGTGCCCCGAGGGGAGTGCGCTTAGGACCGGCGAATCGGGGATTCGGGGTGCCCCCCCCCCCCCCCCCCCCCCCCCCAGTCGTGCGTGTGCTTGCCATCGAGCTGGTCTGATTGTGCCGCTTCTGCTTGGACCACTGAATCGTACTG
This sequence comes from Triticum aestivum, assembly GCF_018294505.1. Classification (NCBI taxonomy): domain Eukaryota; kingdom Viridiplantae; phylum Streptophyta; class Magnoliopsida; order Poales; family Poaceae; genus Triticum; species Triticum aestivum. Next base: position 553,855,670 of record NC_057807.1, read on the forward strand.
AGTAATTCGGATAAACCATGTAATACATGCGTTCAGAATCGTTTTGCTCGTGTCGGTGTCGCTCGAATCAGTTCCTGCGCGCAAGGCCGTGTGTCCGAACTGGCTGTTTCGAATCTTTCGATGCTGCTCATGTGTATAAGAGTTGGTTGAACGAATCCTGCGACAGATGGTTGTGGATTGGGCTTGGTATAAGAGTACAACTATTGCTGGCAGTGCAGCGCAAACCGAAACGAGGCAGTGCAGTGCCCAAGTGCTTGGGGTTTGGCGGCCTACTTGAGTGGCACCATGACTTTGTTGGCCTTAGTTCGCCCTAAGAATTTTGGGGATTGCACAATTTTTGATTGATCCATAGTTTTATATTTTGACATTGTCAATTCTCTGCTGAGATGCACATTCAGTATCGCTACTACGTATGCAGTAATAATAGAAGAAAATAGCAAGTGTTTCTGTGACTATATTTGAAATACACAACTCCATCATCTGCATCTTAAACTGGTTTCCTTTGAAATTCTGGTACAATTATTCTGATTGCCAATATCAGATTATGTGCTTGTATAAGATATCTGAAAAACAATGCAGTATGTGCTAGTTTATCATAAAACTGTAGCCTACAAGATAGCTTAAAACACGTATTGTGGCTTAATTTTAGGGTAAAATAAATAACTCGTTGCAAGTTTCTAAGAGAAAATTAACACCATAATACCAAATAGAAGCCGAGTTCAATTTGGGAGGAACCAGTTGTTGCTTATATTTATCAAATATATTCAGTTACATGTGGGATTATCTTCACAAATTCCCCCTCCGTCTGGCTTATAGACTGATAGTGAGAACATTCATCTTATTCCAACAATATTGCAATCTGTACATTTTTGTGTTAAGTGAATTTGCTGTTATCAGACAAGATGGCAAGATCAATCCTGACTGCAGACCTACATTAGTCCCTCTATTTGCTTTATAAGCTAGAGATATGAAGTTATAACATTAGCTTTCTTCTTGATTATTTTAAAACATTCGTTACAGATGTGGGTTTCTGGAATAGCTTTTGGGGAATCATTTGCATGGCATCACTATAAGCATGAGTTTATTTCTTCATAGCTTGTACGATTAATGCACCATGTTTGCTCCAACATATTTTAATTTCCATAACATTCAAAGGATAGCAAACTTTTACCATCTCGCTACAGCTTTGAACAAACATATACAAAATCCCATTACAAGACTCCGTTGTTTTGGTTTTAGGATTCCAGTTCACTAATGTTCTAACCACTACTTCTTCAGGTGCCACTTGAAATAGAAGAGCAAATTTACTCTCCGGTCTATGGGAACATTGCAGTCCCTGACAGTCGTGGTTGTTGCAGTGGTTTCACAGCCAGTGTCACAAAGATTCTGTTCATCATGCACCTCGTTGCTTTCGTCGCCTTCACAATCTTTCTTGGAGTCCAGGCTTCTTCCCACCCGAATCCTACCTACAAGCCCTTCGCCCACTTCATTCCGCTCGCCTCTTCTGTGATATTATCTATTATCGCTGCCTGCTTTTGGACTATCCTTGCTGTCACTAATCCTGCAAAAGCCATCAAAACATCACTCTGGACAGCTCCTGTTTCCGCACTTGGCTGCGATGTAGTGATACTCCTTGTCGGCGATGGCGAAGCCCTTGGTATCGGGGTGCTCATAGTTGTGATCGCCATCGCAGCGGCGCTGTACAGTTGTTGGGCCACTGGTCCACGCCTCCAGCATGCCGCCGCAGTACTTTCCACCTCTGTCAATGGAGCACATCTGCCCTTCAGTGCCTCTTGCCTGGTTCTTTTTGTTGTCCTTGCCGCGTTTGGCTATATGGCCTTCTGGACAGTTGCCATCAGCTGCATTTCAGCTGCGGAAGGGCACTTCATGGATTTCCATATCGTCTACGTGGCTGCGCTCCTGGTGAGCATATCATGGACAATGCAGGTGCTGCGTTACTTCGTCTATGTGGCCGTGGCAAGGCTGGCACATGCGGCGCTTGCCTACGGAGTCCGCATGCCAGGCGGCACCGTCGAAGCATTCTGTGGCACGATGTCTGGGCCAGCTTTCGGTGACATATGCATGGGGGCTGTGCTTGTCCCGGTGATTGCAGCGGTGAGGAGCTTCGCTCGGGCGATTAACGCCCTGTCAGGGAGCAACGACGAGTTCCTTTTCTCATGCTGCCAGGGCTGCTGCCTGAGTGTCTCGGAGAAACTGATGGGACGGGTGAACCGGTGGGGCTTTGTCCATGTTGGAGCACGGGGGAAGGCGTTCTGTGTGGCTTCGCGGGATGTGTGGTCCCTTTTTGTTCTCCGCGGGATGGCGAAGCTTGTTGATTCAGACCTCACCGGTTCCTTTTGCTTCCTTTCGGCTGTCACGGGAGGCGCCTTGGCTTCGTTGGTTGCTGGTTCATGGGCACTGGCCATGGATAGGGATCGTAAGGAGCTTGCTCTGCCAATATCGTTCTACTCATTTCTCATCGGTTATTACATGGTATTCTACTTAATCCCTCTCCGGCTGTTTTTCCTGTGTTTATCAGCATTAGTGACAACCGAAGTCTGCATTGGTGTTTTGCTAAAAAGAAAAGCAAACTGCCTATTGGTGTTTGTTTACAAAGAAGTAGCATAAACCTGTTTAGTTCAACATTTTGCATACCTATGCCACTTGACATTTTAGGTAGTTGCGTCCATAAGCCTCACAAGCTAGTTGGTACAGAGATATATAAAATATGGATTTTCCTTTACATTGCCTTTAGTGAAATTGTAGGGGGGCACCTTTCCACTTTTTGTAGTTCTAGGTGCTTCTTCTATCATAATTACATGAAAATGACATCCATTTATTTATTATCCAAAAGAAGAGAGATGCTTGTCCACTGAAAACTGCAAAGGGAGGGAGATACTGTTATTTATCCACCGAAAAGGGCAGCGGTCCAACAACAATTATTAAGTGTAGATGTCCCTTACTGTTCTATGCTTCTGGTTTATAATTTTCTTTTCCTTCATATTGCAATGTTGCAGTGCCGAATGATGATTGCGTGGCCGCAGGCTTGCATTGCAGCATACCATGTTGCATATGCAGAGAACCCCCAGAATCCGCACCTGGGAACACTGATACCAGACCACCTGCGCGAGCTCCAAGCACTAGCTGCAGATTGATCTCTTGCTCATCGCCCATGTGCGATCCTGCTCGGGGCTATAGATTCTTCAGATCACATTCATGATCCATAGATTCTTCAATTGATTTAGTCAGCTTTCTGATACCTGATGCTTAGAAGCAAGATGCCAGTCAGAGTCGAGGTGCTGTGCATATGATTCAGAGACTCTGCTGCTGCGTCGCCTGACATAGAATGTTGCTTGTGTAGAGCGAGATGTCACATAGTCACCTGTGCAGATACTGAGGTCAGTAAAGGAGAGTAGATGATCTAAGACAGTGGCATGCATATATCTGCAGCTGTACCTGTAACGAAAGTTTTGTGCATGAACACATCTATAGAATAGAAGATACTCCCTTTCCTGGATGAATTGCTGCCTCCCACGGACAGGTGCAGTTGATGCTTGTGCTGTCAAAATTCAGCCATTTTCTTGTCGTTAAAAATGTACGTATATACAGCTCAAAGAGGATGCCTGGAATTGAACGGTGAAGGTGACTGTTCATGGTCCAACTGAACTGCATCAGTTGTGACAATTATTACGATTGCCACAATTATGAAGCGTCATGGTCGGGTTCCTCGGCTCCGGTGGCAGTGGGAGGGAGGGGAACCCTGTGACCTTATGGACGAGGATCCCCTGGTGAACGGCACTTCGCTGACTGACATGTGGGCCTGCCGGGAACCTGGCCCAACGGCACTGGCTGTACGTGAGAGGAGCCGGATCCGTGACCTTATTCCGTGTGCATCTGACAGTCATGTTGGCTTTCGCGGTGACGAATAAGGTTTCTCTAGATCATCCTTCAACCCGAAATAGTTTGATCGGGTCGACCAGGTCAGGCCTCTGCTCTTGGTGTTGGATCTAGAAGGTAGTGTCTGCATCGTATGGACTCTTTAAAATCTAGGTGAGCGCGCCATGCGTCATGGCATCAAGGTCCCTGTTGATGAAGGTGGTAGTTGTCTTCGTCATTCCTAGCCCTTCTCCTTGTCCTCTTCTCTAGGGCGACGATTCATTTTTTGGATAATGGCCACTAGCGTCTTCGGGCATATCTCGACGGCTTTTCAGCCGCGGACTCAAAGTCTTGCTAGCTTCGGTGGTGATGCAGAGTTTCAATCGTGACATCGAGCATTGGATGGCGGACATCAAGCATGAATCACGGCGTGCCACCGGCGTGTGCGGACATCGAGCATGGATCATGGCACACCACCAGCGTGTGCATGAGGAAGATGGCGTTATTTTGTCCAAGGAACCGGTTGCAATTTCTATTTTCTTTGGGGTTGCCTTGTAAGGGTTTATTGTTTATAAATCATGGCATTTTGTATTAAGAACAACAATTACTACTTCATTTGCTGTTTTTGGGTATTAATTTGAAAGAAATTCCAACTCATTTTTTGGGTGACAGTTACAAAATAAGTTCTCTTTTTTCGGTACGGTTTGTTAAAAAAAATAGTGAGAGTTACAAAATAAGTAATAAATGTACAGGATTTACGTGGGCCGGTCGCATGGACATTGTTGTTGCGGGCTGCAGATCGACAAGTAACCTCTTAATAATCCTCCTATTGCGCAACCTGAGATCCCTCAGAAAAGAAAAAACGCAACCTGAGTTGGGTCGGTTTCTCTAAAACAAAACCTGAGTTGGAGTCGGCGGCGGCCCGAGTAGTCCGACCCAAAGTCCTCGACGATCGTCTCCCTGTGCTCGCATATAAATACGCAGCGGCCGCCGATCGCAGAACCGAAGCGAGAGAGATCGAAGATGACGACGAAGATGGTCCGCCTGCGCAGCTCGGACGGTCAGGAGCTCGAGGTGATGGAGGAGGCGATCGCCGCCGCGTCTAAGACGATCAAGGACGCGCTGGAGAAGGGCGGCGCCGCCGACGACGCCATCCCGGTCCCCGACGTCACCGGCCGAGTCCTCTCCCGCGTCCTCGAGTACGTCAGCAGGCACTTCTCCGACCCGGCCGCGGCCGCCGACCCGTTCGACTACATCCCCAACTTCGACAACCCGCTCAAGGCCTTCGACGACGCCTTCGTCCAGGTCGACCAGGACACGCTCTTCGACCTCATCCACGCGGCCGAGTGCCTCGACATTGAGGGGCTGATGGACCTGGCGTGTAAGACGGTGGCGGACCAGATGAGGGGCAAGACCATCGAGGAGATCCGCAAAAAGTTCCACGTCGTCAACGACTACACCGCACGGGAGGAGGAGGACGTCCGCAAGGAGAACGCGTGGGCGTTCGAGTAGTCATCGGTCTTACTATAGTTCAAAGCTGTTCATTAGGATGATCGATCGATCTCGATCCACATTACTGTGTTCTGCCCTTGTGTTCGCCATGTTAGTGTACTAATCTTGATACTCAGACTCGTCTTTGCCGCTAAATATGCACACTCTTATACCCACAATGAACCCTCGGCAATAAACCCAGCATAAAGAAATTACATACTTATTGTTCTAATTCGAGGTCACCCTTGATATACTCTTCTTATGTTTTTAGACCACTTCTGCCTATTTTTTACTTTGAAAGACCAGATTGGCATGTTCGGCCATACATAAGTACTCCCTTTTCCGCCTCGAGCCCTCGACCAATCCTCAGAGCAAAGGGATGAACAGATTCTTGAGGTCTGGTTCATTGAGGTCAGCATCACATGAGACCTTTAGCACTTCCTTAGTTCCTTTCATGGCCGCCCAAGATATGGGCTTGTGGTTTAGGGTGAATATAATTGACCAGTAGCCAGTTTGCAATTGTCCGGACTTAGTAAAGGTTGTCGCAACGCCTCTGATAGGATAGTGGACTTACCGCAACGCCATTTTCTGCCTCATACAACTTGGGTCAAGGACTAGGGAAATTGAGGAGAATTCCCTATTAGTTGAATTCCTCCCAAAGGTTGGATAATATATTTTCAGACTAGAGGTTGGAAAGCTAGCGGCTAATATAGCAGGACAGCACAGAGACTATGCTACGTCACCTGACATAGGAATATTGTTTATATGTCACTTGTGCATGAATCATATTTGGAAACTGAAGCCAGATTGCAATGGAATAAAAAGTGTTCTTAAATCTTTCTTGTGATATTAGGAGAGTGGTCTTAACAAAATACAAGCGCATATGACAATGGAGTAAAAAAAATGTCTTCTATTGTGAGAAAGACAAAAAAAATACATCAAATTTTTGTCTTATCTTTTTGCCACTCTTGTATGACTACAATTCATGTTGCTTTTGAGCCACGTCCGTCCACGAACATTATGAATATGTTCTACAAGTGGTTAGGTGGGATCCAACCTAGACTTAAGGCTCAAATTCGAGTGGGATATGAGCATTATGTTGGCCAATATGAAATTGTCGTATTTTTTTTTACCGGGATTGGAGTTTCCCTTTCTTTTGGAGATTATCTACAAGGCTATCCACTGAATTTGTATGTGGTCACTTCAACTTGAGGATGCTCAGGAGTCCTTGGCTTGTAACCATTTGGAGATGGTATCATAGGCTTTGTTCAATTAATATAGATGGCGGTCTAGCAATAACATTAGTGATGCTTGAGTGCATCGTGTAAGCTTTGCTGCCTTTGTTTTTGCCTTGTGCCCGAATTGTATAACTTTATGTAGGATTTGTTTCTTCAAAATAAATGATGAATGTTTTCTTTAATCGATGGAGAGTTCAGACGATTACACTCTAAAAAAAAGAAAAAGCATAACCATGATGTACGTACATCTAAGTTGTACCCTAAATTTATCAGCTCATTGGTCTTGGTTGACATGTTATTTGAATTTTTAAACATTAAGTTGATCTTTTGATCTTTAACATCGGGAAGCAATAATTTACTTCAAAAATTACATGAACTAACATTCACGCTAATCACCAATCTATCAAGAGTGACAATTAGGAAGGCAGGATAAGCCTAATGGCAGATATCTCGGTGCCATGGCCGATAACGGGGAAATCTCGGGCCTAGGGTCAATGACCCCGTCCTCGAGCGATCCGCGGGTGAATGATGCCTTCCTCCATGGTCTGCAATCCCGACACAAGGCGGCTGAGTGTTGCCTCATCTGCAGACATGCAAGGAACAACACCACCATCGTGTTGGTCAATGGAGGAGCAACACCACCATCGTGTTGGTCAATGGAGGAGCGACACCACCATTGTTCCGCACGGGACTGTTTTGAATTCAACTGTTTAATGCTATGGTTAGATTTATCTTAATTACTTCTCTTATAGTTGCAGATGCTTGCATGAAGAGTATGATCATAAGTAGGTATTTATTCAAGTTATGACACTTACCAAAGCAATTAACGACAACTTAATGAATCATGGTGAAAGTAACTTGGCGAGATTCCCATGTGTTCACAAGAGCGTTTTAGCCATTATAAGAAACACCTCTAGCTTGTCCTTAGCATACATAAGGATTGGCCCACTTGTTGCACCTATTTACTTTTGTTACAAATTATCTTGCTATCAAACTATCTATCAAAACTATCTTTATAACACTCGCAGTCGCAGTGAAACCTTGCTGAAAACTATTTGTCAATTCTTCTGCTCCCCGTTGGGTTCGACAGTCTTACTTATCAAAACGACTATGATTGATCACCTATACTTGTGGGTCATCTGGTCGCTTGTAGGTGGAGGCAGCGTACTCAGGGTTGCTTGTCTACATGCTCCGAGCCAGCTCCGCACTCAACCCCTAGACCTAGGATCACTACTAGGGAAAACCCTAGTAGTAGCGCGGGTTTTAACGCTGTCAGTAGCGTGGGCTGCCGCGCTACTAATAAGGCGCTACCGCTAACAGATAGTAGTAGCGCGTGCTGCTCCTGCACTACTACTATTGACTATATCAGTAGCGATTTCACAACATGCGCTACTAATAGGTAGCTGTAGCGCTTTTCTTTGCCCGCGCTACTGATGTATCTTTCAACATTTTTCCCAGCACCCCGTTTCAATAAACTGCAATTTCACATATACCAGATAACAATATCATTAAGCATTATAGGTACTCATATATAGTCAACATGCATCATCACACACATATATGGTTCATACAGTAGCATATATGATAAGCAGTACTAGCTAGGTAGGCATACAACATACAGGAGTCTACTAGGGGTAGTCATACAGCCACACACATATGTAGTTCTAGATGATATCGACGATGACCATCATCCTCAAGCCATGGCGGTGGGTGTTCCTGATAGTAATTAGGATGGTCTGTCCAACACGAAGATTCTTGCCAACGAGGAAGTTCTTCTACCCAACCGAGTTGAAGTGTGTGCGACCGTCCGTGTCCACACAGTAGGCAAAGGTGTTGACGGAGCCCCTTTGAAAGGATCGAGAAGAGGTGTCTAGATGAGGGGTGATTAGACCCTCAACAAATAAAGTTGTCAGTTTTTAAGTTTTTCAAGTTGAGGTGATAGATTAACACAATTTCAAGCATGCACAATACAAATCAAGCAAGTATGCAAAGATTATATGAACAACGGAAATTAAAGCATGCAATTTGCAAGAAAGTAAAGGGATGGGATTGGAGTGTGCAAACGCAATTGGAGACACGGATGTTTTTGGCGTGGTTCCGATAGGTGGTGCTATCGTACATCCACGTTGATGGAGACTTCAACCCATAAAGGGTAACGGTTGCGCGAGTCCATATAGGGCTCCACCCACGAAGGGTCCACGAAGAAACAACCTTGTCTATCCCACCGTGGCCATCGCCCACGAAGGACTTGCCTCACTAGGGTAGATCTTCACAAAGTAGGCGATCTCCTTGCCCTTACAAACTCCTTGGTTCAACTCCACAATCTTGTCGGAGGCTCCCAAGTGACACCTAACCAATCTAGGAGACACCACTCTCCAAAAGGTAATAGATGGTGTGTTGATGATGAACTCCTTGCTCTTGTGCTTCAAATGATAGTCTCCCCAACACTCAACTCTCTCTCATAGGATTGGATTTGGTGGAAAGATGATTTGAGTGGAAATCAACTTGGGGAAGGCTAGAGATCAAGATTCATATGGTTGGATTGGAATATCTTGGTCTCAACACATGAGTAGGTGGTTCTCTCTCAGAAAATGAGTAGTGGAAGTGTAGGCACGTTCTGATGGCTTCCCTCACGAATGAGGAGAGGGTGGAGGGGTATATATAGCCTCCACACAAAATCTAACAATTACACACAATTTACCAAACTCGGTGGGACCGAATCAGAAAACTCGGTTAGACCGATTTAGTTCATAATGTGACCGTTAGGAATTTCGGTGGGACCGACATGTCAACTAGGTGGGACCGATATCATTAGGGTTAGGGCATAACATAATCTCGGTGAGACCGATTACACAAACTCGGTGGGACCGACTTTGGTAATAAGCTAACCAGAGAGTTGGTCAGGCAAACTCGGTGTGACCGATTTGCTCATCTCGGTGGGACCGAAACGTTACAAAAGGGAAATAGGGAGATTGCATTGTGAACTCAGTGTGAACGATTGGTTCATCTCGGTTGGACTGAAACGTTTTGAAGGGAAACAGAGAGTTTGGAATCCCATCTCGGTGAGACCGAGATCCCTATCGGTTAGACCGAAGTGACTAGGGTTTCTGGCAGTGGCTATGTCAAATGAACTCGGTGGCGCCGAATGGATCAAATCGGTGGGGCCGAGTTTGACTTTTGGTTTGGGACATATGTGGATATGAGAAAGTGGTTGAGGGCTTTGGAGCATATCACTAAGCACTTTGAGCAAGCAAGCCATTAAGCAACACCTCATCCCCTTTTAATAGTATTGGCTTTCCTATGGACTCAATGTGATCTTGGATCACTAAAAGTAAAATGTAGAGTCTTGAGCTTTGACCTTGAGCCAATCCTTTGTCCTTAGCATCTTGAAGGGGTTCCACATCCTCTTGTCCATGCCACTCCACTGTTGGACTTATCTGAAATATACTAGATAAAAGTATTAGTCCAGCAAGAGATATGTTGACATAAATTACCAAAATCACCGAGGGAGCACTTGTGCTTTCAATCTCCCCCTTTTTGGTAATTGATGACAACATACATCAAAGCTTTTAGATAAAGATATAGAGAAGGGCAAGTAAAGCTTTGGAAGGACATGTAACATGCATAGGCTCCCCCTACATGTATGCAATCATGTGAATATGGGACATAAGAGCATGTGAGTGCATAATCATGACAAAGCAAGCAATGAGTTACATGTATCTTGGCTATATGCATTAGAGCAAATGATGTGAATTAAGAGAATGTACCGTCATCCTCATGAGTCCTTCTTGTAAACAATATGTACATCAGCAAGAGATCCTCATGCACATGAGTGTGATGCATATACTTACCTTGTGGTCTTGAGCTAGCTTTGGAAGAGATGAACCTGAGTAAACAAGGTTAGACAACATAGAAATATCTACTTAACAAAGCAATCAGCAAACCAGAAGAGTACCAAGATTGGGATGACATGTAGAGAGTGAGTACTAGGTACTCTATTTGAGTGTAGACATGTTCCCAAAGGTAAAGATATGCAATGAATTCAAAGATTTTCTTCCATTAGATGTCTTGCTCCCCCTGAATCTTGCATGGGATACTGGGAGAAGATAAGGAATAAAAAATCAGAACAAAGCAAACACACAAACAACATGAACATGTCTTTCCCCTCTAAAAGACATGTCGGGGGGATGAACCCCGGGCAGGCAACAGAACCCGGATCTATTTCAAAAACAGCGGGGCCTGCATCACCCCGCAAACCGGCGTGTGCCAGGCCGGGTCGCTCGACCTGGCAAGGATCGCAACCCGGCCAAGACCCTCGACTCGGCAAGGTACATCAACCCGACCGCAGCAGCTGGCGCAAGGCAATTCAACCCGATGCAACCGTGGCTTCCCAACAAGCCAACCCACCCGTGGCGTCCACGGCAACCCAGCCACGGGTCAGCTCCCGTCCCATCCAGGCCGTACGATGGGATGAGACCTTAATCACCGATGACCAAGACTATAGTGCTCCCGCCCATGCCCGTGGTCAGCCGGAGCGTGGCAACAGTGCCCCTTACCTACCCGCTGACCAGGGCTGGCACGGCAACAGTGTTCCCACCCTCACCGCTGACGACAACAAGCGGCGGCCTGACGGAGAACACTGTGCACGGCTCGACTCGGCCACGCCATGACGATCGACAAGACGGCGCACAGTCCCCCTAGGTACGCGGGGCCCGCACCTAGGGGAACCCGGCGAACCTCATGCCCACAAGCAGGACCCAGCCCGGTACCCCGGACACCGACAATACGGGCCCCCCAACTCGGCATATTACCATTGTAACCCTGGGTGGGTTGATCTATAAAAACCCCCAGGAGCCCACGCCTACAGAGGCATGCGAAGCAATACGAGATAAGCAGGCAAGAAAGAGAAACCCAGGCAAGCATAGGACTAGCCACTGCATAGCAACACTAGGGAGAAGGAGCAGCCCAAGCCTTGGCCAGCCTCCTTCCTCCCCCACACAGCTTCAGGAGCAACATTGTACTATCGACCATCCAACTAAACTCGGCACGACTAGGGGTGTTATCTCTCCGGAGAGCCCCGAACCTGGGTATGTTCGGCGTCCCGCGCCCGTGCATATCAACCTCGCCTCTGGAGCCCACCAGTGCCCTCGAGCCTCCTCCTCTCTTTAGCCATCCCTTGGTATCTGTCGGGCACCCACCACGACAGTTGGCGCCCACCGTGGGGAAGCTCGAGGAGCTGGCCGGAAGCATGCTTCGGATGGGGCCCTTATCCTACTCCGATGAGTCCGTCGCTCTGGCGGACGACGTCATCGGCGCGCTCGCCGCCTCCTTCACCGTGTTGCGCATCTCCGACACGCTCGCGGCCGACGAGTACCCCAGCGAGGTGCTCAGCTACTCCGACTCCCCGCTCTCTCTCAGCGACGGATTCACTGCCAAGGCGATGGACGCCCACATGAAGGTCTTCGTCACCGGCGATGGCGCCTCTTCCTCGTCGAGCAAGGCGAGAAGAGTCACTGAGGGAATCCCGGATTAGGGGGTGTCCGGATGACCGGACTATAACCTTTGGCCGGACTCCTGGACTATGAAGATACAAGATTGAAGACTTCGTCCCGTGTCCGGATGGGACTTTCCTTGGCGTGGAAGGCAAGCTTGGCAATACGGATATGTAGATCTCCTCCCATTGTAACCGACTCTGTGTAACCCTAGCCCTCTCCGGTGTCTATATAAACCAGAGGGTTTTAGTTCGTAGGACGAACAACAATCATACCATAGGCTAGCTTCTAGGGTTTAGCCTCTCTGATCTCGTGGTAGATCTACTCTTGTACTACCCATATCATCAATATTAATCAAGCAGGAGTAGGGTTTTACCTCCATCGAGAGGGCCCAAACCTGGGTAAAAACATCGTGTCCCTTGTCTCCTGTTACCATCCGCCTAGACGCACAGTTCGGGACCCCCTACCCGAGATCCACCGGTTTTGACACCGGCATTGGTGCTTTCATTGAGAGTTCCTCTGTGTCGTCATCTTTAGGCCCGATGGATCCTCCGATCATCACCAACGATGCGGTCCGGGATGAGACTTTTCTCCCCGGGCAGATCTTCGTATTCGGCGGCTTTGCACTGTGGGCCAATTCGCTTGGCCATCTAGAGCAGATCGAAAGCTACGCCCCTGGCCATCAGGTCAGATTTGGAAGTTTGAACTACACGGCTGACATCCGCGGAGACTTGATCTTCGACGGGTTCGAGCCACAGCCGAGCGTGCCGCACTGTCACGATGGGCATGATCTACCTCTGCCGCCGAACAATGCCCAGGAGGCTGCACTAGTGTCCGCTCTGACCCTTAGCTCAGAGCCGACTGCGCCAATCGAGGACGGGTGGTTGGACACCGCCTCGGGGGCTACAATCTCTACGGCGACCGAGCCGAACACCAGCCTTGTCCTCTGCGAAGCCCGTGACTCCAAGGTGCCGGACTCCTCCCCGGACTCCGAACCTTCCGCGCCCCTGCCGATCGAATCCAATTGGGCGCCGATCATGGAGTTCGCCGCCGCGGACATCTCTCAACACTCGCCCTTCTGCGATATTCTGAATTCACTAAAGTCTCTCTCTTTATCAGGAGAGCCCTGGCCGGACTATGGTCAGCAAGGATGGGATGCGGATGACGAAGAAATTCAAAGCCCACCCACCACCCACTTCATAGCCATTGTCGATGATTTAATAGACATGCTCGACTTCGACTCCGAAGACATCGACGGTATGGACAACGATGTAGGAGACGAACAGGAACCAGCGCCTATAGGGCACTGGACAACCACCTCATCTCACGATGTATACATGGTGGACACACTTAAAAGCCCTGTTCAAGAATTCATCCGATTAACCAGTTAACTTGCCGATTAATACCTACTCATAGGGCCACCGAGTAGCCGATTAACTGATTAATCGCCTGAGTAATTGATTAAATGGCCGATTAACTTGCCGATTAGCCTATTAACCCCCTACTCGTCAACCAACCGAGCAGCTACCAGTTAATGATTTCCTCAACAATGCTTAAAAGAAACGACGATGAGGAACAAAGGGACGCGACGAGGGATCGTTCCCTCGAAAAGCAGTCAAAGCGGCGGCGTAAGCGCCGCTCCAAACCCCACCTCGACAGAGACAGTAGCCATACAAACCCAGCCACAGAGCAGGGCGAACCGGCGGACGACGAACATGCCATCAAGCAACCGTCTGAACAGGGCAACTTGGATAAACAAACCGAACAACCCGTCCTTGGCGAAGATAATAGTCCGGACGACCTCACGCCGGACAAGTTGCTGGAGCAGAAGAACCTCCACAAAAGGCTCGTCGCCACTGCGCGTAGCCTGAAAAAGCAGAAGCGGAAGCTCAAAACAGCGGAAGAGGCACTCAGAATTAGATGGGCAAAGTACTCAACACCGCAGACAAATACGGCGACAGTCGCCACACAAAGAGCTATCCGAAGCGAAAATTACTGCCGGAATTTGATGAGGAGGCCTTAGAGCCCCCGCAATCAAAAAATAAGGAAGCCACACCCAGTCGGATAAACAACCCCATGGCCAACATAGAGCGGCAAATGGCGCCGCACACAAGCTGGCACGCGATCCACACAAGGATTTGCATCAAAAAGACGGCCCAGCCAGATCTATCTACGGGCCAAGAAAGCAAGCTCTAGTAAGCAATGCAAGCAACAAGTAACCGAACATCACGGCACACCCAAATATAGGGGTGTCGCACACCCCCTATGTTTCACCGATGAGGTGCTGGACCATGAATTTCCAGCGAGATTCAAGCTCGTAAACATAGAGGCATACGACAGAACAACAGGCCCTGGAGTCTGGATTGAGGATTATATCCTCCACATACACATGGCTAGAGGAGATGACCTCCACGCCATAAAATACTTACCCCTCAAGCTCAAAGGGCCAGCCCGACATTGGCTTAAAAGCCTTCCCGAAAACACCATCGGAAGTTGGGAAGAGCTCGAGGAGGCTTTTCGGGCAAATTTTCAAGGGACCTATGTCCGACCTCCGAATGCAGACGATCTAAGTCATATAACTCAACAACCCGGAGAGTCAGCCCGGAAACTCTGGAACAGATTTCTTACTAAAAAGAACCAGATAGTCGACTGTCCGGACGCTGAAGCCTTAGCAGCTTTCAAACACAGCGTTCGAGACGAATGGCTCGCCAGACACCTCGGCCAAGAAAAGCCAAGAACAATGGCCGCATTAACAAGCCTCATGACCCGCTTTTGCGCAGGAGAGGATAGCTGGTTGGCAAGAAGCAGTACCAACGACCCAAGTACATCAGAAGTTAGGGATGGAAATGGGAAACCGCGACGCGGCAAGGACCAGCGCCGGACCAAGGGAAATAGCCCGAAGAGCACGTCAATCAATGCCAGATTCAAAAGCTCTCGGCAGAATCAGAAAAAGCTGCCCCTCAAGGATAACAGGGACGAGCTATCTAACCTCAACAAAATCTTGGACAAAATATGCCAAATCCACAGTACTCCCGGGAAGCCTGCAAACCATACCCACAGAGATTGTTGGGTCTTCAAGCAATCCGGCAAACTCAACGCCGAACACAAGGGGCTCGACATACCAAGTGAGGACGAGGACGAACCCCACAAGCAGAGCACCGGAGAACAAAAGAAGTTCCCACAAGAAGTCAAAACAGTAAACTCACTTCACGTGACAAAAGGGAAAAACAGAGTGGCGCCTATAGAGATACGTGCCATACGGCCTGTCCCAAAGGAGTCCCGCCACTGGTTGTTAAAACCAATCACCTTCGACCATCAGGATTACTCTAGAAGTATCCAGAACGCAGGCTGGACTGCCTTGATATTAGATTCGATAATCGACGGACTCCACTTTACACAAGTCCTAATGGACGACGGCAGTGGTCTAAACCTGCTATATCAGGACACAATCCGCAAAATGGGGATAAACCCAACAAAAATTCGCCATGACAACACTTCCTTCCAAGGGGT
The DNA here is from genome assembly GCF_018294505.1 of Triticum aestivum. Classification (NCBI taxonomy): domain Eukaryota; kingdom Viridiplantae; phylum Streptophyta; class Magnoliopsida; order Poales; family Poaceae; genus Triticum; species Triticum aestivum. The sequence goes on from NC_057807.1 coordinate 553,871,277, forward strand.
AACGCCAGGCCCAGATACCCATTGTACGGGTTCTCTCCTGTTAGAAGTTATGTTCGGCTCCCCCGACAACTTCCACCGCGAAAAGCTAACCTTCCACATCGCCCCATTTACAAGTAGCTATCAAGCACTACTGGGACGCGAAGCTTTCGCCCGCTTTAATGCAATACCGCATTATGCATCCCTTACGCTTAAAATGCCCGGTCCGCGAGGCATCATCTCATTAAAGGGAAATCTCGAGTGTTCCTCGAGCGCGGAAGACTGTGCGGCTGCCTTGACAGCCACACACTAAACCGGCTTCACCAATCAAAGCACCTAAACAGGTCATTCAGACCCCAGACATGGCTAGACGAGTCCGGCATAAACATACAAGGGCTTACTAGCCGCATACCCCCATACAAGGGGCTCCGCGCGTGTACAACAAGAGATAATAAAGCTCAATTTTACCCATTTTCTGAACTATACTTTGTTTGTTTAATATAATATAGATTTTCGCATGATCTTTTTAAACTAAGTTCCTCTCTTTTACAGATGAACACCGTGCTACACCCATCCAGGATACGGCACAACGGAGACACAGGCGCAGACGTGCAGTAGGGACCCGTTCAAAGGATTCTTTTCAGATTAAGACCCTACGTAAACCTTTTTCACTGTCTCTTGTTGATACACATCCCCCGGTTTCTTGTTATAACCAAGGAGGAGGCTGGCGTGTTAGCATGTGGCCACGTCAGAATTTTGCGCGTACCTGGACACCAGGGGCTTCTTACCAAGGGCGTTGTTCAGCCCGTTTTCATAAAGACCGAATACCTTAGGGAGTGTTCGGCGTCGCGAGTTTGGCCTTATATGCATCAGCTCCGAATCATGTCTTTGGTCAAATGTTGGGTTTGCCCGACTCCTGTGTTTTGCTGCCTTACGTTCCGCTCTATCGGCTAAGGCGGCACCAGGAGAACTACTGCGATTGTGCCCCAGTTCGGCCAGGCGAGCACCTCAGTAGAAAAAGCCGAAAACTGTCTGTCATGATATAGCGTGAGACTGGTCAACCACTCGATGACCCACCGGAATCTTTACAATTCCTCCGCATTAACAAAGGGTCGTTTACCGGCCAGGCGCACACGCACCCCGAATTCGGGTGAGCGCGGTGCCCCTAGGGGCTATATAGTAGCCCCACTGTCAAACTCCTATGGCTAAGTGAAAGTGATAAAGCATTATAGTCCGGTTGCCTAGTTCGCTGCATTGTCACCTCCTTAATAGGACCAAGACATTGGATCAAGTGTGAAAATGCGCCTTCTGCGAACACCCCCGCATTATATGCGTGGGGGCTGAAGCCGAAGACTGCCATCTTTCAGGTTATATACACATATACATTAACGGCCACACAGGAGGTATTCTAATTCTTGAAGGCACAAGTATAAAAAGCTTTTATATTCCATCGTAACATTGTTTTACAATAATACATGTTACTCGAACATAACATCCTTCGAGCACTACGACTCTATTAAATGAGCGCCCTGCAGAACTTCCTGAAAATAGTGCTCGGCAGGTACTCGGCTCTTGTCTGAATCTTGCGATGCAACATCAATGGCCTTCATCTCCGCCCAGTATGTCTTCACACAGGCAAGAGCCATCTGCGCACCCTCTATGTATGCTGACCTCTTCATTGCATTAATATGCGGCACCGCACCAAGGAACTGCTGCACCAAGCTAAAATAACTCTTCGGCTCGGGCCTTTTCGGCCACAGATGACTCATGACATACTTCATGGCGAGTCTGGATAACCTATTCAGCTCTGCCCATGCGGCCAAACGATCGGTTAATGGAAGTTGGCGCTCTGGATTGTGGAACTGCGACCAAAAAAGCTTTTCCACTTCGTGGTCCTTTTGATCGCGGAAGTGTTCGGCCGCGTCCGCGGCACTCGCCGCCAAGTCCAGATAAGTGTTCGACGCACTCCACTGCCGGTCCAACGGAGCATATTTAGGATCCCCGAACTTCATCCGCAGCATAAAGGGCTTTCCAGCCGTGATATCTCCGGCCTGACGTAGCTCCTCCTTCATAGCTCTCATCGCAGAGCGAGTATCCTTGGCCTCGGTAGTGACCTTCTCTAGGTCCTTCTGTGCCACCCGACCTTCTTTTTCAAGAAGCTTGCAGCGGTCGGCAGCATTCTTCAACTTTACAGCCATCTCGGCCATTTCCTTCTTGCTTTGGCAGTGAGCAGCCTGTTTGGCTTTCAGCTCTTTAGCCGCCTTTAAGGCAGCCACATCACTTTTCCTGGCCTGCTCCTTGGCTCGGGCAAGTTCCGCCCAAAGGTTCTCCATGGCAGCGGCACCATCTGCATCAAGCACACATGTTGTAAGGTACGGGCATCAAGCTCCTCTTACCAGGTGTCTTCGAAGAAATTACATACCTTGTGCCTCGTCCAACCGCTTGTTGACAAGCGCGATGTCGGCATCTGCCACGTCAAGTTGCCGCTTTAGCTCGGCAAATTCATCAGTCCGGCTAGCCACCGGACACTTCGCCACCTACATAGAAAAGGTGACAAATTATACCTGGGATTATGATCCTCGGCGCGCCGTCATTTTTTGCAACGCACAGAGTCTTAGGGGATACTATCTATACAGGGCGCATCTTATATATGCGGATCTGTCAAAAGGTACATCATTTCGTGTACCTCAAAACCTGTTAGTAAACTCCTGACGGCCTCGTATAACCCGCTCTCCGCGGATGAAACCCTTCTAATCACCGTATCCATCAATGCACGGTGTTCTTCTGAGATAGACGCTCGCCCGAGCAGATCCTTCAGCTCCTCCGACCGTGCACCAGACGGTGCCGGACTCGTCCGATGGCCTTTTTCGAAGGCCGGACTCGGAGGGCCTTGGGGGGCCATATGACTGCCTTCTGGCCCTGCCGGATTCAGAGAAACCCTCCATGACGACACCTCAGGGTCGCCCGCCTCGCAAGGCGGTACGACAGGGGGAGGCATTCCGCTCTCCATCATCTCCGGACGAAGTTCCCCTGAAGATGAGCTCTGCTGAGAAGGGCTGAGATCCGAACTACAAGGTAAAACTTCGGTTATCTTCCTCAAAAATAGAACAAGGATGTCTCTCATTTTAAAACCCCCCTCTTTACTTACGGCTCGGTGGAGAGCTGATCCCCTTGGGGGCGCAATGCGACCGAGGCACCCCTCGGCACCGGACCCTCTGACGAAGATTTCTTCCCCCGCTTTGAGACCATGGCCTCCGGGTCTTCAGAGGTGATCCTCTTCTTCCCCTGGTTAGAGGAATTCTCGATTCCTCCTTTCCCGACAGCCTCCTTCGGGGAGGCAGTAGCTTCCTTGTTCCCCTCTTCGCCTTCTTCCGAAGGCGCAACCTCCAGCATCCTGGTTAACATGGGATCCGGCGTAGCCTCAGGGAGGGGGGCCAGACACCTGATTAGCTTTGCTTTCACTATCCACTCTTGTTTAAGGGACATCTCTTTTAAGGGCAATTTTATGATAAATATACAGATAACGTGTCCGGGTACAGGGCTACTTACTTGAGTATCCGGGCGATTGCAGCTCAGACCTGCGTCCTCGGACGAGTCCGGACACATTGCTTGTGATCCGAAGAACAATTTGTACATCTCCATGGGCGTCACGCCCATAAAATGTTGGACGGCTCGTGGTCCTTCCGGATTAAACTCCCACATGCGGAGGGGCGACGCTTGCAGGGCAGGATGCGGCGAATCAACATAACCTGCTCACTACGGCCAGATTGATATATCTTTCTAGGAGATCTCGAACGCGGCCCTGCAACAAAGGCACGTCCTTGGACGGCCCCGAGTTAAGCCCTTTATTGACCCATGACGCTAACAGTGGTTGGGGACCCGAGCGAAAGGCAGGTGGCGCCACCCATTTGGTGCCCCTGGGAGCTGTGATATAAAACTACTCTCGTTGCCATAAGCTGAACTCCTCTTGAAAAGAGCCCTCGGGCCATGGAGCGTCGGCATTCTTGCTTATAACGGCACCTCTGCACTCTGCGTGCTGCCCCTCCATCATCTTCGACTCTACTTTGAAGGTCTTAAGCCACAATCCGAAGTGAGGAGTAATACGAAGGAAGGCCTCACACACGACAATGAACAACGAGATATGGAGGACGGACTCCGGAGTTAAGTTGTGAAATTCCATCCCGTAATAAAACATGAGCCCCCTCGGGGTCCGTCGGGAAGCCTAGCCCCCGAAGGAAGTGAGACGCGAACGCCACGCTCTCACCAGGCTTGGGAGTGGGAATAACCTGCCCTTGAGCATACAGCCTATGCGAGATTTCGCCGGTTAGATACCTGACATCTCTTAGCTTTAGCACGTCTTCTTCCATAATGGAGGAAGGCATCCACCGGCCTTGAAGGCCGGAGACGGACATCATCGAAGGTCCGAAGCACCTGAATCTGGAGCTTTGGGTGTTGGAACTCAAGGTGAGAGGCGGATTTGATTGAGATTGAAAGAAAGGAGTCAAGCCTTGGTCTCTTTATAAAGAGGTTGAATACCAAGAGCCCTCCTCGTGACCGTTTGGGACTCGCCTTTGATTGAGGAGACATACCAACAGGCACGATTGGGTTACCCACGCCCATATTGGTGAGAACCCCGGAATAAGGGGACATGATCTCTGCTTTGACAAGACGTGCCAAGGAAACCGCCTCACTAAACGTGCTGAGGTGGGACAGTAAAACGATTCGAATAAAGGCTTGGTCGTGGCGTGATGTCACGCTGCAGAATACGTCAGCAGATTAGATTTGCGCAAATATTATTCTCTCTACGGTGGTATGTGGAACTTGTTTTGCAGAGCCAGACACTATCCTTGTGTTCAAAATCTTCTATGGAGTATTCAGAGGAGGAACCCGCCTTGCAATGTCGAAGACAAATCTGCGCGCCGGACTCGTCGTCATTGAAGGCTGGTTCAGGGGCTACTGAGGGAGTCCCGGATTAGGGGGTGTCCGGATGACCGGACTATAACATTTGGCCGGACTCCTGGACTATGAAGATACAAGATTGAAGACTTCGTCCCGTGTCCGGATGGGACTTTCCTTGGCATGGAAGGCAAGCTTGGCAATACGGATATGTAGATCTCCTCCCATTGTAACTGACTCTGTGTAACCCTAGCCCTCTCCGGTGTCTATATAAACCAGAGGGTTTTAGTCCGTAGGACGAACAACAATCATACCATAGGCTAGCTTCTAGGGTTTAGCCTCTCTGATCTCGTGGTAGATCTACTCTTGTACTACCCATATCATCAATATTAATCAAGCAGGAGTAGGGTTTTACCTCCATCGAGAGGGCCCGAACCTGGGTAAAAACGTCGTGTCCCTTGTCTCCTGTTACCATCCGCCTAGACGCACAGTTCGGGACCCCCTACCCGAGATCCGCCGGTTTTGACACCGACAGTCGCCGAAACCGCGACCGCCACGGCATGGACGGAGCCGTCCGACCCACTGCGCGCCGCGATGCAGAGCCTCCGCATCCCCATCGGCACCGACGTCAACGCCACCAACGTCGCTGAAGCCCGAACCCAACTCGAGGACAGGCGCTAGCAGATGCTGGACCTGTCCGAGACGCTGGCCGCCACCAGACGTCGCCTGGAAGCTGCTCAGATGGAGCACGACGCCGCCCACGGATTCACGCCCGCCGCGGCCGAGCCGAGCCGGGCCGCCGATACTCGCGCCCGGGGAGGAGCGATCGGCCGGGCCTTCGGCACCGTCCGGACCGTCTACGAGACCCCAGCCAAGAACATGCGCGCTGCGGAGGCAGCCGCAGTCGGCCTCGACCAACTCACGGGCGAGGAACTCAAGGAGCACATTGGGCGGATGCGCGAGCTCCTCCACGCCGCCAACACCCAACAGGATCGCCTCAACCAGCTTGCCAAGCCGGCCGGGTCCGGCTCCGCCCGCCTTGGCGGGCCCGGTGAACTCCTGCACACGGCCTCCTCGCCGCCCGGCGAGGCGCACTCTGGCCAAGCCCGGACCCGGTGCAACCCGGCCGGCACCGCCGCCGACGCTCTAGGCAACGAGCCTGCCACAGAGACCCATCACGGACCCGGCCAGCACGGCCGGCATCCGGCTCCAGCCGACTCGGCCCCTCGGGGCCTGGCCGCCAGTCGACTCGGCCCGCGCGCCATCGACGATGCCGACGCGCGCCACCGCCTCGATCAGCTCGCTCGCTCCCTGGAGGTGGAGGAGAGCAGCGCTATCGGGCTGGCGTGCTTCGGCCCACGCATCCCAGAGGAGCCCTTCCCCAAGGGGTTCGTGCTTCCCCGCGACACCCCCAAGTACAATGGGACCGTGAAGCCAGAAGACTGGCTCACCGACTACACCACGGCCATTGGCATCACCGGTGCCAATCATCGTCTCGCCGTGCGCTACGCACTACTCATGCTCCAAGAATCGGCTCGCACATGGTTGAATAGCCTGCCGATGGGAAGCATCAACGCATGGGTCGATTTCGAGGAAGCATTTGTCCGCAACTTCACGGGGACGTACAAGCGGCCCGGTCGCCCCAGCCAACTCGCCATGTGCGTGCAGGGGCCGACGGAGACCGACCGCGAGTACCTCGCACGTTGGACCGAGCTCCGGAACAGCAGCGAGGGCGTCCATGAAGTCCAAGCAATCCAATACTTCGTCAGCGGGTGCCGAGACGGCACCCTCCTCAAGCACAAGCTTCTACGCTCTGAGCCGGCCACCATTGCCGCGCTCATGGTGACGGCGAACAAGTACGCCAACACCAACTCTGCCATGAAGATCCAGGTGGCGCTGGATGAAGCCGGCAAGGCGAAGCCGGTCCTTCCACTGAAGCCGGCCGACAAAAGCAGCCGGCAGCAGCATCACCAGAACAACAAGCGCAAGGCCGACCAGCCGGTGCAACATCATGACAACCGGCTTGTCGCGGCCGCCGAGCCCACGGCGGACCCGGCAGCGAAGTGCTGGCAGACCGACAAGATGGCATGGCAACCTGCCATGAGCTTTGAAGAGATGCTCGACGCCCCATGCAAGCACCACAGCGGCGCAAGACCCTCCACGCACATGCTTCGACAGTGCGCCATCACCAAGCGCATCATGAGGAGCGATGTTCCGCCTCCTCCGACTCCGGCTCCGGCTCCGGGCGCGGGGCAGCCGCCCCCGCCTCCACCGTCGCCTCTCGCCGGCGGCACGATGCGGAACGACGCCTACCCAGACTAGAACGCGACCTATGTCGTCTTCACCAGCCTCGGCGATGACAAGCGCAGCGAGCGCCTCCTCCGGCAGGAGGTGAACACCGTCATCCCGGCCAAAACGGACTTCATGCATTGGTCGGATCACCCGGCAGTCATGCCGAGTCCGGGTGGGTACGCCCTCATCCTCAACCCTACCATCGTCGCGCGGCGCACCTACAAGTTCTCCCGAGTCCTCATCAACGAAGGCAGCAGCATCAACATCCTCTACCGCGACACGATGACCAAGCTCGGCCTCAAGGCCGAGGACCTGGAGCCAACCCGGACAGTCTTCCATGGCATCGTACCTGGCCTCTCCTGTTCACCCATTGGCCGGGTCCGGCTCGATGTCCTGTTCGGCGACAGCAGCCACTTCCGATGCGAACCAGTCTGGTTCGAGGTGGTGGACCTGTCCAGTGCGTATCATGCGCTGCTGGGCCGACCTGCGCTCGCCAAATTCATGGTGGTTCCCCACTACGCGTACCTGAAGAAGAAGATGTTGGGTCCCAAGGGCCTCATTACCATCACTGGCGACTACCACAAGTCTCTAGAGTGCGCCCGAGACGGCACCAAGCTGGCCGAGTCGCTGGTGATTGCCGAGGAGCGGCGCCAGCTCGACCCGATTGTCGCCCTGACCGCGAGGCCTCCGCTGTGTCGATCCCGACCCTGGACCCGGCCGATGAGGCCGCCTTCAAGCCCTCCAAGGAAACCAAGAAAGTGAAGCTGAACGGAAGACCCCAGCTGCAGCAAGTACGTTGTCGTAGGCGCCCACCTCGACAGCAATAGGAAGGCGAGCTTGTCGACTTCCTCCGTAAGAATCGGGATATCTTTGTATGGACCGCCAAAGACATGCCGGGTATCCCGAGGAAGTACGCCGAGCACAAACTCCACGTCCGCAAGGACGCCAAGCCTGTCTATCAACCCCTCCGTCGATTTTCCAAAGAGAAGAGAAGAACCATTGGTGAAGAGGTCGCCAAGCTCTTGGCATCCGGTTTCATAATGGAAGTGTTTCACCCCGAGTGGCTGGCCAACCCAGTCCTCGTCCTAAAGAAGAACAAGACCTGGCGCATGTGTATCGACTACACCAGCCTCAACAAGTCCTATCCCAAGGACCCTTTCGCTCTCCCGCGGATCGTCCAAGTGAAAGCACAAGTGCTCCCTAGGTGGTTTTGGTAATTAATGTCAACATATCTCTTGTTGGACTAACACTTTTATCTAGTATATTTCAGACAAGTTCAACAATGGAGTGGCATGGACTAAAGGATGTGGAAACCCCTTCAAGATGCTACGGACAAAGGATTGGCTCAAGCTTCAAGCTCAAGACTCTTCATTTTATATTTTAGTGATCCAAGATCACATTGAGTCTATAGGAAAAGCCAATACTATCAAGAAGGGATGAGGTGTTGCTTAATGAGTTTCTTGCTCCACAGCGCTTAGTGATATGCTCCAAAAACCCTCAACTACTTTCCCACATCCACACATATGACCTAAACCTAAAGTCCAACTCGGCCCCACCGATTCTTTCTATCCGGCGCCACCGAGTTCAGATGTCATAGCCACTGCCACAAACCCTAGGCAAATCGGTCTCACCAATAGGGATCTCGGTCTCACCGAGATGGGATTGTAATCTCTTTGTGTATGTCCATTATCAAAATCGGTCTCACCGAGATTGAGCAATCGGTACTACCGAGATTACAATGCAAACTCTCTGGTTAACTTATTACCCAAATCGGTCCCACCGAGTTTCAGTAATCGGTCCCACCGAGTTTGAGTACTCGGTCCCACCGAGTTTTCCTGACCAACTCTCTGGTTAGCTTATTACCAAAATTGGTCTCACCGAGTTTGTGTAATTGGTCTCACCGAGATTACGTAATGCCCTAACCCTAACCATATCGGTCCCACCGAGTTGCATTCTGGTCCCACCGAAAATCCTAACGGTCACATTGTTTACTGAATCAGTCCGACCGAGTTTGTTGATTCGGTCCCACCGAGATTGGTAAATTGTGTGTAACGGTTAGATTTTGTGTGGAGGCTATATATACCCCTCCACCTCCTCTTCATTCGTGGAGAGAGCCATCAGAACAAACTACACTTCCAACTTACCATTTCTGAGAGAGAACTACCTACTCATGTGTTGAGGCCAAGATATTCCATTCCTACCATATGAATCTTGATCTCTAGCCTTCCCCAAGTTGCTTTCCACTCAAATCTTCTTTCCACCAGATCCAAATCCTAAGAGAGAGAGTTGAGTGTTGGGGAGACTATCATTTGAAGCACAAGAGCAAGGAGTTCATCATCAACACACCATTTGTTACTTCTTGGAGAGTGGTGTCTCCTAGATTGGCTAGGTGTCACTTGGGAGCCTCCGACAAGATTGTGGAGTTGAACCAAGGAGTTTGTAAGGGCAAGGAGATCGCCTACTTCGTGAAGATCTACCGCTAGTGAGGCAAGTCCTTCGTGGGCGACGTCCATGGTGGGATAGACAAGGTTGCTTCTTCGTGGACCCTTCTTGGGTGGAGCCCTCCATGGACTCGCACAACCATTACCCTTTGTGGGTTGAAGTCTCCATCAACGTGGATGTACGGTAGCACCACCTATCGGAACTACGACTCAAAAATCACCGTGTCTCCAAATTGCATTTGAAATCTCCAAACCCTTCCCTTTACATTCTTGCAAGTTGCATGCTTTACTTTCCGCTGCTCATATACTCCTTTGCATGCTTGCTTGAATTGTGTGAAGATTGCTTGACTTGTGCTAAGATAGCTAAAATCTGCCAAATACTAAAATTGGGAAAAGGCATAATTTTTAATTGGTCAAGTAGTCTAATCACCCCCCCTCTAGACTTACTTAATTCTTCTCAAGGTCCTACAAGTGGTATCAGAGCATTGGTCTCCATTGCTTTGGTTTAATCACCATTAGAGGAAGATGGATGAGTCTACTTTGGGGAGTCTTAGACATAGAGTGCCTATACTTTACGGAGAATATTTTCATGAGTGGAAAAATGAGATGCTTGTAATTTTCAATCAATATCATTTGAACAAGTACATTGCTAGTCCTTGTGCACCTTATGTTGATCCTATGCATCCTACCCTTGATGAGTCGATTGACATGATTAGAAATGTTAGAACTGTTAATCTTATCACTAGAGGCTTGCCTAGAAACTTGATTGGAATTCTGTCTACTCTTGAGTGTGCCTAAACTATATGGAGATTTCTTGAGGAACGATTTCCTGATTATTCTTTGAAAAATATTGATGAAATTCTTCATAAGTCTATTGCCTTGACTAAAATGAATTCCAATGATCCTATGTTTGGTAATCGTCTATTTGAACTTACAAATCTTATGCGTGCCAAAGGAAATGTTGGAATTATTAGCGATATTATTTTTGAAGCTACTAGAATTCATAGAGGAGATTATTGTCAAACTCATACTAATGAATCACTCTCACTAGGAATCGATCCACCACATGACGATGCTGAACATGGATACTATGATGAGGATGATGATGATGACTTTGATCTTGATGATGCAATGAGACACTTTGGTCTTATGGCAAACCTTCGGGGATATATAGCAGGAGGAAAGGAATGGGTTCTTGACAGTGGATGTACCAATCACATGACCGGGGATAAAGACATGTTTCGTGAGCTTGCTGAAAATGATAGTCCTCGAAAGTATGTCACTTTTGGTGACAATTCAAAGGGTAAGGTGGTTGGCCTTGGTAAGGTGGCCATCTCACATGATAGCTCAATTCAGAATGTTATGCTCGTTGAATCTCTTGGCTACAACTTACTTTCAATATCTAGACTTGCTGATTTCGGTTTCAATGTCCTATTTACTGAAGTAGATTGCCAAGTGTTTCATAGAGACAATCATAAAATAGTCTTTACCGGTATACGTAGAGGTGATCTTTACATCGTTGATTTCACTAAAAAGGCCCAACCTAAAACTTGCTTCATTGCTAAATCCACTAAAGGTTGGTTATGGCATAGACGACTAGGTCACGTTGGCATGAGAAACCTTGACAAGCTTATTAAAGGGAATCATATCCTTGGTGTTAACAATGTCATATTTGATAAGGATAGACTTTGCAGTGCTTGTCAAGCAGGTAAACAGGTTGGAGGAAGGCATCCCGTTAAGAACATCATGACCACAAGGAGGCCACTTGAGCTACTTCACATGGATCTTTTTGGTCCCAACGCTTAGAAAAGTCTCGATGGAAATTCTTTTGGTCTAGTTATAGTTGATGATTTTTCAAGATTTACGTGGGTGTTCTTTCTCGATGACAAATCACAGGTCCAGAAGATCTTCAAAAACTTCGCCAAGAAGGCTCAAAATCAGTTTGAAGTGAAGATCAAGAAGGTTCGCAGCGACAACGGAATGGAGTTCAAGAATGCAAATGTGGACACCTTTCTTAACGAAGAAGGGATTTCACACGAGTTCTTGGCTACGTACACACCTCAAAAAAATGGAGTTGTTGAGAGGAAGAACCGGACGCTCATCGAAATGGCGAGAATGATGCTTGATGAGTACAAGACGCCGAAGCACTTTTGGGCAGAAACGGTTGAGACAACTTGTCATGCAACAAATCGCTTGTATCTTCACAAGCTACTCTACAAGACGGCATACGAGCTCCTCACCGGTAACAAACCCCAAGTTGGATACTTTCGAGTATTCAGCTCAAAGTGCTACATTCTTGATAAGCATCGTCGTTCTAAATTTGCTCCTAAGTCTCATGAAGGTTTCCTACTTGGTTATGGCTCAAACTCTCACACATACCGTGTCTACAACAATTTCACCCGAAAGGTTGAATAAACGGTAGATGTGAAGCTTGATGAATCTAACGGGTCGCAAGTAGAGCAATTGCCAATTGATGTAGGAGACAAAGACCCCCTCGGAAGCAATCCAAGACTTGTCTATTGGCAAGGTCCGTCCAACGGAGGTGAAGGAGAGTACCTCGTCCGTCCAAGTGGAAGCTTCTACTTCACGACAAGGTGAACCAAGAGTTGATACGGAAGCATCCACAAGTGGGACACACCAAGATGAAGAAAACAAGGAAGTACATCAAGAACGTCAACAACCTCCTTCTCCACCACGACAGGAGAACAACAACACCAATAATGAAGAAGGCCAAGAAGAAGAATAACAAGATGAATAAGATGTTCAACCAAGACCCAAGCAAAAACTTTCACGAGTTCGAGAAAGAATTGCTAAAGACCATCCCGTCAAGCAAATCTACAATGATATTCAAACCGCGAGAATCACTCGCTCTAAAACTCGTTTAGCTAACTTTTGTGAAAACTATTCATTCATCTCTAGCATTGAACCTATGAAGGTCGAAGAAGCATTGGAAGATCCGGATTGGATAAATGCTATGCATGAAGAGCTACACAACTTTGGGAGAAATCAAGTTTGGACATTGGTTGAGAAGCCCGACAACAACCACAACATCATCGGTACCAAATGGGTGTTTCGCAACAAGCAAGATGAAGATGGACAAGTAGTTCGCAACAAAGCACGTCTCGTCGCCCAAGGCTACGCACAAGTCGAAGGTATGGACTATGGTGAGACTTATGCTCCTGTTGCTAGACTTGCGTCCATTCGCATCTTACTTGCCTATGCTAATCACCATGATATCACCTTGTACCAAATGGACATTAAAAGTGCTTTTCTAAATGGGGAAATAGAGGAGGAAGTTTATGTCAAACAACCTCCCTGCTTTATCAATCCTAAGAAACCCAATCATGTCTACAAACTTTGCAAAGCTCTTTATGGTCTTAAACAAGCTCCTAGAGCTTGGTATAAATGCTTAACCAAGGTCCTTATTCAAAAAGGCTTTGAAATTGGAAAAATTGATTCTATACTTTTTACTAAAAGGGTTAATGGAGAATTATTTGTATGCCAAATTTATGTTGATGATATTATATTTGGATCAACTAACCCTCATTTTAGTGAGAAGTTTGGAAAGCTAATGTCGGAGAAGTTTGAGATGTCAATGATGAGTGAACTCAAATTCTTTCTTGGGTTGCAAATCAAGCAAACTAAGGAAGGTACTTTTGTCTCTCAAACTAAGTACACTAAGGACTTATTCAAGAAGTTCAATATGCAAGAATGCAAAGGTATGTCTACACCCATGCCTACTAGTGGACATCTTGATTTGACCAAAGATGGTGAACAGGTTGATCAAAAGGTTTATCGCTCTATGATTGGTTCATTGTTATATCTATGTGCTTCACGCCCCAATATTATGCTAAGTGTGTGCATGTGTGCAAGATATCAAGCTGCACCTAAAGAATGTCATCTTAAGGCCGTGAAAAGGATAGTGAGATACTTAATTCATACGCCAAATTTTGGCATTTGGTATCCTAAGAGGGCCTCTTTTGATCTTGTTGGCTACTCCGACTCGGACTATGCCGGAGACAAGGTTGATAGAAAGTCCACTTCAGGTACTTGTCAGTTTCTTGGTAGATCTCTTGTGTCTTGGTCTTCCAAGAAGCAAAACTCGGTATCCTTATCTACCATCGAAGCGGAATACATTGCCGCTGGTTCATGTTGTGCTCAATTACTTTGGATGACCCAAACTCTAAAAGATTATGGGATATATGTGAAACATGTTCCATTGCTTTGTGACAATGAAAGTGCTATCAAAATTGGTCATAATCCCGTGTAACATTCTCGAACTAAGCATATTGAAGTTCGTCATCATTTCATTCGAGATCATGTTGCTAGGGTGACATTGATCTTAAGCATGTTCGCACCGAAAAGCAATTAGCAGATATTTTCACCAAACCTCTTGATGAGAAAGTGTTTTGCAGGTTAAGAGGAGAACTGAATATCATTGATGCTTCAAACTTGGAGTAGAAACTCCATTGGATACATGCAAGACATGAGCTTATGACTAATCCTTGATATTTCTCTTATGATGAAAATCTTATGTCTTGGATATATTTGCATCTTGCATGTCATCTAACCCATGTAGGTACTTGGTTGAATCAAATTCCATGAGATTGAAACCTACTCATATCTTGAGCAATCTCTACATCACCAAGTCTCTACACTATGGTGGTTGAAGACAAGGAAGCAAGGAACCATTCAAACATATCCTTTGACAAATTCTATGTTAAGGTTCATGATTGTCATTTTTGGATACACAAGTGCTCTTCCTTGCAAGAACTAACCCATGTAGGAAGATGAACTCAAATTCCAAGTGGTGCTCCCAACTCTGGATGAGCTACATCAACCTTGAGAAACCCACACAAGTTCAACTACATGATCAGCACCACCACCCAAGGTATGTTATTCCATCTTAGAGAAGCTTTACTCCGAGACATGAGTTAAAGCAACTCGACAAGATGTGAATACATCAAGATGCTTAAACGAAAAATGGTAACCCCATTTTGAGCTTAAACGATGAGTATGACCTATGATCAAGTGATCTCACTTGACTCCTAAGTCAACATACTCTAACATAGGTGACTTTGTCGCCGACATCTCTAGAGGAAGTTCTCTTGTGTTATTTTCTGTGCTCTTGCATTTGTCTCATGCATGTTTTTTCCCCTTTCAAAAAAAACTTCATCTAGATTTCTTTCCTTTCTGTTTGCTCTGCATTTCCAGCATCCAATTCATTGCATATCATTTAGTTAATTCCTTGCAAATCTTTGTGAGATCTTTCTAGTCTAGTGAGCTGAGGTGACAAGTGTTTTTCTCTGTGATGAACTCGGTTTCACCGGTTTGTTATTTTTGGTCCAACCGAATCCTCTCGGTGCAACCCAAGCATACCACTTGGTGCCACCGATTTCACAACAGGAAAAACATTTTGCCACTTATTCATCTTTACTTATGATCCAACTCCACTCAATGAATCGTGTCCTCTACAAGCATCAAATTTTTATAAATGCTTTGTGCTGTGACTCAAGGATCAAACCCATTCACGACAAATTCCAGAAGGCCCTTCTTGGAAATTGATGTCAAAGGGGGAGAGAGAGATCACATCAAAGCTTATCACTTCCAAAGGGAGAGAGAGATTATCACTTCCACGGGGGGAGAGAGAGACCTCCAAGGGGAGAGAATACTCAAGAAGAAAGTAATCCTCAAGGATCCCAGATGCTTGGTGTTCAAGAGGAGAGATGTCACATGTCTTCTTGAGGGGAAAGACATGTTCATATGTGCTTATTTGCATTAGCTGTGTTCATGTGTATCTTTTAGCTCTGATTTTCTGTTCCCTATCTTCTCCCAGTATCCCATGCTAGATTCAGGGGGAGCAAGACATCTAAGGGAAAGAAAACATTTAAATTCATTGCATATCTTTACCTTTGGGGACATATCTAATCCAATGTGGTACTTAGTACTCACTCTTCACATGTCATCCTAGTCTTGGTACTCTTGTGGTTCCTTCTGTTTGCTCTGGCTAGTAGGTGTATCTGTGTTGACTAACCTTGTTTACGCAGGTTCATTCCATCCTAAGCCAACTCAAGACCACAAGGTAAGTATATGCATCACAATCATGTGTATGAGGAATTCTTGCTGATGTACATACTGTTTGCAAGAAGGACTCATGAGCATAAAGGTATTTATTTTAATATTCTTTGCTCTGATGCATATGGCCAAGATACATGTAACACATTGCTTACTCTGTCATGTTCATGCATTCACACGCTTCTACATTCCATATTCACATGATTGCATACATGTAGGGGGAGCCTATGCTTGTTACATGTCTTTCCAAAGCTTTACTTGCTATTCTCTATATCTTTATCTAAAGCTTTGATGTATGTTGCCATCAATTACCAAAAAGGGGGAGACTGAAAGCACAAGTGCTCCGTAGGTGGTTTTGGTAATTAATGTCAACATATCTCTTGTTGGACTAACACTTTTATCTAGTATATTTTAGACAAGTTCAACAATGGAGTGGCATGGACTAAAGGATGTGGAAACCCCTTCAAGATGCTAAGGACAAAGTATTGGCTCAAGCTTCAAGCTCAAGACTCTTCATTTTATATTTTAGTGATCCAGGATCACATTGAGTCTATAGGAAAAGCCAATACTATCAAGAAGGGATGAGGTGTTGCTTAATGAGTTTCTTGATCCACGGTGCTTAGTGATATGCTCCAAAAACCCTCAACTACTTTCCCACATCCACACATATGACCTAAACCTAAAGTACAACTCGGCCCCACCGATTCTTTCTATCCGGCGCCACCGAGTTCAGATGTCATAGCCACTGCCAAAAACCCTAGGAAAATCTGTCTCACCGATAGGGATCTCGGTCTCACCGAGATGGGATTGTAATCTCTCTGTGTATGTCCATTATCAAAATCGGTCTCACCGAGTTTGAGCAATCGGTACTACCGAGATTACAATGCAAACTCTATGGTTAACTTATTATCCAAATCGGTCCCACCGAGTTTGAGTAATCGGTCCCACCGAGTTTGCCTGACCAACTCTCTGGTTAGCTTATTGCCAAAATCGGTCTCACCGAGTTTGTGTAATCGGTCTCACCAAGATTACATTATGCCCTAACCCTAACCATATCGGTCCCACCGAGTTGCATTCCGGTCCCACCAAAAATCCTAACGGTCACATTGTTTACTGAATCGGTCCGACCGAGTTTGTTGATTCGGTCCCACCGAGATTGGTAAATTGTGTGTAACGGTTAGATTTTGTGTGGAGGCTATATATACCCCTCCACCTCCTCTTCATTCATGTAGAGAGCCATCAGAACAAACCTACACTTCCAACTTACCATTTCTGAGAGAACTACTTACTCATGTGTTGAGGCCAAGATATTGCATTCCTACCATCTGAATCTTGATCTCTAGCCTTCCCCAAGTTGCTTTACACTCAAATCTTCTTTCCACCAGATCAAAATCCTAAGAGAGAGAGTTGAGTGTTGGGGAGACTATCATTTGAAGCACAAGAGCAAGTAGTTCATCATCAACACACCATTTGTTACTTCTTGGAGAGTGGTGTCTCCTAGATTGGCTAGGTGTCACTTGGGAGCCTTTGACAAGATTGTGGAGTTGAACCAAGGAGTTTGTAAGGGCAAGGAGATCGCCTACTTCGTGAAGATCTACCGCTAGTGAGGCAAGTCCTTCGTGGGCGACGGCCATGGTGGGATAGACAAGGTTGCTTCTTCGTGGACCCTTCTTGGGTGAAGCCCTCCGTGGACTCGCGCAACCGTTACCCTTCGTGGGTTGAAGTCTCCATCAACGTGGATGTACGATAGCACCACCTATCGGAACCACGGCTCAAAAATCACCGTGTCTCCAAATTGCGTTTGAAATCTCCAAACCCTTCCCTTTACATTCTTGCAAGTTGCATGCTTTACTTTCCGCTGCTCATATACTCCTTTGCATGCTTGCTTGAATTGTGTGAAGATTGCTTGACTTGTGCTAAGATAGCTAAAATCTGCCAAATACTAAAATTGGGAAAAGGCATTATTTTTAATTGGTCAAGTAGTCTAATCACCCCCCCCCTCTAGACTTACTTCTTCTCAAGGTCCTACACCAAGTCATCGACTCGACCGCCGGGTGCGAGCTCCTGTCCTTCCTGGACGCCTACTCCGGCTATCACCAGATCAAGCTACACCCGGCCGATGCCTTGAAGACATCCTTCATCACGCCCTTTGGGGCGTACTGCTACATCACCATGTCGTTCGGCTTGAAGAACGCCGGCGCCACCTTTCAACACTGCATGCAGAAATGCTTGCTACCGCAACTCGGCCGCAACATCCACGTGTACGTGGACGATATCATGGTGAAGACCAAGCAGCACCTCACGCTCCTCGACGATTTGAAGGAAACATTCGCCAACCTCCATGAATACAAGGTCAAGCTCAAACCGGAAAAGTGCGTCTTCAGCGTCCCAGCCAGAAAGCTGCTCGGCTTCCTCGTCTCAGAACGCGGCATCGAGGCGAACCCGGAGAAGATCAAGGCCATCGAGCGCATGCGCAAGCCAACCCGGCCGCACGATGTCCAGAAGTTCACAGGCTGCCTGGCCTCGGTCAACCGGTTTCTAAGCTGGCTGGGCGAGAAGGCACTGCCCCTGTACCAGCTAATGAAGAAAACAAGCCCGTTCGAGTGGAACGACAAGGCGGACGAAGCTTTCCAAGACCTCAAGCGCATGCTCTCCACCGCACCAGTCCTGGTCGCGCCAACCGACAAGGAGCCGTTGTTGCTCTACATAGCCACGACCTCGCGGGCGGTCAGCACGGTGCTGGTGGTCGAGCGACCGGAGAAGGGCAAGATCCAGGCCGTCCAGCGCCCGGTCTACTACCTGAGCGAAGTGCTCTCCACCTCCAAGCAGAACTACCCGCACTACCAGAAGATGTGTTACGGCGTGTACCTCACCGCCAAGAAGCTGAAGCAGTACTTTCAAGAACATGTCGTCACCGTCATCAGCACGACGCCTATCGGAGAAATCATCGGGTGTCGGGACGCCTCTGGCCGGGTCGCCAAGTGGGCGATCCAGCTAGCCGGACACACCATCCTCTACGAGCCCCGCACCACGATCAAGTCTCAGCCCCTGGACAATTTCCTCGTCGACTGGACCGAGACCCAGTACCTGCCGCCGCCTCCCGACTCGACGCATTGGCGCATGCACTTCGACGGGTCCAAGATGCGACTCGGCTTAGGGGCCGGCATCGTACTGTCATCTCCAAAGGGTGACCGACTCTGCTACGCACTCCAGATCCACTTCGCCGCCTCCAACAACGTCGCCGATATGAAGCCCTTGTGCATGGCCTCCGACTCGCCAAGGAAATTGGCATCCGGCACATCCTGTGCTACGACGACTCGGACTTGGTGGTGCAGCAGTGCTCCGGCGAGTGGGACGCCCGCGACTCCAACATGGCAAGCTACCGCTTTCTCATCCAGAAGCTGTCCAGATCCTTCGATGGCTGCGAATTCCTCCATGTCCCGCGCGTGGAGAACGAGGCAGCCGACACGCTCACCAAGATCGCCTCGTCACGTCAAGCCATCCCATCCGGCGTCTCCCTTGAGCACCTGCGCAAACCGTTTGTCAAGACGTCACCGGACTCCGAGTCCATCCACATCCCAGAAGACCCGGCCGCGCCGCAAGCCGACCCGGGGACTGCTCAACCCGGCCTAGGGGCTGCTCAGCTCAACCCGGCCACCATCACCCCGGACCCGGCCATCGCCGTCACCAACCCGGGGGCTGCTCAACCTAGCTCAGGAGCCGCCGACTGGGAACCCACCCAGGTGGCCGTCTTCAGCGTCGTCGCGGCCCCATCTTGGGCCTTGTCGATATCAGAGTTTCTGGAGAACGGGGTTCTCCCCATAGACGAGACCGAGGCTCGGCAAGTTCAGCGACCGGTGTCCGCCTACAGCATCATCAACAACAAGCTCATCAAGCGCAGCTCTACCGGCGTTTTCCAGCGCTGCGTTGAGCAGGATCATGACATCGACATCCTACTCGACATTCACTAGGGCGAGTGCGGGCACCATGCCGCATCAGATCCCTCGTGGCCAAGGCGTTCCGCCACGGCTTCTACTGGCCAACGGCCCTCGAAGACGCCGAGTCGCTCGTCCTCAAGTGCGAAGGATGCCAGCGCTTCAGCAAACGCAGCCACCAGCCGGCGTCAGCACTCTGAACCATACCGATCGCCTGGCCCTTTGCGGTCTGGGGACTCGACATGGTGGGACCCTTCAAAACCGCTCGAGGCGGCATGACGCACTTACTGGTGGCAGTGGACAAATTCACCAAGTGGATCAAGGCAAGACCAATCAAGAAATTGGACGGGCCAATAGCCGTCCAGTTTGTCAAGGACATAGCGGTGCGCTACGGCATGCCAAACAACATCATCACCGACAACGGCACCAAGTTCGCCAAGGGCGCGCTCGAGCAATACTGCTCCGTCTTCGGCATCCGCCTCGACCTGGCCTCCGTGGCACATCCACAGTCCAATGGGCAGGTCGAGCAGGCCAATGGACTCATCTTGTCCGACATCAAGCCGCGACTCGTCGAGCCACTCATCCGCTCACCCGGCAGTTGGCTTGACGAGTTACCCGCAGTTCTCTGGAGTCTGCGCACAACACCAAACCAGTCGACCAGGTTCACCCCATTCTTCCTCATCTACGGATCCGAAGCCATCATCCCGACCGACGTCGAGTTCGACTCGCCGCGTGTCATGATGTACACCGAAGCCGAAGCAAGAGAAGCACGCGAAGATAGTGTCGACCTGCTCGAAGAGGCACGCCTTCTGGCACTTAGCCGCTCGGCTATCTACCAGCAAGGCCTGAGGAACTACCACAACAAGAAGATCAAGCCTCTCGCATTCCGTGAAGGCGACCTCGTTCTCCGACTCGTCCAAGAGCAGACAGGCCAGCACAAGCTGTCCTCTCCATGGGAGGGTCCGTTCATCGTGAGCAGGACTTTGCACGACCGCAACGCCTACTACCTCATCGACGCGCGCAAGTGAAGAAGCGCAAGAGGGACACCGCCGGCGAAGAAACGACCCGGCCATGGAATGCGGAACTCCTCCGTCCGTTTTACAATTAGCCGCGCGAATGTATGTATCGACGCATTTTGTAAGCATATGAAACTATGGGGTCCCCGAACGAGACTCGAGGGCTGCCTTTTGCCGACCAATTTATTGCGTCCATATTTTGCATCACTTTACTACCAAACCCGGCCGCCGGCTCGACTAGCTCGACCCAGGGGCTCAGGGGCTGGCTTGCTTGATTGACACCCCGCCGCTTTACTTGGTGATTCCTGATAAATTTAGGATGCCACGGTCCCCCACTTCGCCCTAAAACCGCAGATCCAGTTCTGGCTGACGGCGGGCAAGCACAACGGGCCAAAGCTCCCCTACGATTCATACACTAAGTCAAAAGCCGCCGGGTCGACCAACCCGGCCCGACGCTTGTCAACTAAGTTAGCCGCACGACCGGCTACTCACCAACCGGCCAAGCCGGATTACCGCCAGCCGGCCCAGTGGGTGTTTCGCCTCGGCCGTCTGACTCGCGGGGAGGGGGGGGGGAGGTTTCAGAGAGGAACAACGCATAAAATAAGTTCGAAAAAGCAGAAGGCAAAAAGCAAATAAACACTCACAACATTTACACATAAATGTTTCAAGCAAAGGCCTACGGCCCGAGTTCATTACACCCTGAAAACCCCCAGTGGGTGGGTGGACCTGCTACTTAACAAAGTTTTCTACAAAGATTCTCAAGCATTCCCAGCGCCGTGTCGCAACGTCGACAGCTCCCCCCAGCCGGCCTCCGGGTCCAGCGAAGCACCGGTGTCCTCTTCGGCTTCCGCGTTGCCGTCGACGCCCGTCTCCTCCGAGCTGCCCCTGGGTCGCGAAGAAGCAAGTCGTAGTCGTCGCCATCCACGACCCCGCCGTCTTTCGTCCGCTCCGGATGGAACTCGTCATGGAAGGCGAACTCGGCAATATAGCTGGCCCGGGAGGCGATCCGGTCGGCCTGCTCCTGCAGCAAATGCTCCGAACCGGCACGCTGACCCATCAGCGCGTCCAGCTGAAGATCTGGATGCCAGGACAGCGCGATCCAGAGCGCCATCTCAGCACCCTCCCGGGTGGCGGAAACGCGCCAGTCGCTAAGGCGATCCGGGCCTATCTCCAACCAGCGCGCCTGGCGCGAGAAGCTGCGCAGATGGACGGAGTCCGGCCACAGGGCCGCCGTCATCGCGGTGTCGGCTCGGGACAACCGCTCCATCTGCGTCCCCAAGACCCGCAGCCGGGCCTCAGCAGCGGCAATGATCTCCGGTAAGGTCCAGGCTGTCACCGGATCTGTCCCAGACCCAGCAACGCTGGTCGGATCGCGCTGATAGCGGACGGCTTCCTCCGCCAGCCGCTGCATCTCCGGAAAGGCCCCTGTAGCCAAAGAAGAAGCAAGTTAGAAGAACAACAAGGAAGGAAGGGCCGGGTCCCGACCCGGCAAACTACGAAGAAGCAACACTTACTGGAGAAAGACTCTTCCAGGTGCTGCGCCTCGAGCAACATACCACGTCGCTCCCGCTCCAAGACGCGGTCCCGCTTCCCGAGCGCCTTCTCCAGGTCAGCCGCCTTAGCAAGCGCCGCCTTCAGCTCGGTGTCCTTGTCTTCGGCCGCCTTCTTGGCCGCCTCATGGCGGCGAGCCTCGGCTTGGCGGGCCTCCTCGGCCATGGTGGCCTGCTCTCGCAGACGCTCCACCTCGGCCTGGAGCCGGCCCTTGTCGTCGACCAGCTGGCCGCGCTGCTGGTCTGCCTCGACCAAGGCCTGCTGCGTCTACAGCACCTTGGCGGCCTCCGCCTTAAGAAGCTCCACCTCGGCCTCGAGGCGGCTCTTGTGACCCGCCAGCTGCTCGTGCAGCCGGTCGGCCTCATCAAGAGACTGTCGGGCCATGGCCGCCTCCGCCCTCGCCTGCGGCGCCTCGACGCCGAGACGGCCGGTATCAGCAACAACCGGTCATAATGATGACCAGCCCGGAACAGCCGGGTCTACCAAGATAGCACCTCGGCTGCGAAGAAAAAGAAATCAGCAGAAAGAAAGAAAAGGACAAAACCTAAGATTTGGCCCAACTGTTACACAGTTGGCCCGAATCTCGGAGGCTACACCCAGTGGGTGTGCTAGCGCCCCCCCACTAGAAGAAAGAACACAAAAAGTACCTGCGGCGACGCGAAGCTCCTCCTCCTTGGCAGCAAGTTGCTCCTTGAGCTCCCGATGCTTGCCCAGGAGCCGGTTGAAGGCGGCAACCCGGAAGGCGTCAAGATGCTGAGAGCAGACCAAAGTTAGAACAAGGCCAACGCTCCTAAGGTTTGACCCAACTACTACATAGTTGGCCTGAACCTCGGGGGCTACACCCAGTGGGTGCGCTGGCGCGCCCCCACAAGGATGAAATCACAAGAAAACAAGAAGAAACAAGAACTTACCAAGACGGCGCGCTCCAAGTCGCGCGTCCGCTCCACCTCGTCCTGGGGGAAGGCCTCAAGCCCCTCCGTCCGACCTCACAGGCGGCGGCTAACGGCGTCCAGCGCTGCCTCCTCCTGGGTCTGGGGCCCAAAGACGGTCGCGCCCCCGCTTCGCGTGGGATGCGGCACGGTGGCTCAGCGCCCTCCCGGACGGAGCACCAAGGCACGCCCACCGCTGGCCGCTTGCGACGCGGCCAACACCTCCTCCTATGCCCCTCCCGGCGCCATCACCTCCTCGAACGGCAGGACGCCATGCGTCGCCACCTCAGGCACCGCCGCCTGCGGTGCCTCCTCCATAATCGGTGGCGCTTCCGGCACCGCCGCCCGCGGTGCCTCCTCCAAAGCGACACCGCCTCCACCGCCATTGGCCCCCGTGTGCTCGACCACGTCGGCCCGCGGCGGGGTATCGCCCCCACCTCCACGACCTCCCGGTCGAGGACCACCACCTCAGCCGGGCCTCCGCTGTCGCGCTCCCTCACCGTCGACGGCTCAAAAACCGTCGCCGCCACCACTGTGCCCTCCAGCATCTCATGCCAGGCTGGCTCCGCGCCGCCTCACGCCCATGCCGCCGCCGCATCGGTCCAAGCCTGGACCGATGCTGCCTCCAACTCCGCCTCGGCCCGGTTCCTGTCCCGCCAAGCCAAGGCCTCGGCGTCATCCGGGTCCAGGCCGAGGTCCGAGTCGCCTCGTCCCTGCTCCCCAGCTAGGCCGGCGAGGTCGGACCGGCTCCTATGGAACGCGGCCCTCTCGGTGGCTGCGACCTCCGCCGCCGCCCTCGCCATCGCGATCGGCGACCTGAAGAAAAAAGAAGAATGAGCAAGCGAAAGACAAGGCTGGCCCAAGAAATCCAGGCACAAGCAAGAAGTAAGACTTACCTTGACAAGACTGGGACCGGGGTCGGCTTCCCGCGCCTCTTCTTGGCCGGCCTCCCAGGCTCGGCCGGATCCGCCATGCGCTTCGGGGCCCAGGGTCGCAGCACGATGCTGTCCTTTCCGTGCGGGCGGCTCGGCGCCGCCCCATGCGAGGACCCGGCTCAGCCCGCCTCACCGCCTCCCCCGCCCAACGCTGCTACACCAACAACCAGCGCAGCGTTGCCTACGCCACAACACGCCCAAATGATTTAAGACAAATGAAGAAGAGAAAGATTCGAAGCTTACCCGCGCGACGCCCAGCGCCGGCATCGGACTCGGCCACCACCTCACCGCCATGAGCCACGGGCTCCCCTGGTGCCACCGGCGCCACCTATGACGGAGCGCGGGTGTAAGGATGCCGGCTCGCGTTCAGAAGAATCTCCCATGACGCGTCGGGACGAATGAGAAGATGCACGGCGTAAAAACAACAAGACCAGACGCTCACCTGCGGCGCCGGGTTCGCCTGGATATACGGCGCCTTGCCGAATCACGAGTCATCTCCAAGGTTGGCCTTGGAGATGTCATTCATGCCTCACACGACCTGCTCTACAGACAGCCGCGTCGACCCCATCCGGTTGGGATCCTGAAGCCGATCATCTCGCCGATGAGGCAGGAGCGCCTCTGAAGCGGGAGAACCCGGCGGGTGATGAATGCGGCGAGGAGGTCGGTGCCAGTGAGCCCCTCCTACGTCCTCATCACCGTGACCCGCTCGCAGAGGTTGACGATCTCCTGCGACGGGCGCCGGAGCGAGTAGACGCAATTCGTTTTCGCCCGCGGCGGCGTGACGACAAAGGGGGGAAGGTTGATGTGGTCCCCAACTTGGTTGCAGACGTAGAAGAAGGAGTTCTGCCACCTCTTGGCAGAATCCTCGAGCGGGATCTTGGGGAAGTCCGCCCCCGGCCACTTCGAGATGACAGTGGCCCCGCAGTCGGTGAACTCCCCAGCCGACGGGCCCTGCTGCTTCAAGGAGAAGAAGCGCACCCAGAGGTCGATGGTTGGCTCGACCCCCAGGTACCCTTCACATAGGGTCATGAAGCCGGAGAGCTGGACGACGGTGTTGGCGCCAAGGTGGTGCGGCTGGAGCCTGAAGAAATCCAGGAACGCGCGGAAGAAAGTGCTCGCCGGCAACCCGAAGCCGCGCTCGAAATGCGTAAGGAAGACCACGTGCTCCTGCCCCTCGGGCCGGGGCCTCTGCTCGCCGCGCGGCAGACGGACACCAACGTCCGTCTCTCACGGAAGGCGCCACGAGGACCTAAGGTAGGTGATGTCATCGGGGGTGACGGTCGAGCCCATCCAGGAGCCCGACGGCAGCGACATCAGTGGAAGAGGAAGAGGAAAAAAGACGAGGGAGAAGACCTCAGCTCGGGGCCGTGGGCGCAGCTGTGCGTCGATGGCAAGAAGCAGAGCGGGAGCAGGGGGACTGAAGGGCGTGAGCGAGAATAATGTCCGCCGCCCCCTTGCCCCCCTCAATTTATAACCCCCGGTTCAAACGTGGGGGAGTGGGATCGTCTGCACGCGCTCGTTCCACTACCCCGCAATAAGTGCGCACGTACACGCGCACTAACTGCGCGGGGAAGTGCAACCTGCCCCCAGACGCCGCAATAAATCCGCACACACGGACAAGGGCGCGCGGCGGCGGGCCTCGGCCCGTCGCCCAGTCCCGTCACGCGCGTGGCCTGTCAGGCCCCTCCGACTTCCGGGCACCACGTGGCGCCTGCGCGAAGCCCGAGGGATCGCCTCAAGATTTGACGGACTCCTCGGTTCCCGCCACGGCCGGGATGCCGCGATCCTATTTCCGAGAAAACCGGCACATAGTGGGTGTTGTCGGACCCGGCGCTCGCAGATTCCGCCTTGCTCAAGGGGGAAGCTGTGAAGGCCCACTCATCCGAAGATGGTGGACCTTCACAGCTTCGGGGACTACTATCGGGGGGATGAACCCCGGGCAGGCAACGGAACCCGGATCTATTTCAAAAATAGCGGGGCCCGCATCGCCCCGCAAACCAGCGTGCGCCAGGCCGGGTCGCTCGACCCGGAAAGGACCGCAACCCGGCCAAGACCCTCGACTTGGCAAGGTATGTCGAGCCGGCCGCAGCAGCTGGCGCAAGGCAATTCAACCCGGCACAACAGTGGCTTCCCCAACAAGCCAACCCACCTGTGGCGTCCACGGCAACCCAGCCACGGGTCAGCTCCCGTCCCATCCAGGTTGTACGATGGGACGAGACCTCAATCACCAATGACCAAGACTACAATGTTCCCGCCCATGCCCGTGGTCAGCTGGAGTGTGGCAACACTGCCCCTTACCTACCCGCTGACCAAGGCTGGCACGGCAATAGTGTTCCCGCCCTCACCGCTGACGACAGCAAGCGGCGGCCTGACGGAGAACACTGTGCGTGGCTCGACTTGGCCACGCCATGACGATTGACAAGACGGCGCACAGTCCCCTAGGTACGCGGGGCCCGCACCTAAGAGAACCCGGCGAACCACAAGCCCACAAGCGGGACCCAGCCCGGTACCCCGGACACTGACAATACGGGCCCCCGACTCGGCATATTACCATTGTAACCCTGGGTGGGTTGATCTATAAAACCCCCCAGGAGCCCACGCCTACAGAGGCATGCGAAGCAATATGAGATAAGCAGGCAAGAAAGAGAAACCCAGGCAAGCATAGGACTAACCACTGCATAGCAACACCAGGGAGAAGGAGCAGCCCATGCCTTGGCCAGCCTCCTTCCTCCCCCACGCAGCTCCAGGAGCAACATTGTACTATCGACCATCCAACTAAACTCGGCAGGACTAGGGGTGTTATCTCTCCGGAGAGCCCCGAACCTGGGTATGTCCGGCGTCCCGCGCCCGCGCATATCAACCTCGCCTCTGGAGCCCACCAGTGCCCTCGAGCCTCCTCCTCACTTTAGCCATCCCTTGGCATCACTACAAAAAAAATACACTTCCGTGATGATACGTGTTTGTCACAGTAGGTCGCATTTTTTGTCATGCATGTACACCCATGACAAATTTATGACAGAATCAAGATAGTCATACCTGTTCTGTCGTAGAAGTGTTCCATGACATTACCAAAATTATCATCACGGAAGTGTCCACTTCCATGACGATAAATCGCGCGTCACAGAACTGCTTTCGTCAAGGGTGACCGACACGTGGCATCCACCGTAACGGAACGCCGTTAAGCTATCGGGTCGGGTTTTGGATCCGATAACCCGTTAACAGCCCCGACCAATGGGGATTTTCCACGTGTAAAATCATCATTGGCTGGAGGAAACACGTGTCTGCTCATCGTTGGAACAGATGTCATCCACTCATTGGACGGAAGGCACCTATGATACGTCGACATGTGGCACGGCCCAACAGAGGCCCATTCCTGTGAAAAGGCCGGCCCGTTTGACTTGGTCAAAATGTGGTAGGCCGGCCCATGGAAAGCCTGTTAACGGCATGTTCGCATATAGCCCATTTACAGCCCGCTAACCCAAGGCCCGTTACGCCCTATCTGAATTAGGCCCAGTAGCGTCATCTGGGCCACCCAATATGATTCCATCCCGTTTTCACTTCTGGCCCATGTATGGCCCATGACGTCTTTCGGCCCATATGAGGCCCTATGTAACTCTTGGCCTATTAACGGCCCGTGGTGAAACTGGCCTGTAATGAACAGTGTATCACTTTACACCCATTAACGGCCCGTGGTGAAACTGGCCCGTAATGAATAGTGTATCACTTTACACCCATTAACGGCCCGTGGTGAAACTGGCCCGTAATGAACAGTGTATCACTTTATACCCATTAACGGCCCATTATTCCGTTGGGCCGTTTCTAGCCCATGTTATCTTTCGGCCTTCTCGGAGCCCATTTATTCTTGGGCTCATTTCTAGCATTCGTTTACGTACGGCCCGTTACTGTCATTTTCTGCTTGTGGGCCAAATTCAGCCCGTGGTTACAGTCGGCCCGTTTGTGGTCCGTTAATACGTTGGGCCGTTTTCATAGTGTCATGAAATACGGCCTATTGATGGCCCGTTATGGTCGGCCCATGAACGGACGATTCCAACTCTAGCCCGTTTACGGCCATAATGCGGCCTATTATTGGCCCATGTTATCATACTGCCCGTATAAGGCCCACTGATGATACGGCCCATAGAAAGCCCATTGTTCTACGACCGTTAGAAGGCCCATTGTTTCTACGGCCCGTAGAAGGCCCACTGTTTCTATGGCCCGTAGGAGGCCCAGTGTCACTACGGTAAATATTAGCCCATGGTTATTGTAGCCTAGTTTACAAAAATAGGTTATTGCAGCCACTAGCAAACCGCGAAAAAAGAACTGCAATGACTACAAGCAAACAAATAAACAAGACAACAAGGAAATAAATAAGCAAGCAACTTACGCTAGGCTATCACGGCTATCACATATTACATCCACTGGGCATCAAAGTTTGCCACCAGTGCAAATAAACGCGCTGACAAAAGAATATACAAAATTGAGAGCACTTCAGAAGGCACTAGGCATGGCCAGGAAGGGCCCCCCAAACAGCTGAACAAGCTGAGTAGACCTCAGTTGTGTCAACGATAGATGCACCAACACTAGATTTAAGGCTTGATGGTGCGCACGGCAGTCCTCTGACATCTTCATTGCATCTTTGACTTCAAGTCGGAGTTGAGCTAAACCAAGCCTTTCCGCTTTAAGTTGAGAGTGAAGAAGTCGAACTGATTGAGGCAGCGACTGCACAGAGGTTGTCTCACACCTGCTGGTGAGTAGCTTCAACTCACTGTCTTCATCAAGACAGGACCTTGGGGTCATCTCACTGTCCACAAGATGGTTTGGCTCACTATCTTCCCTAAAGTTCTGCCTGGCGTAAGAGATACGACTCTGAAAGAGAAACAAGGAGACACGTAACAGGTTTCACAATTATATAAGCAAATAAATGGATCTGTTCTGCATAAGGAACATGTTTTTACAACTACAATTTGAAACTGGTAGTTGTTGCAAACATCCAATCAGATGTAAACAGCAAAGCAAACAGCAGTGGAGGAAATGATGCCTATCCAAATCTATACTAGAACAAAGTTTGAAGGCTTGAGAAGGATGAACTTACATTACATGTTAACACGGGCTGGACAAAGCCCTTCTCCATGTTGATGGAAGGATAATTCAATAAATTCCCCAAAGAAAATTCTTTATAAGCGTTGCCATTATTCTACATTTTGCAAAGAGTAAATATAGATCAAATAATATTGGAAGAAACAGAGGATAATGAAGCTCAGGTGCAGACTGATGATACATAATCAAATAGCAATTAATTAAGTACAGCGTTACAAGGCAAAAGGGAGAGAGGTACTGACGAGAGCAATGCAGAGCCCATTATTGTTTTGAGATCGTATGATCCTTTGAGCAAGGAGATTCATCTGAAATTAGTTTTCATACAAGAGAGAAGGTAAGGCACAAGCAGAAATTTAGGAGTTCAAATTTTGAATTGATATCATAGACAGTACCTGACGCTGGGCTCCCAGCAGTTCTAATAGGGGTTTGGCCACTGGAGTAGGGGTAAAGTGTGGTACAGTTGGGCCTGTGTTTTCTGTGGCTGCTGATCTATCTGATTTAACAGGTATCACTACCTTTTCCAAATACATAGTTTGTACTCCTTGAGGATCTGCACTCACCCTCTTCCTTTTGGACATCTATTACGAAAGAACAACATTTGACTGGAAAAACATAG
Source organism: Triticum aestivum (assembly GCF_018294505.1). Classification (NCBI taxonomy): domain Eukaryota; kingdom Viridiplantae; phylum Streptophyta; class Magnoliopsida; order Poales; family Poaceae; genus Triticum; species Triticum aestivum. Next base: position 553,901,036 of record NC_057807.1, read on the forward strand.
TGTGACGACACATGGAATAGGTACAGAAAATGGATAGGTATGGCATATAATCATATATGATGCTTAAACTAAGCAGATGGTGTAACAAAGTAGAAGTAATGCAAGAGGTCAGATGCAAAATATGTGCGACCAATACAACTTTGCAAAGCTAGAGCAAGCACCTTGATGGGTGAATAAGATAGGCCATCCTCCACCATGCCAAGTTTGTTAGCCAGTGGATCATTCCGCAATATTCCTCTCGTGCGCCCATTCTCATATTCATTTTGATAATGTTCAATATCTGACATGCATGAAAACATAAAAACAAGTGAGATTTTCTTTGTAATGCAGAAGTGATTCTAATCCAATACTGCCTCCCTGTAAACCCCTTTGTGCTATCTCTGTAATTCTTTTAAAAGATGCCATGCATGCTGTAATTTGTTGTGTGCATTAATATAATGTGGCCTACTACTCAAAATATGAGAGCTCCAGAAGTGATGACACTTCGCAGATGATAGCTTCAACATATAGTAAAGAAGAACAAGTCGACCTGACCTGACAGATTCAAAATATACTAAGGGAGAACAACTCGACCTGACCAGTCGACCGCAAGAGAAGAGTATCATCTTAAAGAAGAGCAGAAGAGCAAGCAGATTGAAGATATTACAAGTCTTTCAATACAATGTCGGTTGGCCACCCATGATGAACCAGAGCGCACAGAGAAATACTATTCTTTCCGGTCTCTCCATATGTGGCTCACATGCATTTCGAAACTAAAGTAGGAACATTTAGCTCACCAATTAAACATCTCTCAGTTTTACTAATATCAGCAATAATATCATATATGAATTTGTACAACTAAGCTTGTTTAGCTCGATGGGTGGAGCAGTGCTATTACGACACGAACCACGTAGGCTTATTGTGGTCATCATAAAATGGGGAAAACATAAGCATGATGAGTACAGTGTTGACCGTGGCAGTGGAATGGCAGATCTGAAGCTGCAAACCGCGCAAAGGGTAGTTAGCAACCGATGTTTGCTTTGAAATAACAACTAAGATTTGGTATGGACAAGAAAGTACGGTCAACAAGTGACAAAGAAATGCAATTATGCTGTCTCTCTATATGTCGCGACATGCATTTGGAAACTCAAGTGGGACCTTTAGCTAACCAATTAAATGTGTCGGTTAACTAATATCAGTATCATATCACAATCATATTTGAACAACTAAGCTTTCGAATTCTGAGTGTTGTGTTGTTTAGCTTGAAGGGTGGAGTAATGCCAGTACGACAGAAAGCACCTACGCAGATCATAGTAGAGTAGATAAAAGGGGAAAACCCTAAGCATCAAGAGAAAAATCAGGAAAGTGAAACTAGCTGGACCAGTGGGTGGCGCACATGCTTTTCGAAATGAATATAGGAACATTAGGTGACCAATTAAACATTCTCTGTTTTAGTGATATGAGCATCATATCAGATTCGTATTTCAACACGTAAGCTTTGGGTTGAGGTCTTGAGGAGCAGTGCTAGCACGACACGAAGCACCTACGATGATGGTAGTGAATATAAAGGGGGGAAACCATAAGCTTTACGAGTATAGTGCCCGTGCCATGGCGGATCTGAAGGTGCAAACCGGACAAAGCTACTTCGCAACCAATGTTTGCTTTCAACTAGCCACTACGATTTGGTACGGACAAGAAAAGTACAGTAAACAAATTACGATCTATTTTCCGGGTGAGATCAATAACTTAAGCACATATGGAAGAGTACCACCTCTCTTGCGACGCCGTGTAGGCCTATGCTGATACGTTGAGGGTGCTGCGGGTGCGATGGCTGTCGGCGGCGGGGAAGAAGACTTTAGACGGCAGACGGCCGGGTCGGGGGATATATCCTGTTGCCGTGGACGAGGCGGTCGTAGGAGCGGCAACGGCAAGGTGGACGACGGCGCCGATGAAGCGAGAGGAGGCGATGAAAGGATCCTGGTCCAGCGCCGTGGATGAGAGACGTCCATCTCTTGCAGTGGACGACGGGGTAGGGGTAGCGGCTCCGGCAAGGTGGAGGATGGGGTGGCGGACGGAGGAGGCTGGCCGCAGTGCGGAGGTTGTCGTGCCGCCGACGGTGTATGAATGGGGAAATGGAGGGGAGGGGGGATCTCAAACTTTGGGACGCGCTTCTCTGAAATGGGGGAAAGTTACGAACTTATCCCCCGTTTAAAATTTCGGACATCGCGTCGGTTGGGGATAGGACGGTAATCTCGCATCTCCCAAATATTTGCCGGTAACTATTTCGGGCGAGGAGAGGGTGTTTTGCCGCCCACGGTTGGCGCCCACGGTGTATGAACGGGGCTGACAGGTAGGGCGGTTGTGTCACGTCTGATGGAAGTTACACATCTGCCCCTATTTAAAATATTAGCCTACATCGATTTCGGACGAGGAGAGTTTGTTTTGCCGCCCACCGTGTATGAATGGGGAAATGGAGGAAGAGACACATGTCTTTCGGACGAGCTTGAATCAAATGTGTTTTGCCGCCCACGTTTGGCGCCCACCGTGTCTGAATGGGCTCAGAGGCCGTCGTGTCACGTCTGATTGAAGTTACTAGTCTACCCCTATCGACAGCAGTGTAAATCCGGTCGATAAGGATGTACTCAGTGTCAGGGGTAGACAGTAATTTCCATCTCGCAAACACTTGCTTCGGGCAGCCCACAAATTATAGTGGGTGTTTAGCCGCTTCGTTCAAAACTTGGGAGAATTAGCATTCACGTTTGCCCTGGGACCTGGCAAACTAAATTCAAATCCAATTTGTATTCGATTACGAATATCCACAGATAATTATACGTTTTGTTATTTATTTCTTCAACACCACAACAAAGATTTATTCCACCTTTATATATGATTATGATTTAGAAATGCCGTGATCTTCGAATTCAGTAGGTTGGATACACTCTGATTCAAACAGTTATTTCATCCAATACAATATGCTCACACGAAAAACAGTTCACCTTATGTCAATCATACAAGTACTGAGGATTACCTCGCCTAAAAAATTCGGATCATTACAACACATGGACAACATGGAATTCCGGACAACATAGGGGGTCTTGCAACATAATCCATTCAGAGACATGACACAACATGCAAGTACAATAATCTAATGACAATTTCAACTGGTATCTAAAGAAGAACAGGGATTACCTTGGGCTTCAGATAGCAGAAACAGCAGGACCTCCTCCGTCTTCAAATGCAACATTCTTACTTCCTCCAATTCTTGGGTTGCTTGCATAATGCGTGCCGCTAATTCCGTAATTTCCAGCCTCAAGATAAAGATTACCTCATTCATGGCAGCCACACCATCTCTTTCTGCCTCTAGTAGAGCCTCAAGCACTATAATATCTGTGCTCAGACTGCTCTCGGGCGGTGTTGTCTCTGAACTGCTACCATCTGGTAACATGGATGGCGCACTGCTTCCACAAATAGATTCTGGGGTTGTACATTGTGTCCTAGTGTGAACGGCATCCTGAAAGGTTTCCGCTGGACATAAGTAAGAGATAGTTATCGTATGATCCAGGCAGTAAGCTTACATGGTAAACGACGGACGAATTATTGCCGAGCATGGCAAACTATATTTGAATGGTTCGAAGCAGCATCAGCCGAAAAGAAATTAAAATGGTAAGATGAAACTAGGGATGTAAGTGGCAAATAAACGACATCCGCCAGTCCCATCTAGTTAGTTTTTGCTACCTCCCTAGTTCATTTTCCTCAAAAAACAAAAACTCTTCTGAACTATCATACCACTAGTGGACTTTAATCGGGATTAAATGGGACCCAGTTGACATCCCTAGTTGAAAGGGAGTGTACAACCGCTATATTTAAGTTGCCAAGGCATCTAAGCAGTTGAAATAATCTGAGAAAGCACTTAACAGTGTGGCCTCATATAAACTACGAAGACAGTCTTGTGATGAAGTTGAGAGGAAAAGTTAAGGACTCAAATGAAATAGGCATGCATTTCTTTACGATAGTACAGCAGGCACTGCTGACATATTGGCCAACTCAGGTATAGCGTAACAACAAACAAGCATTCGAATCAAGCAATACAGCAAAGCAGACAACTGAACTATTTGTAATTCGGTAGGATTACACGTTGAGGGCACAAGCCAAGAAAGCAGCCCACTCGCATTACATTTCACATGTACTAAAACACATTGGCTTACCATATGTTGCTGTGAAGCCTAGCTGCTGTTGCAATGTTCTTTGAAAATATCGTCAGCATCCCGTGGTTGCAAATCTAGTTGTTGTAGTTTATTCTGCACCATCTATTTAGGTAAAATTAATTTTAATCGCATGCACTGGTCCGAATTGATCATCAATGGTTCATCTAAACTAATGAAAGAAGGGTGTGTGCATACACGACAATATATCTGCTTCCCTCTATTTTTATGCTTGTTCGAGGTGCCGGCCCCAAAAGAACAAATATTTTGCTTGATGGGGTTGGCAGCTCCATAATTAATAGAAGCATCAAATTAGTCATGCAACTTGGGAAGATCAAGAACACACAAACAAGTAATGAACAGAGGCTCGGAGCAGTGATGTAATAGCTAGCATCAGAAAATGTAGGGTAAAACGAACAAAAAGCAGCGGAACCACATGCTAGTTTGCTGATGTGTAATTAAGCATAGAGAACATTAACCAGTCTGATGGAACCAACAGGTGGCATCAGAACAAAACTAAAGCATATTAACTATACTAGTATGTAAGCACGTGCAATGCACATCTTAAAACAATGGAGTGATTTTGGAGTGTGACTCGAAAAAAGTATAATGGAGTGATTTTGATAAATGGAATTCCACCCACAATTGTTTTCAATATTCACACAAAAAACTGTACATTCACATCTAAAATACTGGACATTCATTAAAAAAACTGTATGTTACTCTATTATTTTTTCTTCCCATTCTCCTCCCAAACCTTCTTATCTGGGCTCAAGTCGTCATGCGCTCAAGCAGTAATACATGAGGCATCGCATATGTGCCTTTTTTGGAAGGGCCACGTGAATATTCTAGAACACAGCAGAGGCAACAACAGTCTACTTCTGTTCATGGCGAATCCGGCTGATCTTAGCCCTTGGATTTCGGAGACCAACGGTTATGATTGATGCTCTGGATCCATCTCAAAACTGGTACACTATATAGTAAAAAATAAAGTACAGATATAGATATAGATGTGCACGTATGTAATTTAGCACATGTAACATGTTCACTACCAGAAGTATGGCCCTACAGGTGCAAGAAGAATAACACGTCTCATGAAAAACTGAATGATGCCCTGAAGAAATTCAAAGGTGCAGTGCTTATGCTAGGAAGTGAACGTAGGCGCGGGCCGTTGGATGATAGTACCTGATTCTCGGCGGCGTATGGGTATCGTTATCATACTTGATAGATAAGGATCATCGATGGTGCTCGTGTTGTGGTTGAGTTTGGGCCGGTTGTCACCGTCGTTGAGGCGGCTCCGGTGCTACGGTTGTGGCACCTGTCGACATACAACAAAGCTCATCTGTGGTAAGTGAACAGTTGCACGATAAAGAGAAAAACCGAAGGAGTACAAATCAAAATAACCTGATGAGGCTGCGGCGTCGGTAAAGCAGGGCCGGTGGAGTTGAATATGGCGTCCGTGGAGCGGGTCCGGTGCAGTGGACGAAGGCTTCAGCGGGCGCATTGTACAGTGCTTTCGGTGAGGCGGATTTGTTGCCGAGGACGAGGGCTTGTATGAAGGGTCAGCAAAGGGGCGGACGAGGGAGTCAGTGAAGGGCCTACGCTGTGGTGGACGAGGGCGCCGGTTAAGCAGATCCGGTGCGGTGGACCATGATGGCGGTCAAGGAGATCTGGAGCGGTGGACAAGCCAGTCGCTGAAGCGGCTCCGGTGAAGTGGTGAGTTGGCAGTTGGGGGTTCCAAGGTGCGGAAGGTAGATCCGGCGGGGTGTGAGGTCCACCGCTGCGGCGGATGACTAGATTCGGCGGCTTGCCGTGGTTGGGGGGTCGGGGAGGGGAAGGGGAGGGGCTCTGGGGAAGAATGTTGGGGGCAAAGAGGGGAAAACAATGGAGTTACCAAAGCAGCCCTTTTCCGTTCATGTGGCAGGGGTAAAACAGGAATATCGCAGGGCTAAACTTTCGGGCGCGTGATATTTCGATGTGAGCGGGAAGTTTGAAAGCTTTTGGCGCCTAAAATTATAAGTATTCTGCTCTCGTACGGCCGACTATGATATCATGGCCGACAATTTGTTTGTTTTGCACGCAAAAAAAGTGCAAGTTTTGAAAATCAATGTCTCCAACTCGAAACTTAGATTGTCCATTCAATTCAAATATGGATCATTGAGCTACTACAAGCAAATACCATCATACGGTCCAATTCAAATGAAATTCCAAATGTGTTTATCCTAAATATGATGACAAAAGCAAAAATGTGTATGTGTATGAATAAAGTGAATGATTATAAAGTTTGAACATGCCCGTATGTGTATATCTCTAGGTTTGATATATGAATTTGAAATCACGAAATTCCGGCTTAAAAAATGTACCTCCGTTTAAATGAATTACAAAAGCTAATGATGGAGTCGAATTCCAAAATTCCAATCTTAGGTTTGTAATTCTGGTACATCAAGGTATATCACGCATGTTCAAAAGTATCGTTATCTCATAGTACAAACTGTGAAACAAATTGATCAACCATGAGTGCACAATATCTCAATTACGCTAAAGTCCCTCAAATATAGACACCTCACTCTTTATCTGAAGTCACCCCCCCCACCACCACCACCACACACACACACATAGAGAAGTCGTTCTCTCCCCCAGACACCAACACACGAGCACATTAACACCCCTCTCTCTTGTAAAGTCCGGACCCCAACATAGGTCTCTATCACTTTGTCTCCCGGGCATGCACACATCTCTTCCCTCACTCTCTAGGTCTCCCGCTATCTCTCTTACCCAAGCACACGCACTATGTAGAGTGTATATTTCCCATACACACAAAACGTCGCCCCCAAACGTCTATCTCCCTAGTTATGTGGTTCTCGCGCACTCACCTCACACACCACCCCCACTGCAAACAAGCACACTTTGTCTCCTTGTGCACCACTCTCCTCTTTCTATCTCTCCCACATGCGGACCCGCCCCAGCTCCTTCCCTGTATACATATATGTCGTGACTCTTTGCATAGCTCCCTAATGTATAATCGTTCTCGATTTCGCACATTGTTCTCTACACCATCTATTCTAGATCTCTCATGAAGTCCCTATCACACACACGATGACTCGCTTCCCCTGCGTCTCCATTCATAGGCCAATTTCGGACAACATCAACATTATCTCCCTATCTATACGCCATTTATGGACACAAACGACCCCTCGCCCCCTCTCTTCCTCTCTCTCTCTCTCTGTCTCTTGTCTCTCTCTCTCTCTCTCTGTCTCTCTATCTATCTCTCTCTCTATCTCTATCTCTCTCTCTCTCTCTCTCTCTCTCTCTCTCTCTCTCTCTCTCTCTCTCTCTCGCTAGCTCTCTCTTTCTCTCGCTCTCACACCCCTCTCCCACACACACACTCGATGTCTCTTCCAAATAGTCTGCTCCCCCCGCCCGTACCCGTGCTATCTCGCTACTACACATGTCACACCATTCCCCCTTCCCTTATACTAGGTTTACATCATCAGTGGTCTCTCTACTCCACATACACTCTCTCCCTGTCACACACAAACGCGTGCACAAACACACACAGACACGCACAAAACACCCATTTATCTGGATCCTCATCTCTCCACATGTCCGCATGTGTATCTCACACACTCACTCTCTAATTATGTATATGTGTCTCCACGTTACACAACACAAAGCCCCATGTACATGTCTTTCTCTATCCTCCACACACATAGACACAAAGAATCTGTTATCATTGCCTCAGTCCCTATCATATCACACACGCACTCTCTCTCTCTCTCTCTCTCTCTCTCTCTCGCAAACATGCTCAACAAGGGTTTCCCCGTGAATAACTTACCGTCTACTCATCAACAGTCGTGGCAGTACGGCGAACACGAGACGTGAAAAAGAATAAATCTACACGTGCTTAGACCACCTAGTAGGACTAGAGCAAGCCAAAAAGCGCGCCGCGGTCACCCCCTCCTTGTCGGCGACAGGAAAATCTTTGTTTCACACAGTCGAGAAGTCATTGTCCTAAGGCCCCACATGCCGAGGCGTTGAATACAATGTAGATGCTAGTTTACGGAAGCAAGTATCGATAATACGTTTGTATCTCCATACTTATATTTCTTCTTTTATAAAAAACCGAGTTGGTGATGATGGTACGTGTGCCATCTTGCAATATAGACCGTCTGATCTATATCTGACGGATGGAAATTAAACTAAAAGATACCCGCACCCCTCTCCACATTTGCAGACAAGGCCTTCCCTCGTTCATCCTTATCTCCAACAAACCTCATTGTTGAGCAATTAAGAAAGGAAGCCTCTGGAACAAACTGGCCTAGTGGCCGCTGCCGGCGTCGTCAATCCCCATGCCTCCGCTCAGTCCGACCACCAACCACCACCACACCCAACTCCTCTTCACCTTATCTCATATTTCTCGAGATATCATTAGTTTTTACACATGGGATTACTCCCGCAAGGGTCAATCACAACAAGTGTTTTTATAAAAAAATGCATCTTGATGTTCCGTTAATGCACGGATCTTGCTAGTACTCCTACACAAGACTAAGTTGGTGATGCTGGTGTGTCTGCCATCCGTCGTTTCTGACCATTAGATCTACATCTAACGATTGTGAGGTAAGTTGTTGCCTTTTCTCACCAACATCCCACTTGTCTACCAATTTGCAGAAAAACCCATAATTAGTATCTTAAAACCAACCACATCCCTCCCTGACCTCACCAAAACAGCCCAAGGAATATATTATAATTGAAACATAATATACATATGTATATCAAAATTAGGGTGTTTTGTACCAAGTTTGTGAATAAGTATTATTCTAATTATGATTCGTTGCAACGGACATGAACATTGCTAGTATTTCCAACCATGTATTTTTTTCTAGTATTCCATAGTTTCGAGTTTTCCATCAAGATATTAGTCACTCATGGTTGATATTTACTTTCAATCATGTACACATATGCACTATGTAACTAGCCTTGCTTATTGGCTTCCAAAGCTTAACTTTCACTCCTACTTACAATATGTAGAGTATTTAACAAAAAACTACCACTTTCAACCAGCCCTAGGAAGAATCTATTGTACAAAAAATAGCAAAAACATACCCAAAATTTCTTAATCCACGCCAAAAACTTCTACTACCTCCGTTTCAGTTTACAAGTCTTGCGCGTATACCTAGGTTGTCAATTTTATCACCCTAATATAAACTATATAGCACAAAAATTATTCCTTTTGAAAGTAGAAACTCCATAGTTTATGTTGGTATATTTTTTGTAATATATGACTTGTATTAGGTTGGTCAAATTGACGACCTAGGGGTACGCGCACGCCGTGTAAACTGAGAGAGAGGTAGTACTACCTAGTACTCCTACCGATTAGGTTCGTTTAAACGCCCATTTATGACTGGGTTGGCCCACACGTCCGTGCTGATGAGGCAGCTTAAACCAACACATTTTGTTTGACCGTTGACACGAGGGAACCACATCTGACCTTCTATCCTGTTATTCCCCCTCAAATCATTATTTTTCCTGAACATTACTTCAAACAGTACTGATGCGTGTTCGTTGGTGGCGCCGGTGGCGCCGGACGGGCCGGACGCCGCGCTGGCCTCTTCACGGGTTGGCAGGCTGGCCCGAGCGTGACTCATGAGCGAGCAAGCCGCTGCGCTGGCCTTCGCTTGAGCCAGATGGCTGGCCTGAGCGCGGCGCGCGCGAGCAAGCCGCCGCACTGCAGTGCCAATCTAGCTAGCAAACCTTGCAGACAAGCAGCTGGACGGAGCTATCTTGGCTAGCTAGCGTCCGCGAGCGCCGGATGGAGCTGGCATTCGGGCTGCCGCAACATGGGCTCCGCACCGCCGGCGGTTTTGACCTCGCCTTGTGCCGACGGCGGTAGCTGCGTCCCATGGCCGAGGATGACTAGGTGGACGGGCCGGAGGTAGGAGGTCACCCGAGGATTTTGGTTGGTAAGAGCATGTACAATGGTTGATAAGGTAGTCTTATCTTAAGTCTGCCACGTATGCAAGTGGTAGTAGTTTCTTGGCATTTTAGTGGTTTCTTGCATTATTAGGGGTTTCTCGTAAGGAACAATGTACATACTACTAGCAACAAAAGGCGATTCTAGGTTGCGTTGTACTCCAACGAGTACTACTAGTGGTCGCGGGAGTGTATACCTCGTTTTGTGGGTCCGATCCCGGCCGAACGCACGATGGCCTTTTAAAAAAATAGTACTAGTACTACACTTCGCTGTGAGCCAATATTTTACACGGGTAGTTTGAGTTTTGAAGTCAAACGGACGTGCGACCCCACAATCTGGGTGCACTGGACAGCCTAGCCACGTGAACGGGTTTTCCTTCCCAGCATCCTGTGGCTCGCGTGCTCGCCCTAGCCGCACCTCGCTTGTAGCTTCCTCATCAGCTAGTAGTAGCATATTTAAACTAGCGCCTCCCAATTAAGCCCGAGGAGCCCGAAAAGCCTGGCGGGGCATTGGGAACTGTGCAATATGGCTCTGTACTCTATTTAAAGTGTTGTACTACTAGTACTCTGTAGGTTGTGGCGTTGCACGCATGGACTTCACTCCATTATCGGCTCTACTATAAAAGAAATTCCTCTTGACGTGTTTTTTTTAAACGGAGGCAAAAGCTTTGCTTCATCTCATTCATAAAGAAGGAACTACTAACAAAGTTCGACGAGATCCATTACACCTCCACAAATGGAAGCGAAAAGCCTAGTCTCGCTGTATCAAATAACTCAAATGTTCTGCCCCCGCAGACCGCAGTAACCGTCGCTGATAAACAGGCTGCTAGTGTGTGCGTGAGAGGAGCGGCTGAGTAGGCCAGCTACTCCTACGTGAGAGGAGCGGCTGAATATAGCACCGAGAGTACCCACTAGGCCACTACGCAGGTGTACTTCCCCTGCATTGATAGTACAGCGATGGTTCTAGAGAACAGTAGTACCCTCCACTTCCAACTGTAGCTCCTTGGCCCTGAGAGAGTTCAAAACTGGTGCACTATACTAGACTAGACTAGACTAGAAGTATAGTACATCGCACTAATACTCGTAGTTGAGAAAAGTAGTACTGGTACTGCTACAGTACGAGTACGTACTCCTCCGTCACATAATGTAAGACGTTTTTTGACACTAGTTGGCGTGTACAAAAAATGGCAAAAACATACCCAAAATTTCTTAATCCACGCCAAAAACTACTACCTAGTGCCAAAAATTTCTTACTAGTGCTATTATTTACAGTATAATGCAATCCCATAACGTTCCATAATGCTAGTACTAGTAGTAAATAATAGCCTCACCCCTTCGCTGAGGAATGATCTACAGTTGGAAGGGACGAGGCCCTGCGGTTACTACGCTCTTATCTCCTCCTCGCCAGTTCCCCTCCCCCGAAGAGAAGGCAGTTCGTCGCTGCTCCCATGGATTCGCCAGGCGGTTCTCCTCCTCGTCGGGGCTGGGAGACCTTGGACGACGATCCTCTGGGAGAAATCGCACGCTGCTCCGACGTCCTCACCGCCGCAAGACTCGGTGCTTCCTGCACCAACTTTTTCAAGACGCTGCTTAAACAGGTTTGGGAAAAGGCCATGCTTGTTGGTCTTCCATGCGTCCTCGAGGAGAAGGTTCTTCTATGGGACAATCCTTCGAACAGTCCACCGCTCCCTGGCCATGGTTGCACGTTGACTCCGATAGAGTTGCCGACGTTGAGAGGTAGTCGGATTTTGTCCGATGAGCAGGTCAGTAATGGAGTTTGATCATGTAGTACTTAGTTATTCCATTTCCATCCCGTAATTTCTCCGCTGCCCACCGTCTTATATATAGGTCTGGGTCGGTGCCAACGAAGATTGGCTTGCATACCTCCGCCGGATACCACCATCATTTTGCACAACATCCACAGCAGTGCGGCCGTTCCGGTAGACCCCTTCTCCACCATTGGGATCGGCCTTCCGGACTGGCTGGGCTTGAATACGTATGATGATGCCTACATGAGATTGAAGAAGATAGCATTGCGGACCCGCCGACAAAGCGACGCGGCTACGACGATTACTATCTCATCGCGGTGTTCGACATAAGGATTGCCATCAATGCAAGACGCAGTAACGGCAGAGGCTGGCGCATGTTGGCGGCGGCAGATTTGTACCCCTACACGTTCGAAGACGCCGTGCGCCATCTAGGCCGCATCTTCGCGGTGACAAGCCAGGGGACTTGTTTCATCTGGTTGCCATCCTACGGTACGGGAGATTACAAACGGAATGCACAAACCATCATTTGCATCCCTAACGGTACTCCATTATTTTGCAGGGACCAGTCATCCCCCGATCAAAATAAGATCGCCGATCCTGGATGTGCATTTGCATCCGCGATTCGGTCTAACCTGGAACCTTGTAGCTGACTTTGGCATATTGGGATCAACTATCTTAGCAGTCGTTACCCATGGTACCACTGATGTGCAACATGGTCACACAATCTACCACGATCGGACCGTCACCATCTACCCAGGTATTCCATTTTTTAACCCTCTCGCCTTCTCTTTCATTGTTGTACTAGTAGTATACTTAGTACTACTAGTAGGAGTACTTTTTACCTTGGAGGACGCGTATAGCTAGCTGGGCCCTTGAAGACTTGAACCCACTAGCTGCCACCATTTTTGTTTTTCCATGTCTTACTATCTCATCCATGTAGCCAAGAGTGGCTATATATAATAAGCCGGTTATTTTACTTCCTCTATACCGGAGTAGTACTATTTGCTGCACAGTATTACTGACCGCCATATTTGAGCACAACATTATTATGCATGGACCTTGACTATGTACGTCACCATGTGTCCAGATCTGGGATGCCGCGTGTACCAGATGAACGGCGCCGAGTTCGACCCCCGTGATGCTACGTGGGTGCCGAGGAACACTCTTGGAGAGTACTCGCTTTTCATCGGGGACAGCTACCCCATTGTGAAGCGGATGCCACCTTCCGTGCATGACACGGAAGGCCTGCCGTTCATGAAGCATGGTTGTGTCTTCATTGCGCACCGCCGGATGAACGACATGTTGGGACACGCTATTCCTGATTTATGCCGCTTCAGCTTGGATGAGTCTCCATCGTGTGGAACCGGACTAGAAAGCTGCGACAATGATTCCCGTTGCCCACCGCTATGGATCATGCCATCCATGAAGAACACCTGGGACTGGAACCTGGAGGAGGACATGCATGTAGCCCATCTATAACGTGTAAGTGGAGTACGGTAATTGTGAACGGTAGCGCTGTGAATATATGTAGACTAGTCGTGCACAAATTTATCACATGAATTGGAGATGAACTTGTGTGGCATACTGGCATTTGTCCTTTAGAATTTATTACTAGTAAATGTGTTATGTGTACGTGCAACTTGTGTGGTTGTTGCACGGGCTCCAACACGCTCTTTGAGAAAAAAAGGTGGCACAGCTTTGGATATACGTGACGTGGCGGCATCATACAGTAGCATCGTTCGCTATAGTTGTAGTACACTCCTACTAGGACGACAACTCCTATAAAACCTTGTGCTTGGCTCTTTGCCTCTTCGGGAGGTTCAACAGTTCGTACTCGTGTGAACCTTGCACTTGCCTCTTCGCCTCTTCGGAAGGTCCAACAATGATGATACTACAGTACAATATGCGTCTGGCAATCTGACACCGATTGAACTGCTGCACGTCCACCGCGAGGGCGAGGGCGAGGGTGAGGGCGAGGAAGAGGGAGAGGGAGAGCGCGCTGTAGTCAAAACCCTCTCCTTGTCCTGCGAACCACCGCGCACGTGGGCGAGGGAGAGGCGTAGTAAGCAAGCTTCTCCTCGTTCGGCGAGTTGACGGGACACACCAAAGCAGTACTAGTACTAGTAGTAGTCCATACTGTGTCCTTTCCGATTAATATGGCTTAATTTGAAACGAGAAAAATACACTGGCGGTCAACGTATGTAACAATACGCTCTTTACGGTCACTATATATAGTTTTGCGTCGATTATACGATCACTAGCTCATCGTAGAGCACCGTATTGCACCCTACTGACCGGCCACATAGTCGACTTGGCACTTTGTTGACTGGTTAAATTGTCACCTGGTTTTTGGGTCCCACCTCTCAGTTGGCGGAGCAAAGAAATCAGTTAAACAAAACTTTACGCAGGCGCCACACGAATCCAACCCTTGCGCCCGAACCTCCCTGGCTGTGTATGTGAGTGCATGCACGTGTCCTCCCTCGGCCTTCCAACAAAGAGTGTACATCGGCTATAAAACAAAGAGTGTAGTAGTACATGATGTACATCTACACTTCCAATACATTTAGCCTTTAATCTAAATCGATATTGATTGACTAATGCACCAACTTGTGCTGTAGGTATAGGCTACATGTCTATCCTTAATTACAGCATGCAACGGCCTTCATTTAATATAATCTTCTTATCTCAATGGTCGCATGCACACATAAGTCTGCTACTTTTGGGCATTAATTATACCCTAGTCAATGTGTAAATCTCTAAATGTACAGTCTTTCACGAACGTAGGGAGTAGGTTGAGCACTTGAGCGTGAGGGTGTGTGTTGCATCGTGTGCTATGTGCCGCATGGGTGCGTGAGTGTTGCGTGCGTCCATGTGGAGTATGTGTGAGTGTTGCATGTTGCATGCATGCATGGGGCTTACTCCCTCCCATTGACATGTTCATATTTCAAACTTCCTCTGTTCCCTCCATATGGTGATACTCCCTCTGTTCCCAAATACTCGAGTACAGAGTAAAAGCCTCCCTCTGTTCCCAAATACGGAGTATTTGTCTTTCTACAGATTTCAATGAGTGACTAGGTACGGAGCAAAATGAGTGAAGTGAGCGTAGAGGCATAGGGATACTGTAGAAAGGTAATCCTCGCGATCCATCATTCCCCATCTCGGTCAAAGAGAACTATTCAACTAGTCTTCACAGTGAAGTGACAATACACGCTGCAGCAGATGGGACATGTAATTAATAAGCTGAACCAGTGTGTTGGAGTTACTAAATCAGCCTTACCCAGTACTGCCATCATGTTTGCCAGTAGAGCATGCTTCCGCAAATACGTCTACGCACCTGTGTCCTCCATTAACTAACATATGGGCCCTCTTGTGGTAGACCCACATGTCATCGGTGTAACTATTTACACTCCGGAGGACGGTGCCTATGTAGTAGTACTAGTAGAATTGATATTTAATGCACTTTCTTCCCCGTCTTCCACTCTTCTTCCTCCTCTCTTCTTCTTCCTCCTCTCTTCCCCATCGTTGGCCGCACATCATTTACCCCCGCTCACTGCTCGCCCGCCGCGCCATCTTCCTTGGTAGCTCGCGCGTACCATATCCCTCGCTCACTGCTCGGCCACACGAGGAGAAGCTTCTTCGCTCGCCTGCCCGAATCCACTCCCCGCTGGCTCGCAGGCACCGAAAACCCCAATGGCAGAACCGACTGACACGCAGAGCCGCGATTGGAATTCCCTCCCCGATGTTCTCTGGAGCAGATCTGTAGTCGTATGGACCTACTCAGCACCGTCCGTCTGGCCGCATGCTCGGTGTTCTTTGTACCGTCTACTCGTCTGCAACCGGCCGCTCTTTTCAAGACACCCTGCTTGCTGATGCCCGATCCTCGCAGGTGTCCCAGACACCGACTTGACGATCCTACGGAGGTTGTCGTGGTGCCCCTCGACATGCTACCACTACCCGTCCACCTGTCCTTCATGCGCGGCCACTACTGGGCGGGCATGAAGGCCAACTGGATCGTCCTCATCCACCACACCGGTAGTCCGTGCGTCTGAAGGAAATATGCCCTAGAGGCAATAATAAAGTTATTATTTATTTCCTTATTTCATGATAAATGTTTATTATTCATGCTAGAATTGTATTAACCGGAAACATGATACATGTGTGAATACATAGACAAACATATAGTCACTAGTATGCCTCTACTTGACTAGCTCATTAATCAAAGATGGTTATGTTTCCTAACCATAGACATGTGTTGTCATTTGATTAACGGGATCACATCATTAGGAGAATGATGTGATTGACATGACCCATTCCGTTAGCCTAGCACTTGATCGTTTAGTATGTTGCTATTGCTTTCTTCATGACTTATACATGTTCCTGTAACTATGAGATTATGCAACTCCTGTTTACCGGAGGAACACTTTGGGTGCTACCAAACGTCACAACGTAACTGGGTGATTATAAAGGAGTACTACAGGTGTCTCCAAAGGTACATGTTGGGTTGGCGTATTTCGAGATTAGGTTTTGTCACTCCGATTGTCGGAGAGGTATCTCTGGGCCCTCTCGGTAATGCACATCACTATAAGCCTTGCAAGCAATGTGACTAATGAGTTAGTTGCGGAATGATGCATTACGTAACGAGTAAAGAGACTTGCCGGTAACGAGATTGAACTAGGTATTGGATACCGACGGTCGAATCTCGGGCAAGTAACATACCGATGACAAAGGGAACAACGTATGTTGTTATGCGGTTTGACCGATAAAGATCTTCGTAGAATATGTAGGAGCCAATATGGGCATCCAGGTTCTGCTATTGGTTATTGACCAAGAATAGTTCTAGGTCATGTCTACATAGTTCTCGAACCCGTAGCGTCCGCACACTTAAGGTTTCGATGACAGTTATATTATGAGTTATGAGTTTTGATGTACCGAAGGAGTTCGGAGTCCCGGATGAGATCGGGACATGACGAGGAGTCTCAAAATGGTCAAGACGTAAAGATCGATATATTGGACGACTATATTCGGACTTCGGAAAGGTTCCGAGTGATTCGGGTATTTTTCGGAGTACCGGAGAGTTACGGGAATTCGCCAGGGAGTATATGGGCCTTATTGGGCCATACGGGAATAGAGTTGAGAGGCCGAAAGGAAGGAGGTGCGCCAGCCCCCTCTGTCCGAATTGGACATGGGGTGCAGCCCCTTTTCCTTCCCCCTCTCCCCTCTTTCCTTCTCTCCTACTCCAACAAGGAAGGGGGGAGTCCTACTCCCGATGGGAGGAGGACTCCTGCCTGGCGCGCGCCCTCCTGGCGGCCGACCCCCTCCCCCTGGCTCCTTTATATACGGGGGCAGGGGGGCACCTCTAGGCACAACAACACAAGTTGATCTACGGATCGTTCCTTAGCCGTGTGCGGTGCCCCCCTCCACCATATTCCACCTCCGGTCACATCGTCGCGGAGTTTAGGCGAAGCCCTGCGCCGGTAGAGCATCATCATCGTCACCACGCCGTCATGCTAACGGAACTCATCCCCGACACTTTGCTGGATCGGAGTCGGGGATCGTCATCGAGCTGACGTCGTGTGCTGAACTCGGAGGTGCCGTACGTTCGGTACTTGGATCGTCGGATTGTGAAGACGTACGACTACATCAACCGCGTTGTCATAACGCTTCCGCTTACGGTCTACGAGGGTACGTGGACAACACTCTCTCCTCTCGTTGCTATGCATCACCATGATCTTGCGTGTACGTAGGAAATTTTTTGAAATTACTACGTTCCCCAACAGTGGTATCAGAGCCTAGGTTTTATGCGTTGATGTTATATGCACGAGTAGAACACAAGTGAGTTGTGGGCGATACAAGTCATACTGCTTACCAGCATGTCATACTTTGGTTCGGCGGTATTGTTGGATGAAGCGGCCCGGACCGACATTACGCGTACGCTTACGCGAGACTGGTTTTACCGCCGTGCTTTGCACACAGGTGACTAGCGGGTGTCTGTTTCTCCAACTTTAGTTGAACCGAGTGTGGCTACGCCCGGTCCTTGCGAAGGTTAAAACAGCACTAACTTGACGAACTATCATTGTGGTTTTGATGCGTAGGTAAGAACGGTTCTTGCTCAGCCCGTAGCAGCCACGTAAAATTTGCAACAACAAAGTAGAGGACGTCTAACTTGTTTTGCAGGGCATGTTGTGATGTGATATGGTCAAGACGTGATGAGATATAAGTTTTTGTATGAGATGATCATGTTTTGTTGAAGTTATCGGCAACTGGCAGAAGCCCTATGGTTGTCTCTTTGTTGCATAAGATGCAAGTGCCAAATAATTGCTTTACTTTATCGCTATGCGATAGCAATAGTTGCAAGAGCAATAGTTGGCGAGACGACCATGTGACGACACATTGATATAAATCAAGATGATGAAGATCATGGTGTCGTGCTGGTAACGATAGAGATCATGACAGTACTTTGGAGATGGAGATCAAAGGCGCGAGATGATCATGGCCATATCATGTCACATATTTTGATTGCATATGATGTTTATCTGTTATACATCTTATTCTGTTTTGTTTGACGGTAGCATTATAAGATGATCTCTCACTAATTATCAAGAAGTGTTCTCCCTGAGTATGCACCGTTGCGAAAGTTCTTCGTGCTGAGACACCACGTGATGATCGGGTGTGATAGGCTCTACGTTCAAATACAACGGGTGCAAAACAGTTGCACACGCGGAATACTCAGGTTAAACTTGACGAGCCTAGCATATACAGATATGGCCTCGGAACACGGAGACCGAAAGGTCGAGCGTGAATCATATAGTAGATATGATCAACATATTGATGTTCACCATTGAAACTACTCCATCTCACGTGATGATCGGACATGGTGTAGTTGATATGGATCACGTAATCACTTAGAGGATTAGAGGGATGTCTTTCTAAGTGGGAGTTCTTAAGTAATATGATTAATTGAACTTAAATTTATCATGAACTTAGTCCTGGTAGTATTTTGCAAATTATGTTGTAGATCAATAGCTTGCGTTGTTGCTTTCATATGTTTATTTTGATATGTTCCTAGAGAAAATTGTGTTGAAAGATGTTAGTAGCAATGATGCAGATTGGATCCGTGATCTGAGGTTTATCCTCATTGCTGCACAGAAGAATTATGTCCTTAATGCACCGCTAGGTGACAGACCTATTGCAGGAGCAGATGCAGACGTTATGAACGTTTGGCTAGCTCAATATGATGACTACTTGATAGTTTAGTGCACCATGCTTAACGGCTTAGAATCGGGACTTCAAAGACGTTTTGAACGTCATGGACCATATGAGATGTTCCAGGAATTGAAGTTAATATTTCAAGCAAATACCCGAGTTGAGAGATATGAAGTCTCCAACAAGTTCTATAGCTAAAAGATGGAGGAGAATCGCTCAACTAGTGAGCATGTGCTCAGATTGTCTGGGTACTTCAATCACTTGAATCAAGTGGGAGTTAATCTTCCAGAT
The DNA here is from genome assembly GCF_018294505.1 of Triticum aestivum. Lineage (NCBI taxonomy): Eukaryota > Viridiplantae > Streptophyta > Magnoliopsida > Poales > Poaceae > Triticum > Triticum aestivum. The sequence continues at coordinate 553,920,450 of NC_057807.1, forward strand.
AAGATAGTGATTGACAGAATTCTCTAGTCACCATCACCAAGTTAGTAGAACTTCGTGATGAACTATAGTATGCAAGGGATGACGAAAACGATTCCCGAGCTCTTCGTGATGTTGAAATCGACGAAGGTAGAAATCAAGAAAGAGCATCAAGTGTTGATGATTGACAAGATCACTAGTTTCAAGAAAAGGGCAAAGGGAAAGAAAGGGAAACTTCAAGTAGAATGGCAAACAAGTTGTCACTCCCGTGAAGAAGCCCAAAGCTGGACCTAAGCCTGAAACTGAGTGCTTCTACTGCAAAGGAAATGGTCACTGGAAGTGGAACTACTCCAAATATTTGGTGGATAAGAAGGATGGCAAAGTGAACAAGGGTATATTTGATATACAGGTTATTGATGTGTGCCTTACTAGTGTTTATAGTAGCCCCTGAGTATTTGATACTTGTTCGGTTACTAAGATTAGTAACTCGAAACAGGAGTTACAGAATAAACAAAGACTAGTTGAGGGGAAGTGACGATGAGTGTTGGAAATAGTTCCAAGATTGATATGATCATCATATCACACTCCCTATACTTTCGGGATTAGTGTTAAACCTAAATAAATGTTATTTAGCGTTTGCGTTGAGCATGAATATGATTTGATCATGTTTATTGCGATACGGTTATTCATTTAAAGTTAAAGAATAATTGTTATTCTGTTTACATGAATAAGACCTTCAATGGTTATACACCCAATGAAAATAGTTTGTTGGATCTCGATCGTAGTGATACACATATTCATAATATTGATGCCAAAAGATGCAAAGTTAATAATGATAGTGCAACTTATTTGTGGCACTGCCGTTTGGGTCATATCGGTGTAAAGCGCATGAAGAAACTCCATAAAGATGGATTTTCGGAATCACTTGGTTATGAATCATTTGATGCTTGCGAACCGTGCCTTTTGGGCAAGATGACTAAAACTCCGTTCTCCGGAACAATGGAACAAGCTACTGACTTATTGGAAATAATACATACCGATGTATGCGATCCAATGAGTGTTGATGCTCGTGGCAAGTATCGTTATTTTCTGACCTTCACAAGATGATTTGAGCAGATATGGGTATATCTACTTGATGAAACATAAGTCTGAAATAGTTGAAAGGTTCAAAGAATTTCAGAGTGAAGCGGAAAAATCATCGTAACAAGAAAATAAAGTTTCTGCGATCTGATCGCGGAGACGAACATTTGAGTTACGAGTTTGGTCTTCAATTAAAACAATTTTGAATAGTTTCACAGCTCACGCCACCTGGAACACCACAACGTTATGGTGTGTCCGAACGTCGTAACCGCACTTTATTGGATATGGTGCGATCTATGATGTCTCTTACTGATTTACCACTATTGTTTTTGGGTTATGCATTAGAGACAGCTGCATTCACGTTAAAAGGGCACCATCTAAATCCGTTGAGACAACACCGTATGAACTATGGTTTAGCAGTAAACCTAAGCTGTCATTTCTAAAAGTTTGGAGTTGCGATGCTTATATGAAAAAGGTTTTCAACCTGATAAGCTCGAACCCAAATCGGAGAAGTGCGTCTTCATAGAATACCCAAAGGAAACTGTTGGGTACTCCTTCTATCACAGATCCAAAGGCAAAACATTTGTTGCTAAGAATGGATCCTTTCTAGAGAAGGAGTTTCTCTCGAAAGAAGTGAGTGGGAGGAAAGTAGAACTTGATGAGGTAACTATATCTACTCCCTTGTTGGAAAGTAGTTTATCACAGAAATCAGTTCCAGTGATTCCTACACCAATTAGTGAGGAAGTTAATGATGATGATCATGAAACTTCAGATCAAGTTACTACCAAACCTCGTAGGTCTTCCAGAGTAAGATCCGCACCAGAGTGGTGCAGTAATCATGTTCTGGAAGTCATGTTACTAGACCATGATGAACCTGCGAACTATGAGGAAGCGATGATGAGCCCAGATTCCACGAAATGGCTTGAGGCCATAAAATCTGAGATATGATCCATGTATGAGAACAAAGTATGGACTTTGATTGACTTGCTCGATGATCAGCAAGCCATGTTAAATAAATGGATCTTCAAGAGGAAGACGGACACTGATAGTAGTGTTACTATCTACTAAGCTCGACTTGTTGCGAAAGGTTTTCAACAAGTTCAAGGTGTTGAATACGATGAGATTTTTTCACTCGTATCGATGCTTAAGTCTGTCTGAATCATGTTAGCAATTGCCACATTTTATGAAATCTGGCAAAAGGATGTCAAAACTGCATTCCTTAATGGTTTTCTTAAACGAGAGTTGTATATGATACAACCAGAAGTTTTTGTCGATCTGAAAGGTGCTAACAAAATGTGCAAGCTCCAGCGATCCATCAATGGACTGGTGCAAGCATCTCAGAGTTGGAATATACGCTTTGATAAGTTGATCAAAGCATATAGTTTTTGTACAGACTTACGGTGAAGCCTGTATTTACAAGAAAGTGAGTGGGAGCACTACAACATTTCTGATAAGTATATGTGAATGACATATTGTTGATCGGAAATAATGTAGAATTATTCTGCAAAGCATAAAGAAGTGTTTGAAAGGAGATTTTTCAAAGAAAAACCTCGGCAAAGCTACTTACATATTGAGCATCAAGATCTATTGAGATAGATCAAGACGCTTGATAAGATTTTCAATGAGTACATACCTTGACAAGATTTTGAAGTAGTTCAAAATGGAACAGTCAAAGAGAGAGTTCTTGCCTGTGTTGCAAAGGTACGAAATTGAGTAAGACTCAAATCCCGACCACAGCAGAAAATAGAAAGAGAATGAAAGTCATTCCCTATGCCTCAGCATAGGTTCTATAAAGTATGCTATGCTATGTACCAGACCTATTGTATACCTTGCTCTGAATTTGGCAAGGGAGTACAATAGTGATCTAGGAGTAGATCACTGGACATTGGTCAAGAATATCCTTAGTGAGGACTAAGTAAATATTTCTCGATTATGGAGGTGATAAAGGAGCCCGTAGTAAAGAGTTACATCGGTGCAAGCTTTTACACCGATCCAGATGACTCTAAGTCTCAATCTGGATACATATTGAAAGTGGGAGCAATTAGCTAGAGTAGCTCCGTGCAGAGCATTGTAGACATAGAATATTTGCAAAATACATACGGCTCTGAATGTGACAGACCCGTTGACTAAGCTTCTCTCACGAGCAAAACATGATCACACCTTAGTACTCTTTGGGTGTTAATCACATAAGCGATGTGAACTAGATTATTGACTCTAGTAAACCCTTTGGGTGTTGGTCACATGACGATGTGAACTATGGGTGTTAATCATATACAGATATGAATATTGATGTTAAATCACATGGCGATGTGAACTAGATTATTGACTCTAGTGCAAGTGGGAGACTGAAGGAAATATGCCCTAGAGGCAATAATAAAGTTATTATTTATTTCCTTATTTCATGATAAATGTTTATTATTCATGCTAGAATTGTATTAACCGGAAACATAATACATGTGTGAATACATAGACAAACATAGTGTCACTAGTATGCCTCTACTTGACTAGCTCATTAATCAAAGATGGTTATGTTTCCTAACCATAGACATGTGTTGTCATTTGATTAATGGGATCACATCATTAGGAGAATGATGTGATTGACATGACCCATTCCGTTAGCCTAGCACTTGATCGTTTAGTATGTTGCTATTGCTTTCTTCATGACTTATACATGTTCCTATAACTATGAGATTATGCAACTCCCGTTTACCGGAGGAACACTTTGGGTGCTACCAAACGTCACAACGTAACTGGGTGATTATAAAGGAGTACTACAGGTGTCTCCGAAGGTACATGTTGGGTTGGCGTATTTCGAGATTAGGTTTTGTCACTCCGATTGTCGGAGAGGTATCTCTGGGCCCTCTCGGTAATGCACATCACTATAAGCCTTGCAAGCAATGTGGCTAATGAGTTAGTTACGGGATGATGCATTACGTAACGAGTAAAGAGACTTGCCGGTAACGAGATTGAACTAGGTATTGGATACCGATGATCGAATCTCGGGCAAGTAACATACCGATGACAAAGGGAACAAAGTATGTTGTTATGCGGTTTGACCGATAAAGATCTTCGTAGAATATGTAGGAGCCAATATGGGCATCCAGGTTCCGCTATTGGTTATTGACCAAGAATAGTTCTAGGTCATGTCTACATAGTTCTCGAACCCGTAGGGTCCGCACGCTTAAGGTTTCGATGACAGTTATATTATGAGTTTATGAGTTTTGATGTACCGAAGGAGTTCGGAGTCCCGGATGAGATCGGGGACATGACGAGGAGTCTCGAAATGGTCGAGACGTAAAGATCGATATATTGGACGACTATATTCGGACTTCGGAAAGGTTCCGAGTGATTCGGGTATTTTTCGGAGTACCGGAGAGTTACGGGAATTCGCCGGGGAGTATATGGGCCTTATTGGGCCATACGGGAATAGAGGAGAGAGGCCGAAAGGAAGGAGGTGCGCAGCCCCCCTCTGGTCCGAATTGAACAAGGGGTGCAGCCCCCTTTTCCTTCCCCCTCTCCCCCTCTTTCCTTCTCTCCTACTCCAACAAGGAAGGGGGGATTCCTACTCCCGGTGGGAGGAGGACTCCTCCTGGCGCGCCCCTCCTGGCCGGCCGACCCCCTCCCCCTGGCTCCTTTATATACGGGGGCAGGGGGCACCTCTAGGCACAACAACACAAGTTGATCTACGGATCGTTCCTTAGCCGTGTGCGGTGCCCCCCTCCACCATATTCCACCTCGGTCATTTCGTCGCGGAGTTTAGGCGAAGCCCTGCGCCGGTAGAGCATCATCATCGTCACCACGCCGTCGTGCTGACGGAACTCATCCCTGACACTTTGTTGGATCGGAGTCCAGGGATCGTCATCGAGCTGAACGTGTGCTGAACTCGAAGGTGCCGTACGTTCGGTACTTAGATCGGTCGGATCGTGAAGACGTACGACTACATCAACCGCGTTGTCATAACGCTTCCTCTTACGGTCTACGAGGTACATGGACAACACTCTCTCCTCTCATTGCTATGCCATCACCATGATCTTGCGTGTACGTAGGAATTTTTTTGAAATCACTACGTTCCCCAACATATAGTGCATGATGGCATCGTTTACGCGGTCGACGCATAGATTGGCTGCCTATACTGGTGGAATCTATCGTCGTGTAATTGTTCTATCTCATCTCATCTTTACCTTTTGAATGTGACTGCTTGTTCATTTGTTACAAATTTAGAATGCATAGCATGTCTATAACCACATCATTGCTATATGTTCCTTTCATTTCCTAGATTTTTATGACCACACATGTTATTGTTAGAGTTGATATGAGAACAATTGGCATCTAATAATGGTTAGAATACATATTATGAGCATAACATCATGATTGCTATATGTTACTCTCGTTTACTAGATTTTTATAACAACGCATGTTATTGCTTAGAGTTGATATGAGAATAGTAGTAGTAAGTGCTATGGTAGAATATGAGTAGGCGCTGTCGTAGCTATTTTCCTCTCATTGTTACATGATGTTTGAACCATGACATGTTGCTAGAATATGAAAGCCATTGGCTTATTTTTTTAACTTGGGGTATGATTATGACCACGGCATTGCAATTCTCTGTCTATGATATGTGTCACTGTTATAATAATCTTAATTCCACACATACTCTAAACATGCTTGTTTATTTTTGTCCTTTTGGTCTCCAATTTGAATTGTTGCAGCAGACGCAAATGCGCTGGCCTTCATGATTCCAGGACTTGGAATCATACCAGCCGATTGGTGCTGGTTTATCGCTCGTTCAGCTGACGGCGGTCATTTGATGCTCATTCGCACATACCAAATTGACCAAACCATTACATCAAACCACATGCAGTACAATGCGTGGGGCGTTCGTGACATTGATGGCTATGGCTGCTTCGTGTTCGAGAAAGATCCCAGCTCCGTTGGGCCAGGCGTATTCAACTGGAGGCGGGTTTACAGCCTCGGCAACCACTCCTTGTTCCTCGGGCTCAATTATCCGATCATCCAACCAATCATCAATCATATCACCGGCGATGATTACTGTGCTATGCAACTTCCAATCGCAAAGGGGGGCTGTGTTTACACATCATACCATGGGTTTCATGAATCACCATTTCTAGAGATTCGTCGACACAGCTTGTTGCCAGGTAATCTTCAGTGTGTGAAAGGCATCAAGCTTCCATGCGATGGATGGCTTTTGCAAACCCGACATGCGGCGATGTGGTTCATGCCAACAGCAAATATGCACAACTTGATTCGTGCTGATATCTAGACTGAGCCATGTATTATGCTGCTGTAGCACGACCCTCTTTTGTTGGATATTATGTACCATTGTTAGTTTGAAGCACTCCTCTGGTTTGAAGGATAGATACCTTCCTGGGATCAAGTGCATCCTAACTCACCTGCGTAGGATGTACTGATAATGATGATGGAGATGTTGTGCAGAAGCCATATATATACATATATATCAGTTAGGCTTCAAGTGCGTACTTGTTAGTTAAACCTATTTATAAATTGTGACACTAAATACGACTAGTAAGTAGTACAGTAGCAGTACTAGTATACGTCGGTCAAATTATTCATCATGTCCACACATTGAATTGACGTGACAACACGCTGCGCGTAAGGTGACACAAGAATCCCGGTGGCGTGTTCGGGTATTCCGGACTTCAGATTTGGAGTACCACTTATCTGTCGAAATCTTCTTTTTTCGAAACGGAGGCAAAAGATTTGCCTCATCCATTAAATAAGAGGAGAATAGATTTTAGAGTTTTTACAAGCGCCCTTGCAAAACAGCATGGCAATTACTCTCGTACAACTGTCGAAGAAGCGCGAGTTTTTACTCTGTCGAAATCTTTCATCATTCACTTAGAACAGTCGATTGGTCATATATTGAGTACCATATAACTGGAATTACCGATGCAAGTCGAAGAAGGATTGGCCGGTGTTGCCGGCTGGCGTCAAGTTCGATCCCACGGATCAGGAGCTGATCGAGCACCTTGAGGCCAAAGTGAGTGTTGACAACGCGAGATTTCGGTCTCTCATTGATTTGTTCATACCAACCATCGATAGCGAGCACCGCATATGCTACACCCAACCTGAGAAACTTCCAGGTAAGACACCGATCGGCCGTCTACTTGCACAAACATATTCCTTTGTTTATAGCTCTTTTTTTCTTTTTAGACGCAGACCTGGTGAAACAATTACAATTTGACAATTAATAAAAAGTGAAACAAGTGACTGCAACATGCCAAAGATGTTACGAAAATGCCAACTAGGTACACTAAAACTTGTATTCCACAATACTGCAGGTATCACACTGAGTGGCCTAAGGAAGCATTTCTTCTAGCGCAATTCCAGGGCGTTCAAAAGGGGCACATGGACGCGTCGCAAGATACAGTCGGAGTGCAGCACGCACGCGATGTGGCACAAGACCGGCAATACCTTGCATGTGATGGTCAACGACCGGCAGACGGGCAGCAAAAAAGGTTCTGGTGCTGCACACCAACAAGAACTTCGACCAGCAGAGGACCAACTGGGTGATGCACCAGTACCACATCGGGGACCTGGAGCAAGAGAAGGAGCGGGAGCTGGTCCTCTGCAAGATTTTCTACCAGACGAACACTAGGGCCAGGAGTAGTTTGGTATTGGTAGTTGTACTACCTTGTCGTCCGCAAGTTGGTATGGTTGTTAACGATCTTTTGGTATGAACTTGCATTTGCTTCCAACCATCATGCCAAGGGTCGACGTGGATATAAAGCTGAATCATTTGTTTCGAAATGAATTCTCAGGCACCTGATTTTTATTTGATGGGTAGCATAAGCACCCGCCGTTCGAATTCCCAGTTCTGCAATTTTTTTTGAAACAAGTGCATGCACTTATTATCATGATAAAGAAACAATATCCATGGTGCATCCCAGTTATCAGTCTGTGCTTGCAGAATTCTCTCGTTTATTGAGTACGTATATTGTTTTTCAGGTCGAGCAAGTTTCAACTGGGCTGTAGACTGACCAGGGTTGGTTTTGTTTTTAACAGGCCCAGCCCATGACGACAACGGGGCACAAAGATCCAGCAGGTATCTACTAGCCTCTAGCCCGCCAGCGTTAGTTATATTTTGTCTTACAACATCCGCAGGCAGTTTTGTTACTGAATCAAACACACAGCCCAGTTCTATTTTCCTCTTGAAACGCATGTCCTACATCCGTTTTCTAATCTCTACCTATAGTTTTACTAGTTCATATACACGTATCATTATATTGAAAACACATAAAATTCCCTTTTCATATTTACATCCTTATTTTTGTTGTTTTTTCCCACCCAGCGCTGATTTTTTTACCACTGGTTTTCCCTTAAACCAACTCAATTGTCCCACGTCTTATTTGCTTACAAAAACAAAACGATTTTTTTGGCAAATCAATAAGTTCTTAAAAAAATGTTTATCATTTCGGGATTACAACAGTTTGGACTCCACCAAAATATGCAAAATAAGGTTGAACTTTTTGACCGTGGTCCTGGGCAAAAAATGGGCTGTAATAAATTACTTAAGAATTAGCAAATGGGCTGCAAATTATAAAAAATAGCAAATGGGCTGCAAATTGTAAAAAATAGCAAATGGGCTTTATGTTGTCTGCCACAGATTTGGAGGCTGACTTGTGGGCCTACTAAGTTCATGCGTACACAAGGTTTCTTAAAAAAGAAACTTAGTCAACAATCGACTCTACCAGCGTCAGACCGTTAGATGTCAATCAAACGGCAATCGTTTTTCTTCAGTATCTGATCTTCCTGCCCTAGCCGCCCAAACCAGCGCCGTCGGAACCGCCTGCTCCCGCCTCCCGTGGCCGGCAGTGCTGCCGGGCAGGCCTCACGGCCCCATCATACTCGCATCCCTGGCCTGTCTATCCCTCTACTCACCCACACCTCCTGTTATTTTCCGACGACGGCAGCCGAACCAGTCAACCCTCGTACTCTCCACCGCGTGGGCTGCCACTGCCGTGTCTTTGCCGGCTCCCTGTCATTCCCTTCGTAGGCCTCGCAGTCGTCCACCGCCTTGGTGCTCTCGGCGTGGCGTGGTCAATGATGTCCATCCAACGGCCGTAGTTCTTCTTCAACCTCTGGTCTTCTTGCCCCAGCCGCCCAAAGCAGCGCCGGTCGTGCCGCATGCTCCTGCCTCCCGTAGCCGGCTGTGCTGCCGCGGAGGCCTCACCGTCCCCATACTACTCCCACCGCTGGCCAGGCCATCCCTCCACTCACCCACTCCCCCTATTATTTTGCAGCGACGGCAGCCTCACACCGCAGCCGAACCAGTGAACCCTCGTACTCCTCTCCGTGTGGACATCCACTACCGCGTCTTCCCCAGCTCCACGTCGTCCCCTTCCTAGGCCTCGGCGTCGTCCACCGCCCTGGTGCTCTCGACGTGGCGTGGTCAATGTGGTGAACGGCCGACTTCCATCGGAAGAGTACTGTATGTGGAGAGGCTGACAGCTGGGTCCACGGCAGCCGCAAGGAAGTGCCTCCTTATTACGCGCAAAATAATTATTCCTCCACCTGACAGCAGGGACCCACCGGACGGGCCACCAGTATTTCACGGAAAAACATTTCCCCCCTGACTGCTGTGACCCACCGGACGGGCCACAGTATTTCGCGAAAAAAACGTTTGCCCCTGACTGCTGGGACCCACCGGACGGACCACCGTATTTCGCGAAAAAAACATCCCCCCCGCTGTCAGCTCGGACCCACCGGAAGTGCCTCCTTATTACGCACAGAAAAATGAATACTCCCCCTACTAGCTAGGACCCACCATGGTGGGAGGCTGACTTGTGGGCCTACTAAGTTGACGGGGATAGAGGGCTTTGTCAACTTAGTCAATATGAACGATTCTAGCTCCATTGATCGTGCGATGTCCATTCAATGGTCGTCGTGCTTCTTCAATCTCTACTCTTCCTACTCCAGCCGCTCAAACAAGCGCCGGCGGGACTGCCTGCTCCCTCCTCCCCGTGGCCGGCTGTGCTACCGCGCAGGCCTCATCGCCCCACCGTACTCCCATCGCTAGCCTAGCCATCCCTCTACTCACCCACACGGCCACACCTGCTGTTATTCTCCGGCGAGGGCAGACGAACCAGTAAACCCTTGTACAGTTGTACTCCCCTCCGCGTGGGAAACAACTACCGAGTCTTCCCTGCCTCCGTGTCGTTCCCTTCCTAGGCATCGCTGTCGTCCATCGCCCTAGTGCTCTCGGTGCGGCGTGGTCAACGTGGTCAAGGAACGGCTTCCATCGGATGTCGACTGTACGTGGAGAGGCTGACAGCTGGGTCCACGGCCACAGCAAGGAAGTGCCTCGTTATTATGCGCAAAATAATTATTCCTCCACCTGACATCTGGGACCCACCGGAAGGGCCTCTGTATTTCACGAAAAAGACATGCGCCCAGCTGACATGTCGGACCCACTAGCTATCTTCACACGCAAGGAAGTGCCTCCTTATTACGCACAAAAAAATGAATACTCCCCCTGCCAGCTGGAACCCAGCATAGTGGGAGGCTGACTTGTGGGCCTACCAAGTTGACGGGGACGGAGGGCTTTGTCAACTTAGTCAATATGAACGATTCTAGCTCCTGTTACCGTACGATGTTCATCCAACGGCCGTAGTGCTTCTTCAACCTCTGGTCTACTTGCTCCAGCCGCCCAAACCAGCGCCGGTCGTGCCGCGTGCTCCTGCCTCCCGTGGCCGGCTGTGATGTCGCAGAGGCCTCACCGCCCCCTACTACTCCCACCGCTGTCCAGGCCATCCCTCTACTCACCCACACCCCCTGTTATTCTGCGACGACAGCAGCCTCACACCGCAGCCGAACTAGTGAATCCTTGTACTCCTCTTCGTGTGGGCATCCACTGCTACGTCTTCCCCGGCTCCGAGTCGTCCCCTTCCTAGGACTCATCATCGTCCACCGCTGTGGTGCTCTCGGCGCGGCATGGTCAACGTGGTCAAGGAACGACTTCCATCGGACGTGGAATGTACGTGGAGAGGCTGACAGCTGGGTCCACGGCCGCCACAAGGAAGTGCCTCCTTATTACGTGCAAAATAATGATTTCTCCACCTGACAGCGGGGACCCACTGAACAGGCCACCGTATTTCGTGAAAAAAACGATTCGCCCCCTGACTGCTGGGACCCACCAGCTACATCTTCGCACGCAAGGAAGTGCGTCCGGGCAAAAAAAATGATTCGCCCCCATGACTGCTGGGACCCACCAGCTACATCTTTGCATGCAAGGAAGTGCCTGACAGTCGGGACCCACCTGGTCGAAGCGTACGTAGCGTTGTCATTCTGGTCGCGAACGTATACGTACATACTGGTCGATGTAGAGGCGCGCACGTGTCGTAGATGTAGAGGCGCGCACGTGTCATAGTAGAGGCGCGCACGTAGCATGTACACGTACGTACAGCGGCCAGGGTGCAAGAAAGAAAATACGGCCACATACGTACATACGGGAAGGGTCTCTAGCGCCTATCATGCATACGTACATGGCTGGGTCGGAACGGCGAAACAGCGTCTTCGTCGTGTTCAAGGGAGCCAACCGGCTGGGTCGGAACAGAATGCGTGGTCGTGTTCATCGGGAGGGCTTGGGCGGAACATGCGATGGAAACGAGGCCTGGCATACCGCACAACGGAGGAAATGGCCTTGTGTTCGACCCGCCATGTTCGAAACGGGGTCCAGTTGATCGGGAGGGGCCTGGCGTACTGCAAGACGGAGGAAACAGACCTCCTACGGTCGAAACGGGGGTCCTGTTGATCGGGAGGGGTGTGGCGTACCGCAAAACGGACGAAACGGACTTGTGTTGGAGCGCTACGGTCGAAACGGGGGTCCTATTCATCAGGAGGGGTGTGGCATACCGCAAAACGGACGAAACGGACTTGTGTTGGAGCGCTACGGTCGAAATGGGGGGGGGGGAGGGGTGTGGCGTACCGCAAAATGGGACTCCACTGGATACTGTTCATCTCCACCGTCGACCTCCTCCAGCCTCCACGGGCTACCGTCGACCTCCTCCAGCCTCCACGGGCTCCTGTTCATCCAGCCTCCACCGTGCGCTACTCCATCGGCTACTGTTCAACCACCCCTCCACGGGCACCCCTCCACCGTCTACTGTTCATCCAGCCCTCCACACCACGGGGTCCTGTTCAACCACCCCTCCACGGCCACCCCTCCACCGTCTACTGTTCATCCAGCCCTCCACACCACGGGTTCCTGTTCATCCAGAGGCAACGCCACCGCTCACTATTCATCCAAACCCCCCCGCAACGCTCACTGTTCATCCAATCGATCGGCTTCAGTTAGCAGTAGTAGCGAAGGAATCGCTCCATCGGGTTCAGTTAACAGCAATCGATCGATCCCTCAGGTTCAGTAACGCGTAGCCTGTAGTGCAATCGCTCGGGTTTAGTTCAAGCCCAACGCCTCGCTCGGCTTCAGTTAGAGCCAACGCCTCGCACACACGCGCGTACGTACGAGAGAAACGCGCATCGCTCTGCCCCCGACCTCCCACCGTAACCGCAACTCCCCGAAATTTTCCTCCTCCTCGCTTCTACCATGGTTTTTTTCGTCATGGACGTGTTGGAAATATGCCCTAGAGGCAATAATAAAAGGATTATTATTATATTTCCTTGTTCATGATAATTGTCTTTTATTCATGCTATAATTGTATTATCCAAAAATCGTAATACACGTGTGAATACATAGACCACAATACGTCCCTAGTAAGCCTCTAGTTGACTAGCTCGTTGGTCAACAGATAGTCATGGTTTCCTGACAATGGACATTAGATGTCGTTGACAACGGGATCACATCATTAGGAGAATGATGTGATGGACAAGACCCAATCCTAAGCATAGCACAAGATCGTGTAGTTCGTTTTGCTAGAGCTTTTCCAATGTCAAGTATCTTTTCCTTAGACCATGAGATCATGTAACTCCCGGATACCGTAGAAGTGCTTTGGGTGTACCAAACGTCACAACGTAACTGGGTGACCATAAAGGTGCACTACAGGTATCTCCGAAAGTGTCTGTTGGGTTGACACGGATCGAGACTGGGATTTGTCACTCCGTATAACGGAGAGGTATCACTGGGCCCACTCGGTAGTGCATCATCATAATGAGCTCAAAGTGACCAAGTGTCTGGTCACGGGATCATGCATTACGGTACGAGTAAAGTGACTTGCCGGTAACGAGACTGAACGAGGTATTGGGATACCGACGATCGAGTCTCGGGCAAGTAACATACCGTCTGACAAAGGGAATAGTATACGGGGTTGCTTGAATCCTCGACATCGTGGTTCATACGATGAGATCATCGAGGAGTATGTGGGAGCCAACATGGGTATCCAGATCTCGCTGTTGGTTATTGACCGGAGAGCCATCTCGGTCATGTCTGCATGTCTCCCGAACCCGTAGGGTCTACACACTTAAGGTTCGGTGACGCTAGGGTTGTATGAATATGAGTATGCAGCATACCGAAAGTTGTTCGGAGTCCCGGATGAGATCCCGGACGTCACGAGGAGTTCCGGAATGGTCCGTAGGTAAATAATTATATATAGGAAGTGATGTTTCGGCCATCGGGAAAGTTTCGGGGTCACCCGGTATTGTACCGGGACCACCGGAAGGGTCCCGGGGGTCCACCGGGTGGGGCCACCTATCCCGGAGGGCCCCGTGGGCTGAAGTGGGAGGGGAACCAGCCCCTAGTGGGCTGGTGCGCCCCCCTTGGGCCCCTCTACGCCTAGGGTTGGAAACCCTAGGTGGGGGGCGCACCACTTGCCTTGGGAGGCACTCCACCCACCTGGCCGCCGCCCCCCTTGGGAGATTGCATCTCCCAGGGCTGGCGCCCCCCCTGGGGGCCTATATAAAGGAGGGCAGGGGGAGGGCAGCTGCACCCTGTGCATTGGCGCCTCCCTCCCCCTGCTACACCTTGTCCTCCTCCCGCAGCAGCTTGGCAAAGCCCTGCCGGAGTTCTGCTGCATCCACCACCACGCCGTTGTGCTGCTGGATCATCATCAACCTCTCCTTCCCCCTTGCTGGATCAAGAAGGAGGAGACGTCATCCACTCCGTATGTGTGTTGAACGCGGAGGTGCTGTCCGTTCGGCACTTCGTCATCGGTGATTTGAATCACGACGAGTACGACTCCATCGTCACCGTTCTCTCGAACGCTTCCGCACGCGATCTACAAGTGGTATGTAGATGCAATCTCTCTCCCATGACTCGTTGCTTAGATGAACTCATAGATGGATCTTGGTGAAACCGTAGGAAAAAATTTAATTTTCTGCAACGTTCCCCAACAGTGGCATCATGAGCTAGGTCTATGCGTAGTTCTCTATTGCACGAGTAGAACACAATTTTGTTGTGGGTGTAGATCTTGTCAACTTTCTTGCCGCTACTAGTCTTTTCTTGCTTCAGCGGTATTGTGGGATGAAGCGGCTCAGACCGACCTTACACGTACGCTTACGTGAGACAGGTTCCACCGACTGACATGCACTAGTTGCATAAGGTGGCTAGCGGGTGTCTGTCTCTCCTACTTTAGTTGGAGCGGATTAGATGAAAAGGGTCCTTATGAAGGGTAAATAGAAGTTGACAAAATCACGTTGTGGTTATTCGTAGGTAAGAAAACGTTCTTGCTAGAACCCAATTGCAGCCACGTAAAAGATGCAACAACAATTAGAGGACGTCTAACTTGTTTTGCAGCAATTGTCATGTGATGTGATATGGCCAGAAGTTGTGATGAATGATGAATGATATATTGTGATGTATGAGATCATGTTCATGTAATAGGAATCACGACTTGCATGTCGATGAGTATGACAACCGGCAGGAGCCATAGGAGTTGTCTTTATTTTTTGTATGACCTGCGTGTCATTGAAGAACGCCATGTAAATTACTTTACTTTATTGCTAAACGCGTTAGCCATAGAAGTAGAAGTAGTGGTTGGCGTGACAACTTCATGAAGACACAATGATGGAGATCATGATGATGGAGATCATGATGATGGAGATCATGATGATGGAGATCATGGTGTCATGCCAGTGACGAAGATGATCATGGAGCCCCGAAGATGGAGATCAAAGGAGCTATATGATATTGGCCATATCATGTCACTATTATATAATTGCATGTGATGTTTATTATGTTTTATGCATCTTGTTTACTTAGAACGACGGTAGTAAATAAGATGATCCCTTATAATAATTCCAAGAAAGTGTTCCCCCTAACTGTGCGTCGTTGCTAAAGTTCATCGTTTCGAAGCACCACGTGATGATCGGGTGTGATAGATCCTTACGTTCACATACAACGGGTGTAAGACAGTTTTACACATGCAGAATAACTTAGGGTTAACTTGACGAGCCTAGCATGTACAGACATGGCCTCGGAACACAAGAGACCGAAAGGTCGAACATGAGTCGTATGGAAGATACGATCAACATGGAGATGTTCCCGATGATGACTAGTCCGTCTCACGTGATGATCGGACACGGCCTAGTCGACTCGGATTGTGTGACACTTAGATGACTAGAGGGATGTCAATCTGAGTGGGAGTTCATTAAATGATTTGATTAGATGAACTTAATTATCATGAACTTAGTCTAAAACCTTTGCAAAATATGTCTTGTAGATCAAATGGCCAACGCTCATGTCAACATGAACTTCAACGCGTTCCTAGAGAAAACCAAGCTGAAAGATGATGGCAGCAACTATTCGGACTAGGTCCGGAACCTGAAGATCGTCCTCATAGCAGCCAAGAAAGATTATGTCCTAGATGCACCGCTAGTTGAAGCACCCATCCCAGAGAACCAAGACGTTATGAACACTTGGCAATCACGTGCTGATGATTACTCCCTCATTCAGTGCGGCATGCTTTACAGCTTAGAACCGGGGCTCCAAAAGCGTTTTGAGCGACACGGAGCATATGAGATGTTCGAGGAGCTGAAAATGGTTTTTCAAGCTCATGCTCGGGTCGAGAGATATGAAGTCTCCGACAAGTTCTATAGTTGTAAGATGGAGGAAAACAATTCTGTCAGTGAGCACATACTCAAAATGTCTGGGTTGCACAACCGCCTGTCCCAGCTGGAGATCAACCTCCCGGACGAGGCGGTCATTGACAGAATCCTTCAGTCGCTCCCACCGAGCTACAAGAGCTTTGTGTTGAACTACAATATGCAGGGGATGGTGAAGACCATTCCTGAAGTATTTTCAATGCTGAAGTCAACAGAGGTTGAAATCAAGAAAGAACATCAAGTGTTGATGGTCAATAAGACCACTAAGTTCAAGAAGGGCAAGGGTAAGAAGAACTTCAAGAAGGACGGCAAAGATGTTGCCGCGCCCGGTAAGCCAGTTGTCGGGAAGAAGTCAAAGAATGGACCCAAGCCTGAGACTGAGTGCTTTTATTGCAAAGGGAAGGGTCACTGGAAGCGGAACTGCCCCAAATACTTAGCGGACAAGAAGGACGGCAACACCAAAGGTATATGTGATATACATGTAATTGATGTGTACCTTACCAGTACTCGTAGTAACTCCTGGGTATTTGATACCGGTGCCGTTGCTCATATTTGTAACTCACAGCAGGAGCTGCGGAATAAGCGGAGACTGGCGAAGGACGAGGTGACGATGCGCGTCGGGAATGGTTCCAAGGTCGATGTGATCGCCGTCGGCACGCTACCTCTACATTTACCTACGGGATTAGTTTTAAACCTCAATAATTGTTATTTAGTGCCAAGTTTGAGCATGAACATTGTATTTGGATCTCGTTTGATGCGAGATGGCTACTCATTTAAATCCGAGAATAATGGTTGTTCTATTTATATGAGAGATATGTTTTATGGTCATGCCCTGATGGTCAATGGTTTATTCTTAATGAATCTCGAACGTAATGTTACACATATTCATAGTGTGAATACCAAAAGATGTAAAGTTGATAACGATAGTCCCACATACTTGTGGCACTGCTGCCTTGGTCACATTGGTGTCAAGCGCATGAAGAAGCTCCATGCTGATGGACTTTTGGAGTCTCTGGATTATGAATCATTTGACACATGCGAACCATGCCTCATGGGCAAAATGACCAAGACCCCGTTCTCCGGAACAATGGTGCGAGCAACCAACTTATTGGAAATCATACATACTGATGTGTGTGGTCCAATGAGCGTTGAGGCTCGCGGAGGATATCGTTATGTTCTCACTCTCACTGATGACTTGAGTAGATATGGGTATGTCTAGTTGATGAAACACAAGTCTGAGACCTTTGAAAAGTTCAAGGAATTTCAGAATGAAGTAGAGAATCAACGTGGCCGAAAGATAAAATTCTTACGATCGAATCGTGGAGGAGAATATTTAAGTCACGAATTTGGTACACACTTAAGAAAATGTGGAATCGTTTCACAACTCACGCCGCCTGGAACACCTCAGCGTAACGGTGTGTCGAACGTCGTAATCGCACTCTATTGGATATGGTGCGATCTATGATGTCTCTTACCGATTTACCGCTATCATTTTGGGGATACGCTCTAGAGACAGCTACATTCACTTTAAATAGGGCACCGTCTAAATCCGTTGAGACGACACCGTATGAATTATGGTTTGGGAAGAAACCTAAGCTGTCATTTCTAAAAGTTTGGGGATGCGATGCTTATGTCAAGAAACTTCAACCTGAAAAGCTCGAACCCAAGTCGGAAAAATGCGTCTTCATAGGATACCCTAAGGAAACCATTGGGTATACCTTCTACCTTAGATCCGAAGGCAAGATCTTTGTTGCCAAGAACGGATCCTTTCTGGAAAAAGAGTTTCTCTCGAAAGGAGTAAGTGGGAGGAAAGTAGAACTCGATGAAGTACTACCTCTTGAACCGGAAAGTAGTGCAGCTCAGGAAAATGTTCCTCTGGTGCCTACACCGACTAGAGAGGAAATTAATGATGATGATCAAGGTACTTCGGATCAAGTTGCTACTGAACTTCGTAGGTCCACAAGGACACGTTCCACACCAGAGTGGTATGGCAACCCTGTCCTGGAAATAATGTTGTTAGACAACAGTGAACCTTCGAACTATGAAGAAGCTATGGCGGGTCCAGATTCCAACAAATGGCTTGAAGCCATGCAATCTGAGATAGAATCCATGTATGAAAACAAAGTATGGACTTTGACTGACTTGCCCGATGATCGGTGAGCGATAGAAAACAAATGGATCTTTAAGAAGAAGACGGATGCGGATGGTAATGTCACCATCCATAAAGCTCGACTTGTCGCTAAGGGTTATCGGTAAGTTCAAGGGATTAACTATGATGAGACATTCTCTCCCGTAGCGAAGCTTATGTCCGTCCGAATCATGTTAGCAATTGCCGCATACTATGATTATGATATATGGCAGATGGATGTCAAAATGGCATTCCTTAACGGTTATCTTAAGGAAGAGTTGTATATGATGCAGCCGGAAGGTTTTGTCGATCCTAAGAATGCTAACAAAGGATGCAAGCTCCAGCGATCCATTTATGGGCCGGTGCAAGCATCTCGGAGTTGGAACATTCGCTTTGATGAGATGATCAAAGCGTTTGGGTTTATGCAAACTTATGGAGAAGCCTGCGTTTACAAGAAAGTGAGTGGGAGCTCTGTAGCATTTCTCATATTATATGTAGATGACATACTTTTGATGGGAAATGATATAGAATTCTTGGACAACATTAAGGCCTACTTGAATAAGTGTTTTTCAATGAAGGACCTTGGAGAAGCTGCTTACATATTAGGCATCAAAATCTATAGGGCTAGATCGAGACGCCTCATAGGTCTTTCACAAAGCACATACCTTGATAAGATTTTGAAGAAGTTCAAAATGGATCAGTCCAAGAAAGGGTTCTTGCCTGTATTGCAAGGTGTGAGATTGAGCTCGGCTCAATGCCCGACCACGGCAAAAGATAAAGAAGAGATGAGTGTCATCCCCTATGCCTCAGCCATAGGATCTATTATGTATGCCATGCTGTGTACCAGACCTGATGTAAACCTTGCCGTAAGTTTGGTAGGAAGGTACCAAAGTAATCCCGGCAAGGAACACTGGACAGCGGTCAAGAATATCCTGAAGTACCTGAAAAGGACAAATGACATGTTTCTCGTTTATGGAGGTGACGAAGAGCTCGTCATAAAGGGTTACGTCGATGCTAGCTTCGACACAGATCTGGATGACTCTAAGTCACAAACCGGATACGTGTATATGTTGAATGGTGGGGCAGTAAGCTGGTGCAGCTGCAAGCAGAGCGTCGTGGCGGGATCTACATGTGAAGCGGAGTACATAGCAGCCTCGGAGGCAGCGCATGAAGCAATTTGGGTGAAGGAGTTCATCACGGACCTAGGAGTCATACCCAATGTGTCGGGGCCGATCAAACTCTTCTGTGACAACACTGGAGCTATTGCCCTTGCCAAGGAGCCCAGGTTTCACAAGAAGACTAGGCACATCAAGCGTCATTTCAACTCCATCCGTGAAAATGTTCAAGATGGAGACATAGATATTTGCAAAGTACATACGGATCTGAATGTCGCAGATCCGTTGACTAAACCTCTTCTGCGAGCAAAACATGATCAACACTAGAACTCTATGGGTGTTCGATTCATCACAATGTAACTAGATTATTGACTCTAGTGCAAGTGGGAGACTGTTGGAAATATGCCCTAGAGGCAATAATGAAAGGATTATTATTATATTTCCTTGTTCATGATAATTGTCTTTTATTCATGCTATAATTGTATTATCCGGAAATCGTAATACACATGTGAATACATAGACCACAATACGTCCCTAGTAAGCCTCTAGTTGACTAGCTCGTTGGTCAACAAATAGTCATGGTTTCCTGACTATGGCCATTAGATGTCGTTGACAACGGGATCACATCATTAGGAGAATGATGTGATGGACAAGACCCAATCCTAAGCATAGCACAAGATCGTGTAGTTCGTTTTGCTAGAGCTTTTCCAATGTCAAGTATCTTTTCCTTAGACCATGAGATCGTGTAACTCCTGGATACCGTAGAAGTGCTTTGGGTGTACCAAACGTCACAACGTAACTGGGTGACTATAAAGGTGCACTACAGGTATCTCTGAAAGTGTCTGTTGGGTTGACACGGATCGAGACTGGGAATTGTCACTCCATATAACGGAGAGGTATCACTGGGCCCACTCGGTAGTGCATCATCATAATGAGCTCAAAGTGACCAAGTGTCTGGTCACAGGATCATGCATTACGTTACGAGTAAAGTGACTTGCCGGTAACGAGACTGAACGAGGTATTGGGATACCGATGATCGAGTCTCGGGCAAGTAACATACCGTCTGACAAAGGGAATAGTATACGGGGTTGCTTGAATCCTCAGCATCGTGGTTCATCCGATGAGATCATCGAGGAGTATGTGGGAGCCAACATGGGTATCCAGATCCCGATGTTGGTTATTGACCGGAGAGCCGTCTCGGTCATGTCTGCATGTCTCCCGAACCCGTAGGGTCTACACACTTAAGGTTCGGTGACGCTAGGGTTGTATGAATATGAGTATGCAGCATACCGAAAGTTGTTTGGAGTCCCGGATGAGATCCCGGACGTCACGAGGAGTTCCGGAATGGTCCGTAGGTAAAGAATTATATATAAGAAGTGATTTTTCGGCCATCGGGAAAGTTTCGGGGTCACCCAGTATTGTACCGGGACCACCGGAAGGGTCTCGGGGGTCCACCGGGTGGGGCCACCTATCCCGGAGGGCCCCGTGGGCTGAAGTGGGAGGGGAACCAGCCCCTAGTGGGCTGGTGCGCCCCCCCTTGGGCCCCCCTGTGCCTAGGGTTGGAAACCCTAGGTGGGGGGCGCACCACTTTCCTTGGGGGGCACTCCACCCCCCTGGCCGCCGTCCCCCTTGGGAGATTACATCTCCTAGGGCCGGTGCCCCCCCTGGGGGCCTATATAAAGGAGGGCAGGGGGGAGGGCAGCCACACCCTATGCATTGGCGCCTCCCTCCCCCTGCTACACCTCGTCCTCCTCCCGCAGCAGCTTGGCGAAGCCATGCCAGAGTTCTGCTGCATCCACCACCACGCTGTTGTGCTACTGGATCATCATCAACCTCTCCTTCCCCCTTGCTGGATCAAGAAGGAGGAGACGTCATCCACTCCGTACGTGTGTTGAACGCGGAGGTGTTGTCCGTTCGGCACTTGGTCATCGGTGATTTGAATCACGGCGAGTACGACTCCATGATCACCGTTCTCTCGAGCGCTTCCGCACGCGATCTACAAGTGGTATGTAGATGCAATCTCTCTCCCATGACTCATTGCTTAGATGAACTCATAGATGGATCTTGGTGAAACCGTAGGAAAAATTTTAATTTTCTGCAATGTTCCCCAACAGGACGGCCCAAAGAATGTCATGCAGCTGCGTCTCCGGCCCGCCCAGGACGAAAAGCCCATTTTCTGTCATGATTTTTTGTCATAGAAGTAGGAGCCCACCACATCTATGATGATACCGGGTTTTGTCACAATTATCGTCATAGAAGTGTCATATGTATGACAAAAAAAATTCGTTCGGCCCAAAATGTCACGGATGTGTCTTTTTTTGTAGTGCATCTGCCGTGCGCCCACCACGACAAGACATGCGACTTCTCTCCTCTTTGAATACCAAGCATCTGGGGTCTCTCTTTGATGTGATTATTCATCTCTCTTTCCCCTTTTGATATGATGAAGCTTTGATGTGAGCTCTCTCCCACTTTGACATCAATTTCCAAGAAGGGTCTCCTAGAATGTGGTCCTTGAGTCACATAGCAAAGTAGTAGGGAAAAGTAAGGTGCTGGTAGAGGATAAGAATCATCGAGTGGAGCTGGAACAAAATGTGCAGGAAGCAAATGACAAGTTGTTTTCTCAACATTGAAATCGGCTACACCGAGTTGTTTACTTTGGTGGCACCAAAAAGTTTTAGTTTGACCGAAAGAGACAAACCGGTGTGTCCGAGTTCATCACAGAGAAAACACTAGTCATCACAGGTCACTAGGCAAATAAAATCTCACAAAGATTTACAGGGAATTAACTGAATGATTTGCAATGAATTAGATGCAGGGAAAATGCAAAAAATAACAGAGAAAAGAAAAGAAATCTAGATGAAGTTTTTTTTTTGAAATGGGAGACAAATATGCATGAGACAAATGCAAGAGCACGGAGAAACACTATAGAACTTCATCTAGAGATGGTCGGCGACAAAGTCACCTATCTTAGAGTATATTGACTTAGGCACACTTGATCATAGGTCATACTCATCGTTTAAGCTTAAAATGGGGTTGCCATTTTTCGTTTAAGCATTTTTATGTATTCACATCTTGTTGAGTTTCATTAACCCATGACTTGGGGTAAAACTTCTCTAAGATGGAATAACATACCTTGGGTGGTGGTGATGATCTTGATCATGTAGTTGAACTTGTGTGGGATGCTCAAGGTTGATGTATCTCATCAAGAGTTGGGAGCTCCACTTGGAAATTTGGGTTCATCTACCTACATGAGTTAGTCTTGCAAGGAATAGCACTTGTGTATCCAAACTGACAATCATGAAATATGATACCAAAGGAATTTTGATATATATAAATTGTCAAAAGGATATGTTTGAAGGGTTTCATGCTTCCTTGTCTTCAACCACCGGATTGTAGAGACTTGGTGATGTAGAGATTACTCAAGATGTGAGTGAGTTGCAATCTCATAGATTTAGTTTCCACCAAGTACCTACAAGGGTTAGATAACATGCAAGGGTGCAAATATATCCAAGACATATGATTATCATCATAAGAGAAATATCAAGGATTAGTCATAGGCTCATCCCTAGCATGTATCCAAATGGAGTTCCTACTCCAAGTTTGAAGCATCAATGATGTTCAATTCACCTCTCAATCTACAAAACACTTTCTCATCAAGTGGTTTAGTGAATATATGCGCCAATTGCTTGTCGGTACGAACATGCTTAAGGTTGATATCTCCCTTAGCAACATGATCTCGAATGAAATGATGATGAACTTCAATATGCTTAGTTCGAGAATGTTGCATGGGATTATGAGCAATCATAATAGCACTTTCATTGTCACAAAGCAATGGAACATGTTTCACATATATCCCATAATCTTTAAGAGTTTGGGTCATCCAAAGTAATTGAGCACAACATGATCCAGCGGCAATGTATTCCGCTTCGGCGGTGGATAAAAATACCGAGTTTTATTTCTTGGAGGACCAAGACACAAGAGATCTACCAAGAAATTTACAAGTACCCGAAGTGGACTTTCTATCAACCTTGTCATCGGCATAGTCCGAGTCGGAGTAACCAACAAGATTAAAAGAGGCCCTCTTTGGATACAAAATGCCAAAAGTTGGTGTATGTATTAAGTATCTCACTATCCTTTTCACGACCTTAAGATGACATTCTTTGGGAGCTACTTGATATCGTGCACACATGCACACACTTAGCATGATATCGGGACGACAAGCACATAGATATAACAATGAACCAGTCATAGAGCGGTAAACTTTTTGATCAACGGGTTCACCATCCTTAGTCAAATCAAGATGTCCACTAGTAGGCATGGGTGTACTCATACCTTTGCATTCTTGCATATTGAACTTCTTGAATAAGCCCTTGGTATACTTTGTTTGAGAAACAAAGGTTCCTTCCTTAGTTTGCTTGATTTGAAAACCCAGAAAAAACTTGAGTTCAGTCATCATAGACATCTCAAACTTCTCCGACATAAGATTCCCAAACTTCTCACTAAAAAGAGGGTTAGTTGATCCAAATATAATATCATCAACATAAATTTGACATACAAATAATTCTCCATTAATCCTTTTAGTGAAAACAGTAGAATCAATTTTTCCAATCTCAAAGCCTTTTTCAATGAGCAACTTGGTCAAGCATTTATACCACGCTCTAGGAGCTTGTTTAAGACCATAAAGGGCTTTGTGAAGTTTGTAAACATGATTGGGTTTCTTAGGATTAACAAAGCCAGGAGGTTGTTTAACATAAACTTCCTCCTCAATTTCACCATTTAGAAAAGCACTTTTAATGTCCATTTGGTACAAACTGATATCATGCTGATTAGCATAGGCAAGTAATATGCGAATGGAGTCAAGTCTAGCAACGGGGGCATATGTCTCACCATAGTCCATACCTTCAACTTGAGTGTAGCCTTGGGTGACGAGACGTGCTTTGTTGCGAACAACTTGTCCATCTTCATCTTGCTTGTTGCAAAACACCCATTTGGTACCAATGATGTTGTGGTTGTTGTCGGGCTTCTCGACCAACGTCCACACTTGGTTTCTCTCAAAGTTTTGTAGCTCTTCATGCATGGCATTTATCCAATCTGGATCTTCCAATGCTTCTTCAACCTTCATGGGTTCAATGATAGAGATGAATGAATAATGTTCACAAAAATTGGCCAAACGAGTTTTAGAGCGGGTGATTCTCCCGATTTGAATATCATTGTAGATGTGCTCGACGCGATGGTCTCTGGTGACTCTTGCTCAAACTCTTGAGAGATTTTGTTTTGATCAGGGTGGAATGTCATCTTCATCATCTCGTTCTTCTTGTTGGACTTCTTCATTGTTGACGTTGCCGTTCTCTTGTCGTGGTGGAGAAGGAGGTTGATGAGGTTCATCTTGGTGTACTTCCTCGTTTTCTTCATCTTGGTGTGTCCCACTTGTGGATGCTTCCATATCAACTCTTGGTTCACCTTGGCGTGAGGTAGAAGCTTCCACTTGGACGGACGAGGTACTCTCCTTCACCTTCGTTGGATGTACCTTCCCAATAGACAAGTCTTGGATTGCTTCCGAAGGGTCTTTGTCTCCTACATCAATTGGCAATTGCTCTATTTGCGAGCCGTTAGATTCATCAAACTTCACATCTACCGTCTCTTCAACCTTTCGGGTGAAATTATTGTAGACACGGTAAGTGTGAGAGTTTGAGCCATAACCAAGTAGGAAACCCTCATGAGATTTAGGAGAGAATTTAGAATGACGATGCTTATCAAGAATGTAGCACTTTGGGCCGAATACTCGAAAGTATCCAACTTGGGGTTTGTTACCGGTGAGAAGCTTGTATGTCGTCTTGCCGAGTAGCTTGTGGAGATACAAGCGATTTGTTGCATGACAAGCTGTCTCAACCGCTTCCGCCCAAAAATGCTTTGGCGTCTTGTACTCATCAAGCATCGTTCTCGCCATTTTGATGAGTGCCCGGTTCTTCCTCTCAACAACTCCATTTTTTGAGGTGTGTACGTAGCCGACAACTCATGTGAGATACCTTCTTCGTCAAGAAAGGTGTCCACATTGGCGTTCTTGAACTCCATTCCGTTGTCGCTGCGAACCTTCTTGATCTTCACTTCAAATTGATTTTGGGCCTTCCTAGCAAAGTTTTTGAAGATCTTTTGGACCTGCGATTTATCATCAAGAAAGAACACCCACGTAAATCTTGAAAAATCATCAACTATGACTAGACTAAATGAGTTTCCACCGAGACTTTTGTAAGCGTTGGGACCAAAAAGATCCATGTGAAGTAGCTCGAGCGGTCTCCTTGTGGTCATGATGTACTTCACGGGGTGGCTTCCTCCAACCTGTTTACCTCTTGACAAGCGCTGCAAAGTCTATCCTTGTCAAATATAACATCTTTTATTCCAAGGATATGATCACCATTAATAAGCTTATCAAGATTTCGCATGCCCACATGACCTAATCTTCTATGCCACAACCAGCCTTTAGAAGATTTAGCAATTAAGCAAGTTCTAGGTTGAGCCTTTTTAGTGAAATCAACAATGTATAGATCACCTCTACGTATACCGGTAAAGACCATTTTATGATTATCTCTATGAAACACTTGGCAATCTACTTTGGTAAATAGGACATTGAAACCGAAATCACCAAGTATAGATACCGAAAGTAAATTATAGCCAAGAGATTCAACGAGCATGACATTCTGTATGGAGCTATCATGTGAGATGGCCACCTTACCGAGGCCAACCACCTTACCCTTTGAGTTATCACCAAAAGTGATATAATTTCGAGTGCCGTTGTTTTCAGCAAGCTCACCAAACATATCCTTGTCTCCGGTCATGTGATCGGTACATCCACTATCAAGGACCCATTCCTTCCCTCCAGCCATGTAGCCGCGAAGATTAGCCATAAGACCAAAGTGTCTCGTTGCATCATCAAGATCATAGTCACTATCATCATCCTCATCATAGTATCCATGTTCAACATAATCTTGCAAATGATCATTTCCTAGAGAGAGGGATTCATTAGATATATGATTTTGACAATGTTCATCTTTATGAATTCTAATATCTTTGGAAATAATATTGCTAATGATTCCTACATATCCTTTGGCACTCATAAGATTGGTAAGCTCAAATAGGCAATCACCAAACTTAGGATCATTGGAATTCATCTTACTCAAAGCAATAGACTTATGAAGGATTTCATCTAAGCTTTGCAAGGAATAGTTTGGAAATCTTTCCTCAAGAAATATCCATATAGTGTAGGCACAATCAAGAGTAGGCAAGCAACCAATCAAGTTTCTAGGCAAACCTCTAGTGATAAGATTAACAGTTTTAAGATTGTGAATCATGTCAGTGGACTCATCAAGGGTAGGATGCATAGGATCAACATGAGTTGCACAAGGGCTAGTAATGTACCTCTTCAAATGATATTCATTGAAAATCACAAGCATCTCATTTTTCCACTCATGAAAGTACTCTCCATCGAGTATAGGCACTCTATGTCTAAGACTCCTCAACATAGACACATCCATCTTCCTCCAATGGTGATTAAACCAAAGCAATGGAGACCAGTGCTCTAATACCAATTGAAACAATCGAGAAGAGGTGTCTAGATGGGAGGGGTGATTAGACCCTCAACAAATAAAGTTGGTAGTTTCTAAGTTTTTCAAGTTGAGGTGATAGATTAACACAATTTCAAGCATACACAATACAAATCAAGCAAGCATGCAAAGAGTATATGAGAGACGGAAAGTAAAGCATGCAACTTGCAAGAAAGTAAAGGGATGGGATTAGAGTGTGCAAACGCAATTGGAGACACGGATGTTTTTGGCGTGGTTCCGATAGGTGGTGCAATCGTACATCCACGTTGATGGAGACTTCAACCCATGAAGGGTAACGATTGCGCGAGTCCACGGAGGGATCCACCCACGAAGGGTCCACGAAGAAGCAACCTTGTCTATCCCACCATGGCCATCGCCCACGAAGGACTTGCCTCACTAGGGTAGATCTTCACGAAGTAGGTGATCTCCTTGCCCTTACAAACTCCTTGGTTCAACTCCACAATCTTGTCGGAGGCTCCCAAGTGACACCTAACCAATCTAGAAGATACCACTCTCCAAAAGGTAATAGATGGTATGTTGATGATGAACAACTTGCTCTTGTGCTTCAAATGATAGTCTCCCCAACACTCAACTCTCTCTCATAGGATTGGATTTGGTGGAAAGATGATTTGAGTGGAAAGCAACTTGGGGAAGGCTAGAGATCAAGATTCATATGGTTGGATTGGAATATCTTGGTCTCAACACATGAGTAGGTGGTTCTCTCTCAGAAAATGAGTAGTGGAAGTGTAGGCACGTTCTGATGGCTTCCCTCACGAATGAGGAGAGGGTGGAGTATATATAGCCTCCACACAAAATCTAACCGTTACACGCAATTTACCAAACTCGGTGGGACCGAATCAGAAAACTTGGTCGGACCGATTTAGTTCATAATGTGACCATTAGGAATTTCAGTGGGACCGACATGTCAACTCGGTGGGATCGATATCATTAGGGTTAGGGCATAACGTAATCTCAGTGAGACCGATTACACAAACTCGGTGGGACCGACTTTGGTAATAAGTTAACCAGAGAATTGGTCAGGCAAACTCGGTGTGACCGATTCGCTCATCTCGGTGGGACCAAAATATTACGAAAGGGAAACAGGGAGTTTGCATTGCGAACTCGATGTGACCGTTCGGTTCATCTGGTTGGACCGAAACGTTTTGAAGGGAAATAGAGAGTTTGCAATCCCATCTCGATAAGACTGAGATCCCTATCGGTTAGATCGAAGTGACTAGGGTTTTTGGCAGTGGCTATGTCAAATGAACTCGATGGCGCTAGATGGATCAAATCAGTGGGGCCGAGTTTGACTTTTGGTTTGGGACATATGTGGATATGAGAAAGTGCTTGAGGGCTTTGGAGCATATCACTAAGCACTTTGAGCAAGCAAGCCATTAAGCAACACCTCATCCCCTTCTAATAGTATTGGCTTTCCTATGGACTCAATGTGATCTTGGATCACTAAAAGTAAAATGTAGAGTCTTGAGCTTTGAGCTTGAGCAAATCCTTTGTCCTTAGCATCTTGAAGGGGCTCCAAATCCTATTGTCCATGCCACTCCACTATTGGACTTATCTGAAATATACTAGATAAAAGTATTAGTCCAACAAGAGATATGTTGACATAAATTACCAAAATCACCCAGGGAGCACTTGTGCTTTCACCCTTGCGGCAAGGCGTATTCCAGTAGAGCCTTCTTCATCAGGCTCGATACCACAACTCACAGATAGGCTCTTTGGAAATTTCTGAATAAGAAAAACATATCAATTAATAAGTAGCCTCGCACACACTCTTGCAAATATATTCTACTAATAAGTATATATGGATTATCAACACTATTAATAGTTCCTTGGATTCTACACTAATAAGCATGTAATCGGACTCTACACTAAAGCATATCAATAAAGCATATATATATATATATATATATATCATCAAATTACTACAGTTAGTATAACATACCATATCATGCCAATCGACCATGGTACTTGTGAGGCGGGTCACGAATGGCACCCCGACAAAGTCATCAAGTGGCGGAATTATGTCCCATAGGTTGCACACCTCCTCCTCACTCAGCCTCATTCTTTGAGCTACGATGGCTTCATGAAGTAGGTCCTCATCATCTTCATCGAGTGGGTCCTCATCATCTTCATCATCTTCCTTGTTGTTGATGTAAATGATAGCCAGCTTGGGTCTTTCTACTCTGAAGGAGAAGCTGATCAACTCGCCACCAGTAACATGCATGCGAGCAAGGAAACGGGCTCATCCATCTCCTCCAAGACATATTGCGTCCTTTCTTGACCTCCATAGTGTAGGCCCCCCCAGGAGCCTCAAAGGTCATAGTGTCTCCTGTCAGCTTGTTGAATTTCAACCTCACATTGCATGGGACGATCTATGTAAAAAAGCAAAATGACACAATGCATTAATGCCAACACTAAAAACAAAATAGTTGTTACATTTCATATAATTTCTTACCGCCACGTGACGAAAACTCGGCTGGAAGTAGATGTCGAACAGCTTGCCAGTTGCAAGGCTGCTCGCGCACCTTGACTTGCTGTAAGTGCATCTAGTGCCACCCCTAGTTGGTTTTGGAGTATTGACGACAAACCTGGTTGATGGACTAATGTGTTTGTGAGAATTGCAGGATAACACAGGTAGTAGTCCCTCATTGATTCGGTTTACCTACCGGAGATGACCCCTAAAAATGTGTGAAGACATTCAAGACAATGGTGGTCTGTGAAGCTAATCACGTTGGAGACTATGACATGAGAAGACATGTATGAAGACTATGGAGCGCGAAGACTTAGCTATTTCGTTGTTTCTTTTCTTCTTTGTTGAGTCATAGGAACCACCACACTGTTAAGTGGGGTCCAAGTGAACAAAGTCAGAGTGACTAAAGTGATGCTCAACCAAATCCTATGTCTTCGAGCGAAGACAATGAGAGCAAATCTTATCCAGATTCGGATAAGTCAGCTTTACTTGTAGCCCAAGTCAAGCTGCCGCGTGTGTTTGAAATCTGACCGTTGCGACACGTGTCAGTTCCTTAGTGACCCAGGGTCATTTCAGACAAATCAGGTCGGGTTGCCTGTGGCTATAAATAGCCCACCCCCTACACCATAAATTGGTGGCTGCTCAGAGTTAGATACGGCTTTTGTCGTTTGAGAGCAACCCACCTCCGAAGCCTTTGAGAGAGAGAATCATTGCAAGGACAAAGCCCAAACCACCCAGAGCCCAAAGAGTTTTTGGCATCACTGAAGTCTTTCTGTCCGCATGATCTGAAGACTTATTTCACTTGAGGACTGTGAATCCTCCAAGCGGTTAGGCGTCACGTTCTGAGCATCCAAGAGTCATTGTGGATTGCCGATGAACGAAGTCTGTGAAGGTTCGGGAGTCTACCTTGAAGAATTACTAGAGTGATTGGGTGGGGAATGAGAGTCCTTAGCTCAAGGGGAATAAGGTGAAGACACGGTCTTCTGAGTTAAATCTCAGCCTCCCTAACCAGACGTACAGTTGTCACAGCAACTGGAACTGGTCGAACAAACCCCTATCCTTCTGAAGTCACTGGTTCTATCTCTCACTTCTCTTTACTTACCATTTGTCTTCGTGAAGTCATTGCCTGCTTGCAGTTATCTGTTTGACTTCACTGCGTGACTACTTATCCCGATTGGCTTCGCACTATCTTCCTTTCTGATCCTTACTACCTAGCTGCTTATAGTCTTCGTGCTTTCACTTCATTGAATACTTGACTATGGCTTGTCTAGTGTAGTCTACCTTCCGCTGCACTCAAATAGTGTTGTTTCTATTGTTTGACTTCGAAACTCTCATGTTTTGAAGACTTCCATAAAAATCGCCTATTCACCCCCTCTAGTCGATAACTAGCCCTTTCAATTGGTATCAGAGCAAGGTACTCCCTTGTTCTGTGTGATTCGGTTTAACCACCTGGAGTTTTAGCTATGTCGACTGCAGGGATAATCAAGGTCTCTGCTGTGTGCCCCATCTTTGATGGCACTGAATATCCCTACTAGAAGAATAGGATGCGCATGCATCTTGAAGCCATTGATGTTGATCTGTGGTATGTCGTCAAGAATGGCGTTCCCAAGACTGGTGAAGGTGTCACTCCCGCTGATGTGAAGTTCATTCAAGTGGACTCTACCGCCAAGAACATCATCTGTGGTCATCTGACCAAAGGGTAGTATGGCCATGTGAGCGCTCTGGAAACGTCGAAGCTAGTCTGGGACTGGCTCTCCAAGGTCAATGAAGGCGTATCAACACATCGTGATCAACAAATCAGTACTCTTCGCAACCTCTTCAACCGCTTCAAAAGACACGACAACGAGAATGTCCAGCTCACATTTGATCGCCTCACTGATATCACCAATGAGCTCCGTGCACTCGGTGCAACTGACATTACGAAGCATGAAATTGTGAAGACACTCCTGAGATCTCTTGACAGCTCATTTGACACCTTAGCCCTGATGATACAAGAACGCCCTGATTTCAAGACACTCGATCCGTCTGACATACTCGAGAGGCTCAACACACATGAGTACCAGCTATCTGAGAAACGAGATATCTATGGTCCCAACTATGGGCGAACTCGTGCCTTGAAGGCAAAGGCTGCCGCTTCCTCATCTGGAGAAGAACCTGACTGCAACTCTGATGATCCTGAAGACATTGGAAAGGAGCTTGCTATGCTTGTGAAGAAGTTCCAGAGATTCACTAAGAAGAAAAGCTTCAGAAAGTCTTCACGATCCAGCTCAAGGGACGATGAAGCTTCCACCTATGATAACAAGAAAAGAACATGTCACAAGTGCAAGAAACCTGGCCACTACATCTCTGAATGTCCACAGTGGGACAATGAGAAGAAGAAAAAGAAGAGCAAGGAATATGATTCTGATGACAAGAAGAAGAAGAAATCCTCAAAGTCTTCTTCCAAATCTTCCTCTAAGTCTTCATCACACAAGAAGAGCTCATCAGGCAAGGCATGTGCTTTTGTTGGCAAGGAAATGAATTCAGAGGAGGAGTCTGCTTCTGAGGAGGGAGTGGTGGAGTCTGAGGAGGAGTCTGACTCTAGTGTCGCAAGTCTGGCTCTAGCTACAGCCTACGTCGCCAAGTCCATCTTCAACACTGAAGATAATGACTCCGTCACCAACACTAATGACGAGAACGACTCGACTCCCACCTACTGCTTCATGGCACGTGGTGCCAAGGTAAACTCTCGTGATGCTTACTTTCAAACATCAAGTGAAGATAACTCTGATGGTGAATCCAAACCCAGCTACAAAAAACTTGCTAAAATTGCAACTGAACAACAGAATGCCATGGAACATATCCAAAAACTGTTAGACAAAAACAATGACATGTTGGACGTGGAAATGACTAAGACTTAGTCCTTAATTGAAGACATAAAAAATCTTCATGTTAAGTACCAGGAACTTGAAGGTTGTCATGAAACGCTCTCAGCATCTCATGAAAAGCTATCCTATGATTATCTTCAAAGGAAGCAGGAACTTGAGAAATTGAGATCGGATCATGAAGATCTTCAAAAGGAGAATGAGTCACTTCGCGCTCAACAGATCAGTCCCACTCAGGAGGGATTTGAACCACCATGTCTAAAATGCATTGAGCGTGATAATGTTGCCTCTGTTGCTAAATGTTCTACTACTACTCCCGTTGCAATATCTTCAACTGGTGATGTGATAACTAACCCCTCTGTTGAGGATACCACTATTATTGATGATGAGAATGCTAGGTTGAAAACATTGCTTGAAACAGGGATGTACAAAAGCCTCAAAGGGCATCAGACATTATGTGATGTCCTCAAAAAGCAGATTCTGAACCGAAACCCTAGAAAAGAGGGTGTAGGGTTCGAGAGAAAAATGAATGTTGATGGGTCATACTGGAAACATGAGCAGTACCCCCAAACCACCTGGGTTGCTGCAAAGGAACCTCTAGTAGATCCATCCACCTTATCAGGCTTCACTTGTGCTAACCCAATTGTCATTGATGAATCCTTTGATGCAAACTATAAATTGTTTAAGAATCAGAATGGTGAAGTGTTTGCCAGGTATATTGGTACTAACTGCAGGAATGGGCCACCTATGATAAAGATATGGGTACCCAAGAGTTGCCTTGAGAATCTTCCTGTGAATTTCATCATGACACCATCTGTGAAGAAGACAAACCCCCTACCAAAGGCGTCATACATTCCAAAAGCTCCATACAAATTAAGGACTCATCTGAGTCACCCTAACATCAATGTTTTGCAGGAAAATCATACTCAGACCCATGAATATGAGCATGTTTCATTAAGCCGCTATGTTCATAGAACAAAGAACTTTTCTGCTTATTCACATGAGTATTATTCACCCCCTGCAAGGCTATTTACTAGGGCACCGAAGCCAAAATTCTCAGACGCTGCACTTAGACTCATTGCTTCTAAGCCACCCCTGAAGATGTGGGTGGTTAAGAAAACTTAACTCTCTTTTGCAGGGAAAGGTCTCCAGCAGGAAATCAAAGGCGTCCAAAGCTAATGCTGGAGACCTTAAAAATCTTGTTTGGCGCAAGATAAAATGCCCAAATGGTCTTACTATGTATTTCACTCCAGATTTTCTTGATACTCATCCTGTCTATCCTAACCAAGACCTGGATTTCAATGTTCCACTTGTTCGTCAAATGTTTCTGCTTCACAACTCGCTTGGTGAAGCCTATCCCCCAAACTGCACTGTAGGCTACGACACCTCGTGCTTCAGAATAGATTATGGATAGTGGATGCACTAATCACATGACTGGCGATCGAAGTCTTCTGATGGATTCAACGCTGCGTCCATCAGACAAGAGCCACATCACATTTGCTGACACTGGAAAAAGCAAGGTATTGGGTCTAGGTAGAGTTGCAATATCAAGGGATCATCACATGGATAAAGTGATACTTGTTGAATCCCTTGGTTTCAAATTAATGTCTGTCTCAATGCTTTGTGACTTAAACATGATTGTGCTATTTGGAAAATATCGCTGCCTTGTACTAATGGAATCTGACAAGTCTCTAGTCTTTGAATGATATCGAAAAGATGGTCTGTATATGGTAGATTTCTCAGCAGGTCCATAGATGGCCGTATGTCTTCTAGCAAAAGCTTCAGAATGCTGGCTTTGGCATCGAAGGCTAGGGCATGCTGGCATGAGGAACTTGCACACTCTCGCAAAGAAGAAGCATGTTGTGGGCATCAAAGGCGTCAAGTTCAAGAAGGATCATTTGTGTGGCGCCTGTGAAGCCGGAAAGATGACAAGAGCCAAGCATCCCTCGAAGACAATCATGACCACGGCTCAACCCTTCGAGCTGCTGCACATGGACTTATTTGGCCCTACTCACTATTCCACTCTCATGCTACTGCTTGCCTCTGTGGCTTCGTCATTGTTGATGATTACTCTCGATACACTTGGGTGCATATAATCCTCTACAAGACTGAAGTGCAAGATGTCTTCAGACGCTTTGCAAACCGTGCCATGACGAACTACGGTGTCAAGATCAAGCACATCAGAAGCGACAACGGCACTGAGTTCAAGAACACCGGCCTCGACCTCTACCTGGATACCATGGGTATCACTCACGAGTTCTCTGCTCCTTACACACCTCAGCAGAATGACATCGCGGAGCGCAAGAACAGAACTCTTATTGAGATGGCACGAATGATGCTTGATGAGTACAAGACTCCACGAAAGTTCTGGCCTGAAGCCATTGACACTACATGCCACGTCATCAACCGTGTTTATCTTCACAAGCTTCTGAAGAAAACCTCCTATGAGCTCCTAACAAGGTTTTATGCTTGGTTACGGAAAGGATTCGCACTCCTACAGAGTCTTCAACCTCTTTCACTATAAAGTGGTTGAAACTATGGATGTGCGGTTCGATGAGACTAATGGCTCGCAAAGAGAGCACCTGCCAGATGTGCTAGATGAGTTATCCCCTAGCGAGTCAATCAAGCAAATGGGAACTGGTGAAATCATACCCTCTGAGAATCAGACTGAAGAAGAACTGATCGTGTCTGCCTCCACTCAACCTGAAGACAATGCTCAACCTGAAGATAATCCTCCAAATGATGACATTGATCAGAATGAACAAAATCTTCGTCCTGCTCATCCTCGTGTTGCAAATGAAGTACAGATTGAGAAGATGATCGATAGCCTCAATGCACCTGGTCCACTCACTCGTTCAAGAGCCACACAAAGAGCAACACAACTCACCAATTTCTGTGGACACTTTGCATTCATCTCAATCTCAGAACCCAAGAAAGTCACTGAAGCCTTCATGGAACCTGAATGGATTCAAGCCATGCAAGAAGAGCTTCAGCAGTTTGAGTTGAATAATGTGTGGGAACTGGTCAAGCGTCCTGATCCTTGAAAGCATAATATCATTGGCACCAAGTGGATATATCGCAACAAGCAAGATGAACATGGTCAAGTGGTCGGAAACAAAGCTCGTCTAGTTGCTCAAGGCTACACTCAAGTGGAAGGGATTGACTTCGATGAAACTTTTGCTCCTCTAGCAAGGCTTGAAGCCATTCGCATACTTCTTGCCTATGCAAATCATCACAATATTCTCCTATATCAAATGGATGTGAAGAGTGCTTTTCTCAATGGAAGGATAGAAGAAGAAGTATATGTTGCACAACCTCCTGGCTTTGAAGATCCAAAACATCCGGATATGGTGTACAAGCTCAACAAGGCACTGTATGGCCTCAAACAAGCCCCTCGTGCTTGGTATGATACGCTCAAAGACTTCCTGAAGAGCAAAGGCTTCAAACCTGGTTCACTAGATCCTACTCTCTTCATGAAGACGTATGACGGTGAACTGTTTGTGTGCCAAATCTATGTGGAAGACATTATCTTCGGCTGCACCAACAAGAAATACAGTGATGAGTTTGGTCACATGATGCAAGAGCAATATCAGATGTCCATGATGGGTGAACTGAAGTTCTTTCTGGGTCTCCAAATCCGTCAGCAATGCAACGGCATCTTCATCTCTCAAGAAAAATATCTCAAAGACTGCCTGAAGAAGTTTGGAATGCAAGACTGCAAAGGATACACGACGCCAATGCCAACCAAAAGTCATCTGGGTCCCGACGACAATGGTAAAGAATTGGACCAAAAGGTTTACTGCTCCACGATTGGTTCTCTTCTTTATTTATGTGCATCTAGGCCAGATATTATGCTTAGTGTTTGCATGTGAAAGTGCAACTATCCCTAGGTGGTTTTGGTAATTCATAACAACATATAGCTCATTGAGCTAATGCTATTCCAAGACTATTATTTCAGGAAAGCTCAATGAATGGCATGGCATGGATGATGAAAGTGGATCCCTCAAAATACTAAGGACAAAGGATTTGCTCAAGCTCAAAGGCTCAAGACTCTTCATTTTATATTTTAGTGATCCAAGATCACATTGAGTCTATAGGAAAAGCCAATACTATCAAGGAGGGATGAGGTGTTGCTTAATGAGCCTCTTGCTTCATGTGCTTTGTGATGTGCTCCAAAACCCTCAGCTACTTTCCCACAGCCACAAATGACCTAAACCCAAAGCCAAAATCGGTCACACCGATTCTTCCAATCCGGCGCCACCGATTCCAAAAGTCATAACCACTGCCACAAACCCTAAGCAAATCGGTCCTACCGATAGGGATCTCGGTCTCACCGAGATGGGATTGTAATCTCTCTGTTTCCCTTCATAACATTTTGGTCTAACCGAAAAGAGCAAATCGGTCCCACCGAGTTTACCTGACCAACTCTCTGGAAAGCTTATTACCAAAATCGGTCTTACCAAGTTTGTGTAATCGGTCTTACCGAGATTACGTTATGTCCTAACCCTAACCAAATCGGTCTCACCGAGTTGCATATCAGTCCCACCGAAAATCACTAACGGTCACTAGGTTTACTAAATCGGTCTGACCGAGTCTGTTGAATCGGTCCCACCAAGTTTGGTAAATTGTGTGTAATGGTTAGATTTTGTGTGGAGGCTATATATACCCCTCCACCTCCTCTTCATTCGTGGAGAGAGCCATCAGACTAAACCTGCACTTCCAACTTACCATTTCTGAGAGAGAACCACCTACTCATGTGTTGAGGCCAAGATATTCCATTCCTACCATATGAATCTTGATCTCTAGCCTTCCCAAGTTGCTTTCCACTCAAATCCTCTTTCCACCAGATCGAAATCATATGAGAGAGAGTTGAGTGTTGGGGAGACTATCATTTGAAGCACAAGAGCAAGGAGTTCATCATCAATGCACCATTTGTTACTTCTTGGAGAGTGGTGTCTCCTAGATTGGCTAGGTCTCACTTGGGAGCCTCCGACAAGATTGTGGAGTTGAACCAAGGAGTTTGTAAGGGCAAGGAGATCGCCTACTTCGTGAAGATCTACCGCTAGTGAGGCAAGTCCTTCGTGGGCGACGGCCATGGTGGGATAGACAAGGTTGCTTCTTCGTGGACCCTTCGTGGGTGGAGCCCTCCGTAGACTCGCGCAGCCGTTACCCTTCGTGGGTTGAAATCTCCATCAACGTGGATGTACGATAGCACCACCTATCGGAACCACGCCAAAAACATCCGTGTCTCCAATTGCGTTTGAATCCTCCAAACCCTTCCCTTTACTTTCTTGCAAGTTGCATGCTTTAATTTCCGCTGCCTATATACTCTTTGCATGCTTGCTTGAATTGTGTGATGATTGCTTGACTTGTCCTAAGATAGCTAAAATCTGCCAAACTCTAAAATCGGAAAAAGGTTAAGTTTTTAATTGGTCAAGTAGTCTAATCACCCCCCCTCTAGACTTACTTCAAGGTCCTACAAGTGGTATCAGAGCTTTGGTCTCCATTTGCTTTGATTTCCATAGCTTTTGGTGGTCATAGCCTTGGTTTCACAACCTAGGAGAGTATGGCGTCTAGCGAGGGAAATTATCACCGTAGAGGTCCTTACGTTGATGGTACTAATTTTGCTAGTTGGAAGCATAAGATGAAAATGCATATTCTCGGACATAACCCCATCGTTTGGGCAATTATTTGTATTGGCTTGCAAGGTGAATTCTTTGATGGGAGAGAATCGAACCGTGAAGCGAATGCGGAAGAATTGAAGATGCTGCAATACAACGCTCAAGCTTGTGATATCATCTTCAACGGATTGTGCCCCGAAGAATTCAATAAAATCAGCTGTCTTGAGAATGCAAAGGAAATTTGGGATACTTTGATTGATATGCACGAAGGTACCGAATCCGTCAAGGAATCTAAGTTGGATGTGCTCCAAAGTCAGCTTGACAAGTTCAAAATGAAGGATGGTGAAGGTGTCGCTGAAATGTACTCTAGGCTTGCACTTATCACAAATGAGATTGCCGACTTAGGGAGTGAAGAGATGACCGACAGATTCATCATCAAGAAGATCCTAAGAGCATTGGATGGAAAGTATGATACCGTGTGCACATTGATCCAAATGATGCCAAACTACAAAAATCTCAAGCCAACGGAAGTCATTGGAAGAATTGTTGCTCATGAGATGTCACTCAAGGATAAGGAGGAACTTCACAACAAGTCAAGTGGTGCTTACAAAGCCTCAAGTGAAGCCCCCACATCATCAAGTGAGAAACAAACCTTCAATGAAGAATTGAGCTTAATGGTGAAGAATTTCAACAAATTCTACAAGAGTAGAAGCAAAGAAAGAAGCTCCAAGTCAAGGTCTTATCATGACAAAAGATCTTCTAGTCGAGAGCGAAATTGCTACAATTGTGGGAGGCCTGGACACTAATCCAATGAGTGTACGGCACCCTACAAAAGAAGAGAAGATTCTCCAAAAATAAGAAGCAAAAGAGAAGAATCACCACCAAGAGAGAGAAGGAGTAGAGATGATCGTTATGAACGAAGACCCTCACGGAGAAGCAAGGATTCGAAAAGGAAGGACAAGACATCAAGGAGCTACACAAAACAAAGACATCAAGCTCATGTTGGTGAATGGGTATCCGGCTCCGACTCCGACAATCACTCTGAGAGAAGCTATCACTCCGACTCCGAACATACTCAAGATGAAGGTGTTGCCGGTCTAGCACTTGTGTCAACCAACTCCTACGACATATTTGATTCACCAAATGAAGGAATTGGAGGATGCTTCATGTCCAAAGGTCCAAAGGTAACACATCCTGAGTATGTTGATTTCAATAGTGATGAAGATGACTTGCTTGTGGATGATGATTTACTTGTTGACAACTCTAGTGATGAATACTATGATGAAACATCAATTAATCATGCTAATCAAACGAATGACAATGATAAGGAGAAAATGAGCTTCTAACTAAGGAACTAAACACTCTAA
This sequence comes from Triticum aestivum, assembly GCF_018294505.1. Classification (NCBI taxonomy): domain Eukaryota; kingdom Viridiplantae; phylum Streptophyta; class Magnoliopsida; order Poales; family Poaceae; genus Triticum; species Triticum aestivum. Next base: position 553,959,720 of record NC_057807.1, read on the forward strand.
AGTTGGCTCATGAAACTATCTTCGAAGATCATCGAGAACTTTTAAGGGCTCATGAGAAGTTACGCTTTGAAAAGCTCAATCTTGAGCAAGAGCATGAGTTCTTAAAGGCAATCAATGATGATCTCCATAAGAAAAGTTCTTCTTACATTGCCAAGCGTTTACTCTTATCTACTTACATGCCTCAAGTTAAGTCTGGTAACAAGTACAAGAAAGATACTTCCTCTAGTAGTAACAATAATAATGTTAAATACAATATTGTTGCATCTAGTAGTTCTCTTGATTCCACTAATGATTCTCTTAGCCAAGTTACACTTGAGCAAGAAAATAGCTTATTGAAGGGAATTATAGAGAAAGGTGTTTACAAGAGCCTTGTCGGGAGTAAGCAATTCGAGGAAATTGTACGCAAGCAAGGAAGACACCGGAAGAATCAAGGTGTTGGTTTTGAACGAAAGTTCAATGCCAATGGAGTTGAGTGGGAAGAAGATTAATACCCCAAGACGAAGTTTGTTCCTCAACAAGAGAAGTATGATCCTACTTCCTTCAAGGGAACACAAGCTCAAGATGATCTTCCTCCACAAGACCACAAGAACAAAGGCAAGGATAAGCTTCAAGAAGAGATTGATTCATTTGAAGAAGCACCTAAGGTCTCGGTCAAGTGGATTCCCAAGACTACGCCAAGTTCTACTTCATCAAGTACAACTACAACTCCAAGGATTCCCATCAAGATGATGTGGATCCCTAAGAAGAAGAACTAGAGAGTTGAGGGTGACTCCGCCAACATTCTTCACTCATATCTTTATGGCGAGGACAAGTGCAATCAACTTCCACATCTTGCACGAGTTCAAGGAGTCACAAACCCTCATTTTGGTAAGGTAAGGGACAAGGTAACCTATTGATTTCATGGACATCATCTTGTGTGTGCATCACTCTATGTCTATGGATATTCTTGTTTGTTCCTTGTGGGACTAACCCATGTAGGCAAGTTGAAAGTGCAACTCACTCCAAAGGATTGCTCCAAATGATCTACTTCAACATTGAGCATCCACATCTTCAACACCTACATGAAGTCATCATCGACAAAACCCAAGGTTAGTTCATCCCTCTAAAGGGGGGATCTCACATCTAGGGGAGCTTAACTCAAAAAATTGAGTCAAAGCAACTCTAATGGTGTGAACACATAAAAGCATTATGTAAAAGTGGTAACCCCACTTGAGCTTAAACGATGAGTATGACCTATGATCAAATGTTCTCATTTGACTCCTAAGTCAATATACTCATATATAGACGACCTGGTCATCGCCAATTGTTTAATAGATGCTAGAACTGGTTGTGCATGCTTTGCCACATATTTCATTTGCCATTTTATTGTGTGAGCATGTTGGTGCATATTTTACTCATTCAAGGACATGTTGGGGAACGTAGTAATTTCAAAAATTTCCTACGCACACGCAAGATCATGGTGATGCATAGCAACAAGAGGGGAGAGTGTTGTCTATGTACCCTCGTAGACCGAAGCGGAAGCGTTGACACAACGTAGAGGAAGTAGTCATACGTCTTCCCGGTTCAACCAATCCAAGCACTGTTACTTCGGCACCTCCGAGTTCTTGGCACACGTTCAGCTCGATGACGCTCCCCGGGCTCCGATCCAGCAAAGCTTCGGGGAGGAGTTCCGTCAGCACGACGGCGTGGTGACGATCTTGATGTTCAACCGTCACAGGGCTTCGCCTAAGCACCGCTACAATATGACCGAGGTGTAATATCGTGGAGGGGGGCACCGCACACGGCTAAGGAACGATCACGAAGATCAACTTGTGTGTCCATGGGGTGCCCCCTGCCCCCGTATATAAAGGAGTGGAGGAGGGGAGGGCCGGCCCTCTCTATGGCGCGCCCTAGGGGAGTCCTACTCCCACCGGGAGTAGGATTCCCCCTTTCCTAGTCCAACTAGGTGTCCTTCCAAGTAGTAGGAGTAGGAGACAAGGAAGGGGAAGAGAGAAGGGAAGGAAGGAGGGGGTGCGGCCCCTCCCCCTATGTAACGCCCTCGATGCGGCTATATCTCCCACGTGTCGAAGCACGACTTAGAGGCATAACCGCATTGAAAGCAATGTCGCAAGTGAGGTAATCTTCACACAACCCATGTAATACATAAGGGAAAGAGATACATAGCTGGCTTACAATCGCCACTTCACACAATTACATGAATAAAGCATTACATCATCCAGATACAATCAAGGTCCGACTACGGAACCAAAATAAAAGAAGAACCCCAAATGCGACAAAGGTCCCCGATCGACCCCAACTGGGCTCCACTACTGATCAACTAGAACGAAACAACACAAAGGGCAAGATCTTCATCGAGCTCCTCCTTGAGCTTAGTTGCGTCATCTGCACGGTAACATAGGCACCTGCAAACTGGTTTTGGAAGTATCTGTGAGCCACGGGGACTCAGCAATCTCGCACCCGCGAGATCAAGACTATTTAAGCTTATAGGAAGGATGGAGTAATGAGGTGGAGCTGCAGCAAGCGACTAGCATATATGGTGGCTACAATCGCAAAAGAGAGCGAGAAGAGAGGGCAAAGCACGGTCGATAAAAGTATGATCAAGAAGTGATCCTATAGCAACCTACGTCAAGCATAACTCCAACACCGTGTTCACTTCCCGGACTCCGCCGGAAAGAGACCATCACGGTTACACACACGGTTGATGTATTTTAAATAAGGTCAACTTCGGGTTTTCTACAACCGGACGTTAACAAATTCCCATCTGCCCATAACCGCGGGCACGGCTTTCGAAAGATAATACCCTGTAGGGGTGTCCCAACTTAGCCCATGACAAGCTCTCACGGTCAACGAAGGAATAGACCTCCACCCGAGACGTTCCGATCAGACTCGGTATCCCGGTACAACAAGACATTTCGACAGGGTAAAACTAAACCAGCAACACCGCCCGAATGTGCCGACAAATCCCGATAGGAGCTGCACATATCTCTTTCTCAGGGCACACTCCGATGAGCAATCCGTACAACTAAAACCAAACCTCGAGTTTCCCCGAGGGGGCGCTGCACAGGGCTCTAGTTCGGACCAACACTCAGAGGAGCACTGGCCCGGGGGGGGTTAGAATAAAGATGACCCTTGAGTCTGCAGAACCCAAGGGAAGGTGGTAGGTTGTTAGTGCAAATGGTAAAACCAATGTTGGGCATTGCTGGAAGAGCTTTACTTAAGGCGAACTGTCAAGGGGTTCCCATTATAGCCCAACCGTGTAAGGAACGCAAAATCCGGGAACATAACACCGATATGACGGAAACTAGGGCGGCAAGAGTGGAACAAAACACCAGGCATAAGGCCGAGCCTTCCACCCTTTACCAAGTATATAGATGCATTAATTAAATAAGATATATTGTGATATCCCAACAAGTAAACATGTTCCAACAAGGAACAACATCTCCATGTTCCAACAAGGAACAAACTTCAATCTTCACCTGCAACTAACAACGCTATAAGAGGGGCTGAGCAAAGCGGTAACATAGCCAATCAACGGTTTGCTAGGACATGGTGGGTTAGAGGTTTGTCATGGCAATTTGGGAGGCTGACAAGCAAATGGTAGGCATCGTAGCATTGGCATAGCAAAAGAGCGAGCAAACTAGCATAGCAAAGATAGTAGTGATTTCGAGGGTATGATCATCTTGCCTGAGATCTCGCAAGGAAGAAGAACGAATCCAAGAAGAAGACAAACGGCCGTAGACGAACGAATCCTCACAACTCTGGAACGAAACCGAAGCTAACGTGAGAAGCAACCCGGAAAGAAACAAACAACATAGTAAACACACAAGCATAAACAAGTCATGATGCACAAACAAGTATGATGCATGTCCGGTTTAATGAGGCATGGCATGGCAAAGTGCAACAAACAATACTACAAGTTAAGTGGAGCTCCATATGCAACGAGGTGCATGTTGACGGAACACCACATCAATTATTTAGTTATCTCTCGTTTAAGCTACCCAACAATATTAACTGTTGTTAAACATGGCAAGAGGTGAAGCATAATATAAACTATACCATCTAAACAATTTAAATGGGGCCGGATATAAAAACAACAAATCCGATAAATCCCCATATGCATTTAGCAATTTAATGCAACAACAAGTTTAAACATTTTAAATGTTGTTATCATGATGCGGATGACATATACAAGTTTTATGCAATTTTATGAAAATGTTGACATGAGCATGTTATGAAGCATTTGGTCACCATGGCGGAACAAAAAGGGTGCCACGGCGGCGAAACAAAAAAATGGTGCCACGGCAACATACCCGAAAATGATGCCACGGCAACATATCGGTTCCGGTAGCTCACGGAGATACCGGTGCAAAAGGAAGCGTGCGGATGTGCGGAACATGCTAGAGATGGTGGGGTGATCCCGGTTACCGGGTTCCCACGGGTTAGTGGCATGGAAAACGAGCAGGAACGTGCATGAAGCAAACGGGCACGGTGCAAACATAGGGTGCATCTCATACAACACATGCATTCGGTCCACGAACGGCGTCTCGGGGTTATACCTTCGAAGCGTGCGTTTTCGAAGCGAATCGGTTCGGAGGGGAAGTAGTCGTTCTCGCGACGGTAGAGGTTCACGTTTCGTAGTCGTACATGTCGACGGTAGTGGAAATAGTGGTACATGGCGACGGTAGTGGTACACGTTCGTTCGGAGAGGTACTTGATGACTCCAACGTATTCGGGGCGATGGTAGTTGTACACAGGTGGTAGAGGAACTTGAAGCATCCGAGGTCTTCGGGTTCGTAGTTGTACTTGGCGTTCGGAGTGGTACACGGGTCTTTGGGCGACGGTAGATGGTACATGTTTTCGTAGATGAACTTGGCGATCCGAAGGGGTACTTGGCGCATCACCGTGTAGTTGTACATGGTTCAAACAAAGGCATTGACACAACTGGAGGGCATCGAGGGACTCGTCAAGGCCCTGCCTCGGGAGGTCACCCGAGATGCATGGAGGCAGCTCGAGCTGCTGGCTGTTGGTAGCGTGTGTGGGCGGCGTGTGGAGGCGGAGCAGGGAACTTGGCACGACTGAGACAGGGGGCGAGCCGCGCGGTTGGTTGATGGTAGCCGCGGCCATGGTGGTGGTCGCCACAAAGCAGAGGAGGCCGGGACTTGGCGTTGGACGATGCGGTCGGCATCGGCCTTGACGTGCAGCAGGGGAGGTGGAGCTCGTGCTCGAAGAGGAGAACGGCGGCGCGACGCGAGGGGACGCGAGCTCCATGGCAGAGGGAGCGATGACGTGCCTGCTCCCCTGCTCGAGATCGAGCGAGGATGAGGGAAGCAGAGGAGGTCGAGGTCGAGGTCGAGGAGGCTGGACGTCGGCGGGGCTCGAGACGGGGGCGACGGCGTGGATCCGGCGGGGCGGAGCTTGGGGAGGCGACGCCATGGAGGATGGCGATGAAGCGGAGGCGAAGGAGAAGGGAGGAAGAGCATCTCAGGCGCTCGGGGTCAAGCTCGCACGCGAGGCCCTCCGGCTTGAGGAGCTGGGGAATCGGGCGCGGGGACTCCTCCCTGGTGTGTTGCGTGTGTGGTGACGGCGCGAGGGAGGAGACGAGGGAGAGTGGGGGATCGGGCAGGGAGAGATGGGGCGCAGAGGAGGGAGATGGAGGCGCTGCGGGAGGGAGATGGGATCGAGAGAACGGTTCTCTAGGGTTAGGTGCAGTTGGGCCTTAGGGGTTTAGTGGGCCGGCCTGGTTAGACAGGCCCAAGAGGCCGGCTGGGCTTCTCTTCTCTCTCTCCTATTTCCTTTTAACAGAAAATATTAGAGAGAAGAAAAAGAAAGAGAGGGTTAGGAAAAGAAAATGCGCAAGGGGATAATTTCCTTGGACTCACAAAAAATATGCTCGTACCAAGAAAAATAGAAAGAGGCATGATTGAAAGATTTAAATTCAAACTCATTTGAAATTCAAATGGGTTTGAACTAGGACTTGATGAAAGGAAGGTCCAAAAATGTTCGGATTTTTGGCGGAGCTCCGGAAAATGATGAAATAATTTATGGGCAGAGTTGGAGACCAAGAATTAAGATAATAAAGGCATTGGGATATTTTGCAAGTGTGTTAAGGTGATTCCAAAACAATGGAATATTTTATTATAGCTCCCTAAATATCGGGAGGGTATAAAGAGAAGTCACCCTGTGAGTCCCTCGATTTAAATGGATCGAAAAATCCATACAATTTATTTAGTTGAGTTTTAAAAATTAAATGGCATGATGGCATGATGACATGATGCAATGCAAAAATAAAAGAGCAAGCACAAAAGAAACACATGGCAAAACTCAGAATAGCTGGAAGTCTTCTGAAGCATCGGTCTTGGGGCGTTACAACACTCCACCACTACAAGAGGATCTCGTCCCGAGATCTAGATGGCACCGGAGAGAAATGAAAGAGGAAGAGAAGAGGTAAAACTAAGTTGCTTCTTTGACCAATGAGTGAAACCAAAGAACCTTGAGAGGTTGAACAAATTGAAAGAAAGAATACAAAGGAGATGAACGAGATTGCAAACAATCCGTTAGAAAGAGGAACAAGGAACATTACGAGAACTTGAAGGTTGCAAAGACATGAATCAAGAGTTTAATGGACAAGATAGAATTCGAAACCACTCCGGTTAAAACAAGATGAGAGGGGAAGAATTCGGGCAGTACTCCGGTTGAACATGGAAGGAATAGAACATGAACTTGAGAAGATGGGATGTTACTTGATGAAATCAACAACACACTGCCTCCGGAACTATTGAAAGAATGGCACAATGGGTAAGAAGGATTTCAGACAGCTCTCCAGTTGAGGAAGGAGGGAAAACTTGATAAGATTAGAGAACTCGAATGAAAACACGACACTCCGGTTAAATGGATAAGCAAGAAAAGAACACGATCCTCACGAATCGAGATGGTGAGTGAAAAGAGCAACGTCACAATGCCTCCGGAAAGAAAGAATAGAAGATAATCATTGGAATAACAGAATGGAGAAGAAAATGCCAACTTCTGCCACAAATGAGTTTGGAAAGCATCCTTGCAAAGAAGAATTGAACGGAGTTGTTGGAAAATCAACAACGAAAAGCACAAGCTTGTAGTGGGCTTATGGAAAACATCTCAAAATTATGAGGTGACAACCGGCCACTAACGGAAACAATTGCTTGCTTGAGATCAACGAAGAGATGAAAACTTCTTCCACCAAGATGATAAAGAGATAACTTGGATCATTGGCAAGCACCACAAATAGCAACATTCCCAATGGAAGGCTTTTAGGTGAAATATGACACAAGATAACTCCAACAACGAGGTTGATGGATTTAAAAATAACTCATTCTTAACAACATGTGAATCATGGAACATGAACTCAAATTATCAAGAATGACATAATACCACCTCCAAAATATGGTAGAAAGAATTGCACTCCGGATTACCATATGAAGAAAGCTTGAGCTCCTTAGGAAAGAATCTCGATGAAAACTTTGAGAAGGGAATTAAATCCTTGATGAACCATCATGTAGAACCTCCATGAAGAACTCCGGTAAACAAAAGGAATGAAAAGAAAGAGAAATTGAAAACACAAGGTGAATCCTTGCAATGATTTAGATGGATCTCCGTGATAATTAGAGCTTGGAACTCCGGGAAAAAGAGAAGATGAAACAAATGAAACCGAGAATTTTAAGGGCCTCCGGAATAAAGAATTAATCACTTGGATGAACAAGAATAAGAATTATGTTATGCTTATCCTTCACCAATTAAATTGATGACAATCAACGGATTTGGCATACTACTTATTCTCGTAGAAAGGATTAAAAGAGATATAGCGTAAACTTGAGAAGGTCTTCAACGAACCACCGGTAGGATTGGAACAACAAATGAATTGATATGATGAACAAGGAAGAGAGATCTTGAAAGAACCACCGTAAGAATTGAAAATGATCGAAGTAGGGGTGCATCACCGGTAAGAATTAGCAAATGAACGAAGGTGCTTGAGACAAACTAGATACATGAGAACAAAGAGATCAAGAACTGATTAGAGGATATTCGATAGATGCACCGGCAAGATAGGAGAATGATAACTGACGGCTGAGAATGAATAAACCTGAATTGATGGACTCCGGATGACAAACTGAGAAGACTCTTGAATATCTCCTGATGGGTGAAAAAGATTCTCACAATCGAAAACAATTATGAGAGGATGGCAACAAGCTAGCACCATGAATCTTGAAGAGAATAGAGCAAGATTAAAGAGAAACTCTTCTTCGGTCTTCAAATGATGAGAATGACAACGAGAAACACCACCAAGAATTATTGAGGCACACCGGAAGAATCAAAAGCGAAGAGGTTGAGCCAACTATGAAAAGAATTTGAAAGATCTTGGAGAAAAGCATTTGACTAATGATAACTCATTCTTACGTCAAACTTGGAGAAGAATTTAGGATAGCTCTGGGAAAATAGAAGAGTCAGGTAAGATCCTGGGAAAAGACCTGTGGGTTAGGGCCCACTCAAAAGAACACCGTTGAAAAGATTTAAAAGAGATGTTGCACCGGTTGAATTAAATGACTTGAATGAGATACCAATCTCGAAAGAGCTTGAATGAATGCAGAGTGGAAACACGAATCTTCGAGATATCTTGAGCACTCCGGAACAATTGAATAGCGAGAGATGGATGCTTAAGAGGTGCACCGGCATAAGAAAAGCATTGGAAAAAAAAGAAAAGGAGTATGCTTAATACCAAAGCTTGAATTAAATCCACCGGAGAAGAAAAGAACGAGGAATGACGAACTTGAAGCTCCATTAGAATCTTCATGAGAATCACCGGATAAGAACATTGACGGAAAAGAATGGAGAAACTTCCCATCAATAAAATGGATACTTGAAGAAGAAATCTTAGTCCTTGAAGAAAAACAAAAGGGAGGGAGGGTGGGAAAAACAAAGGCAACTTGGAGATGGATGACATAAACAACATTGAGAAGAACTGATACTTGATCTTGTGAATGTTGAAATGATCGGAACCACTTGGAGAGAAAACACGCCGGTTGAAAAGGATTAACATAACAACATCAATGATCATGAAGGATTGGTATTTACATCGGAGTATGAGAACACCATTTCGGAAAAGGTATGGAATCAACATTTGACTTCGAAGCAACTCGAATACCACAACTCAAAACAAAAACAAAGGACTGGCTTGCAGAATAAGCCAGAACAAACATATGATAGAGATTTCGTCCGAAGTTTTCGTGGTGGGGCCTACACGGGCTCGATCGTACAGCACCATCATGTACAAGGCAGTGCACATGACATACGAAGCGTCCCCGAGTCGGCATAGCCAAGGACTCTTTAAGACACAACGAGACCACTGTAAAATCGACCGTGAATAGGCGGACCACTAGACGTCGAACCCCAATTTCATATCATACATCCGTTGGAAAGATATCCTAAGAGCTACTTGAATTCCCACCTATGAAACTCCCAAAATTTTCAGGTTATGCAATCAGGTGTTGGGGATACAGGGGAAGCATAATATCTCACCCAAAACTAACAAATCCTACATCCAGCTGTATCCATCCTTCAACACATAACCAAGAAACCTTCGGAAATCGTCTACCTCAACCTTCGAAAAGCATCCGTTATACAAGTCATGGCAATACTCCCGTACTCACCTCAGTACTGGGTTATCGGGGTTATCTCACCAACAACTGCATAAAAGAGATTTTCGATGTCGGCGTACTAAACTCAGGTATTCCAGAACTGCAACGATAAAATTATGACGACAACACCTCAGAGCTCAACTCCCCGGGACACTTCCACTAAACCCCTGACAGGAGGCACCAAGACAATGTTCTCATCATAAAACCATCGGAACGATTCCAAGATACCCGCGTGATCCTAAAATTTTTTTAGTGAAATTTGAGAAGAGAAGAGTCAAAACTCTACGTCAGGATGCCTTACCAGAGCGATGAAGAGACTGGGGAGTAAAAAGAATTCCTAACTCTCCGATATATATAATCCTAAATGACTCAAAATATTTTTCTAGACACAACTCGGCCGCTAAAAACGATCAAGCAGTGGGGCTCCTAAGGTCGGGGAAGGCTCTGATTACCAACTTGTAACGCCCTCGATGCGGCTATATCTCCCACGTGTCGAAGCACGACTTAGAGGCATAACCGCATTGAAAGCAATGTCGCAAGTGAGGTAATCTTCACACAACCCATGTAATACATAAGGGAAAGAGATACATAGTTGGCTTACAATCGCCACTTCACACAATTACATGAATAAAGCATTACATCATCCAGATACAATCAAGGTCCGACTACGGAACCAAAATAAAAGAAGAACCCCAAATGCGACAAAGGTCCCCGATCGACCCCAACTGGGCTCCACTACTGATCAACTAGAACGAAACAACACAAAGGGCAAGATCTTCATCGAGCTCCTCCTTGAGCTTGGTTGCGTCATCTGCACGGTAACATAGGCACCTGCAAACTGGTTTTGGAAGTATCTGTGAGCCACGGGGACTCAGCAATCTCGCACCCGCGAGATCAAGACTATTTAAGCTTATAGGAAGGATGGAGTAATGAGGTGGAGCTGCAGCAAGCGACTAGCATATATGGTGGCTACAATCGCAAAAGAGAGCGAGAAGAGAGGGCAAAGCACGGTCGATAAAAGTATGATCAAGAAGTGATCCTATAGCAACCTACGTCAAGCATAACTCCAACACCGTGTTCACTTCCCGGACTCCGCCGGAAAGAGACCATCACGGTTACACACACGGTTGATGTATTTTAAATAAGGTCAACTTCGGGTTTTCTACAACCGGACGTTAACAAATTCCCATCTGCCCATAACCGCGGGCACGGCTTTCGAAAGATAATACCCTGCAGGGGTGTCCCAACTTAGCCCATGACAAGCTCTCACGGTCAACGAAGGAATAGACCTCCACCCGAGACGTTCCGATCAGACTCGGTATCCCGGTACAACAAGACATTTCGACAGGGTAAAACTAAACCAGCAACACCGCCCGAATGTGCCGACAAATCCCGATAGGAGCTGCACATATCTCTTTCTCAGGGCACACTCAGATGAGCAATCCGTACAACTAAAACCAAACCTCGAGTTTCCCCGAGGGGGCGCTGCACAGGGCTCTAGTTCGGACCAACACTCAGAGGAGCACTGGCCCGGGGGGGGTTAGAATAAAGATGACCCTTGAGTCTGCAGAACCCAAGGGAAGGTGGTAGGTTGTTAGTGCAAATGGTAAAACCAATGTTGGGCATTGCTGGAAGAGCTTTACTTAAGGCGAACTGTCAAGGGGTTCCCATTATAGCCCAACCGTGTAAGGAACGCAAAATCCGGGAACATAACACCGATATGACGGAAACTAGGGCGGCAAGAGTGGAACAAAACACCAGGCATAAGGCCGAGCCTTCCACCCTTTACCAAGTATATAGATGCATTAATTAAATAAGATATATTGTGATATCCCAACAAGTAAACATGTTCCAACAAGGAACAACATCTCCATGTTCCAACAAGGAACAAACTTCAATCTTCACCTGCAACTAACAACGCTATAAGAGGGGCTGAGCAAAGCGGTAACATAGCCAATCAACGGTTTGCTAGGACATGGTGGGTTAGAGGTTTGACATGGCAATTTGGGAGGCTGACAAGCAAATGGTAGGCATCGTAGCATTGGCATAGCAAAAGAGCGAGCAAACTAGCATAGCAAAGATAGTAGTGATTTCGAGGGTATGATCATCTTGCCTGAGATCCCGCAAGGAAGAAGAACGAATCCAAGAAGAAGACAAACGGCCGTAGACGAACGAATCCTCACAACTCCGGAACGAAACTGAAGCTAACGTGAGAAGCAACCCGGAAAGAAACAAACAACATAGTAAACACACAAGCATAAACAAGTCATGATGCACAAACAAGTATGATGCATGTCCGGTTTAATGAGGCATGGCATGGCAAAGTGCAACAAACAATACTACAAGTTAAGTGGAGCTCCATATGCAACGAGGTGCATGTTGACGGAACACCACATCAATTATTTAGTTATCTCTCGTTTAAGCTACCCAACAATATTAACTGTTGTTAAACATGGCAAGAGGTGAAGCATAATATAAACTATACCATCTAAACAATTTAAATGGGGCCGGATATAAAAACAACAAATCCGGTAAATCCCCATATGCATTTAGCAATTTAATGCAACAACAAGTTTAAACATTTTAAATGTTGTTATCATGATGCGGATGACATATACAAGTTTTATGCAATTTTATGAAAATGTTGACATGAGCATGTTATGAAGCATTTGGTCACCATGGCGGAACAAAAAGGGTGCCACGGCGGCGAAACAAAAAAATGGTGCCACGGCAACATATCCGAAAATGATGCCACGGCAACATATCGGTTCCGGTAGCTCACGGAGATACCGGTGCAAAAGGAAGCGTGCGGATGTGCGGAACATGCTAGAGATGGTGGGGTGATCCCGGTTACCGGGTTCCCACGGGTTAGTGGCATGGAAAACGAGCAGGAACGTGCATGAAGCAAACGCACGGTGCAAACATAGGGTGCATCTCATACAACACATGCATTCGGTCCACGGACGGCGTCTCGGGGTTATACCTTCGAAGCGTGCGTTTTCGAAGCGAATCGGTTCGGAGGGGAAGTAGTCGTTCTCGCGACGGTAGAGGTTCACGTTTCGTAGTCGTACATGTCGACGGTAGTGGAAATAGTGGTACATGGCGACGGTAGTGGTACACGTTCGTTCGGAGAGGTACTTGATGACTCCAACGTCTTCGGGGCGACGGTAGTTGTACACAGGTGGTAGAGGAACTTGAAGCATCCGAGGTCTTCGGGTTCGTAGTTGTACTTGGCGTTCGGAGTGGTACACGGGTCTTCGGGCGACGGTAGATGGTACATGTTTTCGTAGATGAACTTGGCGATCCGAAGGGGTACTTGGCGCATCACCGTGTAGTTGTACATGGTTCAAACAAAGGCATTGACACATCTGGAGGGCATCGAGGGACTCGTCAAGGCCCTGCCTCGGGAGGTCACCCGAGATGCATGGAGGCAGCTCGAGTTGCTGGCTGTTGGTAGCGTGTGCGGGCGGTGTGTGGAGGCGGAGCAGGGAACTTGGCACGACCGAGATAGGGGGCGAGCCGCGCGGTTGGTTGATGGTAGCCGCGGCCATGGTGGTGGTCGCCACAAAGCAGAGGAGGCCGGGACTTGGCGTTGGACGATGCGGTCGGCATCGGCCTTGACGTGCAGCAGGGGAGGTGGAGCTCGTGCTCGAAGAGGAGACCGGCGGCGCGACGCGAGGGGACGCGAGCTCCATGGCAGAGGGAGCGATGACGTGCCTGCTCCCCTGCTCGAGATCGAGCGAGGATGAGGGAAGCAGAGGAGGTCGAGGTCGAGGTCGAGGAGGCTGGACGTCGGCGGGGCTCGAGACGGGGGCGACGGCGTGGATCCGGCGGGGCGGAGCTTGGGGAGGCGACGCCATGGAGGACGGCGATGAAGCGGAGGCGAAGGAGAAGGGAGGAAGAGCATCTCAGGCGCTCGGGGTCAAGCTCGCACGCGAGGCCCTCCGGCTTGAGGAGCTGGGGAATCGGGCGCGGGGACTCCTCCCTGGTGTGTTGCGTGTGTGGTGACGGCGCGAGGGAGGAGACGAGGGAGAGTGGGGGATCGGGCAGGGAGAGATGGGGCACAGAGGAGGGAGATGGAGGCGCTGCGGGAGGGAGATGGGATCGAGAGAATGGTTCGCTAGGGTTAGGTGCAGTTGGGCCTTAGGGGTTTAGTGGGCCGGCCTGGTTAGACAGGCCCAAGATGCCGGCTGGGCTTCTCTTCTCTCTCTCCTATTTCCTTTTAACAGAAAATATTAGAGAGAAGAAAAAGAAAGAGAGGGTTAGGAAAAGAAAATGCGCAAGGGGATAATTTCCTTGGACTCACAAAAAATATGCTCGTACCAAGAAAAATAGAAAGAGGCATGATTGAAAGATTTAAATTCAAACTCATTTGAAATTCAAATGGGTTTGAACTAGGACTTGATGAAAGGAAGGTCCAAAAATGTTCGGATTTTTGGCGGAGCTCCGGAAAATGATGAAATAATTTATGGGCAGAGTTGGAGACCAAGAATTAAGATAATAAAGGCATTGGGATATTTTGCAAGTGTGTTAAGGTGATTCCAAAACAATGGAATATTTTATTATAGCTCCCTAAATATCGGGAGGGTATAAAGAGAAGTCACCCTGTGAGTCCCTCGATTTAAATGGATCGAAAAATCCATACAATTTATTTAGTTGAGTTTTAAAAATTAAATGGCATGATGGCATGATGACATGATGCAATGCAAAAATAAAAGAGCAAGCACAAAAGAAACACATGGCAAAACTCAGAATAGCTGGAAGTCTTCTGAAGCATCGGTCTTGGGGCGTTACACCCTAGTCCAATTCGGACTAGGCCATGGGGGGGCGCGCGGCCTGCCCTAGGCAGCCCCTCTCTCTTTCCCGTATGGCCCAATAAGGCCCAATACTTCTCCCCAGCGAATTCCCGCAACTCTCTGGTACTCCGATAAATACCCGAATCACTCGGAACCTTTCTGAACTCCGAATATAGTCGTCCAATATATCGATCTTTACGTCTCGACCATTTCGAGACTCCTCGTCATGTCCGTGATCACATCCGGGACTCCGAACAACCTTCGGTACATCAAAATACATAAACTCATAATATAACTGTCATCGAAACCTTAAGCGTGCGGACCCTACGGTTCGAGAACAATGTAGACATGACCGAGACACGTCTCCGGTCAATAACCAACAGCGGGACCTGGATGCCCATATTGGTTCCTACATATTCTACGAAGATCTTTATTGGTCAGACCGCATAACAACATACGTTGTTCCCTTTGTCATCGGTATGTTACTTGCCCGAGATTCGATCGTCGGTATCCAATACCTAGTTCAATGTCGTTACTGGCAAGTCTCTTTACTCGTTCCATAATACATCATCTCGCAACTAACTCATTAGTTGCAATGCTTGCAAGGCTTAAGTGATGTGCATTACCGAGAGGGCCCAGAGATACCTCTCCGACATTCGGAGTGACAAATCCTAATCTCGAAATACGCCAACCCAACAAGTACCTTTGGAGACACCTGTAGAGCACCTTTATAATCACCCAGTTACATTGTGACGTTTGGTAGCACACAAAGTGTTCCTCCGGTAAACGGGAGTTGCATAATCTCATAGTCATAGGAACATGTATAAGTCATGAAGAAAGCAATAGCAACATACTAAACGATCGGGTGCTAAGCTAACGGAATGGGTCATGTCAATCAGATCATTCAACTAATGATGTGATCCCGTTAATCAAATAACAACTCTTTTGTCTATGGTTAGGAAACATAACCATCTTTGATTAACAAGCTAGTCAAGTAGAGGCATACTAGTGACACTCTGTTTGTCTATATATTCACACATGTATTATGTTTCTGGTTAATACAATTCTAGCATGAATAATAAACATTTATCATGATATAAGGAAATAAATAATAACTTTATTATTGCCTCTAGGGCATATTTCCTTCAGTCTCCCACTTGCACTAGAGTCAATAATCTAGATCACATCACGATGTGATTAACATCGATAGTTCATATCATCATGTGATTAACACCCATAGTTCACATTGCCATGTGACCAACACCCAAAGGGTTTACTAGATTCAGTAATCTAGTTCACATTGCTATGTGATTAACACCCAAAGAGTACTAAGGTGTGATCATGTTTTGCTTGTGAGAGAATCTTAGTCAACGGGTCTTTCACATTCAGATCCGTTATGTATTTTGCAATTTTTTATGTCTACAATGCTCTGCACGAAGCTACTCTAGCTTATTGCTCCCACTTTCAATATGTATCTAGATCGAGACTTAGAGTCATCCAGATCGGTGTCAAAACTTGCATCGACGTAACCCTTTACGACGAACCTTTTGTCACTTCCATAATCGAGAAACATATCCTTATTCCACTAAGGATAATTTTGACCGCTGTCCAGTGATCTACTCCTAGATCACTATTGTACTCCCTTGCCAAACTCAATGTAGGGTATACAATAGATCTGGTACACAGCATGGCATACTTTATAGAACCTATGACCAAGGCATAGGGAATGCCTTTCATTCTCTTTCTATCTTCTGCCGTGGTCGGGTTTTGAGTCTTACTCAATTTCACACCTTGTAACACAGGCAAGAACTCTTTCTTTGACTGTTCCATTTTGAACTACTTCAAAATCTTGTCAAGGTATGTACTCATTGAAAAATCTTATCAAGCGTCTTGATCTATCTCTATAGATCTTGATGCTCAATGTGTAAGCAGCTTCACCAAGGTCTTTATTTGAAAAACTCCTTTCAAACACTCCTTTATGCTTTGCAGGATAATTATACATTATTTCCGATCAACAATATGTCATTCACATATACTTATCAGAAATGTTGTAGTGCTCTCACTCACTTTATTGTAAATACAGGCTTCTTCAAAAGTCTGTATAAAACCATATGCTTTGATCAACTCATCAAAGCGTATATTCCAACTCCGAGATGCTTGCACCAGTCCATAGATGGATTGCTGGAGCTTGCACACTTTGTTAGCTTCTTTAGGATTGACAAAACTTTCTGGTTGCATCATATACAACTCTTCTTTAATAAATCCATTAAGGAATGCAGTTTTGACATCCATTTGCCAGATTTCATAGAATGTGGCAATTGCTAACATGATTCAGACAGACTTAAGCATAGATACGAGTGAAAAACTCTCATCGTAGTCAACACCTTGAACTTGTCGAAAACCTTTTGTGACAATTCTAGCTTTGTAGATAGTAACACTATCAGCGTCCGTCTTCCTCTTGAAGATCCATTTAATCTCAATGTCTCGCCGATCATTGGGCAAGTCAATCAAAGTCCATATTTTGTTTTCATACATGGATCTTATCTCAGATCTCATGGCCTCAAGCCATTTTGCGGAATCTGGGCTCACCATCGCTTCTTCATAGTTCGTAGGCTCATCATGGTCTAGTAACATAACTTCCAGAACAGGATCACCGTACCACTCTGGTGCGGATCTTACTCTGGAAGACCTACGAGGTTTTGTAGTAACTTAATCTGAAGTTTCATGATCATCATCATTAACTTCCTCACTAATTGGTGTAGTAGTCACAGGAACAGATTTCTGTGATGAACTACTTTCAAATAAGGGAGCAGGTACAATTACCTCATCAAGTTCTACTTTCCTCCCACTCACTTCTTTCGAGAGAAACTCCTTCTTTAGAAAGGATCCATTCTTAGCAACAAATGTTTTGCCTTTGGATTTGTGATAGAAGGAGTACCCAACAATTTCCTTTGGGTATTCTATGAAGACGCACTTCTCCGATTTGGGTTCGAGCTTATCAGGTTGAAACTTTTTCATATAAGCATCGCAACTCCAAACTTTAAGAAACGACAGCTTAGGTTTACTGCTAAACCATAGTTCATACGGTGTCGTCTCAACGGATTTAGATGGTGCCCTTTTAAACGTGAATGCAGCTGTCTCTAATGCATAACCCCAAAACGATAATGGTAAATCAGTAAGAGACACCATAGATCACACCATATCCAATAAAGTGTGGTTACGACGTTCGGACACACCATAACATTGTGGTGTTCCAGGTGGCGTGAGCTGTGAAACTATTCCACATTGTTTTAATTGAAGACCAAACTCATAACTCAAATATTTGTCTCCGCGATCAGATTGCAGAAACTTTATTTTCTTGTTACGATGATTTTTCCACTTCACTCTGAAATTCTTTGAACCTTTCAACTATTTCAGACTTATGTTTCATCAAGTAGATATACCCATATCTGCTCAAATCATCTTGTGAAGGTCAGAAAATAACGGTACTTGCCACGAGCATCAACACTCATTGGATCGCATACATCGGTATGTATTATTTCCAATAAGTCAGTAGCTTGTTCCATTGTTCCGGAGAACGGAGTTTTAGTCATCTTGCCCAAAAGGCACGGTTCGCAAGCATCAAATGATTCATAACCAAGTGATTCCGAAAATCCATCTTTTATGGAGTTTCTTCATGCGCTTTACACCAATATAACCTAAACGGCAGTGCCACAAATAAGTTGCACTATCATTATTAACTTTACATCTTTTGGTTTCAATATTATGAATATGTGTATCACACGATCGAGATCCAACAAACCATTTTCATTGGGTGTATGACCATAGAAGGTTTTATTCATGTAAACAGAACAATAATTATTCTCTAACTTACATGAATAACCGTATTGCAATAAACATGATCAAATCATATTCATGCTCAACACAAACGCTAAATAACATTTATTTAGGTTCAACACTAATCCCAAAAGTATAGGGAGTGTGCGATGATGATCATATCAATCTTGGAACTACTTCCAACATTCATCGTCACCTCACCCTCAACTAGTTTCTGTTTATTCTGCAACTCCTGTTTCGAGTTACTACTCTTAGCAACTGAACTAGTATCAAATACCAAGGGGTTGCTATAAACACTGGTAAAGTATACATCAATAGCATGTATATCAAATATACCTATGTTCACTTTGTCATCCTTCTTATCTGCCAAATACTTGGGGTAGTTCCACTTCCAGTGACGAGTCCCTTTGCAGTAGAATCACTTAGGCTTAGGCTTAGG
Source organism: Triticum aestivum (assembly GCF_018294505.1). Classification (NCBI taxonomy): domain Eukaryota; kingdom Viridiplantae; phylum Streptophyta; class Magnoliopsida; order Poales; family Poaceae; genus Triticum; species Triticum aestivum. The sequence goes on from NC_057807.1 coordinate 553,978,457, forward strand.
TCCAGACTTGGGCTTCTTCACTTGAGCAGCAACTTGCTTGCTGTTCTTCTTGAAGTTCCCCTTCTTCCCTTTGCCCTTTTTCTTTTGAAACTAGTGATCTTGTCCACCATCAACACTTTGATGTTTTTCTTTGGTTTCTACCTTCACCGATTTTTGCATCGCGAAGAGCTTGGGAATTGTTTTCGTCATCCCTTGCATACTATAGTTCATCACGAAGTTCTAGTAACTTAGTGATGGTGACTAGAGAATTCTGTCAATCACTATCTTATCTGGAAGATTAACTCCCACTTGATTCAAGCGATTGAAGTACCCAGACAATCTGAGCACATGCTCACTAGTTGAGCGATTCTCCTCCATCTTTTAGCTATAGAACTTGTTGGAGACTTCATATCTCTCAACTCGGGTATTTGCTTGAAATATTAACTTCAACTCCTGGAACATCTCATATGGTCCATGACGTTCAAAACGTCTTTGAAGTCCCGATTCTAAGCCGTTAAGCATGGCGCACTTAACTATCAAGTAGTCATCATATTGAGCTAGCCAAACGTTCATAACGTCTGCATCTGCTCTTGCAATAGGTTTGTCACCTAACGGTGCATCAAGGACATAATTCTTCTGCGCAGCAATGAGGATAAACCTCAGATCACGGATCCAATCCGCATCATTGCTACTAACATTTTTCAACACAATTTTCTCTAGGAACATATCAAAATAAACATATGAGAGCAACAACGCAAGCTATTGATCTACAACATAATTTGCAAAATACTACGAGGACTAAGTTCATGATAAATTTAAGTTCAATTAATCATATTACTTAAGAACTCCCACTTAGAAAGACATCCCTCTAATCCTCTAAGTGATCACGTGATCCAAATCAACTAAACCATAACCGATCATCACGTGAAATGGAGTAGCTTTCAATGGTGAACATCATTATGTTGATCATATCTACTATATGATTCACGCTCGACCTTTCGGTCTCCATGTTCCGAGGCCATATCTGCATATGCTAGGCTCGTCAAGTTTAACCTGAGTATTCTGCGTGTGCAAAACTGGCTTGCACCTGTTGTAGATGGACGTAGAGCTTATCACACCCGATCATCACGTGGTGTCTGGGCACGACGAACTTTGGCAACGGTGCATACTCAGGGAGAACACTTCTTGATAATTTTTAATGAGAGATCATCTTAAAATTCTACCGTCAATCAAAGCAAGATAAGATGCATAAAGGATAAACATCACATGCAATCAATATAAGTGATATGATATGGCCATCATCATCTTGTGCTTGTGATCTCCATCTCCGAAGCACCATCATGGTCACCATCGTCACCGGCGTGACACCTTGATCTCCATCGTAGCATCATTTGTCGTTTATGCCATCTATTGCTTCTACGACTATCGCTACCGCTTAGTGATAAAGTAAAGCAATTACAGGGCGTTTGCATTTCATACAATAAAGCGACAACCATATGGCTCCTGCCAATTGCCGATAACTTCGGTTACAAAACATGATCATCTCATACAATAAAATATAGCATCATGTCTTGGCCATATCACATCACAACATGCCCTGCAAAAACAAGTTAGACGTCCTCTACTTTGTTGTTGTAAGTTTTACGTGGCTGCTACGGGCTTAAGCAAGAACCAATCTCACCTACGCATCAAAACCACAATGATAGTTTGTCAAGTTGATGCTGTTTTAACCTTCGCAAGGACCGGGTGTAGCCACACTCGGTTCAACTAAAGTTGGAGAAACTAACACCCGCTAGTCACCTGTGTGCAAAGCACGGCGGTAAAACCAGTCTCGCGTAAGCGTACGCGTAATGTCGGTCCGGGCCGCTTCATCCAACAATACCGCCGAACCAAAGTATGACATGCTGGTAAGCAATATGACTTATATCGCCCACAACTCATTTGTTTCTACTCGTGCATATAACATCAAACCATAAAACCTGGCTCGGATGCCACTATTGGGGAACGTAGTAATTTCAAAAATTTCCTACGCACACGCAAGATCATGGTGATGCATAGCAACGAGAGGGGAGAGTGTTGTCTACGTACCCTCGTAGACCGAAGCGGAAGCATTGACACAACATAGAGGAAGTAGTCGTACGTCTTCCCGGTTCAATCGATCCAAGCACCGTTACTCCAGCACCTCCGAGTTCTTGGCACACGTTCAGCTCGATGACGCTCCCCGGGCTCCGATCCAGCAAAGCTTCGGGGAGGAGTTCCGTCAGCACGACGGTGTGGTGAAGATCTTGATGTTCAACCGTCGCAGGGCTTTGCCTAAGCACTGCTACAATATGACCGAGGTGTAATATCGTGGAGGGGGGCACCGCACACGGCTAAGGAACGATCACGAAGATCAACTTGTGTGTCCATGGGGTGCCCCCTACCCCCGTATATAAAGGAGTGGAGGAGGGGAGGGCCGGCCCTCTCTATGGCGCGCCCTAGGGGAGTCCTACTCCCACCGGGAGTAGGATTCCCCCTTTCCTAGTCCAACTAGGTGTTCTTCCAAGTAGTAGGAGTAGGAGACAAGGAAGGGGAAGAGAGAAGGGAAGGAAGGAGGGGGTGCGGCCCCTCCCCCTAGTCCAATTCGGACTAGGCCATGGGGGGGCGCGCGGCCTGCCCTAGGCAGCCCCTCTCTCTTTCCCGTATAGCCCAATAAGGCCCAATACTTCTCCCCGGTGAATTCCCGCAACTCTCTGGTACTCCGATAAATACCCGAATCACTCGGAACCTTTCCGAACTCCGAATATAGTCGTCCAATATATCGATCTTTACGTCTCGACCATTTCGAGACTCCTCGTCATGTCCGTGATCACATCCGGGACTCCGAACAACCTTCGGTACATCAAAATACATAAACTCATAATATAAGTGTCATCGAAACCTTAAGCGTGCGGACCCTACGGTTCGAGAACAATGTAGACATGACCGAGACACGTCTCCGGTCAATAACCAATAGCGGGACCTGGATGCCCATATTGGTTCCTACATATTCTACGAAGATATTTATCGGTCAGACCGCATAACAACATACGTTGTTCCCTTTGTCATCGGTATGTTGCTCGAGATTCGATCGTCGGTATCCAATACCTAGTTCAATCTCGTTACCGGCAAGTCTCTTTACTCATTCCGTAATACATCATCTCGCAACTAACTCATTAGTTGCAATGCTTGCAAGGCTTAAGTGATGTGCATTACCGAGAGGGCCCAGAGATACCTCTCCGACATTAGGAGTGACAAATCCTAATCTCGAAATACGCCAACCCAACAAGTACCTTTGGAGACACCTATAGAGCACCTTTATAATCACCCAGTTACGTTGTGACGTTTGGTAGCACACAAAGTGTTCCTCCAGTAAACGGGAGTTGCATAATCTCATAGTCATAGGAACATGTATAAGTCATGAAGAAAGCAATAGCAACATACTAAACGATCGGGTGCTAAGCTAACGGAATGGGTCATGTCAATCAGATCATTCAACTAATGATGTGATCCCGTTAATCAAATAACAACTCTTTTGTCTATGGTTAGGAAACATAACCATCTTTGATTAACAAGCTAGTCAAGTAGAGGCATACTAGTGACACTCTGTTTGTCTATATATTCACACATGTATTATTTTTCCAGTTAATACAATTCTAGCATGAATAATAAACATTTATCATGATATAAGGAAATAAATAATAACTTTATTATTGCCTCTAGGGCATATTTCCTTCAGGACATCCACTTGTTGTTTTGATTGTTTGGTTCATTCTTCTTTTGGCCAAGTGGATGGGCAAGAATGCCTAAGAACCCTCTCTAGCTATCTATGCTTTTCTCGTCTCAAACTCTATTCATGCTACATCACAAAATTTGATCAAGTCAGATTTGAACCACTCTGTGTGAGGAGCACTCGGAGTCCCCGATTCGTCATAGACTTAAACTTCCAAAACCTCTTTGTGATTCTCGGTCTGACTGATTACTCCATTTTGGTCCTACCGAGATCATTAAGTTGATCTGAGTTTTCCATCTCGGTGCAACCGATTTGAACTTTTCGGTCACACCGAGTTGCAGTAACTGAACACAGTTATGCATCTCGGTGCCACCGAGTTGTTCCACTCGGCACACCGACAGGGTCGGGCTATATATAGACACGGGCAAAATTTTGGAAATTTCTCCGAACCCCTTCGCCCGCGCAATAGCTTGCTCTGCCATCGAAGGTCTCCGGATCGTCTCCTCGTCGCCAGCCGCCTCCTGTCGCTGGTCTCCGCCGCGGTCAACGGAATTCAACCCCACCGTTGTCGCCGTAGCGAGTTCATCGCCGCACTAGGGTATGGACTTGATCTTTGTGCTATCCACATCTGATTCCTAGCACATTGTACTCTTATTGATTCTTGCCACGATTAAAACAATTCTATCCAGCCAAAGTAGTCCGTAGAGTAGATTAGATTCAAATTTTTAGGGTTAGGTTTCCGCCGAAACCATCTCGGACCTACCGAGTTGAAAAACTCGGTCTCACCGATCTGGCATATGCCATTGCACAAGTGACTCTCGGTCTGACCGAGAATTACTAATCGGTGCGACCGATTTTAGAATTCTGTGAAACCCTAGCAGTCTCGGTGCCACCGAACTGTGACTCGGTCCAACCGAGTTCATCAGTTTAGGTTCCAAAAACTGCTTCGGTATCACCGAGTTTAAAAATCAGTTGATCTGAAATGCTTTCTGTGGAAAACTAAAACTGAATTTTTGAATCATTCTTTTGAAAAATCTCTGCATTTTGTGATGCTCTTCCATTCTATCTCATCTATAACTCTTCACAGGGTCAGCAGTCAGCTTTTGCAGCATGTCAGACCAAAGTGATAGTCAGAACAGGTCAGCAGAGCAGATTCACTTGAGTGAGGGCACTAGTCCCTCCAGCACTTCAGATGAAGGGAGCAGAAGATCATAAGAGGAGCTGTGGATATGCCCCTCAGATTCAGGAATTGATCAACTCAAAGATGGGAACTGACAAATATCTATTGGATAGGGAACATTTTCCACTCTATCCAGACTTTGAAGACAATGAAGTTGTCATGAATGAGGATGATTCATCATCAGTTCAAGCTCAAGAGAAGAAGGAGAAGGCAAGGAAGGAGAAGGCTGCCAAGACGCCAACTCAAGAGGAGGCATCTGAGTATTTCTTGAAAAACAAGCAGGAGCAGCTTGGTTACTTGATAGCATCATCACTGAGTATTGAGAAGGGGGTGGCCACCTTAACTCAAAACCAGGAGAGCTTGGAAAGAATCATGGAACAAAAATTCTATGATCTAGATGTCAAAGTAACTGAGATTCAGTCAGTTGTGGAGCAACTGCAGGATGACATGCAGGAGAGGAAGGGCAAGACAACCACAAATGTCTTTGCCAGAGTGCCTAGAGCTCAGAGGTCAGCTGTTGTGCCAGTGCCAGACACTAGAGCAACATCTTCAGCACCAGCTACTGCCCCTTCAGCTCCAGTGCAACCAGCTTCAGCATCAACTCCAGCACCCTCTACATCAACTGAAGCCTTCATCCTTGGAGTTATCCGGACACCACCAACTGAAGATCAAGCCTGAGAGTCGATCTAGCACTATGCATTTTCCATGAACTTTTTGGTAACTTGTTTCCAAAGGGGGAGAAAAATGTATAGATCATAGGCTTCGAGAGAGAGTGTGTTGCTTTTGTTCTCTCTTGCTTTGTTGGTTTAAACTTGTTTGCTTTTTGATTGGTTGAGATACTATGCTTGTGAGACATTGATGATCATGTGTTTGATCATAAGCTACACTTATGCATGTTTGATGATATTACCCTATCTATCTTATGTGATCATTCACTTTGCTTGGTGATGAGTGCATCTATTCAATACTTATCATTTTGAGCGCTCCACCAAGATGTATGTGACATGGAAGAGTAACCCATGAGCCTAATTCCTTGTGCACTTGCAGTCCAAAGAAAATTTTAAACTATGCACAAATTTAGGGGAGCTCTTGCTTATCACATACTTCTCAAAGCGATGATGTTTTTATTCTTATTATCTTTTGTCGAAGCTTTGATCTATATGGTGTCATCAATTACCAAAAAGGGGGAGATTGAAAGTGCAACTATCCCTAGGTGGTTTTGGTAATTCATAACAACATATAGCTCATTGAGCTAATGCTATTCCAAGACTATTATTTCAGGAAAGCTCAATGAATGGCATGGCATGGATGATGAAAGTGGATCCCTCAAAATACTAAGGACAAAGGATTGGCTCAAGCTCAAAGGCTCAAGACTCTTCATTTTATATTTTAGTGATCCAAGATCACATTGAGTCTATAGGAAAAGCCAATACTATCAAGGAGGGATGAGGTGTTGCTTAATGAGCCTCTTGCTTCATGTGCTTTGTGATGTGCTCCAAAACCCTCAGCTACTTTCCCACATCCACAAATGACCTAAACCCAAAGCCAAAATCGGTCACACCGATTCTTCCAATCCGGCGCCACCGATTCCAAAAGTCATAGCCACTTCCACAAACCCTAAGCAAATCGGTCCTACCGATAGGGATATCGGTCTCTCCGAGATGGGATTGTAATCTCTCTGTTTCCCTTCGTAATGTTTCGGTCTAACCGAAGTGAGCGATCGGTCCCACCGAGATTGCAATGTAAACTCTCTGTTTCCCTTTTGTAACATTTCGGTCTCACCGAAAAGAGCAAATCGGTCCCGCCGAGTTTACCTGACCAACTCTCTGGAAAGCTTATTACCAAAATCGGTCTTACCGAGTTTGTGTAATCGGTCTTACCGAGATTACGTTATGCCCTAACCCTAACCGAATCGGTCTCACCGAGTTGCATATCAGTCCCACCGAAAATCACTAACGGTCACTAGGTTTACTAAATCGGTCTGACCGAGTCTGTTGAATCGGTCCCACTGAGTTTGGTAAATTGTGTGTAACGGTTAGATTTTGTGTGGAGGCTATATATACCCCTCCACCTCCTCTTCATTCGTGGAGAGATCCATCAGACTAAACCTACACTTCCAACTTACCATTTCTGAGAGAGAACCACCTACTCATGTGTTGAGGCCTAGATATTCCATTCCTACCATATGAATCATGATCTCTAGCCTTCCCAAGTTGATTTCCACTCAAATCCTCTTTCCACCAGATCGAAATCATATGAGAGAGAGTTGAGTGTTGGGGAGACTATCATTTGAAGCACAAGAGCAAGGAGTTCATCATCAACGCACCATTTGTTACTTCTTGGAGAGTGGTGTCTCCTAGATTGGCTAGGTGTCACTTGGGAGCCTCCGACAAGATTGTGGAGTTGAACCAAGGAGTTTGTAAGGGCAAGGAGATTGCCTACTTCATGAAGATCTACCGCTAGTGAGGCAAGTCCTTCGTGGGCGACGGCCATGGTGGGATAGACAAGGTTGCTTCTTCGTGGACCCTTCGTGGGTGGAGCCCTCCGTGGACTCGCGCAGCCGTTAGCCTTCGTGGGTTGAAGTCTCCATCAACGTGGATGTACGATAGCACCACCTATCGGAACCACGCCAAAAACATCCGTGTCTCCAATTGCATTTGAATCCTCCAAACCCTTCCCTTTACTTTCTTGCAAGTTGCATGCTTTAATTTCCGCTGCCTATATACTCTTTGCATGCTTGCTTGAATTGTGTGATGATTGCTTGACTTGTCCTAAGATAGCTAAAATCTGCCAAACTCTAAAATTGGGAAAAGGTTAAGTTTTTAATTGGTCAAGTAGTCTAATCACCCCCCTCTAGACTTACTTCAAGGTCCTACAGCATGTGTGCTCGATTCCAAGCGGCACCAAAGGAATCGCATCACTTAGCTGTGAAGCGAATTCTTCGATATTTGGCTTACACCCCAACACTAGGATTATGGTATCCAAAGGGCTAAGAGTTTGATCTAGTTGGATTCTCAGATGCTGATTATGCTGGTGACAAGGTTGATCACAAGTCCACATCAGGCACATGTCACTTTCTGGGACGATCACTTGTATGTTGGTCTTCAAAGAAGCAGAACTATGTATCTCTCTCCATTGTTGAATCCGAATACATTGCTGCTGGATCTTGTTGTGCTCAGCTTCTCTGGATGAAGCAAACTCTCAAGGACTATGGTATACACCTGAAGAATGTGCCTCTCTACTGCGACAATGAGAGTGCCATCAAGATTGCCAACAACCCAGTTCAGCACTCGAAGACAAAGCATATTGAGATTCCATCACTTCCTCAGAGATCATGTTATGAAGGAAGATATTGATATCATACACGTCAACACTGAAGAGCAATTGGCAGATATCTTCACAAAGCCCTTGGATGAGAAAAGGTTTTGCAAGTTGTGGTGTGAGCTAAATATCTTGGAATCCTCCAATGTCCTATGAATAGGACACACATCCTAACACTTATGCATTTTGATGACTTAGATGTGCAACACACGAAGTAATGTATATCTTCAATCAATGAAGACATACACTCCAAGTGTCAATACATTAATGCGGAATTTGACTTTGGAGCGCCACGATAATTGTGCGCCGTGTCTGGGTCTAATACTTCCTATACGGTGGGTAACGCTACCACTAAACTTTTGTTTGAAGTGTTTCTCCTGGCGTTATGTTTGCACAGTCTTCACAACTGATTTGTCTTCATCTATTTAATTTGGCATTAAACTAGTTGCATACTACTTGTGTTCTGTCCTCCACAGCATTCTTATAGTTATGACTTCGTGTTGAATCTTTTGATCTAAGTGAATATGATCGGACCCTAACCTATCTATGCTTCTACCTCAACTCTATCTGTCCAAATCATATGCATTCTATTGAAAACTATTAATTGTCTTCACTGAACCTTGTCAGCTGAAGCCAATTTGACAAACATTTATATCTGATTTTAAATGCTCTATCTTTATTACCGGAAATCCAAAGAATTCGAAACGACCGCCCCGACAATCCAGGCGTGCGTGGGAACATGGAACAACTACCAAGGAGTTGCATGCACGCCACGTGTCATTCAAATGCAAATCGCCAGGGGCACCTGAGTAATTACGCTGTGTTGTCCCTTTACTTATAAATGCACATCCCATCGCGGTCAAAAATTCTTCTTCCACCTCGCCACCTCCCGAAAACCCTAGCGCCACCGCTAGCACTCAACGACACCGGCGACGAAGTGCTTAGCTGCTGCGACTTCTCCGACGCCGTCCTCACGCCGGCCACGGACCTCATCTTCTCCGCCGCCGTTGTAGCTGTCTCTCGTCGCCAAGTTAGGGCACGAGAGATTGAACTGCTCGGCCTCAACTTCCCCTCCGTGTAGTAGTTCTTATTGTGGTAAGTAAAACTCTCTTTTTACCATCTTTTTTATCTGATAGATTCATCCTTCTTTACCAAAAGTGGTTTCTAGATCACCAAGTTGAATCTATCTCTTTCTGCATCTCATACTCTGCCTAGTCTATTCACTTATGTTTCGCTACAAGTTAGATTCCTCACTTGTACTTATTCTTGGATTTGTACAACTCTGGAACCAACTCACATCAAATAAGTGAATGTCTTCGCGTTATGAGGTCAATGTCTTCAAACTGATTTATCTTCAAAATCATCTGAGAATGCATATGACCTCTTCCCCTTCCCTCACACCTCTAATGTTGTCACAAGTACATGTCCGTGGGAGAATCCCTTGGTTCTCATAGTCTGCATTCATTTGCAGAATTCTTGCAGAGTCACATCAATTCACCTGAAGCAAGTTCTTGTCTGACTAGCCGCAAGAAGCCATTGCACGTACTGAAGCCTTTCAGGTTAAGCTTCATGGCTACTGAGAAACCAGCAAGAAAGGGTGGCAGAAAGCATCGTGGGAACACTTCCAAGGATTTGCCTCCAGATTTGCATGAGCTATACAAAACGGACCCTGAGGAAACCTATACTGGTCGCAAGAATTGCATCCAATGGATCTGAAGATACTGGGCTGAGGAATGGTTCAAGTACCGATTTGTCACTCAAGAATATGCTGAGAAGAATGCCATCAAGCGACCCTGGGGAGATATTCTATATAAAAATCTTCAACCCAGAACCCAAGTTGAAGCCATTGAGCAAGGCTTCTATCCTTGCATGGTTCGCGGACCAGAGCCAGAGAATGCTGACCCTTCTTCTCTGCTGTGGTGTCGCGAAGACCATCTCTTCAAGCGCAATTACTAGTTTGCCAAAGACTCGGCTGTGAAGAACAAAAAGGCTTTCAGACTTGACTTCAACCCTGGTCCGTCCTCTCCAAGGGAAGATGGCACCCGTGAATCCAATGGGAACAGGATCGGTCCCTTCTACAACTTTGAAGGCCTCCTCGCTCACATCGATGTACAAGGTGCAAATGTGGATCATTCTGATGATGGTGCAGATACTGATGATGCACCAGCTCCTCCCCCTAAGCCAAAGAAGCAGAAGAAAGCTAAGGCTTCCAAACCCACTGCTACACCAAAGGATTCTCGAGTGAAGCCATTGGCAACTGCCCCTCTTGCTCCAAGCAACACCTCTAAAGACCAATCTCATGTCTCCAAACGGACCGAGAAGCCACAGAAGAAACTTGTACAGAGGCACAGTCAAGCACTGACATTAGTTGTCGTTCTGAGGAACGAATCTGGTGCCATTGATTTGTCTTCAGATGAAGAATTTGGTGAGGATGCTCTTGAGCAGCTGATCAAGAGCAAGCAAGAGGCGGAGATCTTCAATGATCTGCCCCTCTTTGATGTGAATATCTTGCACAATTTCATTGATGAATGGTTCGACAATCAAGATCTCAACTTTGATGATCTTCAACTCCCCATTGGCATCAGCGTCGCCTTCCAAGGCGCAATTTCTCCTGAGCTGGCTCTGGCCCAGCAAATTGTTGAACTGAAACACAAGATTGATTTTGAGAAGGAATAGTTCAAGAAGCATGTGGCCAAGCTGAGTGTGGCTGATGTCCAGAAATTCAAAGTGATGCTGAATGACCTTAAAGAAGCCTTTCGTAAGAAGCGTGAAGAAGCCAAAGTCTCAAGAGAACGCATGAAGAATCTTGCTGCCAAGTGTGTTCAAGCATACAACGAAGCTGAAAAGCGCAAGGCTCTTGGGCATTCAAGCATTGACCCCAAGATGGCTGCCAAGAAGAAGTCTGTTGTGGCCCCAACTGATGCTACACAGCGGGAAGAACCTCGCATTGTCTTCCCTGCCAGCATGACAGGCTCGAAGCCTAAGGTCCCCACATCAGCTTCAGAACAGAAGAAAACCAAGGCAGCTGAAGCCGAAGCAAGAAAGAGAAAGACCAAGAACAACACTCATGATGCACCACCCCTCAAGAAGAGGAAGACCACGAAGAGAGATCAGGGCTGCTCCCAAAGATCCCCTTGTTGTTGAACCCATTGCTTATGCTCCCCCTCCATCCGACAATCAAGAGCGTCAGTTGATTGTACTTGAGCCTGCTTCTACAGAGGCTCCTGAAGAACAAGAAGTTCCAGTCGTCAATCCCATCGCGACTGAAGACATTGGACCCCATGACAATGTAGAAGATGATGTAGTCCTTCCTCAGATTCAAAACCCCACAGTATCATCGCCTATTCACACGAGCAGCGAACTCATCAGTATTGGTCATCCTTTGACGCCAATCACGCAGGATGCTTCATGGGCTGATCGCCCCCAACCAGCTACCCCAGTTCAAGACTCCCCAAGTACACCTCATACTACACCAACGCAAGGTACCAGTCCAATTGTCAATGGCGACAATTACATCGAGACCACACCATCACCGAATGCGTCGCCCGTGTTTCAACGGCTTCGCAAAGGCCTGAGGCCTTCGGTCTCCATGATGACTATCACGGAAGAGGATTCCCACCAGTCCAGCTCAGTGGCACGTCAAGTGTTTCCTAAAGACAATCCTTCTGTGACGGTTCCTGTGCCCGAAGCTAACGCTTCTGAAGAGATTCCGGCTGCAGCAGCCGATGAAAGACAAGAAGAAGAGCATGTTACTACCCCCCATACCACCCAAGAAAATGTTCTAGAGGAGAACGTATCTATGCCCTACACTCCAGCTCCTCAAGTGGAGGATGAGAACACTAAGGCGGCCACCAACAACGCCACTGAAGCCAATGACGTTGTCATGGCTGAAGCCAATGTGGCACCTCAAGCTAACACTATGCATGAAGCCAATGCTGCACCAGCAACCAATGTGTAGCCCGACGCCTCTGCTAATGCCTCTGCTCATGTACTGCCACCAAGGCCACACACTATTGAGCATGCATTTTATCAAGGTGAACTTTTTCCAGTCAGATGGCCAATTCTGGTTCCTCCACCTACTTCTGGACCACAATTTGACTACCATGTGGAGCATAGGCCTCAGGTTCAGAAGCCAAAACCAAGGCTGCCAAGGTTCCCAGGTACTGCATCAGCACCATTGCTCCAAGGACACGCAAGCGATCCCGTGTGCTAAATGACCGAGAGCTTCTTGTGGCATTGCATCAGAAATAAGACAAGCATCATTTCTGGCTCAAGCGCCAAATGCAAAGCCTCTTGGTGGATGTTAATCGCATTTGCAATCTTGCTACCAAGAATGCCTTTGTCACTCATGAAACCTGTCGGAGGTCCTGGAAAAGTCTCACATTGCTAAGTGTTGAAGCTGATCTTCAAGACGATGGCTTCACTGAGAGATTCAAGTTCGACTCCACTCCTCCAAGGAAGGTTGTTCTACGTCGAACCCCATATCTTGAAGACTCAGAGTACTCTTCATCCGCAGCCACTGTTCATGCCAGAGTTCTTGATGAAGCCGATGATGCTACTTCACCACCTCCAACCTCAACGTGTGTCGACACTGCACCAAGTTCTTCTACACCACCAAACCTCAACAACGACCCTGCTACTTCACCTACTCCTCATGGGAACGAGTAGCGACTATGTCTTTAAACCTTTTTGGTCCTTACTGACAAAAGGGGGAGAAGCATATGTTGATAGTCTTCAAGCGGGTCCATATGGGTGGTTGCTATACTTTTGCCTAGTGTTTACAACTCTCATTTTTGATACATTTGGTTCTTTGAGTTGTAACACTTAAACTCGATGGTTGTCTGCTACTTTTTACTGCTGTTCTGTGATGCGACGATAAATTCCGCATATGCGATGATAAATCCCGCATGAAGTCATTTCGCAGACATCCATCTTTCATTATGCATGTCATTATCCTTCTATATATTTTCATGCATGATGTATCGTCTTCATATGGTGAGAAGGATCTCCACAAGTACAACCTGCCATGTGCATTTTCATTCCAACGCAAAACATTTATATGCACATCTTCAGGGGGAGCCTCTAGCCATTTATGAAGACAATGCCTTAATCCTTTACAATTTCACATACTCTTATCCCCGTTGAAAACTTCAACCAGTTTGTCATCAATCACCAAAAAGGGGGAGATTGTAAGTGCATCTAGTGCCACCCCTAGTTGGTTTTGGAGTATTGATGACAAACCTGGTTGATGGACTAATGTGTTTGTGAGAATTGCAGGATAACATAGGTAGTAGTCCCTCATTGATTCGGTTTACCAACCGGAGATGACCCCTAAAAATGTTTGAAGACATTAAAGACAATGGTGGTCTGTGAAGCTAATCACGTTGGAGACTATGACATGAGAAGACATGTATGAAGACTATGGAGCGCGAAGACTTAGCTATTTCGTTGTTTCTTTTCTTCTTTGTTGAGTCATAGGAACCACCACACTGTTAAGTGGGGTCCAAGTGAACAAAGTCAGAGTGACTAGAGTGATGCTCAACCAAATCCTATGTTTTCGAGCGAAGACAATGAGAGCAAATCTTATCTAGAGTCGGATAAGTCAGCTTTACTTGTAGCCCAAGTCAAGCTGCCGCGTGTGTTTGAAATCTGACCGTTGCGACACGTGTCAGTTCCTTAGTGACCCGGGGTCATTTCGGACAAATCAGGTCGGGTTTCCTGTGGCTATAAATAGCCCACCCCCTACACCATAAATTGGTGGCTGCTCAGAGTTAGATACGGCTTTTGTCGTTTGAGAGCAACCCACCTCCGAAGCCTTTGAGAGAGAGAATCCTTGCGAGGACAAAGCACAAACCACCCAGAGCCCAAAGAGTGTTTGGCATCACTTAAGTCTTTCTATCTGCGTGATCTGAAGACTTATTTCACTTGAGGACTGTGAATCCTCCAGCCGGTTAGGCGTCACGTTCTGAGTATCCAAGAGTCAATGTGGATTGCCGGTGAACGAAGTATGTGAAGGTTCGGGACTCTACCTTGAAGGCTTACCAGAGTGATTGGGCGGGGACTGAGAGTCCTTAGCTCAAGGGTAATAAGGTGAAGACACAGTCTTCTGAGTTAAATCTCAGCCTCCCTAACCAGACGTACAGTTGTCACAGTAACTGGAACTGGTCGAACAAACCCCTGTCCTTCTGAAGTCACTGGTTCTATCTCTCACTTCTCTTTACTTACCATTTGTCTTCGTGAAGTCATTGCCAGCTTGCAATTATCTGTTTGACTTCACTGCGTGACTACTTATCATGATTGGCTTTGCACTATCTTCCTTTCTGATCCTTACTACCTAGCCGCTTATAGTCTTCGTGCTTTCACTTCATTGAATACTTGACTATGGCTTGTCTAGTGTAGTCTACCTTCCGCTGCACTCGAATAGTGTTGTTTCTATTGTTTGACTTCGAAACTCTCATGTTTTGAAGACTTTCATAAAAATCTCCTATTCACCCCCCCTGTAGTCGATAACTAGCCCTTTCACTTGCACAGTCGACATGGTGGTGGTGGTGGTCACTGTTGGGGCATGTAATAATAATTCAAAATTTTCCTACGTGTCACCAAGATCAATCTAGGAGATGCTAGCAATGAGAGAGAGAGAGAGGGAGGGAGTTGATGTCTACTATGCAACCTTCTTCTTGTAGACGTTGTTGGGCCTCTAAGTGCAGAGGTTTGTAGGACAGTAGCAAATTTCCCTCGAGTGGATGACCTAAGGTTTATCAATCCGTGGGAGGCGTAGGAACCCTGCAACCAAATAACAAAAAGTCTCTTGTGTCCCCAACACACCCAATACAATGGTAAATTGTATAGGTGCACTAGTTCGGCGAAGAGATGGTGATACAAGTGCAATATGGATGGTAGATATGAGTATTTGTAATCTGAAATTATAAAAATAGCAAGGTAACAAGCGATAAAAGTGAGCGTAAACGGTATTGAAATGGTAGAAAACAAGGCATAAGGTTCATACTTTCACTAGTGCAAGTTCTCTCAACAACAATAACATAATTGGATCATATCAATATCCCTCAACATGCAACAAGAGTCACTCCAAAGCCACTAATAGTGGAGAACAAACGTAGAGATTATGGTAGGGTGCGAAACCACCTCAAAGTTATCCTTTCTGTTCTATCCATTCAAGAGTCCGTAGTAAAATAACATGAAGCTATTCTTTCCGTTCAATCTATCATAGAGTTCATACTAGAATAACACCTTAAGACACAAATCAACCAAAACCCTAATGTCACCTAGATACTCCATTGTCACCTCAAGTATCCATGGGCATGATTATACGATATGCATCACACAATCTCAGATTCATCTATTCAACCAACACAAAGTACTTCAAAGAGTGCCCCAAAGTTTCTACCGGAGAGTCAAGACGAAAACGTGTGCCAACCCCTATGCATAGGTTCATGGGCGGAACATGCAAGTTGATCACCAAAACATACATCAAGTGGATCACGTGATATCCCATTGTCACCACGGATAAGCACGGCAAGACATACATCAAGTGTTCTCAAATCCTTAAAGACTCAATCCGATAAGATAACTTCAAAGGGAAAACTCAATCCATTAGAAGAGAGTAGAGGGGGAGAAACATCATAAGATCCAACTATAATAGCAAAGCTCGCGATACATCAAGATCGTGCCATAGAGAGAACACAAGAGATAGAGATCAAACACATAGCTACTGGTACATACCCTCAACCACGAGGGTGAACTACTCCCTCCTCGGCATGGAGAGCGCTGGGATGATGGAGATGGCCACCGGTGAGGGATCCCCCCTCTGACAGGATGCCAGAATAGGGTCCTGATTGGTTTTTGGTGGATACAGAGGCTTGCGGCGGCGGAGCTCCCAATCTATCTTCTGTTCCGATGGTTTTAGGGTATATGGGAATATATAGGCGAAAGAAGTCGGTCGGGGGAGTCTCGAGGGGCCCATGAGACAGGGGGCGCGCCAGTAGGGGGCGCCCCCCACCCTCGTGGCTTCCTCAAAGCTTCTCTGACGTGAACTCCAAGTCTCCTGGATCATGTTCATTCCAAAAATCACGCTCCCAAAGGTTTCATTCCGTTTGGACTCGGTTTGATATCCCTTTTCTTCGAAACACTGAAATAGGCAAGAAAACAGCAATATGGGTTGGGCCTCCGGTTAATAGGTTAGTCCCAAAAGTAATATAAAAGTGTATAATAAAGCCCATAATCATTCAAAACAGATAATATAATAGCATGAATGCTTCATAAATTATAGATACGTTGGAGACGTATCAGCATCCCCAAGCTTAATTCCTACTCGTCCTCGAGTAGGTAAATGATAAAAGAAAGAATTTATTAAGTGTGAATGCTAGCAGGTGCATAAGTTTGATCAACGATAATTTCAATCACCTTTTCTAGCATGTTTATATGTCATAACAGTAGTTCATCTCATAGAACTTCTCACGATCAAGTAACAAGCTATTCACATGTTAAAGCATAGACCATAAACTTTCTTGAAAACTAACAAACTTCATTCTCAGTCATCAAACAATTGCAATTCATCTTATTTTCAGGAAGGGTCTATGTCAGAGCTTTGATTTAGCAAACTCCACATATTCAACTATCATATAGTCTTCTACAATTGCTAACACTCACGCAATACTTGTGGTTATGGAGTTTTAATCGGACACTGAGAAAGATATGGGCTTATAGTGTTGCCTCCCAACGTATTCACCTTTGGGTGATGTCAACAATAATAGTTCATGCTAGCTTACATCCAATTGGATATATATATCAGGATCTTTCCAACACGAGGTGCTTGCCAAAGGATAAAATGAAAAAGGGAAAGGTGAAGATCACCTTGACTATTGCATAAAGTAAATGACATAAAGTAAAAGATAGGCCCTTCGCAGAGGGAAGCAGAGGTTGTCATGCGCTTTTATGGTTGGATGCACAAAATCTTAATGCAAAAGAACGTCACTTTATATTGCCACTTGTATATGGACCTTTATTATGCAGTCCGTCGCTTTTATTGCTTCCATAACAAGATCGTATAAAGCTTATTTTCTTCACACTAATAAGTCATACATATTTAGAGAGCAATTTTTATTGCATGCACCGATGACAACTTACTTGAAGGATCTTACTCAATCCATAGGTAGGTATGGTGGACTCTCATGGCACAAACTGGGTTTAAGGATATTTGGAAGCACAAGTAGTATCTCTACTTGGTGCAAGGAATTTTGGCTAGCATGAGGGGGAAAGGCAAGCTCAACATGTTTGAATGATCCATGACAATATACTTTAATTGAGATGTGAGAAAACATAACCCATTATGTTGTATTCCTTGTCCAACATCAACTCTTTAGCATGTCATACTTAATGAGTGCTCACAATTATAAAAGATGTCTAGGATAGTATATTTATATATGAAATCTCTCTTCCTTCAATATTCTTTCATGAATTGTTCAAATGACCAATACAATGCTTGCTAACCTTCAATAAATTTACAACCTCTACTTCTTAGATGTGAAGTCATTACTCCCCATGGGACAAGCAAATGAGACATATATAATTTCAGATTTATGACATTCAACTCATTCAACCATTTACTCATAAGATATAAGTGAAGCACACGAATAAATGACAAACTACTCCAAAAAGATATAAGTGAAGATCAATGAGTAGTTAAATAATTATATAGCTATATGAAGACTCTCTCTCATTTAAGAATTTCAGATCTTGGTATTGTATTCAAACAGCAAGCAAAACAAAATAAAATGACATTGCAAGGATATCACAACTCATGTGAAGAAGCAAAAGCTTAGGTTCAACCGATACTAACCGATAATTGTTGAAGAAGAAAGGTGGGATGCCTACCAGGGCATCCCCAAGCTTAGGTGCTTGAGAATTCTTGAAATATTATATTGGGGTGCCTTGGGCATCCCCAAGCTTTATCTTTTGTGTCTCCTTAATTCCTCTCATATAACGGTTTTCCTAAATCTCAAAAACTTCATCCACACAAAACTCAACAAGAACTCGTGAGATAAGTTAGTATAAAACAATGCAAAAACCTTATCATTTTCTGTTGTAACAAATTACTATAATTATTATTCAACATTTAATACTAAATGTCTCTGCATATTCAATACTCCTATCCTCAAATAGAATCATTAAACAAGCAAGCATGTGCAAACAATGCAAACATAATAGCAATCTGCCAAAACAGTATAGTCTGTAAAGAATGCAAGATTCATCATACTTCCCTAACTCCAAAAATTATAAGAAAAATAATAAGTTGTAGAATATTTATCAGAGCTCAATATGCAAAACTATTCAACAATATATCACTCTCTGACTTTTCTAGGAAATTTTTGCAACAGCGGTAAACTTTCTGTCTTCAAACAGCAACATGTATACTAGCAAAATAAGCATGGTAAAGGCTATCCTTGAAATTTTTATTGAAAATAGAGATGCAAAACATTATTCTAAATAACAGCAAGCAAATACTAATAAAATAAAATGACGCTCCAAGCAAAACACATATCATGTGGTAAATAAAAATATAGCTCCAAGTAAAGTCACCGATGAACGAAGACGGAAGAGGGGATGCCTTCCGGGGCGTCCCCAAGCTTAGGCTCTTGGTTGTCCTTGAATATTACCTTGGGGTGCCTTGGGCATCCCCAAGCTTAGGCTCTTACCACTCCTTATTCCATAGTCCATCGAATCTTTACCCAAAACTTGAAAACTTCACAACACAAAACTCAACACAAAACTCGTAAGCTCTGTTAGTATAAGAAAGTAAAACCACCACTTAGGTACTGTAATGAACTCATTATTCATTTATATTGGTGTTAAACCTACTGTATTCCAACTTCTCTATGGTTCATACCCTCCGATACTACTCATAGATTCATCAAAATACGCAATCAACACATAGAAAACAGAATCTGTCAAAAACAGAACAGTCTGTGGTAATATGTATCATTCGAATACTTCTGTAACTCCAAAAATTCTAAAATAAATTGGTGAACCTGAGGAATTTGTCTATTAATCATATGCAAAAATAATCAACCTAAAATCGCTCTCCAGTAAAAATGGCAGCTAATCTCGTGAGTGCAAAGTTTCTGTTTTTTACAGCAAGATCATATAGACTTCACCCAAGTCTTCCCAAAGGATCTACTTGGCACAAACACTAACTAAAACATAAAAGCACATCTAAACAGAGGCTAGATTAATTATTTATTACTAAACAGGAGCAAAAAGTAAATAACAAAAATAAAGTTGGGTTGTCTCCCAACAAGCGCTATCGTTTAACGCCCCTAGCTAGGCATGATGATTTCAATGATGCTCACATAAAAGATAAGAATTGAAACATAAAGAGAGCATCATGAAGAATATGACTAGCACATTTAAGTATAACCCACTTCCTATGCATAGGGATTTTGTGAGCAAACAACTTATGGGAACAATAATCAACTAGCATAGGAAGGCAAAACAAACATAACTTTAAAATTTTAAGCACATAGAGAGGAAACTTGATATTATTGCAATTCCTACAAGCATATATTCCTCCATCATAATAATTTTCAGTAGCATCATGAATGAATTCAACAATATAACCAGCACCTAAAGCATTCTTTTCATGATCTACAAGCATGGAAAATTTACTACTCTTCACATAAGCAAAATTCTTCTCATGAATAGTAGTGGGAGCAAACTCAACAAAATAACTATCATGTGAGGCATAATCCAATTGAAAACTAAAATCATGATGACAAGTTTCATGGTTATCATTATTATTTATAGCATATGATTCATCACAATAATCATCATAGATAACAACTCTATTCTCATAATCAATTGGAACCTCTTCCGAAATAGTGGATTCATCACTAAATAAAGTCATGAGCTCTCCAAATCCACTTTCATAAATATTATAAGATTCAACACCCTCAAAAATACTGGGATCATTACTTCCTAAAGTTGACACTCTTCCAAACCCACTTTCACCAATATAATCATCATAAATAGGAGGCATGCTTTCATCATAATAAATATTCTCATCAAAACTTGGGGGACAAAAAATATCATCTTCATCAAACATAGCATCCCCAAGCTTGTAGCTTTGCATATCATTAGCATCATGGATATAGAAAAGAATTCATACTAATAACATTGCAATCATGCTCATCATTCACATATTTAGTGCCAAACATTTTATAGATTTCTTCTTCTAGCACTTGAGAACAATTTTCCTTACCATCATTCTCACGGAACATATTAAAAAGATGAAGCGTATGAGACAAACTCAATTCCATTTTTTGTAGTTTTATTTTATATACTAAACTAGTGATAAAACAAGAAACAAAAAGATTCGATTGCAAGATCTAAAGATATACCTTCAAGCACTCACCTCCCCGACAATGGCACCACAAAAGAGCTTGATGTCTACTACGCAACCTTCTTCTTGTAGACGTTGTTGGGCCTCCAAGTGTAGAGGTTTGTAGGACAGTAGCAAATTTCCCTCAAGTGGATGATCTAAGGTTTATCAATCCGTGGGAGGTGTAGGATGAAGATGGTCTCTCTCAAACAACCCTGCAACCAAATAACAAAAAGTCTCTTGTGTCCCCAACACACCCAATACAGTGGTAAATTGTATAGGTGCACTAGTTCGGTGAAGAGATGGTGATACAAGTGCAATATGGATGGTAGATATGAGTATTTGTAATCTAAAATTATAAAAACAGCAAGGTAACAAGCGATAAAAGTGAGCGTAAACGTTATTGCAATGGTAGAAAACAAGGCCTAAGGTTCATACTTTCACTAGTGCAAGTTCTCTCAACAGTAATAACATAATTGGATCATATCAATATCCCTCAACATGCAACAACAGTCACTCCAAAGCCACTAATAGTGGAGAACAAACGTAGAGATTATGGTAGGGTACGAAACCACCTCAAAGTTATCCTTTCTGTTCTATCCATTCAAGAGTCCATAGTAAAATAACATGAAGCTATTCTTTCCATTCAATCTATCATAGAGTTCATACTAGAATAACACCTTAAGACACAAATCAACCAAAACCCTAATGTCACCTAGATACTCCATTGTCACCTCAAGTATCCATTGGCATGATTATACGATATGCATCACACAATCTTAGATTCATCTATTCAACCAACACAAAGTACTTCAAAGAGTGCCCCAAAGTTTCTACCGGAGAGTCAAGACGAAAACATGTGCCAACCCCTATGCATAGGTTCATGGGCGGAACCTGCAAGTTGATCACCAAAACATACATCAAGTGGATCACGTGATATCCCATTGTCACCACAGATAAGCACGGCAAGACATACATCAAGTGTTCTCAAATCCTTAAAGACTCAATCCGATAAGATAACTTCAAAGGAAAAACTCAATCCATTAGAAGAGAGTAGAGGGGGAGAAACATCATAAGATCCAACTATAATAGCAAAGCTCGCGATACATCAAGATCCTGCCATAGAGAGAACACGAGAGATAGAGATCAAACACATAGCTACTGGTACATACCCTCAGCCCCGAGGGTGAACTACTCCCTCCTCGTCATGGAGAGCTCCGGGATGATGGAGATGGCCACCGGTGAGGGATCCCCCCTCTGGCAGGATGCCGGAATAGGGTCCCGATTGGTTTTTGGTGGATACAGAGGCTTGCGGCGGTGGAACTCCCGATCTATCTTCTGTTCCGATGGTTTTAGGGTATATGGGAATATATAGGCGAAAGAAGTCGGTCGGGGGAGTCTTGAGGGGCCCACAAGACAGGGGGCGCGCCAGTAGGGGGCGCCTCCCCACCCTAGTGGCTTCCTCGAAGCTTCTCTGACGTGAACTCCAAGTCTCCTGGATCATGTTCGTTCCAAAAATCACGCTCCCGAAGGTTTCATTCCGTTTGGACTCGGTTTGATATCCCTTTTCTTCGAAACACTGAAATAGGCAAGAAAACAGCAATATGGGCTGGGCCTCTAGTTAATAGGTTAGTCCCAAAAGTAATATAAAAGTGTATAATAAAGCCCATAATCATTCAAAACAAATAATATAATAGCATGAATGCTTCATAAATTATAGATATGTTGGAGACGTATCATGAGTGCATCTTCATACCCTTGAAGATCGCTAAGCGGAAGCGTTACAAGAACGCGGTTGATGGAGTCCTACTCAGCGGCGATTCAAATCACGGAAGATCCGATCTAGCACCGAACGGACGTCGCCTCCGCGTTCAACACATGTACAACCCAGGGACTTCTCCTCCTTCTAGATCCAGCAAGGGGAGAGGAGAAGCTGAGGGAGAGCTTCGGCAGCACGACGGCGTGGTGATGGAGCTTGTGGTTCTCCTGTAGGGCTTCGCCAAGCACTACAGAGGAGGAGGAGGTGTTGGAGGAGGGAGGGGCTGCGCGAAGGGAAGGGGCTGCTGCTGCCCTCTCTCTCCCTCACTATATATAAGGGGAAGGGGAAAGGAGGAGGCGCCCTAGGGTTTCCCTAGGGGAGGGGCAGCAGCCACAGGGTAAACCCTAGATGGGTCCGGGCGCCCCCACCCCTAGGAGACTTGCCCCCCAAGCCGGGAGGGGCGGCTGCCCTAGGGGAGGCGCCCCCACCTCTCCAGGTTACGTGAGATGGGGTGGGAGGGGCGCACAGCCCCTTAGTGGGCTGGTGTGCCCCCTCCCCTTGGCCCATAAGCCCCCCCCCCAACACTTATCGGGGCCTCCGAAACTCCTTTTGGACACACTGGTCATCACCTGGTACCCCTGGAACAATTTCGGACTCCAATACCCTTCATCCAATATACCAATCTTCACCTCCGGACCATTCCAGAGTTCATCGTCAAGTCCGGAATCTCATCCGGGACTCCAAACAACCTTCGGCAACCACATACAATTTCCCATAACAACTCTAGCGCCACTGAACCTTAAGTGTGTAGACCCTACGGGTTTGGGAACCATGCAGACATGACCGAGACATCTCCCCAGCCAATAACCAACAGCAGGATCTGGATACCCATGTTGGCTCCCACATGTTCCACGATGATCTCATCGGATGAACCACGATGTCGGGGATTCAATCAATTCCGTATACAATTCCCTTTGTCCATCGGTATGTTACTTGCCCGAGATTCGATCATCGGTATCCCTATACCTTGTTCCATCTCGTTACCGACAAGTCTCTTTACTCGTTCTGTAATGCATGATCCCGTGGCTAACTCATTAGTCACATTGAGCTCATTATGATGATGCATTACCGAGTGGGCCCAGAGATACCTCTCCGTCATACGGAGTGACAAATCCCAGTCTCGGTTTGTGCCAACCCAACAGACACTTTTGGAGATACCTGTAGTGCACCTTTATAGCCACCCAATTATGTTGTGACGTTTGGTACACCCAAATAATTCCTACGGTATTCGGGAGTTGCACAATCTCATGGTCTAAGGAAATGATACTTGACATTAGAAAAGCTGTTAGCAAACGAACTACATGATCTTGTGCTATGCTTAGGATTGGGTCTTGTCCATCACATCATTCTCCTAATGATGTGATCCTGTTATCAACGACATCCAATGTCCATGGTTAGGAAACCACAACCATCTATTGATCAATGAGCTAGTCAACTAGAGGCTTACTAGGAACATGTTGTGGTCTATGTATTCACACATGTATTACGGTTTCCGATTAATACAATTATCGCATGAACAATAGACAATTATGATGAACAAGGAAATATAATAATAATCATTTTATTATTGCCTCTAGGGCATATTTCCAACAGTCTCCCACTTGCACTAGAGTCAATAATCTAGTTCACATTGCCATGTGATTAACACCCAGGAGCTTACTAGAGTCAATAATCTAGTTCACATCACCATGTGATTAACACTCAATGAGTTCTAGGGTTTAATCATGTTATGCTTACGAGAGAGGTTATTAGTCAATGGGTCTGAACCTTTCAGATCCGTGTGTGCTTTACAAATCTCTATGTCATCTTGTAGATGCAGCTACCACGCGCCATTTAGAACTATTCCAAATAACTTCTCTACTATATGAGTCCGGTTTACTACTCAGAGTCATTCGAATTAGTGTCAAAGTATGCATCGACGTAACCCTTTACGACGAATTCTTTTACCACCTCCAAAATCAAGAAAATTCCTTAGTACACTAGTTACTAGGGATAACTTTGACCGCTGTCCGGTGATCCATTCCTGAATCTCTCTTGTACCCCTTGACTGACTCATGGCAAGGCACACTTCAGGTGTGGTACACAACACAACATACTGTAGAGCCTGTGTCTTAAGCATACGGGACGACCTTCGTCCTTTCTCTCTTTTTTGCCGTGGTCAGGTCTCGAGTCTTACTCAGTACTCACACCTTATAACACAACCAAGAAATCCATCTTCGTCGATCTATTTTGAACTCCTTCAAAATCTTGTCATGGTATGTATTCATTTGAAAGTATTATTAAGCATTTTTTATCTGTCCTTATAGATCTTGATGCTCCATGTTCAAGTAGCTTAATCCAGGTTTTCCATTGAAAAACACCATTCAAACAACCCTATATGCTTTCTAGAAATTCTACATCATTTCCGATCAACAATATGTTAACATATACTCATTAGAAATTCTATAGTGCTCCCACTCACTTCTTTGGAAATAGAAGTTTCTCATAAACTTTGTATAAACCCAAAATCTTTGATCATCTCATCAAAGTGTATATTCCAACTCTGAGATGCTTACTCCAGTCCTTAGAAGGATTTCTGAAGCTTTGCATACTTGTTAGCATCTTTTAGGATTGACAAAACCTTCTGGTCCAACAAGTTGCTTTCTTGTTCCATCTCACTGAAAACGAGGCCTTTCAGTCATCTTGCCCATGTGGTATGATTTGCATGTCTCAAGTGATTCAAAATCAAGTGAGTCCAAACGATCCATCTGCATGGAGTTTCTTCATGCGTACATACCAATACACATGGTTCGCATGTCTCAAATTTTTCAAAAAACGAGTGAGTCCAAAGATCCATCAACATGGAGCTTCTTCATGTGTTTTATACCAATATGACTCAAATTACAGTGCCACAAGTAGGTGGTACTATATTATTACTATCTTATATCTTTTGGCATGAACATGTGTATCATTACGATCGAGATTCAATAAACCATTCATTTTAGGTGCAAGACCATTGAAGGTATTATTCAAATAAATAGAGTAACCATTATTCTCCTTAAATGAATAACCGTATTGTGATAGACATAATCCAATCATGTCTATGCTCAACGCAAACACCAAATAACAATTATTTAGGTTTAACACCGATCCCGATGGTAGAGGGAGCGTGCGATGTTTGATCACATTAACCTTGGAAACACTTCCAACACATATCGTCACCTTGCCTTTAGCTAGTCTCCGTTTATTACGTAGCCCTTTTATTTCGAGTTACTAACACTTAGCAACCGAACTGGTATCTAATACCCTGGTGCTACTAGGAGTACTAGTAAAATACACATTAGTATAATGTATATCCAATATACTTCTGTCGACCTTGCCAACCTTCTCATCTATCAAGTATCTAGGGTAGTTCTGCTTCAGTGACCGTTCCTCTTGTTAAAGAAGCACTTAGTCTCGGGTTTGGGTTCAACCTTGTGTTTCTTCACTAGAGCAGCAACTGATTTGCCGTTTCGTGAAGTATCCCTTCTTGCCCTTGCCCTTCTTGAAACTAGTGGTTTTACTAACCATCAACAATTGATGCTCCTACTTGATTTCTACTTTCGCAGTGTCAAACATCGCCAATAGCTCAAGGATCGTCATATCTATCCCTGATATGTCATAGTTCATCACGAAGCTCTAGTAGCTTGGTGGTAGTGACTTTGGAGAACCATCACTATCTCATCTGGAAGATTAACTCCCACTCGATTCAAGTGATTGTAGTACTCAGACAATCTGAGCACATGCTCAATGATTGAGCTTTTCTCCCTTAGTTTGTAGGCTAAGAAACTCGTCAGAGGTCTCATACCTCTTGACGTGGGCATGAGCATAAAATCCCAATTTCAGCCCTCGTAACATCTCATATGTTCCGCGATGTTTCAAAAAATGTCTTCGGCGCCTCAATTCTAAACCGTTTAGCATTACACAATGAACTATCATGTAGTCATCAAAACGTGTATGTCAGATGTTCGCAACATCCATAGACGACGTTCGAGGTTTAGCACACCGAGCGATGCACTAAGGACATAAGCTTTCTGTGTAGCAATGAGGACAATCCTCAGTTTACGGACCCAGTCCGCATAATTGCTACTATCAACTTTCAACTAAATTTTCTCTAGGAACATATCTAAAACAGTAGAACTAAAGCGCAAGCTACGACATAATTTGCAAAGACCTTTTGACTATGTTCATGATAATTAAGTTCATCTAATCAAATTATTTAATGAACTCCCACTTTGATAGACATCCCTCTAGTCATCTAAGTTATACATGATCCGAATCGACTAGTCCGTGTCCGATCATCACGTGAGACGGACTAGTCATCAACGGTGAACATCTCAATGTTGATCGCATCTACCATAAGACTCATGTTTGACGTTCCGGTCTCTCGTGTTCTGTAACGCCCCGGATACAACTTTCCATAATTGTAACTCCAACTCTTGCCATTTCTGGCTATGTGTTATGTTATTTCCTCCGTGGTTGGGTTTTTGTCTTTTGTTTTGCATTTTGTTCATGTCTTGCATTTCATCTCATAGCATCATGTGCATTGCATCTGCATGTTTTCATAAAGCTTGCTTCCGTTCGTAGTTGCTGCGTTCCCCCCTTCCTTCGTTGACCGATCTGAGTCTAACCAGGTTTTCAATTCCCTCTTGTCTGGCCATTTGACCCCCTCTACTCTTTACTCCACCCACTCTTGCGCGCGTCCGAAAAGTTATCCCGAACCCGACCCGCTCTGTCATTACCAATGGGTCCGGATCATCCCCATTCACCCCTAAAACATCATCATTTTATTTTTTGGACTCCCTAGCATTTTTATTCTCGTCCGTCGGATTTCGATCGGACAATCCAAACTCCCCTCCTTTCCATATATAGTCCACCCCTAGTCCATTTTGGCAAACCCTAGAAATCCTCTCCTTTGTCCCCCTAGCCGCCGCCACCTACAGCCTCCTCCCTCCTCGGATCAACCGCCGCCACCCATCAAATCCATCCATCCGCAGAGCCACCCACCTTCCTCATTTTCTTCACCGGACCAATCCCGCGGCCTCCTCACGATCCACCAGCCAGCCACCACCAAATCCTCTTCCTTGCCTCGTCAAACCCAAAGGAGAGGACCTCCCCCTCTGCCCATCGCCCACCATCCCCACCTCCTGGATCCTCCCGTCCCCGAGCTCCATCCTCTCGATCCCTGGCACCTCCGGGTCGAGGTGCCCGAGTTCCTCGCCTGCTATCCGTCAAAACGAGCAAGAGCTCATCCATGGCGCCTCCTTGTGCTTCCTCTCGCTGCCCAAAACGAACGCCTCCATCCCTCGGCCTCGTGCCACCCCGAGCCTCCTCACGCCAGCGTCCCTGCCACCTGGACCGTGCCCCGTCGACCCCACAGCAGAACCAGGTCGCGACGCCTCTGCCCTTCATCTTCTCTTCTGCTCTGTTCTCTCCTCCCCGTAACCTCTCTCTCCCTCTCCAGGAACTTCTCCACCACGCCATGGCCGCGCCTGAGCTTGCCCCGTTCCCTGGGCGTCCTCGTCGGCCTTCGGATTTGGCTCATCCATGCCGAGGTTTCCCAGCCGTCGCCCGCCTCGTCGTCATCGCGCCAAGGTCGGTGCCCATCTTCTCAGCCGGAACTTGCCGCTGCCTCGTCCAAGCCACCGTCCAAGCCCGTTCCCGGCCAGATCCGCCGTCCTGGAGACCCGCGCCCCTGCCGGACCTCCCCTGCTTCGCCTTGGTCTGCCGCAGTTTTTGCTTTGTCTCGGTTCCAGCGGGAGGACGAGCATCAGCCCCTATCCCCTCGCGCGTTGACCGCAGCTTCCCATCGCGCCATGGGCCACTTCTTGCGCCAAGGCCGAGCGCTGCCAGCTCCTCCGGCCCAGCTCCCACGGCTCCAGCCAGCAGCATCTCCACCGACCGGGCCATGGCCCATGGTGAGAAGCCCCTACAGCCCCTCTGCTCTGTTGGGCCAGTCAGTTTCGGCCCAACGCATGTTTTTTTTCCTCTGGACGAATTTAGCTATTATCCAGGTTTTACAGATTTGCAGAAAACCCCTCCATGTTCATGCATATAATAACTAATAAATGATGCATCGGATTAAAATGGTTTAAATATGTAAAATGCTTAGTTTTTTCATCTAGTTTCATAATATGATTTTTGCATCCATGTTTTAAAATATTTAAACTTGTTGTTTGTTTAATTTTGCATAAATGCCATGCTAAAATGATTTATTTCATAACTAAATAACCGTAGCTCGGTTTTAAATAAACTTTATATGTAAATGGGGTGAAAAAATGCCTAGTTTAACTTGGTGCACTTTGTTTTACTGTTTAACAACATTAAAATATGGTTTAGGGCAGAACAGCACCAATTCAAAATATGCATATGGGGATTTTCCGGAAGTGTTGTTTGTTGTTCCGGCCTCATTTAAAACTTGCCTAGATAGGTAGCTTTATTATGCTTCACCTCTTGCCATGTTTAACAACATTTAATATTGCTTGGTAGCTTAAACAAGATTAAACTAAATATGTCAATGTGAGGTTTCATCAATATGCAACTCGTTGCATATTGAGCTCCACTTAATTTGTAGTGTTGTTTGTTGCACTTTGCCATGCCATGCCTCATTAAACCGTACATGCATCATACTTGATTGTGCATCATCCCATGATTATGCTTGTGTGTATACCGTGTTGTTTGCTTCTTTCCGGGTTGCTTTTCTCATTAGCTTCGGTTTCGTTCCGGAGTTGTGAGTATTCGTTCGATCACGTCCGCTTCTCTTCTTCACGGACTCGTTCTTCTTCCTAGCGGGATTTCAGGCAAGATGACCTTTACTCTGGATCTCACTACTATTATTGTTATGCTAGTTGTTTCGTTCTATCGCTATGTTGCGCTACCTCTCACTTGTTTCTCAAGCCTCCCAATTTGCCATGTCAGCCTCTAACCTTTTTCACCCTTCCTAGCAAACCGTTGTTTGGCTATGTTACCACTTTGCTCAGCCCCTCTTATAGCAATGTTAGTTGCAGGTGAAGTTGAAGATTGCTCCATGATGGACAGGATTATGTTGGGATATCACAATATCTTATTTAATTAATGCATCTATATACTTGGTAAAGGGTGGAAGGCTCGGCCTTATGCCTGGTGTTTTGTTCCACTCTTGCCGCCCTAGTTTCCGTCATACTGGTGTTATGTTCCTTGATTTTGCGTTCCTTACGCGGTTGGGTGATTTATGGGACCCCCTTGACAGTTCGCTTTGAATAAAACTCCTCCAGCAAGGCCCAACCTTAGTTTTACCATTTTCCTACCTAAGCCTTTTTCCCTTGGGTTTCCGGAGCCCGAGGGTCATCTTATTTTTACCCCCCCCCCCCCCGGGCCAGTGCTCGTCGTGAGTGTTGGTCCAACCTGTCAGCCACCGGTGGCCACCAGGGGCAACTCTGGTCTGGCCTACCAGAAGTTTGGACAATCCAGTGTGCCCTAAGAACGAGATATGTGCAGCTCCTATCGGGATTTGTCGGCACATCCGGGTGGCTTTTGCTGGTCTTGTTTTACCATTGTCGAAATGTCTTGTAACCGGGATTCCGAGTCTGATCGGGTCTTCCTGGGAGAAGGAATATCCTTCGTTGACCGTGAGAGCTTGTGATCGGCTAAGTTGGGACACCCCTGTAGGGTTTAAACTTTCGAAAGCCGTGCCCGCGGTTATGCGACAGATGGGAATTTGTTAACGTCCGGTTGTAGATAACTTGACACTAGATTCGAATTAAAATGCATCAACCGCATGTGTCGCCGTGATGGTCCCTTTTCGGCGGAGTCCGGGAAGTCAACACGGTTTTGGGTTATGTTTGACGTAAGTAGGAGTTCAGGATCACTTCTTGATCATTGCTAGCTTCACGACCGTTCCGTTTGCTTCTCTTCTCGCTCTTTTTTGCGTATGTTGGCCACCATATCATGCTTAGTCGCTGCTGCAACCTCACCACTTTACCCCTTCCTTTCCCATTAAGCTTTGCCATACCCACGGTAATGAGATTGTTGAGTCCTCGTGGCTCACAGATTACTACAACAACAGTTGCAGGTACATTTTATGCGATGATCATGATGCGAGAGCGATGTTTACTTGTTTTGGAGTTCTTCTTCTGCTTCTTCTTCGATCAGGGGATAGGTTCCATGTCGGTAGCCTGGGCTAGCAGGGTGGATGTTGTTTGAGTTTCTGTTTGTTTTCATCCGTAGTCGGATGTTGCTCTTATGTATTGTGATGTTGTATTCATGTGGCATTGTTTGCCTCTTGTATGTATCCCCAACTATTATGTAATGTTGACATAATGATATCCACCTTGCAAAAGCGTCTCCAATATGCGCTTCTATCCTTGGTGGGACCTTCAAGTTCCTTTAGGATAGGGTCGCATATTGGGCATGACAAGTTGGTATCAGAGCCTCGACCGACCATAGGAGCCCCCTTGATTGTTGGCCATTGTTGAGTCTAGAAGAAAACTATTTTTGAGTCTTAGGATTATCTATATCGGAGAGTAGGATTCATTTTACTCCTCGGCCCCTTCGTCGCTCTGGTGAGGTCTCCTGACGTAGATGTTTTGTCTTTCCTCTCCTCAAATTTCACTAATTTTTTTAGGATCACGCGGGTATCTTGGGATCGTTCCGATATTCTTATGACGAGAACATTGTTCTTGGTGCCTCCTAACATTTAGGGGTTGTGGCAGTGTCCCGGGGAGTTGAGCTTCGAGGTGTTGTTGTCATAATTTTATCGCTGCAGTTCTGGAATACCTGAGTTTTGCCGACATCGAAATCTCTTTTATGCAGTTGTTGGTGAGATAACCTCGACGCCACCCAGTACTGGGGCGGGAGTTTGGGAGTATTGCCATAGCTCGCATAACGGATGCTTTCCGAAGGTTGAGGTACACGATTTCCGAAGGTTTCTTGGTTATGTGTTGACGGATGGATACAGCTTGGATGTAGGTATTGTTAGTTTGGGTGAGATATTTATTGCTTCCCCTGTATCCCCAACACCAGATTGCATAACCAGAAAGTTTCGGGAGTTTTATAGGTTGGAATTCAAGTAGCTCCTAGAATATCTTTCCGACAGATGCATGATATGGTATTGGGAAAATCTCTATCATATGTATTTGTTCCGGCTTATTCTGCAAGCCAAATCCTTTGTTTTGTTTTATTTGTGGTATTCGAGTTGCTTCAAAGTCAAATGTTGAATCCATACCTTTCCTAAACGGTGTTCTCATATTGCTATGTGAATACTAATCCTTCTTGATCATCGAGGTCGTCATGTTAATTCTTTTTCAACCGGCGTGCTTCTCTTCAAGTGGATCCAATCATTTCAACATTCGCGAGATCAATTCTAAGTTTTCTCAACGGTATCCATTCCATCTCCCCAAGTTGCCTTTGTTTTTCCCGCCCTCCCACCCTTTTTCTTCAAGGACTCATATATCTTAATCAAGTATTCATTGTATTCATGTGAAGTTTCTCCATTCTTTTCCCGTCAATGTTCTTATCCGGTGATTCTCAGGAAGATACTAACGGAGCTTTGAGTTCATCATTCTTCGTTATTTTTTTCTTCTCCGATGGATCCAATTCAAGCTTGCGGTGTTGATCATACTCTTTTCCTTGTTGCAAATGCTTTCCCATGCCGGTGCACCTCTTAATTGCTCACCTCTCTCTATTCATATCCGGAGTGCTCAAGATATCTCAGAAGAATCATGTTTCCGTTCATTGTTCAAGCTATTTGGAGATTATTATCTCATTCAAGTCATTTAATTCAAGCGGTGCAATCTCTCTTTAAAATCATTTCCAATGGTGTTTTCTTTTGAGTGGGCTCTACCCACAGGTCTTTTTCCAGGATCTTACTTGACTCTTCTAATTTTCGAGGAGCCATTCCCAAATTCTTTTTGAAGTTTGACGTAAGAATGAATTTTCATTAGTGAGATGTCTTCTACAAGACCGCTTACAAATTCTTTTGATCGTTGGTTCAACATTTCTATTCTTCATCCCGGAGTGTGTCAACAATTCATGGTGTTGTTTCTCATCGTCATGCTCAACATAGAAGACCGAAGAAGAGTTTCTCTTAAATCTTGTCCGTTCTCTTGAAGATTCATGGTTCTCTTAAATTCTTTTCACCCATCCGGAGCAATTCAGGAGTCTTTTCAGTTTGATTCTCCGGAGCCATCATCTTAGTATTTTTCATTCCAGCTTTCAGATCTCATTCTCCAAATCTTACCGGTGCATCGTTCAAATACCCTCTAATCAGTTCATGATCTCTTCATTCTCATGTATCTAAATCCCCTCAAGTATATTCATTCGTTTTCCAATTCTTCCCGGTGAATTGTGCCTTTGCTACTTTCATTTTCAATTCTTACGGTGGTTCGTTCAAGATATCACTTCCTTCGTTATCATATCAAATATTCGTTGTTTCCAAATCCCACCGGTGGTTCCATCAATACCTTATCAAGTTTGTGTTATATCTGTTTTAATCCTTTCTACGAGAATAAGTAGTGTGCCAAATCCATTGCTTGTCATCAATTGAATTTGATGAAGGATAAGCATACAATAAATCTTATTCTTATTTCCTCGAGGTGATTCAATTCTTTTACTTCCGGAGTTCCAAGTTTTCTTGGTTATATCGTTGCAAAGCTCCATCTAAATCATTGCAAGGCTTCACCTTGTTCTTTCAACTTCTCTTCCTTTCTATCATTCTTTTATTACCAGAGTTCTTCATGGAGGCTCTACATGATGGTTTGCTAAAGAGTTAACTCATTCTCGAAGTGTTCTTCAAGATTGTTCTTGGAAAAGCTCAAGTATTCTTCTTCTTGCATGTCGAAGTGCAATTCTTTCCACCTTATCTTTTGAGGTGGTGTTATATCATTCTTGACAATTTCCATTCATGCTTCGTGATTCACATGTTGTGAAGAATGAGGTATTTTAAATCCATCAGTCTCTTCGTTGGAGTTATCTTGGTATAGATTTCACCTAAAGCCTTCCCTAAGGAATGTTGCTATTTGTGGTGCTTATCAATGATCCAAGCTTTCTCCATATCCTTCTCGGTGAAAGAGGTTTTTCATCTCTTCGTTGATCTCAAGCAAGCAATTGTTTTTCGTTAGTGGCAAAATTTCACCTCAAGTGTTGAGATGTTTCAATAAGCCCACTACAAGCTTATTTTTTTCGTTGTTGGTTTTCCAACGACTCCGTTATAACCTTCTCGGAAGGATGCTTTCCAAGCTCATTTGTGGCAGAAGTTGGCATTTTCTCCTCCATCTGTTATTCTAATGATCTATCTTCTATTCTTTCTTCCGGAGGCATTGTAATGTTGCTCTTTTCACTCATCATCTCATTTTGTCAAGATCATATTATTTTCATGCTTATCCATTTAACTGGCGTGTCGTGTCCGCCATTCAAGTTCTTTTCATCTTATCAAGTCTTGCGCCTCTTTTCAACCGGAGTGCTATCCAATTTTGATCTTCCTTGTTCCTTGTTTATCTCGTTTCAACCAGAGTGGTTCCAATTCCTTCTTGTCCATTGTACTCGTCATTCATAGCTTTGCAACCTCCATGGTTCACATGGTGTTCCTTGTTTCTATTTTCTACCGCAGTGCTCTCAATTGTGTTCAACTCCGTTGTGTTCTTTCTTTCAACTTTTCAACCTCTCAAGGTTCTTTGCATTCACTCTTTTGTCGAAGAAGCAACTTAGTTTTACCTCTTATCTTCCTCTTTCTTTTCCCTCCGGTGCCATCCTAGATCTCGGGACGAGATCCTCTTGTAGTGGTGAAGTGTTGTAACACCCCAGATACAACTTTCCATAATTGTAACTCCAACTCTTGCCATTTTTGGCTATGTGGTATGTTATTTCCTCCGTGGTTGGGTTTTTGTCTTTTGTTTTGCATTTTGTTCATGTCTTGCATTTCATCTCATAGCATCATGCGCATTGCATCTGCATGTTTTCATAAAGCTTGCTTCCGTTCGTAGTTGCCACGTTCCCCCCTTGCCTTCCTTGACCGATCCGAGTCTAACCAGGTTTTCGATTCCCTCTTGTCTCGACATTTGACCCCCTCTACTCTTTACTCCACCCCCTCTTGCGCGCGTCCGAAAAGTTGTCCCGAACCCGACCTGGTCTGTCGTTACCAATGGGTCCGGATCATCCCCATTCACCCCTAAAACATCATCGTTTTATTTTTTGGACTCCCTAGCATTTTTATTCTCGTCCGTCGGATTTCGATCGGACGATCCAAACTCCCCTCCTTTCCATATATAGTCCACCCCTAGTCCATTTTGGCAAACCCTAGAAATCCTCTCCTTTGTCCCCCTAGCCGCCGCCACCTACAGCCTCCTCCCTCCTCGGATCAGCCGCCGCCACCCATCAAATCCATCCATCCGCAGAGCCACCCACCTCCCTCGTTTTCTTCACCGGACCAATCCCGCAGCCTCCTCTCGATCACCAGCCAGCCACCACCAAATCCTCTTCCTTGCCTCGTCAAACCCAAAGGAGAGGAGCTCCCCCTCTGCCCGTCGCCCACCATCCCCGCCTCCTGGATCCTCCCGTCCCCGAGCTCCATCCTCTCGATCCCTGGCACCTCCGCGTCGAGGCGCCCGAGTTCCTCGCCTGCTGTCCGTCGAAACAAGCAGGAGCTCGTCCATGGCGCCTCCTTGTGCTTCCTCTCGCTGCCCAAGACGAACGCCTCCATCCCTCGGCCTCGTGCCATCCCGAGCCTCCTCACACCGGTATCCCAGCCACCTGGACCGTGCCCCGTCGACCCCGCAGCAGAAAACCAGGTCGCGACGCCCCTGCCCTTCATCTTCTCTTCTGCTTTGTTCTCTCCTCCCCGTAACCTCTCTCTCCCTCTCCAGGAACTTCTCCACCACGCCATGGTCGTGCCTGAGCTTGCCCCGTTCTCCGGGCGTCCTCGTCGGCCTTCGGATTTGGCTCGTCCATGCCGGGGTTTCCCAGCCGTCGCCCGCCTCATCGTCATCGCGCCAAGGCCGTCGCCCATCTGCTCAGCCGAACTTGCCGCTGCCTCGTCCAAGCCACCGTCCAAGCCCGTTCCCGGCCAGATCCGCCGTCCTGGAGACCCGTGCCCCTGCCGGACCTCCCCTGCTTCGCCTTGGTCCACCGTCGTTTCTACTTGTCTCAGTTCGAGCAGGAGGACGAGCATCAGCCCCTGTCCCCTCGCGCATTGACCGCAGCTTCCCACCACGCCATGGGCCACTTCTTGCGCCAAGGCCCAGCGCTGCCAGCTCCTCTGGCCCAGCTCCCACGGCTCCAGCCAGCAGCATCTCCACCGACCAGGCCATGGCCCATGGTGAGAAGCCCCTACAGCCCCTCTGCTCTGTTGGGCCAGTCAGTTTCGGCCCAACGCATGTTTTTTTCCTCTGGACGAATTTAGCTATTATCCAGGTTTTACAAATTTGCAGAAAACCCCTCCATGTTCATGCATATAATAACTAATAAACGATGCATCGGATTAAAATGGTTTAAACATGTAAAATGCTTAGTTTTTCATCTAGTTTCATAATATGCTTCTTGCATCCATGTTTTAAAATGTTTAAACTTGTTGTTTGTTTAATTTTGCATAAATGCCATGCTAAAATGATTTATTTCATAACTAAATAACCGTAGCTCGGTTTTAAATAAACTTTATATGTAAATGGGGTGAAAAAATGCCTAGTTTAACTTGGTGCACTTTGTTTTACTGTTTAACAACATTAAAATATGGTTTAGGGCAGAACAGCACCAATTCAAAATATGCATATGGGGATTTTCCGGAAGTGTTGTTTGTTGTTCCGGCCTCATTTAAAACTTGCCTAGATAGGTAGCTTTATTATGCTTCACCTCTTGCCATGTTTAACAACATTTAATATTGTTTGGTAGCTTAAACAAGATTAAACTAAATATGTCAATGTGAGGTTTCGTCAATATGCAACTCGTTGCATATTGAGCTCCACTTAATTTGTAGTGTTGTTTGTTGCACTTTGCCATGCCATGCCTCATTAAACCGGACATGCATCATACTTGATTGTGCATCATGCCATGATTATGCTTGTGTGTTTACCATGTTGTTTGCTTCTTTCCAGGTTGCTTTTCTCGTTAGCTTTGGTTTCATTCCGGAGTTGTGAGGATTCGTTCGATCACGTCCGCTTGTCTTCTTCACAGACTCGTTCTTCTTCCTAGCGGGATTTCAGGCAAGATGACCGTTACTCTTGATCTCACTACTATCATTGCTATGCTAGTTGTTTCGTTCTATCGCTATGTTGCACTACCTATCACTTGTTTCTCAAGCCTCCCAATTTGCCATGTCAGCCTCTAACCTTTTTCACCCTTCCTAGCAAACCGTTGTTTGGCTATGTTACCGCTTTGTTCAGCCCCTCTTATAGCGTTGTTAGTTGCAGGTGAAGTTGAAGATTGCTCCATGATGGACAAGATTATGTTGGGATATCACAATATCTTATTTAATTAATGCATCTATATACTTGGTAAAGGGTGGAAGGCTCGGCCTTATGTTTGGTGTTTTGTTCCACTCTTGCCGCCCTAGTTTCCGTCATACCGGTGTTATGTTCCTTGATTTTGCGTTCCTTACGCGGTTGGGTGATTTATGGGACCCCTTGACAGTTTGCTTTGAATAAAACTCCTCCAGCAAGGCCCAACCTTGGCTTTACCATTTGCCTACCTAAGCCTTTTTCCCTTGGGTTTCCGGAGCCCGAGGGTCATCTTATTTTTACCCCCCCCCCCGGGCCAGTGCTCGTCGTGAGTGTTGGTCCAACCTGTCAGCCGCCGATGGCCACCAGGGGCAACTCTGGTCTGGCCTACCGAAAGTTTGGACAATCCGGTGTGCCCTGAGAACGAGATATGTGCAGCTCCTATCGGGATTTGTCGGCACATCCAGGCGGCTTTGCTGGTCTTGTTTTACCATTGTCGAAATGTCTTGTAACCGAGATTCCGAGTCTGATCGGGTCTTCCTGGGAGAAGGAATATCCTTTGTTGACCGTGAGAGCTTGTGATGGGCTAAGTTGGGACACCCCTGCAGGGTTTAAACTCTCGAAAGCCGTGCCCGCGGTTATGCGGCAGATGGGAATTTGTTAACGTCCGGTTGTATATAAGTTGACACCAGATTTGAATTAAAATGCATCAACCGCGTGTGTAGCCGTGATGGTCTCTTTTCGGCGGAGTCCAGGAAGTGAACACGGTTTTGGGTTATGTTTGACGTAAGTAGGAGTTCAGGATCACTTCTTAATCATTGCTAGCTTCACGACCGTTCCGGTTGCTTCTCTTCTCGCTCTTTTTTGCGTATGTTAACCACCATATCATGCTTAGTCGCTGCTGCAACCTCACCACTTTACCCCTTCCTTTCCCATTAAGCTTTGCTAGTCTTGATACCCATGGTAATGGGATTACTGAGTCCTCATGGCTCACAGATTACTACAACAATAGTTGCAGGTACGGGTTATGCGATGATCATGACGCAAGAGCGATGTTTACTTGTTTTGGAGTTCTTCTTCTGCTTCTTCGATCAGGGGATAGGTTCCAGGTCGGCAGCCTGGGCTAGCAGGGTGGATGTTGTTTGAGTTTCCGTTTGTTTTCATCCATAGTCGGATGTTGCTCTTATGTATTGAGATGTTGTATTCATGTGGCATTGTTTGCCTCTTGTATGTATCCCCAACTATTATGTAATGTTGATGTAATGATATCCACCTTGCAAAAGCGTCTCCAATATGCGCTTCTATCCTTGGTGGGACCTTCGAGTTCCTTTAGGATAGGGTCGCATATTGGGCGTGACATGTTTTGAGGCCATGTATGTACATGCTAGGCTCGTCAAGTCAACCTAAGTGTTTTGCGTGTGTAAATCTGGCTTACACCCGTTGTATGCGAACGTTAGAATCTATCACACCCGATCATCACATGGTCCTTCGAAACAACGAACCTTCGCAATGATGCACAGTTAGGGGGAACACTTTCTTGAAATTTTAGTGAGGGATCATCTTATTTATGCTAACGTCGTTCTAAGAAAATAAGATGTAAACATGACAAACATCACATGCAAATCATAAAGTGACATGATATGACCAATATCATCTTGCGCCTTTGATCTCCATCTTCAAGGCGTGACATGATCACCTTTTTCACCGGCATGACACCATGATCTCCATCATCGTGTCTTCATGAAGTTGTCTCGCCAACTATTACTTCTACTACTATGGCTAACAGTTAGCAATAAAGTAAAGTAATCACATGACGTTTTCATTGACACGCAGGTCATACAATAAATTAAGACAACTCCTATGGCTCCTGCTGGTTGTCATCCTCATCGACATGCAAGTCGTGATTCCTATTACAAGAACATGATCAATCTCATACATCACATATATAATTCATCACATCCTTTTGGCCATATCACATCACATAGCATACCCTGCAAAAACAAGTTAGACGTCCTCTAATTATTGTTGCATGTTTTACGTGGCTGCTATGGGTTTCTAGCAAGAATGTTTCTTGCCTACGCAAAACCACAAGGTGATATGCCAATTGCTATTTACCCTTCATAAGGACCCTTTTCATCGAATCCGATCTGACTAAAGTGGGAGAGACAGACACCCGCTAGCCACCTTATGCATCAAGTGCATGTCAGTCAGTGGAACCTGTCTCACGTAAGCGTACGTGTAAGGTCGGTCCGGGCCGCTTCATCCTACAATGCCGCCGAATCAAGATAATACTAGTAACGGTAAGCAAATTGAACAAATCATCGCCCACAACTACTTTGTGTTCTACTCGTGCATAGAATCTACGCATAGACCTAGCTCATGATGCCACTGTTGGGGAACGTAGTAATAATTCAAAATTTTCCTACATGTCACCAAGATCAATCTAGGAGATGATAGCAATGAGAGAGAGAGGGAGTGCATCTTCATACCCTTGAAGATCGCTAAGCGGAAGCGTTACAAGAACGCGGTTGGTGGAGTCGTACTCGCGGTGGTTCAAATCGCGGAAGATCCGATCTAGCACCGAACGGACGGCGCCTCCGCGTTCAACACACGTACAACCCGGGGACGTCTCCTCCTTCTTGATCCAGCAAGGGGAGAGGAGAAGTTGAGGGAGAGCTCCGACAGCACGACGGCATGGTGGTGGAGCTTGTGGTTCTCCTGCAGGGCTTCACCAAGCACTACGGAGGAGGAGGAGGTGTTGGAGGAGGGAGGGGCTGCACCGAGGGAAGGGGTTGCAGCTGCCCTCTCTCTTCCTCACTATATATAGGGGGAAGGGGAAAGGAGGAGGCGCCCTAGGGTTTCCCTAGGGGAGGGGCGGCGGCCACAGGGTAAACCCTAGATGGGTTTGGGCGCCCCCACCCCTAGGAGACTTGCCCCCCAAGCTGGTAGGGGCGGCTGCCCTAGGGGAGGCACCCCCACCTCTCCAGGTTACGTGAGATGGGGTGGGAGGGGCGCACATCCCCTTAGTGGGCTGGTGTGCCCCTCCCCTTGGCCCATAAGCCCCCCAACACTTGTCGGGGCCTCCGAAACTCCTTTCGGACACACTGGTCATCACCTGGTACCCCCGGAACAATTCCGAACTCCAATACCCTTCGTCCAATATATCGATCTTCACCTCCGGACCATTCCGGAGTTCCTCGTCATGTCCGGGATCTCATCCGGGACTCCGAAAAACCTTCGACAACCACATACAATTTCCCATAACAACTCTAGCATCATCGAACCTTAAGTGTGTAGACCCTACGGGTTCGGGAACCATGCAGACATGACCGAGACATCTCTCTGGCCAATAACCAACATCGGGATCTGGATACCCATGTTGGCTCCCACATGTTCCATGATGATCTCATCGGATGAACCACGATGTCGGGGATTCAATCAATCCCATATACAATCCCCTTTGTCCATCGGTATGTTACTTGCCCGAGATTCGATCGTCGGTATCCCTATACCTTGTTCAATCTCGTTACCGGCAAGTCTCTTTACTCGTTCTGTAATGCATGATCCCGTGGCTAATTCATTAGTCACATTGAGCTCATTATGATGATGCATTACCGAGTGGGCCCAAAGATACCTCTCCGTCATACAGAGTGACAAATCCCAGTCTCGATTCATGCCAACCCGACAGACACTTTTGGAGATACCTGTAGTGCACCTTTATAGCCACCCAGTTACATTGTGACGTTTGGTACACCCAAAGCATTCCTACGGTATCCGGGAGTTGCACAATCTCATGGTCTAAGGAAATGATACTTGACATTAGAAAAGCTCTTAGCAAACGAACTACATGATCTTGTGCTATGTTTAGGATTGGGTCTTGTCCATCACATCATTCTCCTAATGATTTGATCCCGTTATCAATGACATCCAATGTCCATGGTCAGGAAACCACAACCATCTATTGATCAACGAGCTAGTCAACTAGAGGCTTACTAGGGACGTGTTGTGGTCTATGTATTCACACATGTATTACGGTTTCCGGTTAATACAATTATAGCATGAACAATAGACAATTAGCATGAACAAGGAAATATAATAATAATCATTTTATTATTGCCTCTAGGGCATATTTCCAAGAGTCGCGCCATTTTCCTAAAGCAATATGAGCAAAGATAAACGATCCACTTCACAGGAAAGGAAAACAATAACATAAAGTTCTCAATGCATCGATCTTAATCAAAAAACAAAATATTCAGGCTTAGTAACTAAAATTAACATATAAGATGATATGAGGTTAGCAACACACATTACATATAACAAGAACTGCCATATAACAAAAACAGTGGTACACCAACTTCAATATAGCATTAAAAAACAACTATTGTGAGGAACACAAAAACCCTAGAGACTATCCTATATCAAAGTGTTATATATGACCAGAGGCTTATATCAACTAAAAACTATCAACTATGTCTAAATTGTTACTAAGCAATTAATCATATCAACTAAAAACTATCAACTATCATATCTCTCTTTGTCTCTCTCTCTAAATGTTGCCTATCAACTAGCCTACTAAATCAACTAAATCAAAATGTTAGAAATCAACTAGCCTACTAAATCAACTAAATCATATCAACTAAATCAAAATGTTGCATATGAACTAGCCTACTAAATAAACTAAATAAAAATGTTCTAAATCAACTAGCCTACTAAATCAACTAAATCATATCAACTAAATCAAAATGTTGCATATGAACTAGCCTACTAAACCAACTAAATCAACTAAATCAACTAGCCTACAAAATCAACTAAATCATATCAACTAAATCAAAATGTTGCATATGAACTAGCCTACTAAATCAAAATGTAGCAGGGAGGAGGGGTTGTGGATGGAGGAGGGAGGAGGGAGAAAGAGGGGCGACTGGAGGAGGAAGGAGGAAGGCAGAGCGAGGAGGGGCTGGCCGGCGGCGAACAGAGGAGTGGAGGGAGGACGAAGGAGGAGGGCGACCGGCGAATGATTACACATCCAGGGAGAAGGAGGAGGTGACGGCGGCGCAGAGGGAGGAGGGGTAGGCGACGGCGGCCGGCGGGGGCGAGGGCGAGCGCGGGGCATTGAGGGGGAGAGATCGAGTGAGAGTGTGAGTGTGAGTAGACATAGGAGAGGAAGGGGTGGATAGAATGGCTTAGCAGTAGCGCGCTACAGATAAATGCGCTACTGCTAAGTGACCTAGCAGTAGCGCCTTTCACAAGAAAATCGCTACTGCTATGTGTAAACATGTAAAAATATACAACAAAAATACATTGATCATCAATGGTCTTTTTGTGTATAATCTGAATTGTCAATATGAGTCCTCACCGGTTTAGAAACCGAAGAAGACTCATATTGCGACCACAAATTCTACACATAGAGTTCAATGAAGACCAAGTGCTTGTGATAGTTTGAGAAGAAACATATTTAAGGTGGTAAAAACTTGTTCGCGGAGCGAGGTGAGACTAAACTTTTGTAGTAAGCTTAGCAATAGCGGACATTGTGAGAAAGCGCTACTGCTATGGTCTTTAACAACAGCGCTCTTTGTATTAACGCGTTGTTGCTATAACTAGCGTGGCGGCGGGGTCATGGCAATTGTAGCAGTAGCACTGCTTTTAGTGGACGCGGTACTGCTACAATTATATCAGCAGCGCGCCTTGACGACACGCGCTATTGCTAAGTAGCAGCAACGCCTGTTTTTAGGGCGCGCTGCTGGTAAGATTCTGTGTATAGGCTTTTCCCTAGTAGTGGATGACAATCCGATTGTTACCTCCCTGAGTCAAAGCACCACAAACGTCGCGGCTACGACATGCGTGGTCGAGGCCCCAGAAGTATTGAAGGGCCACAACGAGCTCCACATGTAGCCCAAGGAAGCCGCAACTCAGCAGGCATTTATCTCCGGAATGGGGTATGTTCAAAGCATGACAAAGCCCTAAGCTCGGGTGCGCGGAAGGTGCGCCAAAGCCTAGGCACGAATTACCCCTAGACATGTATGAGATCCCCCATGTGCGCCCTAGATGGAGCTGTGAAGCCGGAGGCGATCGCCTTGCCACATTAATCCACCAGCGATCTGGATCTACTTGAGGTATCGGGTGTTGCAATCGCTACACTGGATACCATGATGATCGCCACACTAGAGAACACTCGGTAAGAACAGACCTCTACAACCGGCAACTGACATCGCCCACTAACTTGAAAGGGAGCTCCTCATCCGCTTGACATGCCCCTTCAGAAGGGGCACAACTTGCACATCCGCGCTCGCCATCGCTTTGAACTCCCTTAATAGAAGATCATCCATGCTTTGGAGAACCTCGAGATCCCGCGCCCTGAATCTTTATCATTAGGACCTTGACCTAGTCTTAGCGCAAGTTGGGGGTGCACCATGTACAACTGTACTAAAGGGAGACGAGTAGTCAAGGCCAAGCTCTACAAGACCCCCCCCCCCACTCGGTTCGGCCAACCAAGCGAGGGCTCGAGGGATACTCCCATGGAGATGGGAAAGGAGTTAGGCACAACAAAGAGGGCAGACGCAAAAACTAAGCCTTTTAGCTCCCAAGCGCAGACAATAATAGGTTCTGACATCTGAATCTAAGCTGCTTGGGCACACCCGAGCAAGGGTGATCATTGTACCCCTTGCGAGGTCGAGAGTTGAACCCCTAAATAGAGGCCTTAGGCACAGTGACTCGTGATGAGATGTGAGGGTGTTCCTAAGGGACACTACGTGAAGCCGACTTAGTCGGCTTGACATACACCACTCAGGACTCCGAAGAAATCCATGGTATGCCCCACACCGGGCCGCTAGCTAGATCCCCGCGCAGGGAACAATTAGATATCATCCAATCTTTATACAACCAGTAGGTCCTATGCCACGATGACTCTAGCCGACAGGGTGGGCGTCTCTAGGCTCCCCCTTTGTATTTCTTTGTTTCGCTGATACACAGTTTACATCACTATTTTTACTATAAATCATATGTCAATATCCATGTTTTGCACATTATGACACCAAACTTACATCCTTTCCTTTTATTTAGCAAGTTGCGACCAAGAAGGCAAAAGTGTCAAAAAATTATCAGAGAGCATAAAAAAGAAGGCACATGAAAAAAACAATTTTGCATTGCCAGCACACACACACCGACGTAAGGTCTTGTTGGGTTAATCCCCTCCCCGCGGTATTGGAGGGGATTTGGAGGGATTTTAGCTTGTAGAGAATTTAATCCCCCTCAATCCCCTTCAAATTCACCTCAACCGAACAAGCCTTAAGTATTCTATTAACAATGCAAGTATTCAGTTAGGTTTTTCTTTGACAGGCTATACGTATTTTCTAATTTCATGGTTATTTTTGTTTTTCCATAAATCACCACCGCGTGGACCCTGGGATCTGTTCAGGCCCCTTCGAGCCCAAGTAATGCTCGTCTTTTACAGCAACGGCACATTTCTTCTTCTTCCCGAGGTCGCGGCCGGCGCCCCCAAAACCCTCGAGATCTCGCTAGTCTGCATCCCCCACCCAAATAACCCCAACCTCCAGCTCTCGATCCCAGCCCGGCGGAGCCACCAGCACCGGAGGCGCGCCCGAGATGCGCCCCAACATCATCACG
The DNA here is from genome assembly GCF_018294505.1 of Triticum aestivum. Taxonomy (NCBI): domain Eukaryota; kingdom Viridiplantae; phylum Streptophyta; class Magnoliopsida; order Poales; family Poaceae; genus Triticum; species Triticum aestivum. Next base: position 554,022,944 of record NC_057807.1, read on the forward strand.
GAGGTGCGGGTTCCTGTCCCCAGTTCCGATTTCCGGGTGAATTTCCGCGGGGCGCCTTCGGATCTGATAGAAACTAGCCCCAAATCGCTGCCGAGTTCCTCTCGCCACGAGCTAAATCCTAGGGGTTCCGCGGAGAAGCGCTCCGAAGGTTTCGTGGGAAGCCATAGCTCCAATCGATAGGAATCGAGCCGCGTTGGTGCGGGGGTTTTCCCCCCGGGGGGCACCGGTTGCTTGAGTTAAGCTAGAAAGAGGGGCTTACAAGTTTCGAGCCAGATTATGAATGGGTTCTATTTTTGGCAGTGGGTTTGGTTCCCCTGGTTTGATGAGCCTGCTGCTTCGCTGTTAGGTTTGTATGGGATTGCTGTAAGAGCTCTTAGAGCAGCGTTTATGCAGTGCGTTTACTGGAACGGAGGACACCACAGCAGGAAATGTGGCGAAGTTTTGGCGTTTCATTCTTCTTAATTACATGTCTATGTTTCCGTGGATGCAGGCTGGGGTTTCAACTAGGCTGAACCAGTGGTGGAGCAGCACCCCGTTCATTACTTCTGGCGTTACCATAATATGTGCGGCGATATATCTGGTATGCTTGTTGGTTGGATATGACTCCTATGCCGAGATATGCTTCTTGCCTTCTGCAGTGGTCTCACATTTTCAAGGTCTGTTTAATTCACCTTCCTTTTCACGGAGCATAAATACGAGTTCCTCTGACAATGCTGAAACATGATTCTTTCTGGAAACAGCGAATGTATCATTTATGCCGATCATATAGATTCTGTTAAAGGTCACCTGGATTAAACCTTTCATTCACAATAATTGTTTTAATGGTGCACATTCAAGTTCCATTCATGCATATAACACGAGAAGTACTATTTACACATGCCAATATGCCGTCAATTCACGAAACACCTGTTCAATTCTTCAGAGGTTAATACTACCTGCTGAAATGTTCATAATCATTGAAATAAACGACAAAAGACTCATGCTAGTTGGGGATATCCAACCTTCTACAGATCCAAATGCTGAGCAAGCTCAAGGCTACTTGTAAAATTTATGTTACTTCTCATTTTCTTTTGGTACGTCTACCCTGACGTGGTGCTTATTTTCTTTCAGTGTATAGGTTCTACACATCTGTTCTGTTTCACGGCTCTTTGCTTCATGTGCTATTCAACATGCTGACCTTTGTACCCTTGGGGACCGAGTTGGAGAGAATTATGGGATCAGTCCGTCTCTTGTTCCTGATGTTCCTTCTTGCAACGACTAATGCAATTTTCCATCTCATCGTTGCCTTCTTGGTGGCTTATAATCCTTTATACCATGTCTCATATCTTGTGGATGAATGTTCGATTGGTTTTTCTGGAGTTATATTCTCAATGATAGTCATTGAGACAAGCCTGAGTGGAGTGCAATATCGAAGGTGCATTGCTTCTCTGGTTGTTAATGCTACACCCACTTTTATGATTTGCATGAGGGTTCAGTTTATTGGATGGATTGATTATATGTCTAATGTTAAAAATGTTTGCTTACTCAAACTGTCTCTTGAGGTCGTACCCTTTTTTGGCATGCTGAATATAAGATTGTAAACTGTTGTCAAAATCTTGAAACATGATATCATGCTATGTGATAAGTTTGTAATGCTTTCGGACTAGTATAGATATGGTCAATTGACGGCCATAATTGAAAAGTGTCAATTATTTTCATTTATTACGTCCAATTAATAAATGAGGAAAACTCACTCTGCTATATAGAGTTATATCTAGTGCAAAATCATATTTAAACCCAATTAGGCATGCTAGACATAGACTTCTGTATGAAGGATAGATGGCTCAAATGTGTGGCTAAAGAACATTCCTGCATATGAGGGGCTATTGAGAAAACATTTATTAAGTTCTGTAAATATAGAAGGTTCTCCACTAACCCAGGGGTCAACGATCAAAGGTTGCACAAATGCAAGCAAATATATATTTTCAGTTTTCACTAGATATCTTGACGGACTATAATTTTCTACATATCATTATTTTTTTTGGTTGTTGCCTTTATATTTCCTTGATATGGCAAGAGCATCATCACTCATTAGCCAAGCATCTAGAGAAGTTAAATTGAAACTTTCTCCATTTTCTGAAAGAAAATACCCCTTCTTGAAAGTCCACAGATACCCAAATTTTAAATGAAGCCATTACTTTATTTTATTTTATGACATTTAATGCATGTGAAGTAACATCCTCTCTCATTTGCCAGTGTCTTCGGTCTCTTCAATGTCCCTGCAAAATGGTATTCAATCTATGCACCTGTTGAATTTCTTCCATCCAGTTTACTATGTTTAATTATACAGCAATATTTATATGTTTGCATTGTCAGGTATGCATGGATTTTGCTGATACTGTTTCAGTTTCTCGCTAGTAATGTTTCATTACTGGGGCACCTCTCTGGCATCTTGTCTGGATTTGCATGTTTGTCCCTTGTACCCATTTGACCTTCTCCTTTTTTGAGTATTTATGAGCTAGATTAGTTATTTTTATCACCCTTATTGAGCTTTTCTTTACTTCCCTCAGACACTTATGGGCTGTTCAACTACTTGCTGCCTGGACCTTCATTTTACTCTTCTATTGAAGGCTTGTCCATGCTAGTAAGTTTTCTTTTCCAAATGAATCAACTTGTCCTTATCATGGTTCCATTCTCCTCCGGGAGAAATTTCTTTCTGTTGATATGTTTTGCCTGAGATGTTGGATATCAGTCTGTTTGTGTTAGGCGTCCTGGCTTTATTCTCTGTACTGGAGGAACAACATACGGCCAGCTTCCTACACATTCTAACATGTCCACTCCACCCAGGTATTGTTTCCATATTTATTTTTATTGTTTTGCTGTCCAGGAAAGTAATGAATCAAGTTCTTGAATTTACAGCGCTCTGATAAATGCAAATTTCTTGAGAAATATTTCGTCATGGATGCCAAGTAGGCGGACATCCACTGTTCAGACGTCTACTGGTCAGGTATGAAAAGTAAGAACACAGTTTACTACTCATGTCTGCTGTTGATCTCATGGCCTACTATTGTAGTAATGTATGGTGCTGACACTATATGGCTTCGCCAATCTGACCGGGTTTTCACCCATCAAGAAGAGATAATCTGAACATTGTTGTAGACTGGAAGTTTCTAGAGCTGCACTTGGTTTATGTTATTGTTCTGGATCTACTGGAAAAATAACCATGTGATATGGAGGCAGGGCTATTGATTCATGGAGCTTTTCCTGGAAGCTTTCTTGTGAAGCTTCTATGAGCTCTAAAAGACTTTATTGAGATTGAATCATTTCACAGATAGAGTATATGACTAGTAATAGTTAGTTTTGCTGTTAATATTTTGTAACTTGGCTGTTTGAGTGTGAATAAACTTATTCCAAGCAATTGTGTAGATAGTGGATAGAACGAAAAGCTACAGTTGCTAGTGCAATATATGCATTCATAGAAGATCGTGTATACGAAATTTATATACAGAACTGTAAACTTTGTTTTTGCGAACTATAAACTAATACGTAGATTGTATTGTACATTGGACCGTTCCTCGTTGAAACCGGTCCTGCTTGACTCAGTCAGTTGAAAATGTGTTAGCTCATATGTCCTATCAATTTTACGGTAGCTCAGTTCAAGTATATAAATAGCACTTATTTTTGGCAGCCATCAAGATGATGCTGTCCTAAGCTTACAAGGTTCTTTGTCTTCATGTAATCCATACACTAGAAAGATATGTAGTCTCTCTGAAATATGGGTTATCCCTGTAATGCATAGCTGAAAGACTTTGCCAAATATTCTCTTGTAGGAACAAGAAGACCCGAGATTTCCAGGGAGAGGGCGGACGCTTGCTTCTACAGGAACTGAACCAACTACAAGGGAGGCCAATGCAAATTTGCATGCTAGGTTGTTGGATAACTCAACCCCAAGCGACCTTCTAACAAATTCACAGTAATGCATTTTCTACTCGACACTTCGTCAATGTATTACACATTTACGTTGTCGTCACTTGTATATTGAAATCAGAAAAGCAGCAGTGTTTAGAAGGATATATATAATCACAAGCATAATTTTTTAATAAAAAACTTTAAGCATATAATGATGGGGGTCGTCATTTAAAGGATGATCTTGTTTTGATAAAAAAAATTAACACTTAATTAGGTACATTGTCGTATTGAAAGAAAATGCCATAGTTACTACTTCAGAAGTGTGTTATGTAATAGCAAGGAGAAATGGTTTTGCTTAATGTCTCTCCAGGAAATGGCATAAGCTTGCATAAGCTTTCATAAGCTTATTTAGTTTTGTAATTTTGGACCTTCGTTGTAACAGGCATACAGCAGCAAACGCTGTCAGAGCTGATGCAACAGTAACAGCTGACGAGGTATTGTGTTATGTACCCTTTGATTTCCTGTCGGCTGTTGCTATTGGTTCAGTAATGATTAGTGGACAACTTATCCTCTGCAGACTGATACATTTGATGAAGAGCTTAAGAAGCTGGTTGCGATGGGCTTTGAAAGGGTATTTGCTCACAGCCTTTCTGCAGTTTGTACTCTGGTCCCACTTGCCATGCTAGTGCACGTTGGTGTGCAAGAGACCCATACTAGTTTGAAGTAAAAAATGGGTAAAACTAACCGGATTACCTAGATGATTTAAGCAAATATATTGACGGCCATGCTTGATGTTACTATAGTAAGCATCACAGGACAAACCAACTCAATCTAAAGCCATATTTATGTTAGAGGCCAGATCTGTTTTACGTAGAGGGGGTCGCAAGTATCTCACGGATGGATTGGTTTCCTTGCTGCAGACTCAGGCTGAAGTTGCTCTTGCCGCTGCCGACGGAGATCCAAATGTTGCCATTGAGATTCTCATGAGCCAGCAGGTTTGTACTGATATTGTCTTCAAATTAATCGTTCAGTGTTCTGTGACTCCTTCTGACGTTACTTTCTTTTGCCGTTATTGTGGAAACATTCCAGGATTAGGGATTAGCCACACAATTCTATATCAGAGCGAGTGCAGTTATCGAGCAGCATATCTCTTGCTTATCTGGAGGTTAGGTTCAGGCTGTGGATGGATAGTGGATTTTGTAGAGGAGATCTTGGTGACAGAGTGGTTTTCGGAAAATGTGCCATTGATTATGCAGTTTGTATAGGTGCAGAAGCTACTGCGTAGTGCCTGCTTGCATTTGTCCAAGCTTATGTAGTGCTAGTACTGAACATGGAAGTGTCAAGGGCTCCAGTTCCAGGCATCAGTTGACTGATTTCATCACCCCGCGCGCGTATACACCTTAGACTTGAAAGTTTTATCCAAAACGATGACGCTGATTATCCAGTTTGTTGTATAGGCGCAGAAGCTACTGCCTAGTGCCTGCCTACTTGCATTTCTCGAATCTTATCTACTGAAACATGGAACTGTCAAGGGCTCCAGTACCAGGCATAGGCGAACTGTTATCATCACCGGCGTTTACACCTCAAAAGAACTTGATCAGCCCAGCAACCTGTTTTTCCTCTTGAGAAAAACGCAAAAATTCTGTGTCTTATGCATTGGTAAAATGAAAGTTTATTTACAAACCGTGATAGGCCTGCTTCTGCCTATGAACCGATGAGGTCAGGTTGTGCATTGTCAAAGATAACTGCATTTTTTTAAGAAACATAGGCATTTATTATAATTAAGTAAAGAAATTACATGGTCCCGGGATACACTCCGGAGCAGAAAGAAAAACGTACTAGAGTTCAAACAAGACCAGCACATGAGCAGAAACATTAAGATGCCGACGAACGTGCTTGAAGATCACAGAGTCAGTCGAATGCCACATGTTTGGTGTCCGCCACCACTGCACCAACAAATGAACGATCTTGAATAGGGCAGTTGAGGCGTTGGGCGAAAGGGGGCCTCAGCCAGTTGAGGATCCAGGGCATTAGGAATTGGTTCAGTACATGCCACTACGCAGTTAAACTACTTTTTTCACAGCTACCACACCACTAGCCCTCGCAAAAAAAAAAAAAAAAAAAAAAAAAAAAAAACTACCACAGCACCCCTACAGGTAACAGCATCAGACATGAAGAGTGCAGTACCCGGCGGCGGTGGGGGCAAAGATGAATTCATTACGATGCTTCCTGATCCACCATGTAGCATCATCAGTGAAGCAATATCGTTGCGGAACCGTAGGACATAGGAGATAAATATCTGCGCCAAAAGTAACATGACACAGTCCATTGTCGTCCAGCCCGGTTAGGTTACCTGGCTTTCACCCAGGCGACCCGGGTTCAAATCCCGGCAATGGAGGACATTTTTTTTGGAGGGTTACTTTTATGTTGTCTGGTGCTCCTACCCCTACTTGCAGTCCATGTGCATCCGTTTGACATTTCAGTCCGACTAACCAACCCCTCGCTAAATGCACAAACCAAATGTAGCATCGAACCTGGAAAACAGAGCAGGTTATGGGACGGAGGGAGCATATGTAAGAAGAAGGCATTTGGCACTACTTCTTCCAGCTTCTTTAATCTTAGGCTTACACTTTTCCGTCCGAGCAACAGCCATCGGAAAAGGCGTGACTGAAGGCATGGCATCCCATTTGACTCCACACTTCGTTCATTTGGTACCCTTTTTTTTTACTATCCAGATTTTTATCATCTGATTTGTGTGCACACTAGAGAGAGAATGACCGATCCTAGTGGCTGTACCCAGCAGTCCGGGAACATGATCTGCCACACGTGTGACACGAACACATGGCAACTTTGAATGTTTTTTTATGGAAAGTTTAGGGACACGAGGTTTCAGTTTTTTTTAGGAATGTTTTTTTTATGGAATGTTTTTTGAATGTTTTTTTATGGCAACTTCTTTTCGGACGGCAGGTTTCAGTTTTTTTTAGATTGTTTTTTCTTTTCGGGTGACAATTTTAGTTGCAAAAAAACATCAGGGCCCGAGTGCATCGTGCGACATATGTGGCACGTATCATTTGGGAAATTTTAAACATAGAATTCCGCCTGACCCAGAATATTTTATTACAGGACTAAAAGCTAAAACTTGCAGAAAACTCAAACAGAAAGCAAGACAAGCCTTGAGGTGCCTAACCCAGAACATTTACAGGATTAACAAATTAAAGACAAATTACCAGGTATGGCATATCACAGAAACCCTATCGCTGTTTCGGAGGCATAGCCCCGGAAGGCCCCCACATTCCAGAAACATAATAGCATATCAAGAAAATGACATGTATTTGGTCCAAATCCGTCGCTCAAATTGTTGAGTCGTACTGTTCAAGCCGAAAGGATGTCGAACTTAACTCAGGCTTACTGATTGCTCGCTTGATGCTTTTCAAGTTCAATTGTTTCACCATGCCTCATTGTACAATGGAATAGAATGTTAACAATTCATAATTTTATCCACATGTTGCCATTGTGATTCTCATGAGTCAGCAGGTTTCGTACTGATATTGTCTTTCACTGATTGTTCATAGTTCTGTGACTCCTTTTGACGTTCCTTTCGTTTGCCTTTGTTGTGGAAATTTTCCAGGATTAGAGATTAGCCACACAATTCTATTCAAAGTGAGTCCAGTTATCAAGCATCATATCTAAAGGTTAGGTTCAGACTGTGGATGGATAGTTGATTTTGAGAACCGAGCATAGAGGAGATCCTGGTGACCGAGTGGTTTTTGAAAATGGCGCCACTGATTATGCAATTTGTATAGGTGCAGAAGCTACTGCCTAGTACCTACATGCACTGGTAGTACTAAACATGGAAGTGCCAAGGACTCCAGTACCAGGCATCAGCTGACTGAAATCATAACAGCGTGCACACCTCCTAAAAATAAGTTGACAAACCCAACAACATGCCCTAGTGGGCATTTTTCCTCTCGAGAAAACACAAAACCTCTGTGTCTTGATGCATTGAGGGAATATAAAAGTCTATGTACAAACCGTGAGGGTGCTAGCCGTCCAAATTTACAACACCTTGGAGCCACCATCCCCTCTCCCGCGTATGGGCTATTGTGCCGAGCAGGCCGGTGAGGTCAGGCTGTGCGTTGTCAAAGATCGCTGCATTATGATACTTCCTGATCCACCATGGAGCATGATCAGTGGAGCAGTAGTACCCTTGCGCAAGGCCATAGGATGGATCGGAAGAAGTGTCACCAATCTGGTAGATTCACGTCATTCGTCCAGTTTTAATTTGCTTTTCTCCAATCCCTCACTTGAGACTGAACGCCAACCCCACACACTGAATGCACAAACGAAATGTAACACGGAACATGAAAACAGAGCAGGTTGTGGCCAGCACGATAATTTGCCATCTGAGAGCCACAACCATGAGTGTATATATAAGCTGCGAGGATCACAGAAAGCGTGACTAAGCATTTGAAGAAGGCATGGCATCCGTTGGAATCCACAATGCGTTCATTTGGCACTATTTTTTGTGATGGTCCTGGTTTGGTTTGTGAATCAGTGTGACATTTCTGGCCATACATGCATTTTTCTCCAATCTCTCATTTAAGTTGGACACCTTACAATAAGTGCGCCAAAGAAAAATAATGAAAATTCAAAGTTTAGGCTTGGGGTTGTGCAGGTTGAATGAGAGTTTAATAAAAAATAAACAGTGTACGTTCTGGCCAACACGATAGTTTTCCATCTGAGCAACAGCCATCGAACTTCCGCATGTATATAGCAAAAAAAGCGTGACTACTGGTTTGAAGAAGGCATGTCATCCCTTTGATTCCGCACTGCATACGTTCCGCGGGGGTGGCAAAGAAACGTTTTTTATGCCATTTTTAGGTGGTAAGAGATGGCAATTTCTGCCCATTTTTGTTGCAAAATTTTCTTCTATCTAGAAAATGACATGCGTCTCTGAAGAAATTGCCATGTCTCTTTCAAGAAACTGCCAACAAAAACGTTCACAAATGCCACCCCTCCCAGCAAACACGTTCGCGAGCTATTGGGATCCATTTTTTTGTCACACTATCCAGCTTTTTATCATCCAATTTATGTGCACTAGAGAGAACAACCAATCCTAGTTATTGCACTCTAACAGTCCGGGAACATAATCTGGCCAATGCAAAATTTGAACATAGAATTCCGCCTAACCCAGAACACTTACAGGACTAACAAATTAAAGAAAAATTACCAGGTGATAGCATCACATAATCCCTATTGCGGTGTGGGAGGCATAGCCCCAGAAGAGCCCCACATTCCAGAAACATAAAAGCATATAAAGAAAATGAAATGTATTTGGTCTGAAAGCATAATGGAACGTAAGGATGAATCTTCTGTTGAGGCGCTCCAAATACATCGCTCAAATTGTCGTACTGTTCTAGCCAGAAGGATGTCAAACTTAACTCGGCTTGCTGATTACTCGCTCGATGCTTTGCAAGTTCAATTGTTTCAGTGTCATAAGTTTGATTCATTTACAGAGACCCACATGTCATTCTTTGGTCAGCGCGTTTGGCACTTTGATATATGGATCATCATAACTCGGAAGGGCCTCTATTATGGCATCTCTGCATTGATGCAAACTGAAAAGATACTCAACCTTTGCTACCAAGCTTGACAACAGGTCAATCGAAGACATGGAGACTTGTTACCTGTTAGCAAATGGTTCCGCCTTGTCTTCTCTCAAAGAACTACCAGCTGCAGTGTCTGTGACCAAGATTTGTCAAACATGAAAACAAGTAACGGAAGGTGGCGGACATATGGAACAAAAGACAAGGGCAACATAATTGTGAAGTGGAATTTCTTAGGAACTTTGATAGCTTAAAAAAGCTACTCCCTCCGTTTCATAATTCTTGTTGTGGTTTTAGCTAATTTGAACAGAGGGAATATATGTTTGTACAACAAATGTAACCCAAGGGAGCAAGATTATAGTATAATCATTTAAGCAACATAAATGTATGAAGACGAAGGAACTTATTTTGTAAAAAAGACAATAATTTAGTGAGTATGTGCAACAATTCATCCACCAATGCCTATGTGCGCCATGCAGCCAGAATGCTGTGTGGCTCCTTCCATCCACTACCATTTTGCGCAGGACGCCGCATAACAGCATCTCGGCTGCCTGCTGAGGATTGCATGCTTCTACAGAAAAGGGAGTCCAGTGCTTCTACAGGAACTGAACCAACTGCAAGGGAGGCCAGTGCAAATTTGCGTGCTAGGTTGTTGGATAACACAACCCCAATTGACCTTCTAACAAATTCACAGTGTTGCATTTTCTACTCGACACCTCGTCAATGGATTACACATTTATGTTGTTGTCACTTTGTATATTGAAATCAGAAAAGCAGCAGTGTTTAGAAGAATATAATCACAAGAATATTATTTTTAATAAAAAACTTCAAGCATATAATCAAGGCGGTCGTCATTTAAAGGATGATCATATTTTGATGAAAAGGAACACTTAATTAGGCATATTATCATATTGAAAGAAAATGCCTTCATTGCTACTTGAGAAGTTTGTTATGTAATAGCAAGGAGAAATGGTTCTGCTTAATGTCTCCAGGAAATGGAATAAGCTTGCATAAGCCGGTATCTAGCTTTTCAAGGGTTATATTATTACCTGAAAAAAGAGGCACTACTTATTTTAGTTTGTATGTTTGGACCTTGGTTGTAACAGGCGTGCAGCAGCAACAGTGAGAGGCTGAGAGCTGATGCAACAGTAATGATTGTAACCCAAATGCTTTGTACTCTCAACCTTACCTCCCACTCTCGCGCTATGTAAATGTACTCTGTTCTATTAATGAAATGGTTCAGGCCGGCGTAAGCCCGCTGTAGCACCATCAACAAAAAAAAGAAGCTGGTTGGGATGGGCTTTGAAAGGGAACTTGCTCCTCGCAGCCTTCTTGCAGTTCGTACTGTGCTCCCACTTGTCACGCCAGTGCATGTTTTATAATGCCGTTGGTGTGCAAGAGACCCATATTAGATTCGAAGCAAATGGGTAGAACAAACCAGATTACTTATACTCCCTCTTAAGTAAATCAGCGACAGTTATTTTGGGACGAAGGGAATATGATTTAAGCAAATATATTGACGGTCATGCTTGGTGTTACTATAGTATCGGAGGATAGACCAACTCAATCTAAAGCCATATTTATCAGAAGTGTTTTAGGTACAGGGGTTGACAGGAATCTCACGAATGAATTGGTTTCCATGCTGCAGACTCAGGCTGAAGTTGCTCTTGCTGCTGCGGACGGAGATCCAAATGTTGCCATTGAGATTCTCATGAGTCAGCAGATTCGTACTGATATTCTCTTCAATGATTTTTTCACAGTTCTGTATTCCTTTTTTTTGCCTTTACTGTGGAAACTTTCCAGGATTGGGGATTAGCCACACAATTTTATTCAAAGTGAGTGCAGTTATCGAGAGCATATCTCTTGCTTATATGAAGGTTAGGTTCAGTCTGTGGATGGATAGTGGACTTTCAGAACAGAGCATCGAGGAGATGGTGGTTTTCAAAAAAGGTGCCATTGCATATGCAATTTGTATAGGTGCAGAAGCTACTGACTAGTGCCTCCCTATGTAAACTAATACTCGTATAAGACTTTTTAGATCAATATATTAGTAGTTTACAGAGGGAGTACTTCAGTATAGTACTGAACATGGAAGTGTCAAGGGCTCCAGGCATCAGTCGACTGATTTCATCACCTCGTATACACCTCAGACTTCAAAGTATTATCCAAAATGATAATGCTGGTTATCCAATTTGTATAGGTGCAGAGATACTGCCTAGTGCCTGCCTACTTGCATTTCTCAAATCTTATCTACTGAAACATGGAAGTGTCGAGGGCTCCAGTTCCAGGCATCTGCTGACTGATATCATCACCGCCTCAAAAGAACTTGACGAACCCGAACCCAACAACCTGCCCTAGTGGGCATTTCCTCTCCAGCGTGTGCCAATTAGTGCCGCGGCGCTGCGCGTATGGACGTACGCATGGTGTGGACACTAACATTCTCTAATAGAGAGAGAGAGTCAAAAGGGACAGTAAGGTAAAAATGTGACCTACAACTATTAACAAATCTGACATGATTTTTCATCAAACAAACCTAGTAACTTGCAACTTGATACCATCTTGTCGGAAGGATAGCATCGTTGCAACACATACCGTACCATCCGCTATGGTTGCGGTCTTGTGTTCTATACACAATACTATCCCAAACGATGGCCAAGAGTATGATTCAGCCCCTTGTTGCTGGACGACAAGGCATTTATAAAAGAAGACCATACTTGAGAAACATGAGATAGAGAAACATGAGATAGAGAAACATGAGATAGAGAAGTATGATTACCGTATGTTCGAGAATAAGCTCAGACAAGCATTAGCTTCTTACTGGCTTTACTTCTTTGAACTTATTCTATCAAAACAGGAGGAGAATAGCGGGGTAATTAGTAAACGAGCCGGTGCTCCTACCCCTACATTTCGAGCTATTTATACCCTTGTGTCTATGTACCCGACTAAGCAAGCCACATTCTCGGTGTCCACCCAGTTAGAGTTTGTTTTTCACCAATACCTCACTCGAGTCTGAAGTCTGAAGCCCACACACTAAATGCACAAACGAAATGCAACATGAAACCTGAAAACAGAGCAGGATGCGAACAGCAAGATAATTTGCCATATGAGAGCCACAGCTATGAGTGTATATATAGGCCGCGAGGACCAAAGAAAGCGTGACTGAGGATTTAAAGAAGGCATGTCATCCGTTTGATTCCACAAATATGTTCATTTGGCACTAATTTTGTGATGATCACGCTTTTCAGCTTCTTTAATCTTTTGGTGCTGGTTTCTGTCTCAGTGTGACATTCCTGTCTATACACGCGTTTTTCTCCAATCCCTCATTTGAATTTGAACGCCTAGGCAATAAATGCACCAGAGGAAAATAATGGAAATTTAAATTTTAGGCTTGGGGTTGTGCAACTTCAGTGAGATTTTTTTTAGAATAAAACAGCACATGGTCTGGCCAACACAATAGTTTTCCATCTGAGCAACATCCATCTAACTTCCGCCTGTATATAATAGATAGTTTTTCATCTAAGCAAAATCCATCTAACTTTCGCCTGTATATAACCGACAAAGCATGACTGATGGTTTGAAGAAGGCATGACATCCCATTGACTCCACGCCGCGTTCAGTTGGTACCATTTTTTTATGGTCCCACTATCCACCTTTTTATCATCCGATTTGTGTGCACTAGAGAGAGAACTAATCCTAGTTATTGCACTCCAACAGTCCGGGAACATGAAACATAGAATTCCCCTAACCCAAAACACTTACAGGATAAACAAATTAAAGACAAATTACCAGGTGATAGCATCACAAAATCCCTATTGCCGTGTGGGGAGGCATAGCCCCAGAAGCCGCCCACATTCCAGAAACATAAAAGCATATCAAGAAAATGAAATGTATTTGGTACGAACGCATAATGGCATGTAAGGGTGGATCTTCTGTTGCAAGCACTCCAAATCCGCCGCTGAAATTGTTGAGTCATACTGTCCTAGCCGGAAGGATGTCAAATTAACTCGGCTTGCTGATTGCCCACTCGGTGCTTTGCAAGTTCAACTGATTCACCATGCCTCGTTGTACAATGGAATAGGATGTCAACAATGCCATAGTTTCGGTACAGACCCACATGTCATTCTTTGGTCAGGGCATTTGGCACTTTGATGTATGGATCATCATAACTTGGAAGGGCCTCTATTATGGCATCTCTGCATTGATGGAAACAGAAAAGATACTCAGCCTTTGCTGCAAAGCTTGATAACAGGTCAATCGAAGACATTGAGCCTTGTTACCTGTTAACAAATGGTTCCACCTTATCTTCTCTCAAAGAACTACCAGCTGTAGTATCTGTGACCAAGATAGTCAAACATGAAAACAAGTAACAGAAGGTGGCAGACAGACAGAATAAAAGACATGGGCAACATAATTGCTTAAGTGGAATTTCCTAGGAACTCTGATAGCTTAAAAAAGCTACTCCCTCCGCTCCATATTTCTTCTCGTGGTTTTAGTTAAAATTTGAAAGGAGAGAGTATATGTTTGTACAACAAATGCAACCCAAGGGAGCAAGATTATAGTATAATCATTTAAGCAACATACATGTATGAAGATGAAGGAACTTATTCTGTACCAAAAACATAATTCAGTGAGTATGTGCAACAATTGATCCACCAATGCCTATGTGCGCCATGCAGCCGGAATGCTGTGTGGCTTCTTCCATCCACTACCATTTTGCACAGGACGCAGCACAACAGAGTCTCGGCTGCCTGGTGAGGATTGCATGCTTCTACAGAAACTAAACCAGCTGCCAGGGAGGCCAGTGCTTCTACAGGAACTGAACCAACTGCAAGGCAGGCCAGTGCAGATTTGCATGCTAGGTTGTTGGATAACACTGTAGAAAGAGTATAGAACCTACAATATTCGTTGTTTTGGTCTGACCCTTGTGTAGGGTATATGTAGAGTACAATATGAGGGAGAGAGACTTGGAGTAGAGGGCAAGTCGTATATGGTCTAAACCTATCTTATCTCTAACTCCTAATCTCTAACAAACACAACCAATGTGACATTCTAAAAAATTCACAGAAATGCATTTTCCGCTCGACAGCTTGTCAATGTATTAGACATTTATGTTGTTGTCACTTGTATATTGAAATCAGAAAAGCGGTAGTGTTTAGAAGGATATAATCACAAGCATATTTTTTAATAAAAAGCTTCAAGCATATAATCAAGGGGTCGTCATTTTAAGGATGATTTTATTTTGATGAAAAAGAACACTTAATTAGGTACATATTGGAAAAAAACTCCGTAAATACTACTTCAGAATTGTGTTATGTAATAGCAAGGATAAATTGTTTTGCTTAGTGTCTCTTCAGGAAATGGAATAAGCTTACATAAGCCGCTATCTAGCTTTTCGAGGGTTATATTACTTGAAAAAAGAGGCACTACTTATTTAGTTTGTAATTTTGGACCTTGGTTGTAATAGGCATACAACAGCAAACACAGTGAGAGCTGATGCAACAGTAACAGCTTACCAGGTATTGTGTTATGTACTCTTTGATTTCCCGTCGGATGTTGCTATTGGTTTAGTAATGATTACTGGACAAATTATCCTCTGCAGACTGATACATTAGATGAAGAGCTTAAGAAGCTGGTTGGGATGGGCTTTGAAAGGGTACTTGCTCCGCACAACCTGCTTGCAGTTTGTATCATGCTAATGCATGTCTTATAATTCCATTGGTATGTAAGAGACCCATACTAGAATTGAAGCAAGTGGGTAAAACAAACTGGATTACTTAGATGATTTAAGAAAATATATGTTGACGGTCATGCTTGATGTTACTAGTATCGGAGGACAAGCCAACTCAACTCAATCTAAAGCAATATTTATGTTGGAGGCCTGAACTGTTTTAGGTACAGTCAGGGGTTTGCAAGAATCTCACGGATGGTTTTTTCGTTGTTGCAGGCTCAGGCTCAAGTTGCTCTTGCCACCGCTGACGGAGACCCAAATGTTGCCATTGAGATTCTCTTGAGTAAGCAGGTTCCTACAGATATTGTCTTTAAATTGATTGTCAGAGTTCTGTGACTCCTTCTGACGTTACTTTCGCTTTCCAGAATTAGGGATTAGCCACACAATTCTATTCAAAGTGAGTGCAGTTATCGAGCAGCATATTGCCCTCTTGCTTATCTGAAAGTTAGGTTCGGAATGGATAGTGGAGTTTGAGAACGGAGCATAGAGTGATAGAGGAGATCTTCATAACAGAGTGGTTTCAGAAAATGGTGCCATTGATTATGCAATTTGTATAGGTGCAGAAGCTACTACCTGCTTAGTGCCTACATTTCTCCAATCTTATGTACTACAGTAACACGGAAGTGTCAAGGGCTCCGGGCATCACTTAACTGATTTTTCATCACCGCGCATACACCTCCTCAAAAGATCTTGACGAACCTAACAACCTGCCCTAAGTGGGCACTTTCCTCTCCAGAGTATGTCAACTATAACAAATCTGATATGATTTTCAATGAAACAAGCAACTTGCGGCTGTAGGACATGTCAAACGGAAACAGGTAACACCAACGGCGACATGTTACGAATTCCGGTGCTCCATCCCTTTCTCCCAGCACCAAAAAAACCGGTACATTTCTGGCTATTTCGACCCTTTATGTCACCGCCTATCCGACTAACCAATACACATTTTCGTTTGTCTTTCTCCAATCCCCCACTTAGTCTGAACGCCCACACTAAATGCACAAAGAATTGTAACATGGAACTTGGAAACGGAGCAGGTTGCGGCCAACACGATAATTTGCTATCTGAGAGCCACAACCATGAGTGTATATATATGTTGCGAGGATCAAAGAAAGTGTGACTGAGGATTTAATGAAGGCATGACATCCGTTTGATTCCACAAATGCGTTCATTTGGCACTTTTTTTTGTGATGATCACACATTCCAGCTTCTTTTAACTTTTTGGCCCTGGTTTCTGAATTAGTGTGACATTTCTGGTAGTACATGCGTTTTTCTCCAATCCCTCATTTGAGTTTGGACGCCTTGTCAAATAAATATAATTTAAATTTAAATTTTAGGCTTGGGGTTGTGCAACTTGAATGAGATTAAAAAAAGTGCATGTTCTGCGCAACACGATAGTTTTCCATCTGAACAACAACCATCGAACTTTCACATGTATATACTTGAAAAAAGCATGACTGATGGTTTGAAGAAGGCATGACACCCCTTTGTTCCGCACTGCGTTCACTTAGTGCCATTTTTTTATGGTCCCACTGTCCAGCTTTCTATCATCCGATTTGTGTGCACTAGAGGTAGAATGACCAATCCTAGTTGTTGCACTCCAACAGTCCAGGAACATGATCTGGCTAATGCAAAATTTAGAGATAACACTCTGAATAACCCAGAATATTTTACAGGATTAAAAGGCTAAAACCCGCAGAAAACACAAACAGAAAGCAAGACAAGCCCTGATGTTAAGCCTAATCCAAAACACTTACAAGATTAACAAATTAAAGACAAATTATTAGGCATAGCATCACATATTCCCTATTGCTGTTTGAGACGCATAGCCCGAGAAGCCCCCCACATTCCAGAAACATAAAAGCATATTAAGAAAATGACATGTATTTGGTCCGAATGCACAAGGGCATGTAAGGAGGGATCTTCTATTGCAGGCACCCCAAATCCGCCTCTCAAATTGTCGAGTCGTGCTGTTCTAGCCGAGAGGATGGCTGAACTTAACTCAGGCTTGCTGATTGCTCGCTCAATGCTTTGCAAGTTCAGTTGTTTCACCATGCCTCATTGTACAATGGAATAGAACGTTAACAATGTCATACTTCTGATTTACAGACCACATGTGCACTTTGATGTATAGATCATATAACTCGGAAGGGCCTTTATTATGGCATCTCTGCATTGATGGAAACAGAAAAAGATACTCAGCCTTTGCTTCAAAGCTTGACAACAGGTCAATCGAAGACATGGAGCCTTGTTACCTGTTTGCAAATGGTTCCGCCTTATCTTCTCTCAAAGAACTACCAGCTGCGGTATCTGTGAGTCTGTGACCGAGATAGTCAAACATGAAAACAATTAACAGAAGGTGGCAGACAGCCAGAATAAAAGACATGGGCAACATAATTGCTTAGTGGAATTTCTAGGAACTCTGATAACTTTTAAAAAAATTGTATGTTTGTACAACAAATGCAACCCGAGTGAGCAAGATTATAGTACTGAGATTATTTTGAGGAATGTTGCTGTACCATATGACATGACCAATGTCTGGTATTTTATTCACATGAATCAGCACAAGCATTCGAGCAACATATCTGTTGCCTATCTGAAGGTTAGGTTCAGTCTGGATGGATAGTGCACTTTGAGAACGGAGCACAGAGGAGATCTTGGTGACAGCATGGTTTTCCGGAAAAGGTGCCATTGATTATGCTGGAACATGGAAGTGTCAAGGGCTCCAGTTCCAAGCATTAGCTGACTAATATCATCACCGCGTATACACCTCCTCAAAAGAAGTTGACGAACCCAAGAATCTGCGCTAGTGGGCATTTTTCTTCCGGAGGAACAAGCAAAACCTCTGCATCTTGTGCACTGGTAGAATAAATTTCTATGTACAAACCATGACGGTGCCAACACTCCAAATTTACACCGCTTTCGCCTATGGGTGACTTTGTCGAGCAGCAGTGCCGTAGCCAGGTTCCTCGTACGCCCCCGGGCCAGGAGTGTATATACAGTAGCAATTGCGGTACTACAACTAGCGTCAACGAAGAAACCACACCCCACGCCTCAGGGCATGACCCTGGCAGCCCTGGGCCTGGCTACGCCCCTGTTGAGCAGGCCGGTGAGGTCGCATTGTCAAAGATAGCTGCCTTCCTGATCCACCATGGATCATGATCAGTGGAGCAGTGGTACCCTTGCAAGGCGATAGGATGGATCGGAAGTCAAGTGTCACCAACCTAGTAGATTCACGTCGTTCGTCCATTCATAATTTGTTTTTCTCCAATCCCTCACACGAGCCTGAACGCCCACACAATAAATGCACAAACGAATTGTAACATGGAACCTGAAAACAGAGCAGGTTGTGGCCAATATGCTAATTTTCCATCTAACAGCAACATCCATGAGTGTATATATATAAGCGGCAAGGATTGGGGAAAGCGTGACTGAGAATTTGAAGAAGGGATGGCATCCGTTTGATTCCAAAACTGCATTCATTTGGCACTATTTTTGTGATGATCACACTATCCAGCTTAACTTTTTGGCCCTGGCTACTGAATTAGTGTGACATTTCTGGCACTATTTTTGTGATGATCACACTTTCCAGCTTCTTTAACTTTTTGGCCCTGGCTTCTGAATTAGTGTGACATTTCTGGTCACACTTGCGTATCTCTATCATTTGTGTTTGGACGCCTCAACAATAAATGCACCAAAGATAAATAACTTAAATTTAAATTTTAGGCTTGGGGTTGCGCAACTTGACTGGAAATTTTAAAAAGAAAACACTGCATGTTCTGGCCAACACAATAGCTTTCTATCTGAGAACAGCCATCAAACTTCTTTGTCAAAAAAAGTGTGACTGATGTTTGAAGAAGGCATGACATCCCAATGACTCCACACTGCGTTCATTTGGTACCATTTTTTTATTGTCGCACTATCCAGCTTATTATCATCCGATTTGCGTAGACTAGAGAGAGAATGACCAACCCTAGTTATTGCACTCCAACAGTACGGGAACATGATCTGGCCAATGCAAGATTGAACTATAGAATTCCGCCTAACCCAGAATATTTTACAGGATTAAAAAGCTAAAACCTGCAGAAAACTCAAACAGAAATCACGATAAGTCCTGAGGTTCACCCTAACCCAGAAAACTTACAAGATTAACAAATTGAAGACAAATTACCGGGTGATAGCATCACATGAATCCTATCGCCGTTTGGGAGGCATAGCGCTAGAAGCCCCCACATTCCAGAAACATAAATAAAAGCATATTAAGAAAATGACATGTATTTGGTCCGAACGCATGATGGCACGCAAGGATGGATCTTCTGTTGCAGGCACTGCAGATCCACCGCTCATATTGTTGAGTTGTACTGTTCTAGCCGAGGATGTCAAAATTAACTCAGGCTTGCTGATTGCTCGCTCGATGCTTTGAGCGCAGTTGATTCACCATGCCTCATTGTATAATGAAATAGAATGTTAACAATATCATAACTTTGATTTACAGACCCACATGTCATTCTTTGGTCAGCGCATTTGGCACTTTGATGTATGGATCATCATAACTCGGAAGGGCCTCTATTATGGCATCTCTGCATTGACAGAAACAGAAAAGATACTCAGCCTTTGCTGCAAAGCTTGATAACAGGTCAATCGAAGACATGGAGCCTTGTTACCTGTTAGCAAATGGTTCCGCCTTATCTTCTCTTAAAGAACTACCAGCTGCAGTATCTGTGACCAAGATAGTCAAACATGAAAACAGGAAACAGAAGGTGGCAGACAGACAGAATAAAAGACATGGGCAACATAATTGCTTAGTGGAATTTCTAGGAACTCTGATAGCTTAAAAAAAGCTGTAGGTTTGTACAACAAATGCAAACCAAGGGAGCAAGATTATAGTATATTTTAAGCAACATAAATGTGTGTAGATGAAGGAACTTATTTTGTAGAAAAACAATATTTCAGTGAGCATGTGCAACAATTGATCCACCAATGCCTATGTGTGCCATGCAGCCGGGATACAGTGTGGCTCCTTTCATCCACTACAATTTTGCACAGGACGCCGCGCAACAGCATCTCGGCTGCCTGAGGACAGCATGTTGGTGGATCAATTATTGCGTGTGTTCAAAAGGTTCCGTTTGCGCCACATACCATGGATCAATTATTGCATGACGAAAGATATACAATGTTAGAAACAGTGAATTAAATTAGTCAAAGAAGAAAGCAAAGATATATTTTCTCTCACAACTCAGATGGCTCACTGTCTTGTTCTGCTACATATTAAAATTCAAAATTAGTTGTTACAAACATAAATAATTCACGAGATTCTTTTTGTTCTTCTCTAATCCTTCGATTTCAGGTCTGTTCCCTATATTATACATTAATTTAAGAGAACTTAAAAAGTCGCCGTGCAGTCAGAAAATCTGGGTACAGAGAGAAAAAAGGGTATAAAGTATGGACTGTGACTATTGTCAAATGTGGTACTACCGAACACATACATGTCAAGATTCAAGAGCACATGCATACTGTTATAATGAACTTGTCTAATAAAAAATGGACATAATATTATGAACTGCACAATGGCATAAAACAGAGAGGCAATCCTGAAGCAAATGCGTAATTTTGTTAGTTAAACACAGCAAGGCATGATACTTTGTCATAGCTATTGAGATTATTTTGAGGGATCTTGCTATACCATATGGCATGATCAACGTACATCATAAGCATTCGAAATTGTCTTTGGACTAAGGCTGGTCATAGTGGGAGTAACTTAGCTAGTAACATAACACACCCCAATGCAAATTTGCTTATGTAGCAAGAATTAATGAGAGAGGTGCTTCCAAAGGATAAATTTGCTTATGTAGCAAGAACTAATGAGGAGAGAGGTGCTTCCAAAGGACAAATTTGCTTAGTAAGATAATATGTTAGTGTAACATAGCGCTTCCAAAGGATAAATGAGTCTACAAGATAATAAATGCAATCATCTATGATACTACTTCTATGTTACTTTGCACTATGAAGGTAGTAACATAGACTAGTGTCATATGCATGACACTAGTCAATTTACTCCCCACTGTGACTAGCCTAAGGGGCACTAGCACACTAGTAAGTGATAAGCAACCATGCTACATGGAAATGTGAAGAGTTACATGGATGAGTACCAGCTCTAAGTGAAGGCTCAATGGATTCAAGATCAACCGACTGAAGTTGCCCAAACCTGCAAGGAAAAGAGAAAATAATAATTTCTAACTGCTTCTGATGGCATAAATTCAGTCTCCCGAATCAAGCACGGTTTCTCACAGCCCACCTAAACAACCACCACCACAAAGAGCATAATTTACTGGGCTTAAGTCAACCGTGAGCGCTTGTGGTAATCACTTCTGATGGGTTTACAGGAACCGTCAATTTGCCATGAAGAACCACAGGATGTTCCTTCTAACCACCGTTCGAGTCTAATCTACATACAGACTCCAACAATTCCAACTACCAGGTAGCAAACGCTAAGGTTTGCATTGTGCAGAGTGATAAAAACAGGTAAGGGGTCGTAAATTACCAGTCAACCACCTGCTGAATCTTGGGCGCGAACTCCTCGGCCTAGCAGTCGAACAGGCAGCAAATCATCAGCCTTATACGCAGCGCACGGGAAGTTTCGAGAGGGTTCCCATCGAGAGAGAAAGAGTGGCGTGCTGACCTCTTGCGGCGAGAGAGATATGCGGGCAGAGTTGGCGAGGCGGGGAAGGTCCGGCGGCTCCAGGGGCCCCGGCCCCGCGGTGGGCGCTACGTTCGGGAAGGAGGAGAGCGGGCGCCGCCGCAGCAGAGACCACCGGTTGCTCGGCGAAGCGTGCCCCGGCGGCGCGGCGGCCCAGCGGAGCCTGGGAATGGCCGAGGCGGCGGCGGAGAGCATGGCCGTCGTTGCTGCCGGCGATGCTAAAAGAGAGGAGGGGTTTGGATTTGGACCAGAGGCGATCCGAGCGGATTATCCACTGCTGACGCTCTCCACTCTCCATGTGCACCGTCCGATCTCTACTCTACGGCTGTGATGAGGGCTGCGACATTTGATGGAGCTCTGGCTGGGCTTTATGGATCCACCTCGCCTGGTGGCTGGGCCGCGCCTCCGATTTGCTGTGCTGCGAGCCTCGTCACGGTTCACGTGGCTAAAAAAAAACGTGTCAGATTTTACATATATAACATTTAGATTAACTAGCAAATATGCCCGTGCGTTGCAACGGGAGAAAAAAAATGCATGCCTTATAAACACAACGACATCAACAAATCCCTTAAAATCTTTCATTATGCCACACAACAAGCAACATGATAAGTGGTGTTGTGCAAAAACATAAAGGTGTGATGATTTTTGAAGTGTACTCAAGGTGTTTAGAATTCATTATACAACACAAATATCTACCTAGTTGCCAGTATATGTTTACGCATTTGTTGTTGTTTCTCGGTGATGCCCAAAAAAATATTGCATTAGAATGAAAATAGCAAAATACATTTTAGTATTTAATGATAACATGTGCATAAGAGCATTATTTTTGTCATATACTCCCCCCATCCAAAAAAGCATGTCCCAAACTTGTCCCTCAAATGGATGTATCTAGCACCAAGTTAGATTTAATGATGATAGCATATTTGAAATCTACGTATTTTGTGTGTGTTTGCAATCATAATTCAGTTACTTAATTTGGTTGCAAATATATTGGATAGCTCTACCAAAAACAACCAATCTATAAAGGACATATGCAATAGGCATTTCTAAAATATCTCATCATATAAAGAAGGTATTGTTTAAGTTTGCACCCTGTACATAATTTTAAAAATTAATGATGATAGCATATTTGGAATCTATGTAGTTTGTGTGTGTTTAGCATCATAATTCAGTTACTTAATCTGGTTGCAAACATATTGGATAGCTCCACCAAAAATAACCAATCTATAAGGACATATGCAATAGGCATTTCTAAAATATCTCATCATATAAAGAAGGTATTATTTAAGTTTGCACCCTGAACATAATTTTAAAAATTAATGATAATGGCATATTTGGAATCTACACATTTTTCTGATGAACTTTCATATATGACATGTCACATTGAGTAAGGGTTTTAAAGATATGCCACACAACAAGCAACATGATAAGTGGTGTTGTGCAAAAACATAAAGGTGTGATGATTTTTGAAGTGTACTCAAGGTGTTTAGAATTCATTATACAACACAAATATCTACCTAGTTGCCAGTATATGTTTACGCATTTGTTGTTGTTTCTCGGTGATGCCCAAAAAAATATTGCATTAGAATGAAAATAGCAAAGTACATTTTAGTATTTAATGATAACATGTGCATAAGAGCATTATTTTTGTCATATACTCCCCCCATCCAAAAAAGCATGTCCCAAACTTGTCCCTCAAATGGATGTATCTAGCACCAAGTTAGATTTAATGATGATAGCATATTTGAAATCTACGTATTTTGTGTGTGTTTGCAATCATAATTCAGTTACTTCATTTGGTTGCAAATATATTGGATAGCTCCACCAAAAACAACCAATCTATAAAGGACATATGCAATAGGCATTTCTAAAATATCTCATCATATAAAGAAGGTATTGTTTAAGTTTGCACCCTGTACATAATTTTAAAAATTAATGATGATAGCATATTTGGAATCTATGTAGTTTGTGTGTGTTTAGCATCATAATTCAGTTACTTAATCTGGTTGCAAACATATTGGATAGCTCCACCAAAAATAACCAATCTATAAGGACATATGCAATAGGCATTTCTAAAATATCTCATCATATAAAGAAGGTATTATTTAAGTTTGCACCCTGAACATAATTTTAAAAATTAATGATAATAGCATATTTGGAATCTACACATTTTTCTGATGAACTTTCATATATGACATGTCACATTGAGTAAGGGTTTTAAAGATATGAAAATTTCAAAAATATTTGATCTTTGAAAGAAAAAAGGAGGGTGTGGGAATCGAACCCACAACCTGCAGCTAGCTAGGCCAAGGAACCAACCAGTGCGATGGTCCTATGGTTGTTGTCCTTGAGGGGATCTACGCTTTTTAAGTGATGGGCTAGCGCGGACAAAAAAAAGAAAAAGGCCAAACGTTTTTCTCACTTAATGGTGGCATTGGTGGGTAATTTTTTGCAACTTTAGGGGCAGTTTTAATGACGGATGGGCAGAAGCGATAGCCGCTTTATTAGTAGGTAAATATTAATAATACTCAGGTTTTTAAATTATAAGATATTCTAGCTTTTTGAATCAGATGTATATAGATGCGTTTTATGTTGGAAATATGAGCAATTTACCGTATAATTTTACTAACGAAAATACTAGATAAAGCATGACTAATATAGCAGAGATAAAGTAAGTCATGCAATCTGACAGAGAGAAGGTAAATAGCATCTTCACATATGAACTGTAGGCAAACATATCTAGAGCAAGCAACATATATGAAGTAGAGCCTAACATATGTAGGGAAAACACTAGAACAAGGAACAGTGGCAGGACCTCTAACAGAAAGAGTAAGAACACATACGAGACAGCAGCAGTAGCGGTAGCACTGGACTTGGGGTCGGTGTCCTCGCCAGCCATGTCATCGAGGAGGTTGTCGACGTCGGGGAAGAAGTCATCATCGGGGCAGTAGTCGTCGGAGTCCGTGACGAAGGAGTCAGTAGTCGCGCAGAGCGCTCCCCAAAAACCTTATCACCTTTCTCCCGTACAGGACTCAAAAGGTGCAGTTTCGGAGACCTACTGTCCCGACTTGCGATGCACGCCGCAAGACGAGATGGGGAAGAACGTAGCAGCAGCGCAGTGCTCAGGAACTTGGTGGCGAGAGGGAGATCGTCTTTCTGATGTGTCTCTCTGGAGAGGAGCGACCTCTCTTATATAGGCACAGGAGAGAGAGGCAAACAGGCTGCGACGGGAGGTGAAGCAACAAAGGGAGACGAAGCGAACAGGCAGCAGGCGAAGAGGTGCGCCGTTCGTATTCAATCTCCACTACAGCAAAAACGTTTCAGCTCCAGTGTAACCGTTCGTATACCCATCGTGCGTGGCAAAATTTTAGACATCGGCTCGGCTCATTCCCGCGGTGCGGCGCGGCGCGTCGTGGCGTGGTGTGGCGGGCGGCGGAGGAGGAGCGCGCGCGGATGTCCCTCTTGTTCTCATGCTCATACATGTGGGGAAAGAACCTCCCTTATAAAGAGGTCCAACTCCCTCTAAACTAGCAATGTGGGACTAAACTTTAGTTGCACCTCTTGCCTTGCACAAATGGGCTGCGTGGGCCTCTAGGATTTATTAGAAATTTCTGAAACTGCTATTGGGCTGACCCAAAATAGACAAAATTCCAGCAATCCCCCACCAGATCCCAGAGGCACACAAAATTTACCTTTGGTTCCAAAACACTGTTTTATATACCGGTACTGCAGTGAAGACTATTAAGTTGAACTTCCACCTAGAATTCTATGCTACACTAGTAAGCAACTTGAACAGTGGACTGGGCCTTGAACTGCAAGTTTTCTGTGAATCTAGCTTCACACAAAGCCTTGACCGATACGTGGCTACCGCAGGTCTTCCCCGCGGGTGGAGCTTATGCGTCATACTCCGAGACCTTTCATGAGTTTACTAGAGAGAACCCTACTCTGATAGATTGCAACGTTTAACAATCAGACTCATATAGGTGTGTTCTTCAAAAGATGTTCTGCATGATAACATATTTGCTTCAAAGAGCCTCTTAGAACACATTAAGATATGCATCAACCTGCCATGCAAATTTAGGAGAGTATTGCATCTTCATGGAGTGGTATTTTTAATAGTAAGGATACTCTCCTCCCAGTTGACCAACAGCTTGTCTTCCACATCTAATTCACGGGATCTCCGATCACAAAGAATAGGTTACCATTGATAACAACTCATATTGTGGGTCTCATACCCATCTCCCTCGATGCATTATCTATCATATTACGTGATAGACCCTTAGTAAAAGGATCTGCCAGATTTTTAGATGTTTGGATATAATCCAATGCAATAACTCCGGAGTTTCTCATTTTCCTGACAGACTTTAACCTTCTCTAAACGTGTCTTGATGACTTCATGTTATCCTTTGAGCTGCTCACTTTCGTGATCACAGTTTGATTGTCGCAGTTCATAAGGATATCCGGTACATGTTTCTCAACAACCGACAAGTCATTCAAGAGCTGACGAAGCCAATCCGCTTCGACCGTAGTTGTATCTAGTGTTGTGAGTTTTGCTTCCATTGTTGACCTCGTTAAGATGGTCTGCTTACAAGACTTCCAAGAAACAGCGTCACCTCCATGAGTGAATACATATCCGCTCGTGGCCTTTATCTCATCAGCATCTGAGATCCAGTTTGAGTCACTATACCATTCAAGCACCTTTGGGTGCCCAGTGTAGTGAATTCCATAATTCGCAGTGCCTTTCAAATAACGCAAAACTCTCTCTAGAGCTTTCCAATGCACATCTCCTGGTTTTGAGACAAACCAGCTCAGTTTGCTAACAGCAAAAGAGATGTCAGGTCTTGTAGCACTGGTTAAATACATAAGCGAGCCAATAATCTGAGAATATTTCAATTGGTCTCTGGCAATTCTTTGATTCTTTCGAAGCAACACACTAGCATCATATGGTGTTGGAGAGGGCTTATAGTCACTGTAGCCAAAGCGACTCAAGATCTTTTCCACATAGTGGGATTGCAGCAATGTAATCCCACCATCATCGTCTCTCAACAACTTGATGTTCAGAATGACATCAGCCACTCATAAATCCTTCATCTCAAAGCAATGAGATAGGAAATCCTTGACCTCCTTAATAACCTTCATATTTGTTCTGAAAATCAGTATGTCAACAACATACAAGCAAATGATAACTCCCTCGCCCCACCATGGCGATAATACACACATTTATCAGCTTCGTTTACAACAAAGCCTGCGGCTGTTAAAGTTCTTTCAAACTTCTCATGCCACTGCTTGGGTGCTTGCTTAAGTCCATACAAAGACTTCAACAACTTGCACACTTTCCTTTCCTGACCTTGTACTACAAAACCATCTTGTTGTTCCATATAAATTTCCTCTTCCAATTCTCCAGTTAGGAAAGCAGTCTTAACATCCATTTGATGAACGAGAAGACCATGTGAGGCCGCTAGAGAAATTAGTACTCGAATAGTGGTCAGTCGTGTTGGAAATATGCCCTAGAGGCAATAATAAATTGGTTATTATTATTATATTTCCTTGTTCATGATAATCATTTATTATCCATGCTATAATTGTATTGATAGGAAACTCAGATACATGTGTGGGTACATAGACAACACCATGTCCCTAGTAAGCCTATAATTGACTAGCTCGTTGATCAATAGATGGTTACGGTTTCCTGACCATGGACATTGGATGTCGTTGATAACGGGATCACATCATTAGGAGAATGATGTGATGGACAAGACCCAATCCTAAGCCTAGCACAAAGATCGTAGTTCGTATGCTAAAGCTTTTCTAATGTCAAGTATCATTTCCTTAGACCATGAGATTGTGCAACTCCCGGATACCGTAGGAATGCTTTGGGTGTACCAAACGTCACAACGTAACTGGGTGGCTATAAAGGTGCACTACAGGTATCTCCGAAAGTGTCTGTTGGGTTGGCACGAATCGAGACTGGGATTTGTCACTCCGTGTAAACGGAGAGGTATCTCTGGGCCCACTCGGTAGGACATCATCATAATGTGCACAATGTGACCAAGGGGTTGATCACGGGATGATGTGTTACAGAACGAGTAAAGAGACTTGCCGGTAACGAGATTGAACAAGGTATCGGCATACCGACGATCGAATCTCGGGCAAGTACAATACCGCTAGACAAAGGGAATTGTATACGGGATCGATTGAGTCCTTGACATCGTGGTTCATCCGATGAGATCATCGTGGAACATGTGGGAGCCAACATGGGTATCCAGATCCCGCTGTTGGTTATTGACCGGAGAACGTCTCGGTCATGTCTGCATGATTCCCGAACCCGTAGGGTCTACACACTTAAGGTTCGATGACGCTAGGGTTATAAAGGAAGTTTGTATGTGGTTACCGAATGTTGTTAGAAGTCCCGGATGAGATCCCGGACGTCATGAGGAGTTCCGGAATGGTCCGGAGGTAAAGATTTATATATGGGAAGTCCTGTTTTGGTCACCGGAAAAGTTTTGGGTTTTATCGGTAACGTACCGGGACCACCGGGAGGGTCCCGGGGGTCCACCAAGTGGGGCCACCAGCCCCGGAGGGCTGCATGGGCCAAGTGTGGGAGGGGACCAGCCCCAGGTGGGCTGGTGCGCCCCTCCACAAGGGCCCAAGGCGCCTAGGGTTGGGGGAGGGGGCGCACCCACCTAACTTGGGGGGCAAGTTTCCCCTCTCCCCCCCTTGGCCGCCACCCTAGATGGGATTGGGGGCAGCCACACCCCTTAGGGTGGAAACCCTAGAGGGGGCGCACCCCCCTCCCTCTCCCCTATATATAGTTGAGGTCTTGAGGGCTGCCAACACATGAGTTTCTCTCCCTCTTGGCGCAGCCCTACCTCTCTCCCTTCTCCTCTCCCGCGGTGCTTGGCGAAGCCCTGCAGGATTGCCACGCTCCTCCACCACCACCACGCCGTTGTGCTGCTGCTGGACGGATTCTTCCTCAACCTCTCCCTCTCTCCTTGCTGGATCAAGGCGCGGGAGACGTCACTGGGCTGTACGTGTGTTGAACGCGGAGGTGCCGTCCGTTCGGCACTAGGATCTCCGGTGATTTGGATCACGACGAGTACGACTCCTTCAACCCCGTTCTCTTGAACGCTTCCGCTTAGCGATCTACAAGGGTATGTAGATGCACTCTCCTTCCCCTCGTTGCTGGTTTCTCCATAGATAGATCTTGGTGACACGTAGGAAAATTTTGAATTTCTGCTACGTTCCCCAACAGTGGCATCATGAGCTAGGTCTATTGCGTAGATTCTTTGCACGAGTAGAACACAAAGTAGTTGTGGGCGTTGATTTTGTTCAATATGCTTACCGTTACTAGTCCAATCTTGTTTCGACGGTATTGTGGGATGAAGCGGCCCGGACCGACCTTACACGTACTCTTACGTGAGACAGGTTCCACCGACTGACATGCACTTGGTGCATAAGGTGGCTAGCGGGTGCCAGTCTCTCCCACTTTAGTCGGAACGGATTCGATGAAAAGGGTCCTTATGAAGGGTAAATAGCAATTGGCATATCACGTTGTGGTTTTGCGTAGGTAAGAAACGTTCTTGCTAGAAACCCATAGCAGCCACGTAAAACATGCAAACAACAATTAGAGGACGTCTAACTTGTTTTTGCAGGGTATGCTATGTGATGTGATATGGCCAAGAAGAATGTGATGAATGATATGTGATGTATGAGATTGATCATGTTCTTGTAATAGGAATCACGACTTGCATGTCGATGAGTATGACAACCGGCAGGAGCCATAGGAGTTGTCTTTATTTATTGTATGACCTGCGTGTCATTAACAACGCCATGTAATTACTTTACTTTATTGCTAACCGGTAGCCATAGTAGTAGAAGTAATAGTTGGCGAGACAACTTCATGAAGACACGATGATGGAGATCATGATGATGGAGATCATGGTGTCATGCCGGTGACGATGATGATCATGGAGCCCCGAAGATGGAGATCAAAAGGAGCAAAATGATATTGGCCATATCATGTCACTATTTGATTGCATGTGATGTTTATCATGTTTATGCATCTTATTTGCTTAGAACGACGGTAGTAAATAAGATGATCCCTCATTAAAATTTCAAGAAAGTGTTCCCCCTAACTGTGCACCGTTGCGAAAGTTCGTCGTTTCGAAGCACCACGTGATGATCGGGTGTGATAGATTCTTACGTTCACATACAACGGGTGTAAGCCAGATTTACACACGCGAAACACTTAGGTTAACTTGACGAGCCTAGCATGTACAGACATGGCCTCGGAACACAAGAGACCGAAAGGTCGAGCATGAGTCGTATAGTAGATACGATCAACATGAAGATGTTCACCGATGATGACTAGTCCGTCTCACGTGATGATCGGACACGGCCTAGTTGACTCGGATCATGTAATCACTTAGATGACTAGAGGGATGTCTATCTGAGTGGGAGTTCATAAGATGAACTTAATTATCCTGAACATAGTCAAAAGATCTTTGCAAATTATGTCGTAAGCTCGCGCTTTAGTTCCACTGTTTAGATATGTTCCTAGAGAAAATATAGTTGAAAGTTGACAGTAGCGATTATGCGGACAGTAGAAAGCTTATGTCCTTAATGCACCGCTCAGTGTGCTGAACCCCAAACGTCGTTTGTGGATGTTGCGAACATCGGACATACACGTTTTGATAACTACGTGATAGTTCAGTTAAACGGTTTAGAGTTGAGGCACCAAAGACGTTTTTCGAAACGTCGCGGAACATATGAGATGTTTCGAGGGCTGAAATTGGGATTTCAGGCTCGTGCCCACGTCAAGAGGTATAAGACCTCCGACGATTTTCTTAGCCTGCAAACTAAGGGAGAAAAGCTCAATCGTTGAGCTTGTGCTCAGATTGTCTGAGTGCAACAATCACTTGAATCGAGTGGGAGTTGATCTTCCAGATGAGATAGTGATGTTTCTCCAAAGTCATTGCCACCAAGCTGCTAGAGCTTCGTGATGAACTATAACATATCAGGGATAGATATGATGATCCTTGAGGTATTCGCGATGTTTGACACCGCGAAAGTAGAAATCAAGAAGGAGCATCAATTGTTGATGGTTGGTGAAACCACTAGTTTCAAGAAGGGCAAGGGCAAGAAGGGATACTTCATGAAACGGCAAATCAGTTGCTGCTCTAGTGAAGAAACCCAAGGTTGAACCCAAACCCGAGACTAAGTGCTTCTGTAATAAGGGGAACAGCCACTGGAGCAGAATTACCCTAGATACTTGGTAGATGAGAAGGCTGGCAAGGTCGATAGAAGTATATTGGATATACATTATGTTAATGTGTACTTTACTAGTACTCCTAGTAGCACCAGGGTATTAAGATACCGGTTCGGTTGCTAAGTGTTAGTAACTCGAAATAAAAGAGCTACGGAATAAACGGAGACTAGCTAAAGGTGAGCTGACGATATGTGTTGGAAGTGTTTCCAAGTTTGATGTGATCAAACATCGCACGCTCCCTCTACCATCAAGATTAGTATTAAACCTGAATAATTGTCATTTGGTGTTTGCGTTGAGCATAGACATGATTGGATTATGTCTATCGCAATACGGTTATTCATTTAAGGAGAATAATGGTTACTCTATTTATTTGAATAATACCTTCAATGGTCTTGCACCTAAAGGAATGGTTTATTGAATCTCGATCGTAGTGATACACATTTTCATGCCAAAAGATATAAGATAGTAATGATAGTACCACTTACTTGTGGCACTGCCATGTAAGTCATATTGGTATAAAACGCATGAAGAAGCTCCATGTTGATGGATCTTTGGACTCACTCGTTTTTGAAAAGTTTGAGACATGCGAACCATGTCTATTGGTGTATACGCATGAAGAAACTCCATGCAGATGGATCGTTTGGACTCACTTGATTTTGAATCACTTGAGATATGCAAATCATACCACATGGGCAAGATGACTGAAAAGCCTCGTTTTCAGTAAGATGGAACAAGATAGCAACTTGTTGGAAGTAACACATTTTGATGTGTGCAGTCCAATGAGTGCTGAGGCATGCAGTGAATATCGTTATGTTCTTACTTCACAGATGATTCGAGTAGATGTTGAGTATATTTACTTGATGAAACACAAGTCTGAATTATTGAATGGTTCAAGTAATTTCAGAGTGAAGTTGAAGATCATTGTGACAAGAGGATAAAATGTCTATGATATGATCATAGAGATGAGTATCTGAGTTACGAGCTTTGGCACGCAATTAAGACATTGTGGAAATTGTTTCACAATTAATACCGCCTGGAACACCATAGTGTGATGGTGTGTCCGAACATCATAGTTGCACCCTATTGGATATGGTGCGTACCATGATGTCTCTTATCGAATTACCACTATCGTTCATGGGTTAGGCATTAGAGACAACCGCACTCACTTTAATAGGGCACCACGTAATTCCGTTGAGACGACACCGTTTGAACTATGGTTTGGAGAAACCCAAGTTGTCGTTTCTTAAAAGTTTGGGGCTGCGACGCTTATGTGAAAAGTTTCAGGTTGATAAGCTCGAACCCAAAGCGGATAAAATGCATCTTCATAGGACACCCAAAACAGTTGGGTATGCCTCCTAATTCAGATCCGAAAGCAATAGGGATTGTTTCTTGAATCGGGTCCTTTCTCGAGGAAAAGTTTGTCTCGAAAATTGAGTGGGAGGATGGTGGAGACTTGATGAGGTTAATGAACCATTACTTCAACCAGTGTGTAGCAGGGCACAGGAAGTTGTTCCTGTGGCACCTACACCAATTGAAGTAGAAGCTTATGATAGTGATCATGAAGTTTCAGATCAAGTCACTACCGTACCTCGTAGGGTGACAAGGATGCTACTACTTCAGAGTGGTACAGTAATCCTGTCTTGAAGGTCATGTTGCTAGACAACACTGAACCTACGAGCTATGGAGAAGCGATGGTGGGCCCAAATTCCGACAAATGGTTAGAAACCATGAAATCCGAGATAGGATCCATGTATCAGAACAAAGCATGGACTTTGGTGGACTTGCCCGATGATCGGCAAGCCATTGAGATAAATGGATCTTTAAGAAGAAGACGGACGTGGACGGTAATGTCACCGTCTATGAAGCTCGACTTGTGGCGAAGAGTTTTTCACAAGTTCAAGGAGTTGACTACGATGAGATTTTCTCATCCGTAGCGATGCTTAAGTCCGTCGGAATCAAGTTAGCATTAGCTGCATTTATGAAATCTGGCAGATGGATGTCAAAACGAGTTTCCTTACCAGTTTTCGTAAGGAAAGGTTGTATGTGATACAATCAGAAAGGTTTTGTCGATCCTAAGGATGCTAAAAGGTATGCTAGCTCCAGCGATCCTTCCATGGACTGGAGTAAGCATCTCGGAGTTGGAATATGCACTTTGATAAGATGATCAAAGATTTTGGGTTTATACAAAGTTTGTGAGAAACTTGTGTTTCCAAAGAAGTGAGTGGGAGCACTATAGAATTTCTGATGAGTATATGTTGTTGACATATTGTTGATCAGAAATGATGTAGAATTTCTGGAAAGCATATAGGGTTATTTGAAAGTGTTTTTCAATGGAAAACCTGGATTAAGCTACTTGAACACTGAGCATCAAGATCTATGAGGATGGATCAAAACGCTTAATGGTACTTTCAAATGAGCACATACCTTGACATGATCTTGAAGGTGTTCAAGATGGATCAGTCAAAGAAGGAGTTCTTGCCTGAGATGTAAGGTACGAAGTTAAGACTTAAAGCTCGACCACGGCAGAATAGAGAGAAAGGACGAAGGTCGTCCCCTATGCTTCAGACATAGGCTCTATAGTATGCCATTCTGTGTACCGCACCGGAAGTGTGCCTTGCCATGAGTCAGTCAAGGGGTACAAGAATGATTCAGGAATGGATCATTGGACAGCGGTCAAAATTGTCCTTGGAGTAAATAAGGACATGTTTCTTGATTATAGAGGTGACAAAGAGTTCGGCGTAAAGGGTTACGTCGATGCAAGCTTTAACACCTATCCGAGTGACTCTGAGTAGCAAACCGGATACGTATAGTGGAGCAACCATTTGGAATAGCTTCAAGTGGAGCGTGGAAGCAACATTTACAATATGACATAGAGAATTGCAAAGTACATACGGATCTGAATACTGCAGACCCGTTGACTAAAACTTCTCTCACAAGGAAAACATGATCAAACCCCAGAACTCATTGAGTCTTAATCACATGGTGATGTGAACTAGTTTAGTGACACTAGTAAACTCTTTGGATGTTGGTCACATGGCGATGTGACCTATCAGTGTTAATCACATAGCGATGTGAACTAGATTATTGACTCTAGTGCAAGTGGGAGACTGTTGGAAATATGCCCTAGAGGCAATAATAAATTGGTTATTATTATTATATTTCCTTGTTCATGATAATCGTTTATTATCCATGCTATAATTGTATTGATAGGAAACTCAGATACATGTGTGGGTACATAGACAACACCATGTCCCTAGTAAGCCTCTAATTGACTAGCTCGTTGATCAATAGATGGTTACGGTTTCCTGACCATGGACATTGGATGTCGTTGATAACGGGATCACATCATTAGGAGAATGATGTGATGGACAAGACCCAATCCTAAGCCTAGCACAAAGATCGTAGTTCGTATGCTAAAGCTTTTCTAATGTCAAGTATCATTTCCTTAGACCATGAGATTGTGCAACTCCCGGATACCGTAGGAATGCTTTGGGTGTACCAAACGTCACAACGTAACTGGGTGGCTATAAAGGTGCACTACAGGTATCTCCGAAAGTGTCTGTTGGGTTGGCACGAATCGAGACTGGGATTTGTCACTCCGTGTAAACGGAGAGGTATCTCTGGGCCCACTCGGTAGGACATCATCATAATGTGCACAATGTGACCAAGGGGTTGATCACGGGATGATGTGTTACGGAACGAGTAAAGAGACTTGCCGGTAACGAGATTGAACAAGGTATCGGCATACCGACGATCGAATCTCGGGCAAGTACAATACCGCTAGACAAAGGGAATTGTATACGGGATCGATTGAGTCCTTGACATCGTGGTTCATCCGATGAGATCATCGTGGAACATGTGGGAGCCAACATGGGTATCCAGATCCCGCTGTTGGTTATTGACCGGAGAACGTCTCGGTCATGTCTGCATGGTTCCCGAACCCATAGGGTCTACACACTTAAGGTTCGATGACGCTAGGGTTATAAAGGAAGTTTGTATGTGGTTACCGAATGTTGTTCGGAGTCCCGGATGAGATCCCGGATGTCACGAGGAGTTCCAGAATGGTCCAGAGGTAAAGATTTATATATGGGAAGTCCTGTTTTGGTCACCGGAAAAGTTTCGGGTTTTATCGGTAACGTACCGGGACCACCGGGAGGGTCCCGGGGGTCCACCAAGTGGGGCCACCGGCCCCGAAGGGCTGCATGGGCCAAGTGTGGGAGGGGACCAGCCCCAGGTGGGCTGGTGCACCCCTCCACAAGGGCCCAAGGCGCCTAGGGTTGGGGGAGGGGGCGCACCCACCTAACTTGGGGGGCAAGTTTCCCCTCTCCCCCCCTTGGCCGCCACCCTAGATGGGATTGGGGGAAGCCGCACCCCTTGGGGTGGAAACCCTAGAGGGGGCGCACCCTCCTCCCTCTCCCCTATATATAGTTGAGGTCTTGAGGGCTGCCAACACATGAGTTTCTCTCCTTCTTGGCGCAGCCCTACCTCTCTCCCTTCTCCTCTCCCGCGGTGCTTGGCGAAGCCCTGCAGGATTGCCACGCTCCTCCACCACCACCACACCGTTGTGCTGCTGCTGGACGGATTCTTCCTCAACCTCTCCCTCTATCCTTGCTAGATCAAGGCGCGGGAGACGTCACCGGGCTGTACGTGTGTTGAACACGGAGGTGCCGTCCGTTCGGCACTAGGATCTCCGGTGATTTGGATCACGACGAGTACGACTCCTTCAACCCCGTTCTCTTGAACGCTTCCGCTTAGCGATCTACAAGGGTATGTAGATGCACTCTCCTTCCCTTCGTTGCTGGTTTCTCCATAGATAGATCTTGGTGACACGTAGGAAATTTTTGAATTTCTGCTACGTTACCCAACAAGTCGAGCCACAGGTGAGTAAGTATCAAAGAAGTCTTCACCTCCCTTTTGGGTATAACCCTTGGCCACGAGCCGAGCCTTGTACTTTTCAATAGTACCATCAGGCCTAAGTTTC
The DNA here is from genome assembly GCF_018294505.1 of Triticum aestivum. Lineage (NCBI taxonomy): Eukaryota > Viridiplantae > Streptophyta > Magnoliopsida > Poales > Poaceae > Triticum > Triticum aestivum. Next base: position 554,059,112 of record NC_057807.1, read on the forward strand.
TTCTTGAATACCCATTTGCACCCTATAGGTTTGCACCCATAAGGACGATCAATTATCTCCCAAGTTTCATTTGCCAAGATGGAATCCATCTCACTACAGACCGCTTCCTTCTAGTAGTCAGCATCTTTAGATGCATAGGCCTTTGAAATAGAATTGGGAGTGTCATCTATGAGATACACAAGAAAATCATCACCAAAGGACTTTGCAATCCTCTGTCTCTTGCTCCTAGTAGGAACTTCATTGTTCTCCTCCACAGGGTTTTCAAAGTGTTCCATCAAAATGGCAGGTTCAGTAGTTGTAACTGGTTCCTGATTCGATGATCTAGGCATCTTCGAATTAGATGAGGTAGCCATATCCTTCATGGGAAAGATATCTTCAAAGAAAGTCGCATCATTCGACTCCATGATCGTACCGACATGCATGTCTGGTACCTCCAATTTTACAACCAAGAATCTATAACCAATGCTATGAAAAGCATATCCCAGGAAAAACAATCCATAGTTTTTTGGTCCCATCTTCCGCTTCTTTGGAATTGGCACATTGACTTTCGCCAAACAACCCCAGGTTCGTAGATAAGAGAGCTTTAACCTTTTCTTCTCCCATTCCTCGAATGGAGTTATCTCTTTGTTCTTTGTGGGTACTCGGTTTAGGACATGACATGCCGTCAATATCGCCTCCCCCGCCATGCCTTGGAGAGACCCGATGTGTCTAACATGGCGTTAACCAAATCAGTTAGAGTACGGTTCTTTCTTTCAGCCACCCCATTTGACTAAGGTGAATAGGGAGGCGTCCTCTCATGGATTATACCATGTTCCGCACAAAAGGAATCAAATTCATTTGAGAAATACTCTCCACCACGATCGGACCTAAGCCTCTTGACCTTTCGATCAAGTTGGTTTTCCGCTTCAACTTTATAGATCTTGAAATAGTTCAAAGCCTCATCCTTAGATTTCAGAAGATACACATGACTGTATCTAGTGGAGTCATCAATTAACGTCATAAAATACTTCTTTTCACCTTTTGTCAAAACACCATTCATTTCACATAGATCTGAATGTATGAGCTCTAGTGGTGCAAGATTTCTTGTTTCCGCAGTCACATGAGACTTACGAGGTTGCTTAGCTTGGACACACACTTGACACTTAGATCCCTTGACAGTGGTGAAACTAGGGATTAAGTTTAATTTCGCTAGTCGCGACATGCAACCAGAATTAACATGACAGAGACATGAATGCCACACATTTGATTCACTATTGTTGCAAACATGATTAACAACTTTATTGCAAACATCTGATAAGGATAAATGAAACAGACCCTCCTGACTCATAGCCTTTACCAACAAAGGTTCCATACTTGGATATTACAAATTTATTTGACTCAAAGACAAGCTTGTAGCCATCTCTACACAGAAGAGATCCGCTAACAAGGTTTTTATTGACGGAGGGGACATAATGCACGTTCTTTAGCCGCACGATCTTCCCCGAAGTAAACTTTAGATCAACCGTGCCAACACCATGAACAGAAGCACTTGAACCATTTCCCATCAGCACGGTGGAAGTCCCTGCATATGATAAGATGAAAACATGGAAATATCACCGCATACATGCACATTAGCACCCGTGCCAATTAACCAATTAGGAGAATGACATACTGAAAGAATAGTGGGAAATATACCATACCCAGCATCCTTCATGTCAGTGTCTCCAATGACAACATTAGCAGTCTTGTCGCCTTTCCCAAGATGACACTTGTCATAGCGATTAGGGCAACTAGGTGCCCAATGATCAGGATCTCCACACACATGACAAACACCTTTCTTCTTGTCATTCTTATTCTTGAAGTCCGTGTGCTATACAACCTTGTTCTTCCCATCAAACTTTGCTTTACCATCAAACTTGCCCTTGTTCTTGAACTTGTGGGGCTGGAACTTTTTCTTCTGTACCAGATTTGCACTAGAACCTCCCTTAATACCTCGAGCACAGTTGTCCTTTGCTCTCGCCTTTTCTTCCACATCAAGAGTACCAATGAGATCTGGAACGGAAAACTCCTGCCTCTTATGCTTCAGTAAGGTAGCAAAGTTCCTCCACGTGGGAGGAAGCTTAGTGATGATACCTCCAGCAATAAACTTGTCTGGTAGGATACAATTGAAGTGCTGAAGTTCTCTAGCAAATGACTAGATCTCATGAGCTTGCTCAACCACGGAGCGCTCTTCAGTCATCATGTAATCATAGAATTGCTCCATGATGTACAGCTCAGTGCCGGCATCCGAGACCCCAAACTTGGCCTCGAGTGCGTCCCACATATCTTTTCCATTATCAATTGACGCATAAGCATCAACTATGTTCTCACCAAGAACACTCAAAAGCTTAAATAGAGTATCCATTTTGTGAAAAGCTTGTGCCTGTTGAGCATCATGCTCTCCTCCAGGTTTGCCAAGAGTGGCGTCATAGCAGCTCATGGTTTGAAACCATAGAACGGCTCTCACGCTCCACCTCTTATAGTGTATACCCTCAAACATAGGAGGTCTCATGGAAGCAGCAAAACCACTTGGGGTAAATTGCCTATAGTAAGGTTTTTGGAATGTTGGAAATATGAGCAATTTACCGAATAATTTTACTAACGGAAATACTAGATAAAGCATGACTAATATAGCAGTGATAAAGTAAGTCATGCAATCTGACAGAGGGAAGGTAAATAGCATCTTCACATATGAACTGTAGGCAAACATATCTAGAGCAAGCAACATATATGAAGTAGAGCCTAACATATGTAGGGCAAACACTAGAACAAGGAACAGTGGTAGGACCTCTAACAGAAAGAGTAAGAACACGTACGGGACAACATCAGTAGCGGTAACACTAGACTTAGGGTCGGTGTCCTCGCCAGCCATCTCATCGAGGAGGTTGTCGACGTCGAGGAAGAAGTCGTCATCGGGGAAGTAGTTGTCGGAGTCCGTGACGAAGGAGTCAGTAGTCGCGCAGAGCGCTCCCCAAAAACCTTATCAGCCTTCTCCCGTACATGACTCAAAAGGTGCAGTTTCGGAGGCCTACTGGCCCCACCTGCGGTGCACGCCGCAAGCCGGGATGGGGAAGAACGTAGCAGCAGCGCAGTGCTCAGGAACTTGGTGGCGAGAGGGAGATCGTCTTTCTGATGTGTGTCTTTGGAGAGGAGCGACCTCTCTTATATAGGCACAAGAGAGAGAGGCGAACAGGCTGCGACGGGAGGTGAAGCAACAAAGGGAGACGAAGCGAACAGGCAACAGGCGAAGAGGTGCGCTGTTCGTATTCAATCTCCACTACAGCAAAAACGTTTCAGCTCCCGTGTGACCGTTCATATCCCATCATGCGTGGCAAAAATTAGACATCGGCTCGGCTCATTCCCGCAACCCGTGGCGCGTCGTGATGAGGCGTGGTGTGGTGAGGCGGGCGGCGGCGGAGGAGGAGCGCGCATGGATGTCCCTCTTGTTCTCATGCTCATACATGTGGGTAAAGAACCTCCCTTATAAAGAGGTCCAACTCCATCTAAACTAGCAATGTGGGACTAAACTTTAGTTCCACCTCTTGCCTTGCATGAATGGGCTGCGTGGGCCTCTATGATTTATTAGGAATTTCTGAAACTGCTATTGGGCTGGCCCAAAATAGACAAAATTCCAGCATTTTAGTGTGTCTTGTGAGGTCTCTTGAATCGGATTTTTTTGCCAATTCCTTGGAAGGTCTCTTGTGTCTTGGTCTTTCAAGAAGCAAATTTTGGTACCTCTATCTACCGCCGAAGTAGAATACATTGCGTGTTGTGCTCAATTACTATGGATGATACAAACTCTTAAAGATTATGGCATGATTGTGAGACATGTCCCATTACTATGTGACAATGAGGGTGCTATTAAGATTGCACACACTTACGTTCAACATTCTCGAACTATGCATATTAATGTTCATCACCACTTTATACTTGACCATGTGGCTAATGATGGTATTGACCTTAAGCATGTATGTATCGACAAACAAGTGACGGACATCTTCACAAAATCACTTGATGAGAAGACATTTTGACGCTTGAGGAGTGAGTTAAACATTCTTGATGTTTCCAATGTGAACTAGAAACTCAATTGGATGCATACAAGGATATGAGCTTTCACGACTAATCTTTAATAATTCTCTTATGATGGACTATCCTATATCATGGATACATTGCTTCCTTGTACTGTATACTTAGATGAGCTACATTCTACAAGATTGCTTCAGCTCGTATATTGAGCAACCTCACATGAACCAAGTATCAAAGACTTCCTTTGTTGTGTTTAAGGAACAAGACAACTAAAAGTGTCCTTTGACAACATATGATTCAAATCTTCACTCTTATCAATTTGGGTATACATGTTGTTTCTTGTGTGACTAATTAGGAAGATGAACTTCAACTTCAATGGATTGCTCCCAACTCATGGTGGACATCATCATCCGTGAGCATCGACAACAAGTTCAACTACATGATTTCGTCAACAACAAACCCCAATGTAATTCCGCACATCTAAGGGAAGTTTTACTCCAATTCATGAGCCAAAGTAACTCTAGAAGATGTGAATGCATTGAAATGTCAACCCTATTTGAGCTTAAACAATGAGTACGACCTATGATCACGTGTTCTCACTTGACTTCTAAGCCAATGTACTCAAATATTGATGACTTACTCACGGACCCTATCTTAGTTGAAGTTTTGCATTTTCTTTCATGTGTTTTGTTGTTCATATTTTTCTTTATGTTCATATTTTTCTTGTCGAAACGGATAATTTTTTTTCTGAAACGGATTCATGTTTTTCTTGTGATATCATTTGGAATTTTTTATTATAAAAAACCAAAAACTTCTTTAATTTTATCTTCTTTCTATTTTCTCTATCAATTCATTGCAAACCCTTTACTGGTATAACTGCAAAGTGAGATGATTCTTGACAAAACCTACTTTATCATGTGCAATCAGTCTCTCCGATCCAAACTCCTTGGTGACACCAGGTCAAATTTAACCAATGCATAGCAGTTCTTCGGTTTGACCGACAAGGCTCGACACCGATGTGATCAATCAGAAGATCCAAGCCTCAGTTGAAGCTTCAGAATTTTGACTACTATCTTGTGGGGACACTGAAGTGCATAGGAAAAAGAATGTTTTGCCAAGAAAGTTACATCTATTTTATCCAGCTCCACTCAATGATCCTCCTCTACAAAGAATTTCCAACTATAATTTTGCTTCATGTGCAAGGAAAAAGAATGTTTTGCCAAGAAAGTTACATCTATTTTCTCCAGCTCCACTCAATGATCCTCCTCTACAAAGATTTTCCAATTATAATTCTGCTTCATGCGCAAGTCCAGGTCCCTTACCATTTGACCTACAAAACAATAAGAATAAACCCTTCTTGGAAATTGATTTCAATGGGGGGGGTATGCACATCAAAGATTATCTAACTTCAAAGCATAGCAATAGATAAACAGGAGAGGAGAGATATATGTTTCTAGTGGGGAGAAACATATGAACATATGTATGGTTATTGATTTATCTTATCCGTAAGTTATCTACCGGTGGCAGATGGCTACAGATGCTCGTCGCTGATAGCCATTTGTGTCTACCACTAATAGCAATATCTGAAGTAGTGACTATCAGCTGATGGAAGAGGCATTAGGATTAGCATGGGTGCTCGTTACATTCATGCTTTCTTTACAAATTCTTGTTACGGTCACGTATCTCATGATAGGTTGGACGGAATGCATCAAGGGATAAATCGGTAGTGGGGTATTTGGTTTGCTTGGGTCGGACTCTTCATATGCATCCTGTATAGTGTTGGAAATATGCCCTAGAGGCAATGATAAAATATTCATTAATATATTTCCTTGTTCATGATAATTGTCTATTGTTCATGCTATAATTGTATTAACCGGCAACCGTAATACATGTGTGAATCCATAGACTACAACGTGTCCCTAGTGAGCCTCTAGTTGACTAGCTCGTGGGTCAATAGATGGTTGTGGTTTCCTGACCATGGACATTGGATGTCCTTGATAACAGTATCACATCATTAGGAGAATGATGTGATGGATAAGACCCAATCCTAAGCATAGCACAAGATCGTGTAGTTCATTTGCTAGAGCTTTTCTAATGTCAAGTATCATTTCCTTAGACCATGAGATTGTGCAACTCCCAGATACCATAGGAATGCTTTGGGTGTATCAAATGTCACTACGTAATTGGGTGGCTATAAAGGTGCACTACAGGTATCTACGAAAGTGTTTGTTGGGTTGGCATGAATCAAGACTGGGATTTGTCACTCTGTATGATGGAGAGGTATCTCCGGGCCCACTCGGTAATGCATCATCATAATGAGCTCAATGTGACTAATGAGTTAGACACAGGATCATGCGTTACGGGACGAGTAAAGAGACTTGCCGGTAATGAGATTGAACAAGGTATAGGGATACCAATGATCGAATCTCGGGCAAGTAACATACTGATGGACAAAGGGAATTGTATATGAGATTGATTGAATCCCCGACATTGTGGTTCATCCGATGAGATCATCATGGAACGTGTGGGAGCCAATATGGGTATCTAGATCCCGCTATTGGTTATTGGCCGGAGAGGCATCTCGGTCATGTCTGCATGGTTCCCGGACCCGTAGGGTCTACACAGTTAAGGTTCGGTGACGCTAGAGTTGTAATGGGAATAGTATGTGGTTACAGAAAGTTTTTCGGAGTCTCGGATGAGATCCTGGACGTCAAGAGGAGTTCCGGAATGGTCCAGAGGTAAAGATTTATATATGGGAAGTCCTATTTTGGCCACCGGAAAATGTTTGGGATTTTTCGGTATTGTGCCGGAAAGGTTCTAGAAGGTTCCAGTGTGGGGCCTGATACGTCCATTTTGCTTCATGCTTTTATATTGATATTTATTGCATTATGGGCTGTTATTACACGTTATGTCACAATACTTATGCCTATTCTCTCTTATTTTACAAGGTTTACATGAAGAGGGAGAATGCTGGCAGCTGGAATTCTGGGCTGGAAAAGGAGCAAATATTAGAGACCTATTCTGAACAACTCCAAAAGTCCTAAAACTCCACGAAAGTTATTTTTGGAATTAATAAAAAACATTGGGCGAAGAAAGTACCAGAGGGGGCCCACACCCTGGCCACGAGGGTGGGGGCGCGCCCCCTGCCTCGTGGGCCCCCTGCCATCTTTTGCTATATGCAGTCTTTTACCCTGGAGAAAATCATAAGCAAGCTTTCGGGAAGAAACACCGCCGCCACGAGGCGGAACCTTGGCGGAACCAATCTAGGGCTCCAGCGGAGCTGTTCTGGTGGGGAAACATCCCTCCGGGAGGGGGAAATCATCACCACCGATCCTCTCATCGGGAGGGGGTCAATCTCCATCAACATCTTCACCAGCACCATCTCCTCTCAAACCATAGTTCATCTCTTGTATCCAATATTTGTCCCAAAACCTCAGACTGGTACCTATGGGTCACAAGTAGTGTTGATTACTCTTTGTAGTTGATGCTAGTTGGTTTATTCGGTGGAAGATCATATGTTCAGATCCTATATGCATATTAATACCCCCCTGATTATGAACATGAATATGATTTGTGAGTAGTTATGTTTGTTCCTGAGGACATGAGAGAAGTCTTGCTATAAGTAGTCATGTGAATTTGGTATTCGTTCGATATTTTGATGAGATGTATGTTGTCTCTCCTCTAGTGGTGTTATGTGAACGTCGACTACATGACAGTTCACCATTGTTTGGGCCTAGAGGAAGGCATTGGGAAGTAATAAGTAGATGATGGGTTGCTAGAGTGACAGAAGCTTAAACCCTAGTTTATGTGTTGCTTCGTAAGGGGCTGATTTGGATCCATATGTTTCATGCTATGGTTAGGTTTACCTTAACACTTCTTTTGTAGTTGCGGATGCTTGCAATAGGGGTTAATCATAAGTGGGATGCTTGTCCAAGAAAGGGCAGTACCCAAGCACCGGTTCACCCACATATCAAATTATCAAAGTAACGAACATGAATCATATGAGCGTGATGAAAACTAGCTTGACGATAATTCCCATGTGTCCTCAGGAGCGCTTTTCTCTATATAAAAATTTGTCCAGGCTTGTCCTTTGCTACAAAAAGGATAGGGCCACCTTTCTGCACTTTATTTACTTTTGTTACATGTTACCCGTTACGAATTACATTATCACAAAACTATCTGTTACCAATAATTTCAGTGCTTGCAAAGAATACCTTACTGAAAATGGCTTGTCATTTCCTTCTGCTCCTTGTTGGGTTCGACACTCTTACTTATCGAAAGGACTACTATAGATCCCCTACACTTGTGGGTTATCTAGACTCTTTTCTGGAACTGTTGCCGTAGAGTGAAGCACCTTTGGTAAGTGGAACTTGTTAAAGAAAAATTTATATAGTGTGCTAAAATTTACTGTCACTTGTTACTATGGAACATAATCCTTTGAGGGGCTTGTTCGGGGTATCTTCACCCCAACCAGTAGAGCAAAGAGTCGCTCCTCAACCTACTGAACCTACTAAAAATGTTTACTTTGAAACTCCTTCAGGTATGATAGAGAAACTGCTAGGTAATCCTTTTACAGGAGATGGAACATTGCATCCCAATTTGCACCTAATCTACATGGATGAAGTTTGTGGATTATTTAAGCTTGCAGGTATGCCCGAGGATGTTATCAAGAAGAAGGTCTTCCCTTTATCTTTGAAGGGAGAGGCATTGACATGGTTTAGGCTATGTGATGATATGGGATCATGGAACTACAACCGATTGAAATTGGAATTTCATCAGAAGTTTTATCGTATGCATCTTGTTCATCGTGATTGTAATTACATATATAATTTTTGGCCTCGCGAAGGAGAAAGCATCACTCAAGCTTGGGGGAGGCTTAAGTCAATGTTATATTCATGCCCCAATTATGAGCTCTCAAGAGAAATGATTATTCAAAAAAATTATGCTCGGCTTTCTCTCAACAATCGCTCCATGCTAGATACTTCTTGTACTGGATCCTTTATGATGAAGACTATTGAATTCAGATGGGATTTATTGGAAAGAATTAAACGCAACTCTGAAGATTGGGATCTTGACGAAGGTAAGGAGTCAGGTATGACACCTAAGTTTGATTGTGTTAAATATTTTATGGATACTGATGCTTTTCGTGAATTTAGCACTAAATATGGACTTGACTCTGAGATAGTAGCTTCTTTCTGTGAATCATTTGCTACTCATGTTGACCTCCCTAAGAAGAAGTGGTTTAAATATAATCCTCCCACTGAAGTAAAAGTAGTTGCACCTATTAAAGTTGAAGAAAAGACTATCACTTATAATGATCCTATTGTTCCTACTACCTATATTGAGAAACCACCTTTCACTGTTAGGATAAAGGATCATGCTAAAGCTTCAACTGTGGTTCGTAAGAGTAATACTAAAACACCTACACCACCTGAGCAAATTAAAGTTGGCTATGGTTAAAGATCTCTTGGCTGATAATATTGATGGGCATGTTATTTATTTCTATGATGAAGCTGCTAGAATTGCTAGACCTGATACTAAGAATAAACATAGACCTATTGTAGGCATGCCTGTTATTTCTGTTAAGATAGGAGATCATTGTTATCATGGCTTATGTGATATGGGTGCTAGTGCAAGTGCAATACCTCATTCCTTATACAAATAAATTATGCATGATATTGCACCTGCTGAGATAGAAGAAATTGATGTTACAATTAAGCTTGCCAATAGAGATACTATTTCACCAGTTGGGATTGTTCGAGATGTTGAAGTCTTATGTGGGAAAGTTAAATATCCTGCTGATTTTCTTGTTCTTGGTTCCCCACAAGATGACTTTTGTCCCATTATATTTGGTAGACCCTTCTTGAATACTGTTAATGCTAAGATAGACTGCAAGAAGGATGTTCTTACCATTGGTTTGGGGATATGTCTCATGAGTTTAACTTTGCTAAATTTCGTAGACAACCCCATGAAAGAATAGCCTAGTAAGGATGAAATTATTGGTCTTGCTTATATTCTCGTGCCTCCTAATGATCCTTTAGAACAATATTTGCTAGACCATGAAAATGATATGTTTATGAATGAAACAAGGGAGATAGATGAAGTATTATTTAAACAGGGACCTATTTTGAAACACAACTTGCCTGTTGAAATCCTAGGGGATCCTCCTCCACCCAAGGGTGATCCCGTGTTTGAGCTTAAACCATTACCTGATACTCTTAAATATGCTTATCTTGGTGAAAAGAAGATATATCCTGTTATTATTAGTGCTAACCTTTCAGAGCAAGAAGAGGATAAATCATTGAAAACTCTGAAGAAGCACCGTGTTTTTATTGGATATACTCTTGATGATCTTAAGGGCATTAGTCCCACTCTATGCCAACACAAGATAAAATTGGAGAAAGACGCCAAACCAGTTGTTGATCACCAACGCTGGTTAAATCCTAAGATGAAAGAAGTGGTAAGAAAAGAAATATTAAAGCTCCTGGAGGCAGGTATAATTTATCCCGTTGCTGATAGTCAGTGGGTAAGTCTTGTCCATTGTGTCCCTAAGAAGGGAGGTATTACTGTTGTTCCTAATGATAAAGATGAATTGATCCTGCAAAGAATTGTTACAGGTTACAGGATCATTACCCTTTACCTTTTATTGATCAAATGCTAGAAAGATTATCCAAACATACACATTTTTGCTTTCTAGATGGTTACTCTGGTTTCTCTCAAATACCTATGTCAAAAGAGGATCAAGAAAAGACCACTTTTACTTGCCCTTTCGGTACTTTTGCTTATATACATATGCCTTTTGGTTTATGTAATGCACCTACTGCCTTTAAAAGATGCATGATGGCTATATTCTCTGACTTTTGTGAAAAGATTGTTGAGGTTTTCATGGATGACTTCTCCGTTTATGGATCTTCTTTTGATGATTGCTTGAGCAACCTTGATCGAGTTTTGCAGAGATGCGAAGATACTAGTCTTGTCTTGAATTGGGAAAAGTGCCACTTTATGGTTAATGAAGGCATTGTCTTGGGGCATAAAATTTTTGAAAGAGGTATTGAAGTTGATAAAGCTAAAGTTGATAGTATTGAAAATATTCCCTGTCCCAAGGACATTAAAGGTATAAGAAGTTACCTTGGTCATGCCGGTTTTTATAGGAGGTTCATTAAGGACTTCTCTAAAATTTCTAGGCCTCTGACTAATCTCTTACAAAAAGATGTTCCTTTTGTCTTCGATGATGATTGTGTAGAAGTAGTTGAAATACTTAAGAAAGCTTTGATTTCTGCACCTATCGTTCAACCACTTGATTGGATTTTACCCTTTGAAATTATGTGCGATGCTAGTGATTATGCCGTAGGTGCTATTTTAGGACAAAGAGTTGATAAGAAACTAAATGTTATTCAATATGCTAGTAAAACTCTAGACAGTGCCCAGAGAAATTATGCTACTACTGAAAAAGAATTTTTAGCAGTTGTATTTGCTTGTGATAAGTTCAGACCTTATATCGTTGATTCTAAAGTAACTGTTCACACTGATTATGCTGTTATTAACTATCTTATGGAAAAGAAAGATGTTAAACCTAGACTTATTAGATGGGTTCTCCTCCTACAAGAATTTGATTTGCATATTATTGATAGAAAGGGAGCTGAGAACCCCATTGCAGACAACTTGTCTAGGTTAGAGAATGTTCTTGATGACCCACTACCTATTGATGATAGCTTGCCTGATGAACAATTAGCTGTCATAAATGCTTCTCGTACTACTCCACGGTATGCTGATTATGCTAATTACATTGTTGCTAAATTCATACCACCTAGTTTCACATACTAGCAAAAGAAAAAGTTTTTCTATGATTTAACACATTACTTCTGGGATGACCCACACCTTTATAAAGAATGAGTAGATGGTGTTATTAGACGTTGTGTACCTGAGCATGAACAGGAACAGATCCTACGCAAGTGTCACTCTGAGGATTATGGAGGACACCACGCTGGAGATAGAACTGCGCATAAGGTATTGCAGTCTGTTTTTTATTGGCCTACTGTCTTCAAAGATGCCCGTAAGTTTGTTTTGTCTTGTGAAGAATGTCAAAGAATTGGTAATATTGGTAGACGTCAAGAAATGCCTATGAATTATTCTCTTGTTATTGAACCATTTGATGTTTGGGGCTTTGATTATATGGGACTGTTTCCTTCCTCTAACGGGTATACACATATTTTAGTAGCTATTGATTACATTACTAAGTGGGTAGAAGCTATTCCAACTAGTAGTGCTGATCATAACACCTCTATTAAGATGCCTAAAGAAGTTATTTTTCTGAGGTTTGGAGTCCCTAGATACCTAATGACTGATGGTGGTTCACATTTTATTCATGGTGCTTTTCGTAATGCTTGCTCAGTATGATGTTAATCATAGAATTGCATCTCCATATCACCCACAGTCTAGTAGCCAAGTAGAATTGAGTAACAAAGAGCTTAAATTGATTTTGCAAAAGACTGTTAATAGATCTAGAAAGAATTGGTCCAAGAAACTTGATGATGCATTATGGGCTTATAGAACTGCATATAAAAATTCTATGGGTATGTCTCCATATAAAATGGTTTATGGAAAAGCATGTCACTTACCTCTCGTACTAGAACATAAGGCATATTGGGCCATTAAAGAGCTCAATTATGATTTCAAACTTGCCGGTGAGAAGAGGTTATTTGACATTAGCTCACTTGATGAATGGAGAACTCAAGCCTATGAGAATGCCAAACTGTTTAAAGAAAAAGTTAAAAGATGGCATGACAAAAGGACACAAAAGCGCGAGTTTAATGTAGGTGATTATGTGTTGCTTTTCAACTCTCGTTTAAGGTTTTTTGTAGGAAAACTTCTCTCTAAATGGGAAGGGCCTTACATTATCGAGGAGGTCTACCGTTTTGGTGCCATAAAAATCAACAACTTCGAAGGCACAAATCCAAATATGGTGAACGACCAAAGAATCAAACATTATATCGCAGGTAATCCAATAAATGTTGAAACTAATGTTATTGAAACCGTGACCTCGGAGGAATACATAAGGGACACTTTCCAGAACATTTCAGACTCCGAAAAGGAATAGGTATGTGGTACGGTAAGTAAACCGACTCCAAAACAGTTCTCATAGCAATTTTTCTCCGTTTTGGAATATTTAAGAAAATAGGAAAATAAGAAGTAGTCCAGGAAGGACACGAGGCATCCACGAGGGTGGAGGGCGCGCCCTACCCCCCTGGGCGCACCCCCTGCCTCATGGGCACCTCGTGTGCTCTCCGGACTCCGTTTTCTTGCATGATACTTCTTTTGGTCGGTAAAAATTCATTATATAATCTCCCGAAGGTTTTGACCACCGTATCACGCAAATATTCTATGTCTTTGTTTTGAGCTGTTTTTCTAACAGATCTAGATCACCATGACGTCTTCAAGTGCCCCAAAGGACAAGTTTTCCGAGAAGGTCATCAACCCCTACCTCGCGGAGGTGCTGCAACACCCTCAAACCATTGAGATGCGTGAGGGGGTGCTGCACATCCGTGATGTTGAGGGGCCAAGGAGGACCGGAAGCGTGGAGACAAGATTCGAAGCAATGGAACAACAAGTTTTCAAGTGCCAAGGGATGGTGGAACGTGGACTCAATGCCAACCAGATGATGATCGCGGAGTTCACCAACAACCACAAGCTGGACGACAAGAACATTGGGGAGGCCATCTTCCAGCTTCATGAGAAAATCGAGCACCTCCAAGCCCAGATCTATGACCTGCAAAACCAAAACTGTTAGTATGAATATAGATTCAAGAGGATGAGTTTGGCTGTAGATTTGAGGATCCCGGAGACTCGATCATCCTTCTATGATGGTGAGCCTATGCCTTGGAAAACGGACGACAAGCTTACATCATCAACAACTCCATCACCACCGCCTCCTAAGGAGACATAATCACATGGGTATGTCACTCCCCTTGGCAACTGCCAAGCTTCGGGGAGGTGCCCCGGTATCGTATCACCATCACACTCCTATCTTTACCATTTTACTTAGTTCGATCCTTTTAGTAATATCTTGATCTAGTAGAATAAAGTTTTAGTATGATTTAGTTTTGAGTTTTGCTTTATGATTCCTCTATGTAATCGAGTCCGTGAGCTATATATAATAAAGATTAGTGTTGAGTCAAGGGCTTTGTTATCTTACCTTGATCTTGAGGGAATAAAAGAAAGAATAAAAAGAAATAAAAGAGATCATATTGATCTTATGGAGAGTAATGACTCCACATAAAGAGTATGATGAGTAAAAGTTGTTGGGAGTTTGCAAACATAGTTTTGGTCATCGTTGCAATTAATAGGAAGTAATAAAGAAAGAGAGGTTTTCACATATAAATATACTATCTTGGACATCTTTTATGATTGTGAGCACTAATTAAAATATGACATACTAAAGAGTTGATGTTGGACAAGGAAGACAACGTAATGGGTTATGTTTTCTTATATCCGAAATGAAGTATATTGTCATGGATCATCCAACATGTTGAGCTTGCCTTTCCCCCTCATGCTAGCCAAATTCCTTGCACCAAGTAGAGATACTACTTGTGTTTCCAAATATCCTTAAACCCAGTCTTGCCATGAGAGTCCACCATACCTACCTATGGATTGAGTAAGATCCTTCAAGTAAGTTGTCATGTTGCATGCAATAAAAATTGCTCTCCAAATATGTATGACTTATTAGTGTGGAGAAAATAAGCTTTATACGATCTTGTGATATGGAAGCAATAAAAGCGACGGACTGCATAATAAAGGTCCATATCACAAGTGGCAATATGAAGTAACGTTCTTTTGCATTAAGATTTCGTGCATCCAACCATAAAAGCACATGACAACCTATGCTTCCCTCTGCGAAGGGCCTATCTTTTACTTTTGTCTTATACCTTTTACTAGAGTCATGGTGATCTTCACCTTTCCCTTTTATATTTTATCCTTTGGCAAGCACCTTGTGCTGGAAAGATCCTGATACATATATCCAATTGGATGTAAGTTAGCATGAACTATTATTGTTGACATTACCCTTGAGGTAAAAGGTTGGGAGGCAACACTATAAGCCCCTATCTTTATCTGTGTCCGAATAAAACTTCATTACCCATAAGTATTGTGTGAGTGTCAGACATTGTGAAAGACTAAATGATAGTTGAGTATGTGGACTTGCTGAAAATCTCTTATATTGACTCTTTCCGATGTTATGATAAATTGCAATTGCTTCAATGACCGAGATCATAGTTTGTTGGTTCTCAATGAGGTTTCTGATTCATATGCTGCTCTTATAAGAATGATCATGATGCCCTCATATCCGTATTTTATTTTATCGGCACCTCTATCTCTAAACATGTGGACATATTTTTCGATTTTGGCTTTCGCTTGAGGACAAGCGAGGTCTAAGCTTGGGGGAGTTGATACATCCATTTTGCATCATGATTTTATATCAATATTTATTGCATTATGGGCTGTTATTACACGTTATGTCACAATACTTATGCCTATTCTCTCTTATTTTACAAGGTTTACATGAAGAGGGAGAATGCCGGCAGCGGGAATTCTGGTCTGGAAAAGGAGCAAATATTAGAGACCTATTCTGAACAACTCCAAAAGTCCCGAAACTCCACGAAAGTTATTTTTGGAATTAATAAAAAATATTGGGCGAAGAAAGTACTAGAGGGGGCCCACACCTTGGCCAGGAGGGTGGGGGGCGCGCCCCCTGCCTCGTGGGCCCCCTGGCAGACCTCCAGTGGCCATCTTCTACTATATGAAGTCTTTTACCCTGGAAAAAAATCATAAGCAAGCTTTCAGGAAGAAACATCGCCGCCACGAGGCGGAACCTTGGCAGAACTAATCTAGGGCTCCGACGAAGCTGTTCTGCCGGGGAAACATCCCTCCGGGAGGGGGAAATCGTCACCATCATCATCACCATCGATCCTCTCATCCGGAGGGGGACAATCTCCATCAACATCCTCACCAGCACCATCTCCTCTCAAGCCCTAGTTCATCTCTTGTATCCAATCTTTGTCCCAAAACCTCAGATTGGTACCTGTGGGTCACTAGTACTGTTGATTACTTTTTGTAGTTGATGCTAGTTGGTTTATTCGGTGGAAGATCATATGTTCAAATCCTATATGCATATTAATACCCCTCTGATTATGAACATGAATATGATTTGTGAGTAGTTACATTTGTTCTTGAGGACATGGGAGAAGTCTTACTATAAGTAGTCATGTGAATTTGGTATTCCTTCGATATTTTGATGAGATGTATGTTGTCTCTCCTCTAGTGGTGTTATGTGAACGTCGACTACATGACACTTCACCATTGTTTGGGCCTAGACGAAGGCATTGAGAAGTAATAAGTAGATGATGGGTTGCTAGAGTGACAGAAGCTTAAACTCTAGTTTATGCGGTGCTTCGTAAGGGGTTGATTTGGATCCATATGTTTCATGCTATGGTTAGGTTTACCTTAGTACTTCTTTTGTAGTAGCGGATGCTTGCAATAGGGGTTAATAATAAGTGGGATGCTTGTCCAAGAAAGGGAAGTACCCAAGCACCGATTCACCCACATATCAAATTATCAAAGTAACGAACGCGAATCATATGAGCGTGATGAAAACTAGCTTAACGATAATTTCCATGTGTCCTCGGGAGTGCTTTTCTCTACATAAGAACTTGTCCTTTGCTACAAAAAGGATTGGGCCACCTTGCTACACTTTATTTACTTTTGTTACTTGTTACCCATTACGAATTACCTTATCACAAAACTATCTGTTACCGATAATTTCAGTATTTGCAGAGAATACCTTACTGAAAACCGCTTGTCAGTTCCTTCTGCTCCTTGTTGGGTTCGACACTCTTACTTATCGAAAGGACTGCGATAGATCCCCTACACTTGTGGGTCATCAGGGCCCACCTGCATGGGGGGGCCCACATGAATGTGGGTAGTGGGGGCAAGGCCCCACACCCCTGGTCAAGGCGCACCAAGATCCCCCCTTAGAAGGAATAATATCATATCCTGAAGGGAAAAGATCAAGATCCCTAAAAAGGTGGGATAACAAACAGTGGGAAAGGGAAAGGATGGGATTTCTTTTCTCCCACCTTTGCCAACGCCCCAATGGACTTGGAGTGCAAGAAACCAGCCCCCTCCACCCCTATATATAGTGGGGAGGCGCATGGGAGCTGCACCCCTTGCCCCTGGCGTAGCCCTCCCCCTCCAACTCCTCCTCCTCCTCCGTTGAGCGTAGTGAAGCTCTGCCGGAGAACCACGAGCTCCACCACACGCTGTCGTGCTGCCGGAGTTCTCCCTCAACTTATCCTCTCTCCTTGCTAGATCAAGAAGGAGGAGACGTCCCCGGGTTGTACGTGTGTTGAACACGGAGGCGCAATCCATTCAGCGCTTGGATCGGATCTTCCGTGATTTGAATCGCCGCGAGTACGACTCCATCAACCGCGTTCTTGTAACGCTTCCGCTTAGCAATCTTCAAGGGTATGAAGATGCACTCCCTCTCTCTCATTGCTAGCATCTCCTAGATTGATCTTGGTGACACGTAGGAATTTTTTTGAATTATTACTACGTTCCCCAATGGTGGTATAAGAGCTAGGTCTATGCGTAGATTCTATGCATGAGTAGAACACAAGTACTTATGGCGATGATTTGTTTAATTTTCTTACCGTTACTAGTCCTATCTTGATTCGGCGACATTGTGGGATGAAGCGTCCCGGACCGACCTTACACGTACGCTTACGTGAGACAGGTTCCATCGACTGACATGCACTTGTTGCATAGGATGGCTAGCAGGTGTCTGTCTCTCCCACTTTAGTCGGATATGATTCGATGAAGAGGGTCCTTATGAAGGGTAAATAGCAATTGGCATATCACTGTTGTGGCTTTTGCGTAGGTAAGAAACTTTCTTGCCAGAAACCCATAGCAGCCACGTAAAACATGCGATAATAATTAGAGGACGTCTAACTTGTTTTTGCAGGGTATGTGATACGTCTCCAACGTATCTATAATTTTTGATTGTTCCATGCTATTATATTATCTGTTTTGGATGTTTAATGGGTTTTATTATGCACTTTTATATTATTTTTGGGACTAACCTATTAACTGGAGGCCCAGTGCAAATTGCTGTTTTTTGCCTATTTCAGTGTTTCGCAGAAAAGGAATATCAAGCGGAGTCCAAACGGAATGAAACCTTCGGGAGAATCATTTTTGGAACAAACACAATCTAGGAGACTTAGAGTGGACGTCAAGGAAGCAACGAGGCGGTCACGAGGTAGGAGGGCGCGCCCAGGGGGTAGGCACGCCCCCACCCTCGTGGCTCCACCGAGCTACTTCTTTCGCCTATATATATATCATATACCCCCAAAACATCCAGGAACACCACGAAACCCTATTTCCACCGCCACATCCTTCTGTATCCATGAGATCCCATATTGGGGCCTTTTCCGGCACTCCGCCGGAGGGGAAATCGATCACGGAGGGCTTCTACATCAACACCATAGCCTCTCCGATGATGTATGAGTAGTTTACCACAGACCTTCGGGTCCATAATTATTAGCTAGATTGCTTCTTCTCTCGCTTTGGTTCTCAATACAAAGTTCTCCTCAATCTTCTTGGAGATCTATTCGATGTAATACTTCTTGCGGTGTGTTTGTCGAGATCCGATGAATTGTGGGTTTATGATCAAGATTATCTATGAACAATATTTGATTCTTCTCTGAATTCTTATATGTATGTTTTGTTATCTTTGCAAGTCTCTTCGAATTATTAGTTTGGTTTGGCCTACTAGATTGATCTTTCTTGCAATAGTAGAAGTGCTTAGCTTTGGGTTTAATCTTGCGGTGTCCTTTCCCAGCGACAGCAGGGGCAGCAAGGCACGTATTGTATTGTTGCCATCGAGGATAAAAAGATGGGTTTTATATCATATTGCTTGATTTTATCCCTCTACATCATGTCATCTTGCTTAATGCGTTACTCTGTTCTTATGAACTTAATACTCTAGATGCATGCTGGATAGCGGTCGATGTGTGGAGTAATAGTAGTAGATGCAAAATCGTTTCGATCTACTTTTCACAGACGTGATGCATATATACATGATCATGCCTAGATATTATCATAACTATGCACCTTTCTATCAATTGCTCGACAGTAATTTGTTCACCCACCATAAGATATGCTATCTTGAGAGAAGCCACTAGTGAAACCTATGGCCCCCGGGTCTCTTTTCCATCATATTATATCTCTTTTATTTACATTGCATCTCGTTTACTATTTTTCAATCTTTACTTTCCAATCTATACAACAAAAATACAAAAAATATTTATCTTATTATCTCTATCAGATCTCACTTTTGCAAGTGGCCGTGAAGGGATTGACAACCCCTTTATCGCGTTGGTTGCAAGGTTCTTATTTGTTTGTGCAGGTACAAGGCGACTTGCGTGTAACCTCCTACTGGATTGATACCTTGGTTCTCAAAAACTGAGGGAAATACTTACGCCACTTTGCTGCATCACCCTTTCCTCTTCAAGGGAAAACGAACGCATGCTCAAGAGGTAGCAGTATGCTATGTGATGTGATATGGCCAAAAGAATGTGATGAATTATATATGTGATGTATGAGATTGATCATGTTCTTGTAATAGGAATCACGACTTGCATGTCAATGAGTATGACAACCAGCAGGAGCCATAGGAGTTGTCTTAATTTATTGTATGACCTATGAGTCAATATAAACGCCATGTAATTACTTTACTTTTTGCTAACCGTTAGACATAGTAGTAGAAGTAATAGTTGGCGAGACAACTTCATGAAGACACGATGATGGAGATCATGGTGTCATGCCGGTGATGATGGTGATCATGTCGCGCCTCGAAGATGGATATCAAAGGAGCAAGATGATATTGGCCATATCATGTCACTTTATGATCTGCATGTGATGTTTATCCTATTTACATCTTATTTGCTTAGAACGACGGTAGCATAAATAAGATGATCCCTCACTAAAATTTCAAGAAATGTGTTCGCCCTAAGTGTGCACCATTGCGAAGGTTCGTTGTTTCGAAGCACCACATGATGATCGGGTGTGATAGATTATAATGTTCGAATACAACGGGTGTAAGCCAGATTTACACATGCGAAACACTTAGGTTGACTTGACGAGCCTAGCATGTAAAGACATGGCCTTGGAACACGAGAGACCAAAAGGTCGAACATGAGTCGTATAGTAGATGCGATCAACATGGAGATGTTCACCGTTGATGACTAGTCCGTCTCACGTGATGATCGGACACGGCCTAGTCGATTCGGATCATGTATCACTTACATGACTAGACGGATGTCTATCTGAGTGGGAGTTCATTAAATAATTTGATTAGCTGAACTTAATTATCATGAACTTAGTCTAAAATTGTCTTTACAATCTATCATGTAGATCCAATGGCCCACTCTAATGTTGCCCTCAACTTCAACGCGTTCCTAGAGAAAACCAAGCTGAAAGATGATGGTAGCAACTATACGGATTGGGTCCGTAACTTGAGGATCATCCTCATAGCTGTCAATAAAGCATATGTCCTTGAAGCACCGCCAGGTGAAGCACCCATTTTCCCAGCAACTCAAGACGTTATGAACGCCTGGCAGTCGCGTCGTGATGATTACTCCCTGGTTCAGTGCGGCATGCTTTACAGCTTAGAACCGACGCTCCAAAAGCGTTTTGAGCAACACGGAGCATACAAGATGTTCCAAGAGCTGAAAATGGTTTTCCAAGCTCTTGTCCGGGTCGAGAGATATGAAGTCTCCGACAAGTTGTATAGTTGTAAGATGGAGGAAAATAGTTCTGTCAGCGAGTATATACTCAAAATGTCTGGGTTGCATAACCACTTGTCTCAACTGGGAGTTAATCTTCCAGATGACTCGGTCATTGATATAATCCTCCAGTCGCTTCCACCTAGCTATAAGAGCTTTGTGATGAACTACAATATGCAAGGGACGGAGAAGTCCATTCCTGAGTTATATTCAATGCTGAAATCAGCGGAGGTGGAAATTAAAAAGGAATATCAAGTGTTGATAGTGAATAAGACCACTAGTTTCAAGAAAGGCAAGGGAAATAAGAACTTCAAGAAGGACGGCAAGGGAGTTGCCGCGCCCGGTAAGTTAGTTGCCGGGAAGAAGAAGCCAAAGAATGGACCCAAGCCTGAGACTGAGTGCTTTTATTGCAAGGTAAATGGTCACTGGAAGCAGAATTGCCCCAAGTACTTAGCGGATAAGAAGGCCGGCAACAACAAAGGTATATATGATATACATGTTATTGATGTGTACCTTACCAGCGCTCGTAGTAGCTCTTGGCTATTTGATACCGGTGTTGTTGCTCACATTTGTAACTCAAAACAGGAGCTGCGGAATAAGCGGAGACAGGGGAAGGACGAGGTGACGATGCGCGTCGGGAATGGTTCCAAGGTCGATGTGATCGCCGTCGGCACGCTACCTCTACATCTACCATCGGGGTTAGTTTTAAACCTCAATATTTGTTATTTAGTATCAGCTTTGAGCATGAACATTGTATCTGGATCTCGTTTGATGCGAGATGGCTACTCATTTAAATCCGAGAATAATGGTTGTTTTATTTATATGAGAGATATGTTTTATGGTCATGCCCCACTGGTCAATGGTTTATTTTTATTAAATCTCGAGCGTGATGTTACACATAATCATAGTGTGAATACCAAAAGATGTAAGGTTGATAATGATAGTCCCACATACTTGTGGCCGCCTTGGTCACATTGGTGTCAAACACATGAAGAAATTCCATGCAGATGGACTTTTGGACTCTCTTGATTATGAATCATTTAACACGTGCGAACCATGCCTCATGGGCAAAATGACCAAGACTCCGTTCTCCAGAAAAATGGAGATAACCCACAAGTATAGGTGATCAATTGTAGCCTCTTTCGATAAATAAGAGTGTCGAACCCAACGAGGAGCTAAAGGTAGAACAAATATTCCCTCAAGTTTTATCGACCACCGATATATACAACTCTACGCACGCTTGATGTTCACGTTACCTAAAACAAGTATGAAACTAGAAGGACTTTGTAGGTGTTGTTGGATAGGTTTGCAAGAATATAAAGAGCATGTAAATAAAAACTAGGGGCTGTTTAGATAAAGACGCAATAAAGTTAGTATAGCGAGTGTGGAAAAGTGGTCGTAGGAGTTGTGAAATTGTCCCTAAGCAATTGACTACTTTACTAGACCGATAGCAAGTTTTATGTGGGAGAGGCCACTGCTAGCATGTCATCCCTGCCTGGGAATTCTATGCACTTATGATTGGAACTATTAGCAAGCATCCGCAACTACTAATGTTCATTAAGGTAAAACCCAACAATAGCATTAGGATATATTGGTCCCCTTCAATCCCGTATGCATCAATCTCTATGCTAGGTTGAAGCTTGTGTCACTCTTCACTACAAAAAAAATACACTTCCGTGATGATACATGTTTGTCACAGTAGGTCACGTTTTCTGTCATGCATGTACATCCATGACAAATTTATGACAGAATCAAGATAGTCATACCTGTGCTGTCGTAGAAGTGTTCCATGACATTACCAAAATTATCATCACGGAAGTGTCCACTTCCATGATGATAAATCGCGCGTCACAGAAGTGCTTTCGTCAAGGATGACCGACACGTGGCATCCACCGTAATGGAACACCGTTAAGCTATCGGGTTGGGTTTTGAATCCGATAACCCGTTAACAGCCCCGACCAATGGGGATTTTCCACGTGTAAAATCATCATTGGCTGGAGGAAACACGTGTCGGCTCATCATTGGGACATATGTCATCCACTCATTGGACGAAAGGCGCCTATGATACGTCGACACGTGGCACGACCCAACAGAGACCCATTCCTGTGAAAAGGCCGGCCCAGTAAAAATTAGCAGGCCAGCCCATATAAGGCCTACTTGTGTCAGGTCCATTTAAGCCCACGACCCATACGAGATGTGCCAATTTGGCCCGTCAACGGCCCGTTAAAGATTTGACACCATTGCAGCCCATCGTCAGTTCGAGCCCGTTAACAGCCCGCTATATATTCGGGCTCAATATCGGCTCGATGAGATTTCGGCCTATTAACAACCCATTTAATGGATGGGCCAATTTTCAGGATGTACATCTTCCGGCCTTTTAGCGACCCATTTAAATGTTGGGTTAATTTCCGGCCCGGTGTGTCTTTCAGCCTGTTGATGGCCCATAAATCTGATGGGCCATTTGTTGTCGGACCTGAGTTTCGGCCTTTTAGCGGCCCATTTAAGTGTTGGGCCAATTTCTGGCCCGGTGTCACTTTCAGCCTGTTGACGGCCCATAAATCAGTTGGGCCATTTGTAGTCGGACCTGAGTTTTGGCCTTTTAGCGACCCATTTAAGTGTTGGGCCAATTCCCGGCCCTGTGTGCCTTTCGGCCTGTTAACGGACCATAAATGAGTTGGGCCATTTGTAGTCGGACCTTAGTTTTGGCCTTTTAACGGCCCATGCCCTTCATGGTCCAATACCAGCCCGGTTTCTCTTTCGGCCTGCTAAAGGCCCACAACACAGTTGGGCCATTTACAATACGACCTGACTTTCGGCCTCTTAGCGGCCCATGGTCTTCATGGTCCAGTACAAGCCCGCTGTCTCTTTCGGCCTGCTAAAGGCCTACAGTATAGTTGGGCCATATGTAGCCCAAACTTAGTAACGGCCTGTTAACGGCCCGTGAAATAAATTGGGGCCACCTGTTGCCCGCTTCGATGTCGGCCTGTTAACGACCCGGGAGGTAAGAGGGCCGACCATTAACTTTCGGCCTAGTAACGGCCCATTAACTTAATGGGCCCACTAAAGTTCGTACATGTCTTTAGGCCAAATTAGATAATTTGAGCCCATTACGACGAGCAATTATGCACAGGACCAAAACCGATCAAGCAAAGGTACGACATACAGGGAATAACGTTGCACATCCAGCATATATTACAGGAAATTACATCCACTGGGCAATCAAAGATTGATGCCAGTGCAAATAAATGAGCAGAACCTAACCATCTACAACGTCACAATCTGCAACCTCAGCACAGATGACGCCCATAAGCATGTGGGCAAGTTCTTGCTGCTTTGCTACACTGTCTCTGAAAACATTGATCAGTTGTTGTGTCGCACGACTCTGCACCTCTGATTCATCCACCATTTCCATCATTGCTTCAGCCATTAATTGGTTCACAAACATACATTTATTCCGTTGCATTCGAGACAGAGGATACTGAACAGATTCAGATGGCGATTTTGGCAGGCTTGTATTATTGATAGTGGAGAGTGTCTCGACCACTGCATCATAACATAAATTAGGACGGGAACCAAACAGATTAATCATGAGTTATTGCCATATTACCTGGCCTAGATTTACTGGAAAGAAACAATGGGGTTGCCTTGCTGTTTTCAGAGTTTGTCTTCTTATCTTCAGCAGCCTGCACAAAATTAACACACTAGCATTGCTATCATTGGCCAAGTCAGATAATAGGAAAGCAACATTGACACAACGAATGTTTGGGCAACTAGCCTACACCAAATTAACACAATATGGCACAGCTATCATCAGCCAGGTAAGGTAATACGAAAGCAACATTGACACAATGAATGAATGGGCAACCAGAGAAGCACTACAATTCAGTAATGTGCGTGATATGAGATAGTACATTCATGCAGCTCAGTATGCAAAACTACCAGGCAGTTTTCCTTACAAAAATCAACATTGGCGCCTTTAACATTTTGCTACAACTAATTTTAGATCAGATAAAGGTTAGATTCACGCCGATTAACAAAATACATGTTGATGTAAAAATATAGTGATATACAACAGGTGCTTACATCAGCATTGGAGCACAGAGAATTCCCGCAAGATATTTTCCTCGAATACGATCCCAATGGAGGAAGTCTTCTATCGTTTAACCTTATTTTCTAAAAGAGAGATGGGTAAGAAACATGTAGAAAATATGATCAGAATGCTATAAAATTTCATGATGCGAGGATACGCACACGCTTCTTAGAATGGAGTTGACATTCTTTTGCTGGACTGGAGCGGACTAGTTCTTTGGCCACTGGAATCTGCTTATTATCAGTGGGAGTTGGGTTTCTCTGTGCTGGAGCAGTATCTATGAAAAATGGAGTTGGTTTATTATCTCCTGGCGTTTGGATCTTTTGCAAAGACCTGGTTTGTAACCCTTCAGATTCTAACATAGCCGTCTTCCCCTTGCATGCCTTATATAGAAGAATGGTGATTCAGTTATAAAACATGCTACAACAGAGATGGAATAGGTACTGAAGAATAGAAAGGCATGACATATTGACATGTATTCCCTCCATCCGGAAATAAATGGATGGGTCTAGGCGTATTTCAGTTCTAGATACATCCAGTTTTATCCATTTCTGCGACATTTAATCCGGACGGAGGGAGTATGATGTAAGAGCTAGGGATACGACAGGACAACACAGTAAAAAAACACTGAAAAACCCACTGCAGAACCAAAGTATTCAAACCCACTGATATGAGATAGTACACTCATGCAGCTCAGGATGCAAAACTACCAGGCAGTTTTCCTTACAAAAATCAACATTGTGGCCTTTAATCATACATTTTGCTACAACTAAATTTAGATCAGATAAAGGTTGGATTCACGCCGATTAACAAAATACATGCTGATGTAAAAATATAGTGATATACAACAGGTACTTACATCTACATTGGAGCACAGAGAATTCCTGCAAGAATCTTTCCTCATAAACGATACCATTGCAGAAATTCTTCTATCTGTTAAGCTTATTTTCTAAAAGAGAGATGGGTAAGAAACATGTAGAAAATATGATCAGCATGCTATAAAATTTCATGATGCAAGGATACGCACACGCTTCTTAGAATTGAGTTGACATATTTTTGCTGGACTGGAGCGGACTAGTTCTTTGGCCACTGGAATCTGCTTATTATCAGTAGGAGTTGGGTTTCTCTGTGCTGGAGCAGTATCTATAAAAACTGGAGTTGGTTTATTATCTCCTGGCATTTGGATCTTTTGCAAAGGCCTTGTTTGTAACCCTTCAGATTCTAACATAGTCGTCTTCCCCTTGCATGCCTTGTATAGAAGAATGGTGCTTTAATTATAAAACATGCGACACAGAGAGATGGAATAGGTACTGAAGAATAG
Source organism: Triticum aestivum (assembly GCF_018294505.1). Taxonomy (NCBI): domain Eukaryota; kingdom Viridiplantae; phylum Streptophyta; class Magnoliopsida; order Poales; family Poaceae; genus Triticum; species Triticum aestivum. Next base: position 554,085,399 of record NC_057807.1, read on the forward strand.
AAAGGCATGACATATTGACATGTATTCCCTCCATCCGGAAAAAATGTATGGGTCTAGGCGTATTTCAGTTCTAGATACATCCTTTTTAATCCATTTCGGCAACATGTAATCTGGACGGAGGGAGTATGGTGTAAGAGCTAGGGATACGACAGGACAACACAGCAAAAAAACACTAGTTGAATGTAAAACTATATGCTAGCGGAATACGTACAGAAATAACTAAGGCAACATACACGTGTATGATTGGGAAAATAAGATGGCATTGCAACAGAGCACTAGAACAACACTTCAATGTAAAAAAACATGGTATGGCAGACAGATGAAGTACATACTGATGAATAACAATGCATAAGATATTCAGAAGCATGATGTCCAAATTAAGCAGATGGCATTGCGATAGAGTAGAATGACAGTACTTGAATTTGAAAACATGTTATCATGAATGGAATAGGTACTGAAAAACAGGAAGGCATGACATATTTACATGCATGATCAGCATGCTAAGCACATGGCATTGCAACAGAGTAGATACACTCCAGGACATTATATGCATGTTGTACCCATATCACAGGCCAAGTTAGAGCAAGGACCTTGTGGGGTGAAGAGGATTCATCATCTTTCTGCAAGTCTTCTGAAGAACTGCCTTTACATGTTCCATCATATTGGGTATCATTGACATCAAGTTTATTGGCCTTTACATTGCTCTGTGAGGTTCTTGTGGATATATCAATGTGTGCAATTATATCTGACATGCATGGAAGACAACTAGTAGTTAGATTTATGTAAATGAGTGCCTGTAGGAGACGATATAAATAGTAGGACTGGGGTTAACTAGCAGCAACAGGTCTCATAAACTAAAGGGAGAACACAGATGAAAGCTACAGAATATGTATCGTTTGTACTCGAGATTAACTAGATGGCACACAAAAGTATTAAAGAACAACATAGGTAATACTAGAAGTGGTATAATACTATAATCACCAGCCTGTGGGATAGCATTGGCTGATGGATGATAACTATGGAACAACATTACCTAAAGAACAAGTATCTTAGCTGAACTATGGAACAGCGTGAACTCCTGAACAAGACCCGTAAGAGATCAGCATGAATATATGAAATGTGATGATCTATTTTCTGTGCTTAGATGAATAACAAAGCCATAAATGTTGCACACAAGTAAGATGAGGGTACAACCTATCTGGCTGCCATCCATAGGAGTGAGCATCATGTGCTGACTTGTCGATGGCCCTGCAGTTGTTGTGGCTGTCCATGTTGGGCATGCGCATTCGATGCAGGAAACTGTTGAGTGGGGACTGTAGCTCCCTTCTGGTGTATGCTTCCCTTGTTGGAGCAGTTGCGGTGAGTTAGAAGACGGTGTGTCTGAGGATGCAGATAACGCATAATGTTAAGAACGACATATCTCTTTGATCTGAAGAAATACACTAAGAGATCAACAGCAAGGTACGAGAGTGGTCACACGTCTGTTGACTGAAGACTAAATTGGGGTCACATGATTTTATTTTATTTTGGTAGTGTCCGATCTACGCCGGATGGCTTGATGGTCGTCTTGTGCCTCCCGGCTGACACTGTTCGGAATCTTCCCCGAAGAGCCAACGACCAACGGCAGAGCAGCCTGCCTCCGCCGTCTGTGGCCCCGGCCAAAACCCCGCTCCCCGCCCCACCGCACTGCCATGGTTGTGCCGCTCCCGGGCCAATCCACAAAGACTCCCCGTCATCTAGATTCGGCGGCGGCAGTACCTTCAACCCACACAACTCTAAAAGATATCCATCTAAGCGTTGCTTCCGTGGCGAACTTGTGTCCCCGCACCCTTACGTTAGACACCAGCCAACCGGCAGCCTAGGAGCTCCGCCGCCTCGAGGGGTGCTGCTTCCCATTGGGAATCGATTGGCCCAGAATAAAAATTCATAGAACTGACGCCTAAATAAAGTGATTTGAGATGAGGGTGCGATCTATCTGGCGGCATGGTGAAGTAGGAAGGTCCAGCTGCCGAGTCGGTGAGGCCGGCGCGGTTGCGGTGGCGACCGCGGCAGGGAAAGAGCGATGTCGCGATGATCGACGGCTACGCGGAAGCAGCGCCAGGACTCTGGACAGATCCGAAGTTGGAGCCGCTTCGGCGCCGTGAACAACGGCGGGGGTGAGTCGGCTCCGGTACGGTTCACGCGGCCGTCGTCGAGGCAGCAACAGCAGCACAGAGTAAGAGGCACACGGCCCAGTGCACGATGACAATTGGACAGCGTCTCCGACATTAGGGAGGAGGGTAGCTGTGAAATTGGTGCGGTGCAGGGTGATAACCCACAAGTATAGGGGATCACAACAACTTTCGAGGGTAGAGTATTCAACCCAAATTTATTGATTCGACACAAGGGGAGCCAAAGAATATTCTTGAGTATTAGCAGTTGAGTTGTAAATTCAACCACACCTGGATAACTTAGTATCTGTAGCAAAGTGTTTAGTAGCAAAAGTGGTATGATAGTAATGGTAACAGTAGCAACAGTAAAGATAAATGTTTTTGGGGTTTTGTAGTAGTTGTAACAGTAGCAACGGAAAAGAAAACAAGCGAAGAACAATATATGAAAAGCTCATAGGCAATGGATCAGTGATGGATAATTATGCCAGATGTGATTCCTCATGCAATACTTATAACATAGGGTGATATAGAGCTAGCTCTAGTTCATCAATGTAATGTAGGCATGTATTCCGTAAATAGTCACACGTGCTTATGGAAAAGAACTTGCATGACATCTTTTGTCCTACCCTCCCGTGGCAGCGGGGTCCTAGTGGAAACTAAGGGATATTAAGGCCTCCTTTTAATAGAGAACCGAACCAAAGCATTAACACATGGTGAATACATGAACTCCTCAAACTACGGTCATCACCGAGAAGTGTCCCGATTATTGTCACTTCGGGGTTGTCGGATCATAACACATAATAGGTGACTATAGACTTGCAAGATAGGATCAAGTACACACATATATTGATGAAAACATAATAGGTTCAGATCTGAAATCATGGCACTCGGGCCCTAGTGACAAGCATTAAGCATAGCAAAGTCATAGCAACATCAATCTCAGAACATAGTGGACACTAGGGATCAAACCCTAACAAAACTAACTTGATTACATGGTAAATCTCATCCAACCCATCACCGTCCAGCAAGCCTGCGATGGAATTACTCACACACGGCGGTGAGCATCATGAAATTGGTGATGGAGGATGGTTGATGATGACGACAGCGACGAATCCCCCTCTCCGGAGCCCCGAACGGACTCTAGATCAGCCCTCCCGAGAGAGATTAGGGCTTGGCGGCGGCTCCGTGTCGTAAAACGCGATGAAACTTTCTCTCTGATTTTTCTCTCTGCGAGACGGTATATATGGAGTTGGAGTTGAGGTCGGAGGAGGTACGGGGGGCCCACGAGATAGGGGGGCGCGCCCCCCTGTCTCGTGGACAGGCCCTGGCCCCCCTGGCCTTGATTCTTTCGCCAAAAATTCTTATTATTTCTTAAAAGTCCCTCCATGGATTTGCAGGTCATTCCGAGAACTTTTCTTTTCTACACATAAAATAACATCATGGTAGTTCTGCTGAAAACAGCGTCAGTCCGGGTTAGTTTATTCAAATCATGCAAGTTAGAGTCCAAAACAAGGGCAAAAGTGTTTGGAAAAGTAGATACGTTGGAGACGTATCAACTCCCCCAAGCTTAAACCTTTGCTTGTCCTCAAGCAATTCAGTTGATAAACTGAAAGTGATAAAGAAAAAAAATTACAAACTCTGTTTGCTCTTGTTGTTGTAAACATGAAAAGCCAGCATTCAAGTTTCAGCAAATATTATGAACTAACCATACTCACAATAACACATAGGTCTCACAATTACTCACATCAATAGCATAATTAGCTAGCAAGTCATAATAATAAAACTCGGATGACAACACTTTCTCAAAATAATCATAACATGATATAACAAAATGGTATCTTGCTAGCCCTTTGTGAGACCGCAAAACATAAATGCGGAGCACTTTAAAGATCAAGGACTGACTAAACATTGTAATTCATGGTAAAAGAGATCCAGTCAACTCATACCCAATATAAACCAATAATAATGAATGCAAATGACAGTGCGCTCTCCAGCGGGTGCTTTTAAATAAGAAGGGTGATGACTCAACATAAAAGTAAATAGATATGCCCTTTGCAGAGGGAAGCAGAGATTTGTAGAGGTGCGAGAGCTCGATTTTAAAATAGAGATTGAATAACATTTTGAGCGGCATACTTTCGCTGTCAACGCAACACCTATGAGATGGCTGTATCTTCCACACTAAATGCATTATAGGAAAATCCCAAACAGAATGGTAAAGGTTTATACTCCCCCAACCACCAACAAGCATCAATCCATGGCTTGTTCGAAACAACAAGTGCCTCCAACATACAACAGCCCTGGGGGAGTTTTGATTAAATATTTTGATTTGCTTTGATTTGTTTGGATCATGGGACTGGGCATCCCGGTTACCGGCCCTTTCTCATGAATGAGGAGTGGAGTCCACTCCTCTAAGAATAACCCACCTAGCATGGAAGATATAGGCAGCCCTAGTTGTCACATGAGTTGCTCGAGCATACAAAACAGAATTTCATTTGAAGGTTTGGAGTTTGGCACATACAAATTTACTTGGAACGGCAGGTAGATACCGCATATAGGAAGGTATATTGGACTCATATGGAACAACTTTGGGGTTTAAGGAGTTTGGATGCACAAGCAGTATTCCCGCTTAGTACAGGTGAAGGCTAGCAAAAGACTGGGAAGCGACCAACTGAGAGAGCGACAACAGTCGTAAGCATGCATTAAAATTAATTCACACCAAGTACAAGCATGAGTAGGATATAATCCACCATGAACATAAATGTCGTGAAGGCTGCGTTGATTTGATTCAACTACATGCGTGAACATGTGCCAAGTCGAGTCACTCAATTCATTTAAAGGAGGATACCATCCCATCATACCACATCATAATCATTCTAATAGCATGTTGGCACGCAAGGCAAACCATTATAACTCATAGCTAATCAAGCATGGCACAAGTAACTATAGTCTCTATATGTCATTGCAAATATGTTTACTTCATAATAGCTGACTCAGGAACGATGAATCATCATATTTACAAAAACAAGAGAGGTTGAGTTCATACCAGCTTTTCTCATCCCAATAAGTCCATCATATATCATCATTATTGCCTTTCACTTGCACGACCGAACGATGTGTATAATAATAAGAGTGTACGTGCATTGGACTAAGCTGGAATCTGCAAGCATTCAACTCAAGAGAGAAGACAAGTAATATGGGCTCTAATTAAATAAACAATCATGCATATGAGAGCCACTAAGCATTTTCAATATGGTCTTCTCGACCCCCAAAGGAAAGAAAATAAAATAAAACTACTTACACGGGAAAGCTCCCAACAAGTAAAAGAAGAACGAGAAATCTTTTTGGTTTTTCATTTTAATTCCTACTACAGGCAAGGAAATTAAACTAACTAATTTTTTGGTTTTTCTCAAGGTTTATCAAACACACAAGAAGAAAACTAGAAAAAGGGGATTTAAACTTACATAGATAATACAATGAAAGAGTATGAGCACCGATGACTAGTGTGTGCACATGAATGTAAAGTTGGTGAGAAATACGTACTCCCCCAAGCTTAGGCTTTTGGCCTAAGTTGGTTTAATACCAAGGACCGCTTGGCTGATATCCATAAGTGAAACTGGGATTGTACTGAGATGCAGAGGCAACAGCCTCCTGGGCAGCAGCGTGTTGGCGAGCTACCTCCATTCCCCTCTCATATTTAGTGGCTTCTTCCCTGGTGACAACATATCTTCCTCTTGCCTGATAATCAAAAAGGTAGGGAGCAGAAAGAGTGACAGGGACGATGTTGCGTCTGTCATAGATTAGTCGATAATGGAGGAATTGTACATTCCTCCCAAGAAAATGATGACTAAACATAGCTTCTTTATCCAAATAAACAGGAGGCATTATCATATCTCCTTCTCGCGGGGCTATACCAAGAAAATTAGCCACACGGGTTGCATAAATTCCTCCAAAGAAATTTCCCTTTCTACTATTATTCTGCAACCTACATGCAACAATTGCCCCCAAGTTATAACCTTTATAACCTGACACAGCACTCTTGAGGACACAAAGATCAGGGGCACACATGTGACATACCTCGTCCTTACCGTTAATGCATCTACCAATAAAGAGAGCAAAGTAATGTAAAGCAGAAAAATGAATGCTCCCTATGGTAGCTTGTGCTACGTCCCTAGATTCTCCCACAGTAATATTCGCAAGGAAATCTCTAAATTCAGATTTGGGAGGATCATTAATATTACCCCACTGCGGGAGTTTGCAAGCAGTTGTAAAATCCTCTAAGTCCATGGTGTAAGATGTATCATAAATATCAAACAGGACACTAGGAGAATTACGCATACAGTTATATTTAAACCTCCGCACAAAGGAATCAGTCAATTGAGAGTATTGAGGACACTTATCTTGTAAGAAGTCCCCCGGCTCAGCATTACGCACATACGCGTCAAATTCCTCCTTGAAGCCTGCTTCGATCATAAAATCATCGGATGGCCACTCACAAGCCCGTACATATGCATTCCTCGGCAATTCAACGTCTTGCTCACGTATAGCAATCCTTGGCCCTTTCTTTGCCGAGGAACCACCTTGGTACATTCTTCTAAGCATATTTCTTTCTCTGAAAGTTTCTGAAATTTTAGTAACTTCAAAATAAAAGTGCATAAAACTAAACAAGAATGATAGCAACTACTCCTACAAATGCCTAGAGCCCATATCATGCATTAGAATTACTTGGAACCTCAAAATTTTAACATGCAAGCTCAAGAACAGGGTCACCAAGACAGCATTTGCAATGAATAAAGCACTAAAACAAAAACTAATTGGACCAATGGAGGAGTCACACACCAAGCAACAATCTCCCAAAGCAGTTTTGTGAATGGAGCTTTGAGCTAAGAGATCGAAAATCGCAGCAAAACGAGCTAGAACTCATACTTGAGCTGGATGGGGATTTTTTTGGGTAGAAGATGGAGTGTGTGGGTGCTGACATAAGTGGAGGGGAGCCACCAGTGGCCCACGAGACAGGGGCGCACCCTACAAGGGGGCGCGCCCTCCTCTCTCGTGGCCTAGTGCTTGGCCCTCCTGCAATGTTTTCAGTGCCTAAAATCCCCAAATATTCCAGAAAAAAAACATACTAAATTTGCAGGGCATTTGGAGCACTTTTATTTTCGGACAATTTTTTATTGCACGGATAATTTAGTAAAGAGACGGATAATACTATTTTAATTTATTAAATCTAAATAACAGAAAGTAAAAAGAGGGTACAGAAGGTTGTGCCTTCTAGTTTCATCCATCTTGTGGTCCTCAAAATGAATCCACTAACAAGGTTGATCAAGTCTTGTTAACAAACTCATTCCGAATAACACGGAACCGTAGAAATTTTGAATAACACTAAGTTACCTCAACGGGGATATGAAAATCCCCAACAATAAGAATATCATTTTTTTTTCTTGACAGTAGGGAGAGGAAATTCAAAACCTCAAAAAATGATAGTTGGAACTTTTTCAATAGAATTGATGCTATGAACTTGAGATTGTTTCCTCGGAAAGTGTACCGTATGCTCATTGCCATTAACATGAAAAGTGACATTGTATTTGTTGCAATCAATAACAGCCCCTGTATTATTAAGAAAAGGTCTACCGAGGATAATAGACATACTATCGTCCTCGGGAATATCAAGAATAACAAAGTCCGTTAAGATAGTGACATTTGTAACCACAACAGGCACATCCTCACAAATACCGACAGGTATAGAAGTTGATTTATCAGCCATTTGCAAAGATATTTTAGTAGGTGTCAACTTATTCAATTCAAGTCTACGATATAAAGAGAGAGGCATAACACTAACACCGGCTCCAAGATCACATAAAGCAGTTCTAACATAATTTCTTTTAATGGAGCATGGTATGGTTGGTACACCCGGATCTCCAAGTTTCTTTGGTATTCCACCCTTAAAAGTGTAATTAGCAAGCATGGTGGAAATTTCAGCTTCCAGTATCTTTCTTTTATTTGTGATGGTATCCTTCATGTATTTAGCATAAGGATTTACTTTAAGCATATCAGTTAAGCGCATACGTAAGAAAATAGGTCTAATCATTTCAGCAAAGCGCTCAAAATCCTCATCATCCTTTGACTTGGATGGTTTAGGAGGAAAGGGCATGGGTTTTTGAACCCATGGTTCTCTTTCCTTACCGTGCTTCCTAGCAACAAAATCTCTCTTATCATAACATTGGTTTCTTGATTGTGGGTTATCAAGATCAACAACAAGTTCAATCTCTACATCATTGTTATTACTTGGTTGAGCATCTACATGAACATCATTATTAGCATTATCATTAGGTTCATGTTCATCACCTGATTGCGTTTCAGCATCAGAGATAGAAGTATCATTGGGATTCTCAAGTATTTTATCATTAGGTTCACTAGAAGTTTGCAAAGTCCTATCATTCTTCTTTTTTGTTCTTCTTAGAAGAACTAGGAACATCTAGATTATTATTCTGAGAATCTTGTTCAATCCTTTTAGGGTGGCCTTCAGGATACAAAGGTTCCTGAGTCATTCTATCAGTTCTAGTAGTCACTCTAACGACAAAGTCATTTTTATTATTCAATTCATCAAGCAAATCATTTTGAGCCTTGAGAAATTGCTCGGCTTGAGTAGCAACCATAGAAGCATATTTACTAACGCGGTGAAGTTCATCTTTAACTCTAGCCAGATTATCACCTACGCGTCCTATCTCGAAAGAATTGTTCTTTAACTCTCTACCAACACAAGCATTAAAACTTTCTTGTCTAGCCATAAAGTCATCAAATTCATCTAAGCATGGGGTATGGAATTTAGTAGAGGGTATTTCAACTTTATCGTATCTATAGAGAGAATTTACCTTTACTACCTGTGTCGGGTTATCAAGACAATGTAGTTCTTCAGGCGGTATATTCAGACCATGTATTTCTTCAATAGGAGGTAAATTCTTAACATCTTCAGCTTTAATACCTTTTTCTTTCATTGATTTCTTTGCCTCTTGCATATCTTCAGGACTGAGAAATAAAACACCTCTCTTCTTCGGAGTGGGTTTAGGAATAGGCTCAGGAGTTGGCTTAATTGGTTCAGGAATTACTTCAGGAACTGGCACAGGAAGAGTCCAATTATTTTCATTAGTCAACATATTATTCAATAACATTTCAGCTTCCTCGACTGCTCTTTCCCTGAAAACACAACCAGCACAACTATCCAAGTGGTCCTTGGAAGCATCGGTTAGTCCATTATAAAAGATATCAAGTATTTCATTTTTCTTAAGATGATGATCAGGCAAAGCATAAAGAAACCGGAGAAGCCTCCCCAAGCTTGTGGGAGACTCTCTTCTTTGGTTTGCACAAAATTATATATTTCCCGCAAGGCAGCTTGTTTCTTATGAGCAGGGAAATATTTAGCAGAGAAGTAATAAATCATATCCTGGGGACTACGCACACAACCAAGAGCAAGAGAATTATACCAAGTCTTAGCATCACCCTTTAATGAGAACGGAAATATCTTAAGGATATATAAATAGCAAGACTTCTCATCATGAGTAAATAGGGTGGCTATGTCATTCAACTTGGTAAGATGTGCCACAACAGTTTTAGATTCAAGGCCATAAAAAGGATCAGATTCAACTAAAGTAATAATATCAGGATCAACAGAGAATTCATAGTCCTTATTAGTAACACATATAGGTGGAGTAGCAAAAGTAGGATCGGGTTTCATTCTAGCATTAAGAGACTGCTGCTTCCATTTAGCTAATAATTTCTTAAGATCATTTCTATCATTGCAAGCAAGAATAGCTTCAGCAGCTTCTTTGTTCATAACATAACCCTTAGGAACAACAGGTAATATATAATCATTGGGGAAACGTTCATCATCACTATCATCAATAATAGGTTCATCAACATTTTCATTCCCCCTAACTCTAGCAAGTTGTTCATCAAGAAATTCACCTAATGGCAAAGTAGTATCACGCACAGAAGTAGTTTCATCATGCATAGCAGAATTGGCATCATCAATAACATGCGACATATCAGAATTCATAGCAGTAGAAGGTTTAGGTGTCGCAAGCCTAGTGCAGAGCTAGATGGCAGTTCCTTACTTCCCCTCGTAGTTGAGGGCAAAATCTTGGTCTTATCGTCTTTCAAGTTCTTCATAGTGATCAACAGATATAAATCCCAAGTGACTCAGAGAATAGAGCTATGCTCCCCGGCAACGGCGCCAGAAATTAGTCTTGATAATCCACAAGTATAGGGGATCGCAACAGCTTTTGAGGGTAGAGTATTCAACCCAAATTTATTGATTCGACACAAGGGGAGCCAAAGAACATTCTTGAGTATTAGCAGTTGAGTTGTCAATTCAACCACACCTCGATAACTTAGTATCTGCAGCAAAGTGTTTAGTAGCAAAAGTGGTATGATAGTAATGGTAACAGTAGCAACAGTAAAGATAAATGTTTTTGGGTTTTTGTAGTAGTTGTAAAAGTAGCAACGGAAAAGTAAACAAGCGAAGAACAATATATGAAAAGCTCGTAGGCAATGGATCAGTGATGGATAATTATGCCGGATGTGATTCCTCATGCTATAGTTATAACATAGGGTGATATAGAACTAGCTCCAGTTCATCAATGTAATGTAGGCATGTATTCCGTAAATAGTCACACATGCTTATGGAAAAGAACTTGCATGACATCTTTTGTCCTACCCTCCCGTGGCAGCGGGGTCCTAGTGGAAACTAAGGGATATTAAGGCCTCCTTTTAATAGAGAACCGAACCAAAGCATTAACACATGGTGAATACATGAACTCCTCAAACTACGGTCATCACCGAGAAGTGTCCCGATTATTGTCACTTCGGGGTTGTCGGATCATAACACATAATAGGTGACTATAGACTTGCAAGATAGGATCAAGTACACACATATATTGATGAAAACATAATAGGTTCAGATCTGAAATCATGGCACTCGGGCCCTAGTGACAAGCATTAAGCATAGCAAAGTCATAGCAACATCAATCTCAGAACATAGTGGACACTAGGGATCAAACCCTAACAAAACTAACTTGATTACATGGTAAATCTCATCCAACCCATCACCGTCCAGCAAGCCTGCGATGGAATTACTCACACACGGCGGTGAGCATCATGAAATTGGTGATGGAGGATGGTTAATGATGACGACGGCGACGAATCCCCCTCTTCGGAGCCCCGTACGGACTCTAGATCAGCCCTCCCGAGAGAGATTAGGGCTTGGCGGTGGCTCCGTGTCGTAAAACGCGATGAAACTTTCTCTCTGATTTTTTCTCTGCGAGACGGTATATATGGAGTTGGAGTTCAGGTCAGAGGAGGTCCGGGGGGCCCACGAGATAGGGGGCGCCCCCCTGTCTCGTGGACAGGCCCTGGGGCCCCTGGCCTTGATTCTTTCGCCAAAAATTCTTATTATTTCTTAAAAGTCCCTCCGTGGATTTGCAGGTCATTCCGAGAACTTTTCTTTTCTACACATAAAACAACATCTTGGTAGTTCTGCTGAAAACAGCGTTAGTTCGGGTTAGTTTCATTAGAATCATGCAAGTTAGAGTCCAAAACAAGGGCAAAAGTGTTTGGAAAAGTAGATACGTGGAGACGTATCAACTCCCCCTAGCTTAAACCTTTGCTTGTCCTCAAGCAATTCAGTTGATAAACTGAAAGTGATAAAGAAAAACTTTTACAAACTCTGTTTGCTCTTGTTGTTGTAAACATAAAAAGCCAGCATTCAAGTTTCAGCAAATATTACAAACTAACCATACTCACAATAACACATAGGTCTCACAATTACTCACATCAATAGCATAATCAGCTAGCGAGTCATAATAATAAAACTCGGATGACAACACTTTCTCAAAATAATCATAACATGATATAACAAAATGGTATCTCGCTAGCCCTTTCTGAGACCGCAAAACATAAATGTAGAGCACCTTTAAAGATGAAGGACTGACTAAACATTGTAATTCATGGTAAAAGAGATCCAGTCAACTCATACCCAATATAAACCAATAATAATGAATGCAAATGATAGTGCGCTCTCCAGCGGGTGCTTTTAAATAAGAAGGGTGATGACTCAACATAAAAGTAAATAGATAGGCCCTTCACAGAGGGAAGCAGAGATTTGTAGAGGTGCCAGAGCTCGATTTTAAAATAGAGATTGAATAACATTTTGAGCTGCATACTTTCGCTGTCAACGCAACACCTATGAGATGGATGTATCTTCCACACTAAATGCATTATAGGCAGTTCCCAAACAGAATGGTAAAGGTTTATACTCCCCCAACCACCAACAAGCACCAATCCATGGCTTGCTCGAAACAACGAGTGCCTCCAACATACAACAGCCCTAGGGGAGTTTTGTTTAATTATTTTGATTTGCTTTGATCTTTTTGGATCATGGGACTGGGCATCCCGGTTACCGGCCCTTTCTCGTGAATGAGGAGCGGAGTCCACTCCTCTGAGAATAATCCACCTAGCATGGAAGATATAGGCAGCCCTAGTTGTCACATGAGCTGCTCGAGCATACAAAACAGAATTTCATTTGAAGGTTTGGCGTTTGGCACATACAAATTTACTTCGAACGACAGGTAGATACCGCATATAGGAAGGTATACTGGACTCATATGGAACAACTTTGGGGTTTAAGGAGTTTGGATGCACAAGCAGTATTCCTGCTTAGTACAGGTGAAGGCTAGCAAAAGACTGGGAAGTGACCAACTGAGAGAGCGACAACGGTCGTAAGCATGCATTAAAATTAATTCACACCAAGTACAAGCATGAGTAGGATATAATCCACCATGAACATAAATATCGTGAAGGCTGCGTTGATTTGATTCAACTACATGCGTGAACATGTGCCAAGTCGAGTCACTCAATTCATTTAAAGGAGGATACCATCCCATCATACCACATCATAATCATTCTAATAGCATGTTGGCACGCAAGGTAAACCATTATAACTCATAGCTAATCAAGCATGGCACAAGTAACTATAGTCTCTATATGTCATTGCAAATATGTTTACCCCATAATAGCTGACTCAGGAACGATGAATCATCATATTTACAAAAACAAGAGAGGTTGAGTTCATACCAGCTTTTCTCATCCCAATAAGTCCATCATATATCGTCATTATTGCCTTTCACTCGCACGACCGAACGATGTGTATAATAATAAGAGTGTACGTGCATTGGACTAAGCTGGAATCTGCAAGCACTCAACTCAAGAGAGAAGACAAGTAATATGGGCTCTAATTAAATAAACAATCATGCATATGAGAGCCACTAAGCATTTTCAATATGGTCTTCTCGACCCCCAAAGGAAAGGAAAGGAAATAAAACTATTTACACGGGAAAGCTCCCAACAAGTAAAAGAAGAACGAGAAATCTGTTTGGTTTTTCATTTTAATTCCTACTACAGGCAAGGAAATTAAACTAACTAATTTTTTTGGTTTTTCTCAAGGTTTATCAAACACACAAGAAGAAAACTAGAAAAAGGGAATTTAAACTTACATAGATAATACAATGAAAGAGTATGAGCACCGATGACTAGTGTGTGAACATGAATGTAAAGACGGTATATATGGAGTTGGAGTTGAGGTCGGAGGAGGTCCGGGGGGCCCACGAGATAGGGGGGCACGCACTAGGGGGGCTGTCTCGTGGACAGGCCCTGGGCCCCCTGGCCTTGATTCTTTCGCCAAAAATTCTTATTAATTCAGAAAAGTCCCTCCGTGGATTTGCAGGTCATTCCGAGAACTTTTCTTTTCTACACATAAAACAACATCATGGTAGTTCTGCTGAAAACAGCGTCAGTCCGGGTTAGTTTCATTCAAATCATGCAAGTTAGAGTCCAAAACAAGGGCAAAAGTGTTTGGAAAAGTAGATACGTTGGAGATGTATCATGGGGCGCCATGGAGGTGGGGCTGAGGTTTCGTGGCTCGAGAGAAGGGAGCTTCAGGGGAGAAGGTGATTTGTCTCCCACGAGGTATGAATGGGGGCAGGCGGGGGGGAATTGGGAGGGGAGTGGAACCGTGTCTTACGGACGCATTTGTCTGAAATGTGAGGGGGAGTTACAGTTCTACCCTTGCCTATAGGCTTCTCGGCTTTGGTCTGTGTACCAAGGGTCGGGGATAGTAGAGTAACTTTGCTTCTCCCCAAATAGTGGGCGGGAGCGATTTCGGGCGAGGAGGGCGTGTTTTGAACTATAGTGGGCGCGAGCGATTTCGGGAGAGGAGTGCGTTTTTGAAATAGTGGGCGCGAGCTATTTTGGGCAAGGAGAGCGTGTTTTGCCGACCATGGTTTATGAATGTTTTGGCACATGTCATTTCGGCCGAGGAGAAGGCGCGCTTGGATGAAGTTACGAACCTACCCTCGATGTACAACGGGCCAACTGATGCGTGTCCCACATAGGACGGTAATTTCGCGTCTCCCATTTATTAGCTCGGGCGAATTCCACCGAGCAGAGAGGATGTTTAACGGTTCGTTCAAATTTTGGGAGAACGAGCATCCACGTCTACCTTACCAAGTCGATTCGAATCAAATTTTGAAATATTAGCTTGCCACTTCTTTTTTAGCTGGAGAGATGATGCTCGGGAGTAATGTGTTTTTACATGCTCGTTGCTAGCGATTTACTATATGACAAATAGTTGACCCACTCAAAAACGTGAATCAAACCCAAAATGAAATACCTCGATTCAATGAACTAGCTCGTTCAGTAGGTCAAAATAGTGAACTAAATCCAAAATTGAACACCTCAATCGAGTAGCATGTTGTACAATATTATAGTACTCCATGAACATGTTGAAAGTCAAAATAATGAACTTGTTTGATATACGCATATATCCGTTCATGTGTGGTTGCAGACAACATGTTCTCCAATTTAAATATTTGAATGCAAGTTTATATCGAAACATGGTTTATATCAGTCTTTGATGCATAAAACGCGACCTCCCCCTCTCCCGGACTCCTGTTCTCTCTCACTCACTCACTCTCTCGCTGACAATCTTCAATTCTGTCGCACGCATCCGACACAAAAACCTTGTTGGTCCCTCTCCCTTTCTCTCCATCTCTCTCTCTCTCCATCTCTCTCTCTCTCTCTCTCTCTCTCTCTCTCTTTGTGTGTGGGGGGGTCTTTCTAGTTCGCATTCATATATACACCATCTATAGGTCTCTCTCGCACACTATGTATGATACTCTAGCTAGTCCAAGCTAGATATTTTGGGTGCACTCATCGTACGCACAAAAATTCCTTGGCTCTTTGCCCGTAACTCTCTCACGCACCACTATGTTGCCTCGGAGCTCTTCCCCCCCTCTGTCAAACTCTCCATCCACCTGGGTCACACATACACATGCATATCTCACTCGCACTCGATAGGCCCATCTAAAACTCTATCTCTCTCCCTCGTTCTCTCTCCATCTCACACGCACACACACACACACAATCTCATGCCCAACTAGCCAAGTATGATGGTCTCTCACTCAATTGTAGGCACACGCAGTCCCCCCTATATGTATATGACTAGCCAATCTTAGTCTCCACAAACATGTGCATGGTCTATCTCGATTTCTCTCGGGGCATCTTTCTATCGCGCACGCACTCCCTCGATCTCCCACCCATATAGTCCCCTCACGATCTCGAGGGGATCTCTCTATCACAAACACACCCTCTCTCCCTCCCCATGCGTCCATGCCATCCATGTGTCCCTCTCGACCTTTTTTCCTTGTTGGCCAGACCTCTATTGGACATGTGCTACAGGGGTGTCTCTCTCCGTTGCAAACAATCACACACTAGCTATCTTCGTGTATGTCCTCGCCTCGCTTTTCCATCTCGGAGATGCATGCGTGATATGTTCGCATAAGAAACGAAAAAACACACACTCTCTCTAATTTATCGTTTGTTGTCACTTTCTCTTTCACACACATACTCTTTTTGCACACTTACTCATTCTCCTTCACACGCACTTGATCTGTCTCGACTGAGGCACTCTCCTCCGTCCATAGCATATAGATTTATTGAAAAGTCAAACATCACAAAGTTTGACCATGTACGTGGAGAAAAACAATTACATCTAGTACGGCAAACATATACCATTAGATTCACCATGAGATGTAGTTTTGTATGATGTATCTTTGGTATTGTAGATATAAATAACATTTGCGTAAACCTGATCAAAGTTTCCAAAGTTTGACTTCTAAAAAATTTACATGCACTGCATTATCGAGCGGATGGAATATCTCTTTCCCCCTCTCAGCTATCTGACGCACCACTCAGCCTTATCGGGGCTCCTCAATCTCTCTCAAACTTTATTGGTCAGTTTGGTTCGTGACCTGACCCTCATGCCTTGATGGCCGGTACTGCCTGGTGTGGACGTGAGATGTAAAATATTTCTGCCTGGCCAGGCTTGTGTGGTGCTGAAGCGTTTGGTTCATGCCTGGGCCAGGCAAAGCATCAACGTCCCATCAATCAATCCATGCATCAATTATTTAATGCTAATATCCATCCATGTTGCTGTTAGCCTCGTGGCCGCACGACCAGGCACGGCCAGGCGTTCGAAATCGGTCGCTTGGGCCAGGCTACTTGCAGTGTCTGGAGTTCAGCCAGGCTAATTAAAGTGCAAGGGAACCCAGCCCAGGCGGGCTTTCTTTTTCACAGGGTAGCAACCAAACAAGCGTGCATGAAATCCAGCCACAACCCCAGGCCACGCAAAAGATGCTCACGACGCAAGCCAAACTGGCCTTATATCTCCCTGGTTCACACATACACATGTCTCGCTCGCGCTATACATATAGACCCATCCAACACTCTCCGCCCTTGTTCTCTCTCCATGTGACACGCACCCCCCTAAGTACCATAATCCCTCACTCCATCATAGGCTCTGTTTGGATCCATGGGTTAGAGTTAGTTTGGGTTAGTTTGGAGTCAACTAACCCAAAAAGATCCAAACAGGAGGGTTAGTTTAGGTTAGATGCATCTAACCCATCCAAAAAAACTAACCCATCCAAGAGGTGCTTATTTGGGTTAGTTCTTCTCGGGACCACTAATAAACACTTTTTTCTCTCGCTCTCCCCGCAGCAGATCCCTCCCCACTTCCTCGAAGCTTCTCGTCCTCTCCCTCCCTCCCTCTCGCACCGCCCGTGAAGGTGCCTCGCCGTATCCGCGCTCCATCTAACCCTGCCATCCAAACACCTCTTTACTTAGAGTTAGTTCAGGGTTAGTTCAGGGTATGAATCTAACTCTAACCTCTAACTGAGTTAGAGTATCCAAACAGGGCCATAGGCGCAAGCACTCCCCCCCCTCCTAAGTATGATTATCTCTTACTAGCCATCAGGAACACACGTATTGTCTCCTTCCATCCATACGTCTATCTCGATATCTCTCGGGGCATCTTCTATCGCGCACACACCTTGTCACTCGATCTCCCACCCATGTAGTCCCATCACGATCTCCAGGGGATCTCTCTATGACAAACATACACTCTCTCCTCCCCATGTCTGCATTTTCTCCGTACGTCTCTCTCGACCTCTCTCCCTTGTTTGTCAGACCCCTCTTGGCCACGTGCTAGGGGTCTTCCTCTCTCGGTTCCAAACAACCACACACTATCTCCTCACCTTGCCTCCGTTGTCGAAGATGCATGTGTGATATATATGTTTGCATAAGACACGCACGCTTTTTCTCTACTTTTATCGTGTGTTGTCCATGTCTCTTTCACACACGCACACACACTTTTTTCACTCTCTCTCTCTCTCTCTCTCTCTCTCTCTCTTTAGGGACTCTGTCACGTCCATAAGCATATGGATGTTTTGAAAAGTCAAACCTCAGAAAAGTTTGACCAGGTATATGTGGAGAAAAACATTTACATCTGGAACGATCATTAGATTCATCACAACATGTACTTACTTCATACTATCATTTATCTTTGGTATTGTAGATATAAGTAATTTCTTTATAAACTTGGTCAAAGTTTCAAAAGTTTGACTTAAAAAAATGTTGTAACTACATTATCGAACGGAGGGAGTAGCTCTTTCTCTCTCTCTCTCTGCTATCTCTCACGGGCCTCCCCTCTCACTCGAACTCTCTATACCGACGGATTATACGCTCACTGTGTCAGCGTATAGCTCCGTATATTGTTTAGTTGACCGGTCAACCAATCCACATGCTGCGTTGTCAGCTCGTGTTCTGTATCTTGGTGTGCTGGCCCATGTGGCAGTGGGTGAAAATAAGTAAACTAGAGGCCCATCTGACACGCGGTGAAGTAAACAAAGTTGAAAACCACTCGGGGTAGCACCCCGCACGCTAGTAAATTGAGGGCGCATTGAGGACAAACTTCTTGCGCGCGAAGGACGCACTCGCGCACAATTCACCACTGCGCGGCGGCATGCACAGAAGGACGCACTCGCGCACACCCAGCACACAACACACACCAGCACACGTGTACACCGGCGTCGCGCCGGTTGAGATGGACGGCGAGGCAGCCAACAAGCGGAGGCGGCTCGAGCCAAAACCGCATCCGGCGAGCCTGGACTTCATCAGCAGCCTCCCCGATGACATGCTGCTCGTCATCATCGGCCTCCTCCCCACCAAATCTGCCGTGCGGACCGCCCTGCTCTCCCGGCGGTGGCGCCCCCTCTGGCGCTGCGTCCCCCTCAACCTCACCGTCGACAGCTGCCTCTGCGACGGGGATTGCAAACGCATGGCCGCAGTCTCCAAGATCCTTTCATCGCACCCTGGGCCAGCCAGACGCCTTGACATCCGCATGTTCAGTACCAACTGCAAGGTCCAACCCAAGTTCGACGAGTGGTTCTTATCCCCCGCCCTAGATCAGCTCGAGGAGCTCAGCTTTGAAGCTGGACGATGTCGCTCTCTGCCGCCGTCCGCGCTCCGCCTCACGCCAACGCTGCGCCGCGCCAGCTTCAGCTCCTGCTATCTTCCCCAGATTAATGTCGCGCCCGCCCTTCTTCTCCCTCAACTCAAGCAGCTCGACCTCTTCGACGTTGTCATCTCGAAGAAGGCTATGGAGCACCTGCTCCGCAGCTGTACTGCGCTCGAGTACCTTCGTCTTGAGCAGATCCACGGGTTCATTAGCCTCCACATCGCCTCGACGAATCTCCGATGGATTTATGTGTCTTGCTGGCCCCGCAACAAGACATCAATTGGGAAGAGATCATTCCAGCTGTTCCACGTTATGGTCATTGAGAATGCGCCTTTCCTTGAGAGATTGCTTGTATCGGATCTAGAAGGTCCAACAAAAATCAGGGTCATTGACGCGCCGAAATTGACAGCGTTGGTGTACTCGTCTGCCAAATTCTCCGAACTCTTTATTGGATCCGTAATCGTTCAGGTACAACACTCATCTTCTTCTCCGTCTTCTTGAAATTCACATTTTTAAATTTCTTCTTGATGTATTTACGACCGTCTTCCAGAAAATGATTCCCACAAGCTTGACCCAGTCCATGCGCACAGTGAAGATCTTAGCACTAAAATCTATCGGCCCCAATCTGGATCAAGTTGTTGGATTCCTTACATGCTTTCCGTGCACGGAGAAGCTACTCATCGAGGTGAAACTTCTTTCCTATAAGTAAACGGTAATCACAACGTAGCTCAATTTTTTCGTAATTTTCCCAAATTACGATGACAAGTGTAGTGTTCAAAACTGCATCTACGCACTGCACCGAAAGAAATGTTTTTAGTATTTTTTCTCACGTGATCACCTGCATCGTTTTTATGCTGTACTACTACTATAGTAGCCTAGGCTAGTCATAGTGGAAAGTAACTTAGACTACTCCAGTAACTCTATGGTTACCCTAAGAGCAAGTACTACCTCCGTCCTGGTTTACTCTTCCAATTTTGTAGTATCAAAATTTGACCATAGATTTAACTGACAAAATGTTAATGCATGTCACTAAGAACTATATCGTTGGATTCGTATTTGAACATAATTTCAAATGGTGTAATTTTTAGTGACATGCATTGGCATTTTCTTAGGTAAATCTATGGTCAAAATTTTATACTAAATACGAGGTAGTATTCCCTCCGTCCCAAAATTCTTGTCTTACATTTGTTTAGATACGGATGTATCTAACACTAAAATGTAACTAGATACATCCGTATTTAGACAAATTTAAGACAAGAATTTTGGGACGGAGGGAGTACAAAAGTGGGCTATGTAGGCCAAAACATGTGCCAAATTCACTTGTGATGCATTTGGCATCGATGCCCCTCCATTGCTCACCTGGTGCCCCAATCTGGATCACCTACTTTGCTCCGGTGCCAAATTAACTCACGCAATGAAAAAACACTGCGTGGGAGAGAGAGAGGACTGAGGCAATAAAAAACACTTGTTTGGGAGAGTGAGAGGCTGGTGTAGTTGGTTTGATTGATTTGTTTATACATGTGGGTCTGTGTGCACAGCGGTGCCAACTCTCTCACATCGCGAGAGCGGTGCCAAAATCTTTTGATTTGACATCGATGCGTATTATGTGGCATACTTTTGCGAAATATGGCATCGGCCACATAGTGGAAGGCAACAAATGCCCAAGCTCTTCACGTGCTCCTAGTTAAATGAGAGGAAACAGAAGAGAGAGAGAGAGAGAGAGAGAGAGAGTGAAAAAATATCACTAGCCAGCCAACCCTATCGTATGAGCGAATGATATTGGTACCTCTTGATGACACGGCAATCTTATGCAGCCAGCTGCTCTAATATGTTCTCTTCTTTTGCAGATAAAAAAAGACCCGAAAGTGAAAAATGTGCTGCACTATAACAATCTCATCGAATGCCTTGATCTCCATCTTACAGAAATTGATTTGATCGACTACCGAGGCAGCACATCTGAGATTAAATTGGCCAGGTTCTTTGTTCTGGAGGCAAGTGTGCTCAAGGTAATGAGGTTTGGCGTTCTCTGGCGCAACAATGAATGGCGTGCTGATCACCGCAAGCGTCTAAGCCTAAATGACAAAGTCTCCGCAGAAGCTGAATTTGTTTTTGAAACATCAAGTGGCCAGAGACTCGAAAACTTATTTGCCCATTAGTAACTTGTCAGGGCGGTGGATTTTAGTTTGTATGATAATGCTGCATCCACCTAAAGTAACGAAAGTTCTTACGTAAACTTCCTAGTAATTCCCTCTTCCTAGGTGCAGCATTACTCCTAACATTTGTAATATCAGTTTGAAACTTGTAATATTGCCGTGTCCTATTCCTGCGTTTTCAAAATCCTGCGAATCAAACAGGTCCTGAGTTGGTGATGATGTTGTGCCTCCCATCTTTCACCAATAGCCGTCGGATCTAGATCTGACGCATACAAACCAAGCTTCTCCATTTTTGCAAAAAGATGCCCGTACTTGTTCCCTATTTACAAACA
Organism: Triticum aestivum; assembly: GCF_018294505.1. Lineage (NCBI taxonomy): Eukaryota > Viridiplantae > Streptophyta > Magnoliopsida > Poales > Poaceae > Triticum > Triticum aestivum. The sequence goes on from NC_057807.1 coordinate 554,106,934, forward strand.
ACTCCTTGTCTCTCACAATCAGCCTTATCTCCTCCCCACCACATCTAGAAGGCGGTGGAAAAATCTGGCGCGATGGCCGCTGCCGGAGCCGTCCACCCCCAATCTTGGTGTTCCGTGCAATGCACGGGCATCTACGCACGGGAAATTATGTCGAACAGGGCTAGTTGTAAGCAGGCTAGCTCTACAGCCATGATGATAGTGACTGCAGACGGTGAGGCTGACTATGGTATGCCGAACACGGCGCCTATACTCAGGTGTCATCTCCGGCGCAGGGTCTTGTCACTTCACTGTGAGGAGCAACACGTAATAATTTGACCAACGGGTAGTACAGTGCTAGTACTAGTAGCACCACCGTCTGGATTTAGGAGTACTACCACGTCCATCTGGATTTTAGTATTTGACTAGCAATATCTAGTAGTAATGCATGTCACAAAAAATGTACTACTCCCTCTGTAAATAAATACATGGTGTTTTATTCCTATCGGCGAGAGAACTTAATGTTTTTTTGCTAACTACTAATAGGATTACATGCAATGAACTAAACACTGCATGTCATGTTTGGTAGTCTCAAGTCATTGAAAGCATGCACGGCCCACATCTCTCATTGGTTGATATGTCACGAAATAAGAAACAAGGAGGGAGTTAATGCATCGTGCCTAAGTGTTTTGGGATTATTTGGTTTTCGTAATGTGACTTACACAACATTTTTGTTTACATGCATTAACATTTTATTAGTTAAATCAAAGGTCAAAACTTGGCGCAAAATGCAAAGGGGACCAATAAACCACTAAACATCAAACTTCTCTCGTTTGGCCCCAACTAGAGGTATGGTGAGATGACTATATTGCACCGGCACGGAGGGGGACGCGGCTTCATTGACTTACGGTAACTGCCTTTGGGTGAATGACACGTGGGCCCAGGGGGTGGCTGGCCCACCTATCATACAGCCAAAGGCAGGTGCAGTAGAGGGCCGAGGAGTAGTACAAAATCCTATGCACCTACGCACGCTAACCAAGGGCAAGAGTGATCACTCGAATCGCATGATCAGTTGACCCATGGAGGTGATGAGCGCGAGCATCAGCCGGCTGTGCCAGATGGTCCATGACGTCGGCCTGCAGCCCGGCAACGAGGAACGTCTCCAGGTAGTATTGCTTGAGGCCGCCAGGGCGAGGGGCCGCTTGGACGACAGCTTCGTCTCCTTGTTCGACGAGGTCCTCGTCGGTTTCCTCGACAAGTTCACCGTCGTCAAGAAGCTCGCGGACGACTTTGACGTAAGCCTCCAGCCGACGCGCCCAGGCTCTGTGATGCCCGCCACCCTCAACGGCCACTATGGTGACAACCTCTTCGACGCACTGGTGGCCCTGCGACTGCCCGCCGTCGCGCCGGAGAATGTCCACCTCGAGGTCGCGCTCGCCGCGCAGCGCCTGGCGCAGCAAGACACCATCGACATAATCACCCACGTCTACGCGCAAATCATCCACAAGGACTACTACATGCAAGAGGAGGACGATAGGACGCTGGCCTTCTTGGACCGCAGGGCAACCTTGGACGGCACTGTTCAGAAGCACGTTGAGCTCGCCGCCAACGCCGCTGCTCCTCACACGTCGGTTGGTGACCCGGCGCACTAGGGCGTGAGGATGTCGTTGATGGATCCGTATGTATTTTTATCTTTCCGTCAAATCCATGTAGTAGTATATGATACTACAGTAATTATCTTACCTTTCGCATCAACTTCATAATTTTCGTACGTACTCCATGCATGAACGGCGCCAGAACCAAACTTCTCATTACTCTAGGCAAAATCGTTATTTTCTATCTATCGATCGCGCCATGGGCAGAACCAAATTTTACAAGTTACGAGTTCAAAAGGAAAAGCCTGCCGTGTTCGCGTCGCACCCCCACACGGTTGGTCCGGCACGCCGCTCAAGCGGGAATGCGTGCGGTGTTGCATTTTCACTTACAAGTGGGACCGCAGTTGAGCAAACCGACTATCGACAAACCCCCACCCCGCCCACCGCGCGATGGCTGAGAAAACAGGAGGGAGAAGAGATGGTTGTAGCATGGACTCCAAGAAAATTGGTGTCGGATGGGACTCGTGTTGGTGGCGTGTGCCGTACTGCTATACGTGAATGCTAGTTATGGCCCATGCCAGCCCACTATATTGAGCCTATATCGAGGTAAGTAGAACAAATTTCCTGTAGTCCGTGCTCAGCTCTCCTCTATCTCTCTTCTCAGCCAGCCAGCGGACGCGCGGAGCCCATCGTCTGTTTGCTCACATGCGGCCCCACATGTCAGTAAAAATGCAAGAGGACCCACTGAACCTGCACATCTTTCACCTCGACATGCTGGTGATGAAAAACAAATCCAAGAAAGATCTTCGGTGGCCGCTTTTGGAGTTACTCAAGAGTAGTAAGATTCTATTTACAGTTTAACCCAAGATGCACATCTCGTGGCTTAAACTACCACTCTATTTTCTTTCATGACACGACCTGAATGCTGGATGTCCCACGTGTCGGCAAAAGGAGGAAGAACCCGACCAAATCTTCGGTTGTGCTCTCGGATTAGACTAGTTGTGCTAACTTAAAAATTTATTGTGTACTCCCTCCGTTCCAAAATACTTGACTTCCATTTGTCCAAAAATGGATGTACCTATATACTAAAACATGTCTAGATACATATATATTTTGACAAATAGAAGGCATGTATTGTGCAACGGAGGGAGTAGAATGGATGCAAGTTTTTGTATTGGGAAGAAGAGTACATCCATATATTGATAGAGCGCAATTTAGTAGATGTTCTATCACTTTTAGCTAGCACAGAGGCTATAGATGAGATTAGTGCACTTGTTGATACTCCTACTTGGTATGCGTGTTGCTGCTTAGACGCAGAGAAAAACGGACCGGAGGGAGTACTAGAATAGAGGCTAGACATGAGACTAGATGCGAGGAAGCAACGTCTACTTCTTTACACTCGAAGAAGAAAGAAGCACGCAAGATCGAGCCTCCGCAGATCAACAATGAATGCATCGAGAAGGCACTAATCCAACTTACAGGAGTAGTAAAATGTATTCTTGTGGTTCTTGTTTTCTTTGGTCTTGCTTTTCTAGTCAAAATTATCGTTGGAGTTCGTGCAAAACGGAGGTCCGTTTGGGGTCGTGCGTTGCAGTTGGCCTTACAAGTGGGACCGCAGTTAAGGAAACCGACTATCGGCAAACCCCCACCTCGCCCGCCGCGCGATGGCTGAGTTAGAGAAACGATGAGGTTGAAGAGATTGCTCTAGCACGGACTCCAAGAAATATGGTGTCAGATGGAAGTCGTGCTGGTGGCGTGTGCCGTACTCCTGGACGTGAATGCTTGTTCTGGCCCATGCCACCCTACTACTCCTACTACTTACTATATAGTACTACTAGTATCGAGGATTCGAGGTGCTGGTTACGTAGTAGAGTACAATATGGCTACAGTAAAAACACCCGCACAACGCGCGAAGCATGTGAAGCTAGTACAAATAGTGTACTACTATTGTTGATTGGCCTCATCCGATAACCTGTTGCAATGCACGTACAATTATGTATTCGGAAAATATTTTTTTGCCTCGTCGCACCACTCACTCACAGAAGCGACTCGAAAGCCATTCATAAATTTAGTAAGTTTATCACAGGCATATCATTTTATTACATACAACAGGTCATCAACCCACATCGACAACGAGGATACATTATAAATACTAAAGTTTTCACCACACAACAAATAACAAGCAATGAAATGAACTTCAACTCAACCATTCCTCGGCGTTGGAAACGCTTGCTTTGAACCACAAGTGATTCTCTGGGACGGGCCATCCATTGTCGATCTGGAGACCAACGCAGGACTGATCATCCAGGCTGAAGCGGCCTACTATATCAGTACCAGGGTAGGGAACCACCCAAATGTCCGAGGTATAGACACAGTTGCTTCTCATAAATGGTAGTAACATTGTGTCAACAGCAGTTGGATCGCCTTTCACCATCATTGGATAGTTTTGTCCAAGGAAGAGCGAGTTTTCTCCAAGACTATCAATTCTGTACCAGGGAGAAGGAGTTGGCGCTAGCACACTAGTATCCATCCCGAATACCATGCAACGGGTGTTGGAATAGGTCCGGAGAGTGCGACCATGGGAGACTACACCTGCTTCCTTAGCAGTAACATCATCAGTGGGCTGTATACACACGAGAAGAGGTGATCCATCGGAATTAGTTGCCAGGCGCCAAATAGTATATGGGCGCTGCTCGTCCTCATGCTTGTGATCATCACCATCGTCATCTCCCCCTTGGTTATAAAAATCTTCAAGTATAGGTGGTGGAATGTTCGCAGGACCTTGGAAACACAAGAAGAAGGTTAATTAGTAAAGGGAAACTTGCTAACCCGCATGCATGTGGATGAAACAATTATAATTACGGTGGAAGACAAACGTACCGAAGCAACGAATCCATGCAAAAATAGTGCCACGAGTGGTGGCAGCAAACACAAGGCCCTCATATTCAATTGCATCACAGTACTCATCTGTGTACAGAAACTGATTTTTGAGCAATATCCATCGAGTCGGCAACAAGCTTGTCGAAGATAGCAACAACTTCATAGTTGTTGTAATTCCAAGAGCGGTTGGGAACTCAAGAAATTGCTATCTTCCATAGAAGACAGTCACCATGATTGTATTTGAACGTGCGTACAATACCGGTGTGCTCAACCTCTGGGCAGTCTGCTAAGATATTTGGAAGTGGAACCCGGTCACGAGTGTACACATTCGCAGGTTCCCACTCGCAGTTGGACCCAATGTAAACAACCCAATCTCCATTTGCACCTGCCCAAGCCTTGCCCTCGAGCGATGGCATCTTAACATCATACGTATCATTATCAAGCGACATCAACTTGCATAGGGCGAGGCCTCCGTCATGACGGCGCCAGTCATCAGGGTCACAGCGAAGAAGATAGGGGAGATCAAACCACTCCTTGACTCTTGGGTTCCTTGTAATGATGTTATTAGTTGAGTTAAGAATGGGCTTGAATGAACCTGCCATGCTAGCCGAGGTGATGACGTTGCACCGATCAATGAGTTCCTCCACCACGTCATCTTTCAGATCGGGGCAAGAATAATGGGGTTGTTTCCGTCCTGTTTCCTCCATGGAGAAGATGATTGAAAAATGGTAGAAGAAAGGGTGAAGGGCTGAAGGAAAATGGAGGAGGGAGAGGAAGAGCGTGCGACAGCAGTTCCAAATCGAGAGGGAAAGGCGAAGAGTCGGTGGGCGGTTGCCAGTTTGCCATGGTTCACGAAGGCGCCCCGGCCTACACGTCGGTTCGAAAATACTCCTACTACTCGTTGTCGTCTCACTGGTATGTTGGAACGGCCAGTACTAGTAGTATAAAAAAGATATATAGGCTGGAGCTTCAGCGCTTTCTTGCCAAGGGCTGCCCACTTGCTTCTCACACTACCACCCTCTCTCCAGATCTAAAAAAGACGGGCCCTCTCTCCCTCCTCACCGGTGGTCACAGATCCGCCGGGGAAGAAAAGGACGTGCAGTGTTGACGCACTCGTCGTCGACGAGCGAGGTCACGCACTGATGACAAGGCCGTCCTCTCAGACCTAGCGCCTGTGCTGGATGGCCTTTGTCCCCAAGCTCGCTGTTGTAGTGTGTGCGGAGGACGACGACCACGAGCGAAGCCACTTCCCACCGACCCTCAGGTATGCTACCTCTTTTCGAACCATACCCTTGTTCTATTGCCCCATCTGGCACGTCGTTGCATGTGGATCTTTTTCCACTCCACCATCTTCCCAATTTGCTATCCTCTGCTCTGCTCGCCACGCAGACGAAAACCTTAATTTGCACTATTAAAGGAAACCCTACTTCATGCAGACTAATCCATGTCTGGGTTGAATAAGGAAAGGAAGGGTGACTGTACTGTCCAAGAGAGTAGGCACCGAACCCGCATCTAGGTTGAAAAGGGGAAAATCAGTAGCTAAGGAACGAGTCTCGTGTCTCTTGGTTGAAGAAGGGTAGAAAGGCATGACAACGCAATAGAGAATGACCAGGTCGATCGGTTTTTTGTCCTCACAAAGGAAAACGGTGGCTAAAGAGAACAAAAATGGGACGTAATCCACATATGTTGCCTGGATATTTGTTGCTCTGGGCAACCATACCTCCCTCACCACTCTGCGTCCGTGGAGGTACATCGTACTGGTGCGCCCACTGTCCGAATGGGCCTCCCATGCTCTTATTGCCACTTTTTTTGCTGTTAGTATAACGCCATCAGTCAAGTCAAGCAATGCTACTGCTAAAGTGAAGCCACATTTAAACTAATGCCGCTCTTAGTCTAATGCCACCGATAAATTTAAGCAATGCCATTTAATGTCACTGGATTATTTCAGGGTTAGCTGTTGATTGTGGATGTATTGTTACCTTTACATTTTGTCTAATGCCACTAGTATACCAATGCTGAAACTTGTTACCTTTACATTTTGTATTGTTAATTCTTATAGAAACCTTCCAGTGCTAGAGTTTATTGAAATCTGTTCAGTAAAACCATTGTACTGTACCCTGTAATAAACTAACTACTCTACTGTTGCACTAGCCACTGGATTAGTGTATATTTGTAGTATTCGAATGGTGTAGAGTTCACTCAAATTATCCCGGTAAAGCTAGTCACACCTTTGTTAAAATTAATGTTCATTATGTTATCGGAGGAGGTCTGTATGTTTGTCTCTAATGCCTGTCGACTACATACCTGACATCATGATGTAATGTTAAGTCATTTCCTTTTGTACAGTGTCACTGAATTGTCAAGGCGGTGATGGCATTTTATTTTAGTAGAACTGCACAAAATTTGCTTAAAAGAAGAGGAAAGGTCAGGAATGGCTCAGTTTTTCAGAAAAAACTATGTATGCCTTCCTGACATCAGCCGTTGTTGCTTTATTTATTCCTTCAAACAGGTTGTTAGAAACAGTCTTGCTACCTTTTCCCATTAAGAAATTGGAATGCTTATATTTGTGAGTCTATGCTTCAACTAGTGCCACTTTTATAGTAATCACACTTTCAATATCTATGCAAACAGGGATGCTCGATTTTAGTGGAGCTGCACAAAAAGTCCAACTGGTTCAACATTAGGAGCATGTTTTTTTCCAAACCTTTATATCCAATTGGTGGCACTATGAGCTGTTCATTACGAAGGTACATGGTTTGCTACTATCTTGCTACTCTTTTTGTACTGTCATTAGATAGTAATACTAGTGGTTTGCTAGCTGCTTGATATGTTACTAGCTTGATATTTGTGCAGACAGAGATGTCTGCCGTTGCTATTTGGCAAACAAACAAAGTGTCCGCAATTTTGGTTGAACTGCACAAGAGAATAGTATAGTCACTGCATGCAGTGCCATTTGAAAATAGACACAAATATTGGATAGTCACTTCATGGACTGCAGAAAAGTAGTACTGTACTATTTACTGGCCAACAGTTGGTGCTTCATTGCTTTGGTCTGATTATACAATGGGCATCATTTTGCCTAAGTTAAAGTTTGTATTCCGAAAATAGTCTCGCGGTGTGATCGAGAGAAGACCAAATCATATTGCAGTGGATGTTCCTCCATCATGTGTGGTTCATTCTCATGGTTCCAGCTGTTAGTGAAACCACTTACGTTTGCAAGAGGAATTGTAGACTTCACAAACAAATTTGTCTTTCAGTCTGTACTGAATGTTGGCCAATAGAAGCATCCATGTTAGTAGGAAGAACAAATGTTTTTTCTAGATCTTTGCTTTTGGAGCTACATATTTGTATATGATCTGTGAATCATCGAGATGCATTAACATGTTGATCTTATGTATGGGAATCGTACTAGTTAGTTTTAGTTGCAACGCAAGATCCGAAGTGGCTGATCTTTGCTTTTGGAGCTACATATTTGTATATGATCTGTGAATCATTGAGATGCATTAATAGTTACTTATTTCTGTTCGCTCAGTGTTTACAAGTTACTGATCGATCACTATCTAGCCTACAAATGCGCTCTTGGCAGTTTTATTTGCGACGCAAGATGCAGAGTATGCCTACCTCTGAACAAACTGACAAGCTACACTATCGATCCTACACGGATAAAAATCCCTACCTCTAAAGAAACTGACAAGCTACACTATCGATCCTACATGGATAAATAGCAGATCACACACGTACTACCTCCTTTCTAGTTTGCAGGGCTCAATTCAAGAAACGACCTACTCGATCCTACATGAATAAATAGCGGACCACGCACGTACTAGTACCTCCTTTCCGGTTTGCATGGGATTAATTCAAACCTCTCACCAACCAAGGTACTCCCTCCGTCCGGGTTTATTAGTTCCGTGAGCAAAGCAGCAAGACCAAGGCATGGCAATAATTAACGACATGCAGAAGTTTAAGCCTAATTAATTCCAGCGATTTAAGTGGCTGCATGCGTGCCCTCGGCTGCGACTCGTTGCATGCTGCTTCGCGTACTGCCTGCGAGCGATTCTGAGTGCCTGCATGCAGCCGGCTGTAATTAAGGCAGCTAACTGATACGAAAAAAGATACGCTTTAATTGTTGCGGGCTTTTTAAATCCGTGGAATCATTATTGACAAGGAGGGAGATGATTCGAGTGCACTTGTTTGACCGCCATGCCGGCGTGCGACCCAGACGGGATGGGACGGCACAGTCATAATTTCAGTTTCCCTAGTTTTCCACGGCAAGCTGGCGCGCTAAACCATTATGCATTGAATTCCGATAACCGTCGTGCTACCTCCCCCCTATAAGTATTGTTTCCCGGCCTTCTCCGGTGCCACCGTGACCCAACTCGCCATATCCTCATAAGCCCCCACCGGCTCGACGTCGCTCGCCACATCCGCCATGCCCCCGCCCGTCCGCGGTAGGCGACGCCGGAGGCGGTCACTGCCGGAACTAGTGTTCGGTTTTTCACAGGAAGGTAGACGGAGGGAGGAGGCATTCTATCTGTCTTTAGATGGCAATGCGCAGATCGAGGAGTTGTTGGAGCGCGACCGCATGGCGGAGGAGCAAGAGTTGTTGCAGCGCGACCGCCTGACGAAGGAGCAGCATATCGCTGATTTGCGCCGCCAGCGGGACATGGAGCAGCAGCGCACCGACGCTCTGAGTCGCGAGCAGAGCGCCCACAACTGGGCTGACTACGTGGAGGCCGGCGCCCGGCAAATAGCCCTGGAGGCTGTCAGGCACGCGCGCGTTGGCGACGCCGATTTTTACTACCAGCTCGTCAAGTGGGTTTCCCGCTTGGAAGCCAAAGCTTCGGTGGACCACGCCGGCATGGAAAGGGCCAACGCGTGCGAGCAACGCGCCCTATCGCACCTCTGGAAAGTCCGAGGCAAGGCGCAGGATGCCGGTGCCGGCATTTAGCATGTACCACCGATGGCGGTCGGCATCGTCTAGTTAGCTAAGAGTAACTTAGTACTTGTCTAGTGGGAGTAGATAGTTAACTTAGCTATGATGGTTGTCAATGTGGAAGTTCGGTACTCTATATGTGGATCAGACCTGTTACTTTGCTCTGAATGTTGAACTTTCCATTTGAACGTATGGAATGGGTTGTTATTTTTTAAATGGGTTGTATTTGTCCTCCACGGGTTTAGAGGCTGACTTGTGGGCTTAGCAAGTTGACGCGTACACAATCAGGAGATGATTGTACGTGGAGAGGATGATAGTAGGGACCCGCCAAGGTAATGGCAGTACGCAAGCAAGTGCCTCCTTATTTCAAGCCAATAAAAAATGGCTCCTCCTAGTGGATTTCTGACATCTGGGTCCCATGCCATTGTCAACGTAGTCAATAAACGAGAGAATTGCACAACGAGCGGCTGACACCAGGGACCCAGCAGCTCGCCCATTTATTTTTGTTTTGGGTTAATTTGATAAATGCCTCCGAGAAATGCCACTGCAATTTCCAAACTTTGAAAAATGCCATTTCATGCCATTTCTAGTGGCATTTTTTGAAGTCTGGAGTGGCGTTTTTCAAAGTTTGCAAACTTAAGTGGCGTTTTTCAAAGTTTGCAAAAATTGCAGTGGCATTTTTCAAAGTTTGGAAATTGCAGTGGCATTTTTATGAATCATCATAATTGGAGTGGCATTTATCTAATTTGTTTTTGAGACGGAAGCAGGGTGTCAACTGGGCTGTGCAGGACACTCTGGCCTGTCTAGACAACGTTTTCTTTTATGCTTACCATAGACCAGCCCAGTAGTTTTTTTTCTTTCTAAAAATGGCTAGCCCAGTTTTTTTGTGATTTGTCAAGTAAGTCGCTTTATCAGGCCTATTGGGCTGCAAATCTTTCAAGACGAGGAGAGCTTCATTTGGCTGGCCGAGAAAATGGCCTATCAGTAATGAGAAATGGGTTTTTTTAATTAGTTTCAAATATCTTTTTTTCATTTTGAGATTTTAAATTGCATTAATTTTTATGCGTGGACAATTTATTGGATTTTATATTGATATACATTTATTTTTAAAATCAGTCTGAATGTGACTCGAAATTTCGGGATTAAAAACAGTTCAAACCGCACCGAGATATGCAACATTTCGTATAATTTTTTAACCGTGGACACAATATGGGCTGTAATGCTAACAAAAAGAATATGGGCTCCAAAAAACCCGTAAGAATTAGCAAATGGGCTGTAAAGTATTTGAAATAATGGCAGATGGGCTGTATGCAGTTTTCCATAGATTTGAGGCTTTCCACAGATGGCCTATATACTGTTGGATGTCCAATCAACGGCCCTCGTGCTTCTTCAATCTCTGCTCTTCCTGCTGTAGCCGCTCAAACAAGCACCGGCGGGACTGCCTGCTCCCTCCTCCACGCGGCCGGCTGTGCTACCGTGCAGGCCTCACCGCCCCACCGTACTCCCATTGCGGGCCTAGCCATCCCTCTACTCACCCACAGTCCCACACCTGATGTTATTCTCTGGCGACGACAGACAAACCAGTAAACCCTCGTACAGTCATACTCCCCTCCGCGTGGGAAACAACTGTCGAGTCTTCCCTGCCTCCGTGTCGTTCCCTTCCTAGGCCTCGTCGTCGTCCACCGCCCTGGTGCTCTCGGCGTGGCGTGGTCAACGTGGTCAACGACCGACATGCATCTGAAGTGGACTGTACGTGGAGAGGCTGACAGCTGGGTCCATGGCCGCATGCAAGGAAATGCCTCCTTATTACACGCTAAAATAATGATTCCTCCACCTAACATCTGGGACCCACCGAAAGGGCCTCTGTATTTCACGGAAAAAACGTTACCGCCGCTGACAGCTCGGACCCACCAGCTATATCTTCGCACGCAAGGAAGTGCCTCCTTATTACGCCCAAAAAATGAATACTCTCCATACGATGTCCACTAAGTTGACGGGGCCTACTAAGTTGACGGGGACGAAGGGCTTTGTCAACTTAGTCAATATATGCACGATTCTAGCTTGACTGACCATACGATGTCCATCCAACGGCCGTAGTGCTTCTTCAACCTCTGGTCTTCTTGCTCCAGCCGCCCAAAGCATGAAAGCAACGCCGGTCGTGCCGCCTGCTCCTGCCTCCCGTGGCCGGCTGTGCTGCAGCGGAGGCCTCACCGCCTCCATACTACTCCCACCGCTGGCCAGGCCATCCCTCCACTCCACTCACCCACACCCCATGTTATTCTGCAGCGACGGCATCGCAGCCAAACCAGTGAACCCTCGTACTCCTCTTTGCGTGGGCATCCACTGCCGCGTCTTCCCCGGCTCCGCTTTGTCCCCTTTCGAGGCCTCGCCGTCGTCCACCGCCGTGGTGCTCTCGGCACGGCGTGGTCAATGTGGTCAACGACCGAATTCCATCGGAAGAATACTGTACGTGAAGAGGCTGACAGCTGGGTCCACGGCAGCCGCAAGGAAATGCCTCCTTATTACGCGGAAAATAATTATTCCTCCACCTGACAGCAGGGATCCACCGGACGGGCCACCAGTATTTTGCGGAAAAAAACGTTTGCCCCTGACTGTTGGGACCCACTTGACGGGCCACCGTATGTCGCGAAAAAAACATTCCCCCTGCTGTCAGCTCGGACCCACCGGAAGTGCCTCCTTATTACGCACAAAAAAAAGAATAGCCCCCTGCTAGCTGGGACCCACCATTGTGGGAGGCTGACTTGTAGGTCTACTAAGTTGACGGGGATGGAGGGCTTTGTCAACTTAGTCAATATAAACGATTCTAGCTCCAGTGACCGTACGATGTCCATCCAACGATCGTAGTGCTTCTTCAACCTCTGGTCTTCTTGCTCCAGCCGCCCAAAGCAGCGCCGGTCGTGCCGCATGCTCCTGCTTCCCGTGGCCGGATGTGCTGCCGCGGAGGCCTCACCACCCCCTACTATTCCCACCGCTGTCCAGGCCCTGCAACGACGGCAGCCTCACATCGCAGCTGAACCAGTGAACCCTCGTACTCCTCTCCGCGCGGGCTTACACTGTCGCGTCTTCCCCGGCTCCCCGTCGTCCCCTTCCTAGGCCTCGCTGTCGTCCACCGCCCTGGTCCTCTCGGCGCGGCGTGGTCAACGTGGTCAAGGAACGACTTCCATCGGATGTGGATTGTATGTGGAGAGGCTGACAGCTGGGTCCACGGCCGCAACAAGGAAGTTCCTCCTTATTACGCGGAAAATAATTATTCCTCCACCTGACAGCGGGGACCCACCGGACGGGCCACCATATTTCGCGAAAAAAACGTTTCCCCCTGACTGCTGGGACCCACCAGCAGCACCTTCGCATGCAAGGAAGTGCGTCCGGGCAAAAAACGATTCGCCCCCTGACTGCTGGGACCCACCAGCTACATCTTCGCACGCAAGGAAGTGCGTCCGGGCAAAAAAAACGATTCGCCCCCCTGACTGTTGGGACCCATCAGCTACATCTTCGCATGCAAGGAAGTGCGTCCGAGCAAAAAAACGATTCACCCCCCTGACTGCTGGCACCCACCAGCTACATCTTCGCAGGCAAGGAAGTGCCTGACAGTCGGGACCCACCTGGTCGAAGCGTATGTAGCGTTGTCAACCTGGTCGCGAACGTGTACGTACATACTGGTCGATGTAGAGGCGCGCACGTGTCGTAGTAGAGGCACGCACGTGTCGTAGTAGAGGCGCGCACGTAGCATGTACACGTACATACAGCGGCGAGGGTGCAAGAAAGAAAATACGGCCACGTATGTACATACGGGCAGGGTCTCGAACGCCTACTCGCGCATACATACATGGCTGGGTCGGAACGGAGAAACAGCGTCGTTGTCGTGTTCATGGGGAGCCAACCGGCTGGGTCGGAACGGAATGCGTGGTCATGTTCATCGGGAGGGCTTGGACGGAACATGCGATGGAAACAAGGCCTGGCGTACCGCAGAACGGAGGAAACGGACCTCCTACGTTCGGAACGGGGTCCTGTTGATCGGAGGGGTGTGGCGTACCGCAAAACGGAGGAAACGGACCTCCTACGGTCGAAACGGGGGTCCTGTTGATCGGGAGGGGTGTGGCGTACCACAAAACGGAGGAAACGGACCTCCTACGGTCGAAACAGGGGTCCTGTTGATCGGGAGGGGTGTGGCGTACTACAAAACGGAGGAAACGGATCTCCTACGGTCGAAACAGGGGTCCTGTTGATCGGGAGGGGTGTGGCGTACCGCAAAACGGACGAAACGGACCTCCTACGGTCGAAACGAGGGTCCTGTTCATCGGGAGGGGTGTGGCGTACCGCAAAACGGGACTCCACGGGATACTATTCATCTCCACCGTCAACCTCCTCCAGCCTCCATGGGCTCCTGTTCATCCAGCCTCCACCGCGCGCTACTCCACCGGCTACTGTTCAACCACCCCTCCACCGTCTACTGTTCATCCAGCCCTCCACACCACGGGGTCCTATTCAACCACCCCTCCACGGCCACCCCTTCACCGTCTACTGTTCATCCAGCCCTCCACACCACGGGGTCCTGTTCATCCAGAGGCAACGCCACCGCTCACTGTTCATCCACCCCCCCCCCCCCGCAACACTCACTGTTCATCCAATCGATCGGCTTCAGTTAGCAGTAGTAGCAAAGGAATCGCTCGATCGGGTTCAGTTAACAGCCATCGATCGATCGCTCGGGTTCAGTAACGCGTAGCTTGCAGTGTAATCGCTCGGGTTCAGTTAGATCCCAACGCCTCACTCGGTTCAGTTAGAGCCAACGCCTCGCACACACGTGCGTACGTGTACTAGAGAAACGTGCATCGCTCGGCCCCCGACCTCCCACCGTAACCGGCAACTCCCCAAAATTTTCCTTCCCCTCGCTTCTACCACGGTTTTTTCCGTCATGGACGGCCCAAAGAATGTCATGCAGCTGCGTCTCCGGCCCGCCCAGGACGAAAAGCCCATTTTCTGTCATGATTTTTTGTCATAGAAGTAGGAGCCCACCACATCTATGATGATATCGGGTTTTATCACAATTATCGTCATAGAAGTGTCATATGTATGACAGAAAAAAAAATTCGTTCGGCCCAAAATGTCACGGATGTGTCTTTTTTTTGTAGTGCTTGCCCTCCAATACATAGTCCTATCAACATACAACTAACCCTATGGTGTTATCCACGCACGCGCTCATATGATGGGCACCGAAGGATAGCAACGTAACCACAAGCAAATTAAACCAATCATAGCAATTCACCAATTACCGATAGGACAACAAAAATCTACTCAGACATCATAGGATGGCAACATATCATTGGATAATAATATGAAGCATAAAGCACCATGTTCAAGTAGAGGGTACAATGGGTTGAGGGAGAGTGGACCGCTGTAGATAGATGGAGGAGGTGATGAAGATGTTGGTGAAGATGACGGAGGTGTTGGTGTAGATCACGATGATGATGATGGCCCCGGCGGTGTTCCGGCGCCACCGGGAGAGAGGGGGAGAGAGCCCCCCTTCTTCTTATTTTTCCTTGACCTTCTCCCTAGATGCGAGAAGGGTTTACCCTCTGGTCCATGGTCTCCATGGCGTGGGAGGGGCGAGAGCCCCTTCGAGATTGGATCTGTCTCTCTGTCTCTCTCTGTTTCTGCGTTTTAGATTCTCGCCTTTCACCGTTTCTTATATTCCCGAAGATCTGTAACTCCGATTGGGATGAAATTTGGACACGATTTTTATCCGGATATTGGCTTTCTTGCAGCGAAAGAAGGGCACCAACCGCCTTACGGGGTGGCCACGAGGGTCAGGGGCGCGCCCCCTGCCTCGTGGCTCCCTCGGGCATCGTCTCGCGTTGATTCTTCTTCCCAAAAATCATAAATATTCCAAAAAAAATCTCTATCCGTTTTTATCCCGTTTGGACTCTGTTTGATATGTGTTTTCTGCGAAACAAAAAACATGCAACAAACAGGAACTGGCACTAGGCACTGGATCAATATGTTAGTCCCAAAAGTAGTATAAAAAGTTGCCAAAAGTATATGAAAGTTGTAGAATATTGGCATGGAACAATCAAAATTATAGATACGATGGAGACGTATCATGGAGCGAGGAACCAACTTGTTGGAAATAATACATACTGATGTATGTGGTCCAATGAGCGTTGAGGCTCGCGATGGCTATCGTTATGTTCTCACCCTCACTGATGACTTAAGTAGATATGGGTATGTCTACTTCATGAAACACAAGTCTGAGACCTTTCAAAAGTTCAAGGAATTTTAGAGTGAGGTAGAAAATCAACGTGACAGGAAAATAAAGTTCTTATGATTAGATCGTGGAGGAGAATATTTGAGCCATGAATTTGGCACGCACTTAAGGAAATGTGGAGTTGTTTCACAACTCACGCCGCCTGGAACACCTCAACGAAATGGTGTGTCCGAACGTCGTCGCACTCTATTGGATATGGTGCGATCTATGATGTCTCTTACGGATCTACCACTATCATTTTGGGGTTATGCTTTAGAGACTAGTGCATTCACTTTAAATATGGCTCCGTCTAAATCCGTTGAGACGACACTGTATGAATTATGGTTTGGGAAGAAACCTAAGTTGTCGTTTCTAAAAGTTTGGGGATGTGATGCTTATGTCAAGAAACTTCAACCTGAAAAGCTTGAACCCAAATCGAAAAAATGTATTTTCATAGGATACCCTAAGGAAACTATTGGGTATATCTTCTACCTCACATCCGAAGGCAAGATCTTTGTTGCCAAGAATGGATCCTTTCTAGAGAAAGAGTTTCTCTCGAAAGAAGTAAGTGGGAGGAAAGTAGAACTTGATGACGTACCCCCTGATACGTCCATTTCGCATCATGCTTTTATGTCAATATTTATTGCATTATGGGCTGTTATTACACATTATATATCAATACTTATGGCTATTCTCTCTTATTTTAGAAGGTTTATCATGAAGAGGGGGAATGCCGACAGCTGGAATTCTGGCTGGAAAAGGAGCAAACGTTGGAAACCTATTCTGCACAACACCAAAAGTCCTGAAACTCCGCGAAACAACCTTTTGGAATTAATAAGAATTTCTGAGTGAAAGAAATACACCAGGGGGGCCACACCCTGTCCAGGAGACAGGGGCGTCCCCCCCCCCTATAGGGCGCGCCCCCTATCTCCTGGGCCCCCTGGTGGGCCTCCGGTGTTCATCTTCTGCTATATCATCGCTTTTACCCTGGAAAAAATCATGGGCAAGTTTACGGGACGAAACTCCGCCGCCACGAGGCGGAACCTTGGCAGAACCAATCTAGGGCTCTGGCGGAGCTATTCTGCCGGGGACACTTCCCTCCGGGAGGGGGAAATCATCACCAATGTCATCACCAATGATCCTCTCATTGGGAGAGGGTCAATCTCCATCAACATCTTCACCAGCACCATCTCCTCTCAAAACCCTAGTTCATCTCTTGTATCCAATCTTCTATCAAACCACAAATTGGTACCTGTGGGTTGCTAGTAGTGTTGATTACTCCTTGTAGTTGATGCTAATTGGTTTACTTGGTGGAAGATCATATGTTCAGATCCCTTATGCATATTATTACTCCTCTGATTATGAACATGAATATGCTTTGTGAGTAGTTACGTTTGTTCCTGAGGACATGGGTGAAGTCTTGCTATTAGTAGTCATGTGAATTTGGTATTCGTTCGATATTTTGTTGAGATGTATGTTGTCTTTTCCTCTAGTGGTGTTATGTGAACATCGAGTACATGACACTTCACCATTATTTGGGCCTAGAGGAAGGCATGGGGAAGTAATAAGTAGATGATGGGTTGCTAGAGTGACAGAAGCTTAAACCCTAGTTTATGTGTTGCTTTGTTAGGGGCTGATATGGATCCATATGTTTGATGTTGTGGTTAGGTTTACCTTAATACTTCTTTTGTAGTTGCGGACACTTGCAATCCGGGTTATTCATAAGTGGGATGCTTGTCCAAGTAAGGGCAGTACCCAAGTACCGGTCCACCCACATATCAAATTATCAAAGTACCGAACGCGAATCATATGAACGTGATGAAAACTAGCTTGACGATAATTCCCATGCGTCCTCGGGAGCTCCTTTCTCATTATTAGAAATTGTCCAAGCTTATCCTTTGCTACATAAAGGATTGGGCCACCTTGCTGCACTTTACTTATTTTATTTACTTGCTACTTGTTACTATTTATCTTATCACAAAACTATCTATCACCTACAATTTCAGTGCTTGCAGAGAAAATCTTACTGAAAACCGCTTATCATTTCCTTCCTTGTTGGGTTCGACACTCTTACTTATTGAAAGGACTATGATTGATCCCATACACTTGTGGGTCATCACCCCCTCTTGAACCGAAGAGTAGCGCAGCACAGGAAGATGTTTCTGTAGTGCTTGCACCGACTAGAGAGGAAGTTAATGATGATGATCATGAAACTTTGGATCAAGTTACTACTGAACTTCGTAGGTCCACAAGGACGCGTTCCGCACCAGAGTGGTACGGCAACCCTGTCCTAGAAATCATGTTGTTAGACAACGGTGAACATTCGAACTATGAAGAAGTGATGGCGGGCCCGGATTCCAAGAAATGGCTTGAAGCAATGAAATCTGAGATAGGATCCATGTATGAAAACAAAGTATGGACTTCGACGGACTTGCCCGATGATTGGCAAGCCATAGAGAATAAGTGGGTCTTTAAGAAGAAGACTGACGCGGATGGTAATGTGACCGTCTATAAGGCTCGGCTTGTCGCTAAGGGTTATCGACAAGTTCAAGGGGTTGACTATGATGAGACCTTCTCACCCGTAGTGAAGCTGAAGTCTGTTTGAAACATGTTAGCAATTGCCGCATTCTATGATTATGAGATCTGGCAAATGGACGTCAAAACGGCATTCCTTAACGGTTCCCTTAAGGAAGAATTGTGTATGATGCAGCCGGAAGGTTTTGCCGATCCTAAGAATGCTGACAAAGTATGCAAGCTCCAGCCCTCCATCTATGGGCTGGTGCAAGCATCTCGGAGTTGGAACATTCGCTTTGATGAAATGATCAAAGCGTTTAGGTTTATACAGACTTATGGAGAAGCCTGTATTTACAAGAAAGTGAGTGGGAGCTCTGTAGCATTTCTCATATTATATGTGGATGACATACTTTTGATGGGAAATGATATAGAACTTTTGGAAAGCACAAAGGCCTACTTGAATAAGTGTTTTTCAATGAAGAACCTTGGAGAAGCTGCTTACATATTAGGCATCAAGATCTATAGAGATAGATCGAGATGCCTCATTGGTCTTTCACAAAGCACATACCTTGACAAGATATTGAAGAAGTTCAATATGGATCAGTCCAAGAAGGGGTTCTGCCTGTATTGCAAGGTGTGAAATTGAGCGCAGCTCAACGCCCGACCTCGGCAGAAGATAGAGAAAAGATGAGTGCCATCCCCTATGCCTCAGCCATATGCTCTATTATGTATGTCATGCTGTGTACCAGACCTGATGTGAACCTTGCCATCAGTTTGGTAGGGAGGTACCAAAGTGATCCCGGAATGGAACACTGGACATCGGTCAAGAATATCCTGAAGTGCCTAAGAAGGACTAAGGATATGTTTCTCGTTTATGAGGGTGCATGTCGGTGTCAAAACCGGCGGATCTCGGGTAGGGGGTCCCGAACTGTGCGTCTAGGCGGATGGTAACAGGAGACAAGGGACACGATGTTTTACCCAGGTTCGGGCCCTCTTGATGGAGGTAAAACCCTACGTCCTGCTTGATTGATATTGATATTGTGGATGTTTACAAGAGTGGATCTACCACGAGATCAAGGAGGCTAAACCCTAGAAGCTAGCCTATGGTATGATTGTTGTTGTATATATCGACTAGCCTGGCCTCGGTTTATATAATGCACCAGAGGCCTAGGATAACAAGAGTCCTAGCCGAATACGCCGGTGGGGGAGGGGTCCTTGTCTTGATCGCTAAGTCTTGTGGAATCTTCCTTGTATGCGGCAACTGTCTGGACTGGCCCATGAGTATACGGCCATGGGGATCCTCGGCCCAATCCAACTGATCGGGAGACGACGTGGTGAGTACCCCCTAGTCCCGGACACTGTCAGTAGCCCCCTGAACCGGTCCTCAAGTTGGGGACGCTCCTCGATTCTTCCGAACTGTTCTTCATCTTCGGTCGTCGGTCTTGAAAACTGGTTCAACAAATCTTCTCATCTTCGATCTTGAGGATCGTCGAAATGCATTCGACGAGTTTATACGTCGGGTATCCGAGGAGCCCCTTTAAGTTTCCGGCCTTTATCAATGCCTTGTTATTTTTATGCCACATCTCGGGTTTGAAGTTGTTCCCGGGCGGTAACGTCCTCTTGCGTCCGAGCTCCAACGCCGGACTGCATTCGGGGTATCTTTTGCAGCCGAGCACTAATGCCGGACTGCTTCCCAGCTCTAACGCTGGACTATGTATCCGAGCTCCAACGCCGGACTATGTATCCGAGCTCCAACGCCGGACTGTATCCGAGGTGTCGTAAATCACCTTGGTTCAAAGAAGTTTGAAGGAGTTTAGCCGAGCTTAATGCCGGAAGTGCCCTCTATGGAGCCAGCCACTAGCGCCCGAGCTTTACGCCGGACTGCTTCTGAGGTGGTGCACCACCCCGAATGTGGGCCGATTTTTGTCAATATTTTTGATTGGTGCCAGTAGCCCTCAAGGTGGGTATCGGTCTAAAACCCGAGATGCACATGAAGGATGACATAAGACCGCTGATCCCCGTAGCCGCTGAGACTCATGTTGATTTGCAAAATCGGTCTGAGGATCAAGTCCTAGCTCGGCAGAATACTTTGGGACACAAAAAGCGGCGTGCTCAGTCCTCGAGACTCAGGTTGGGTGCGGCCGACCAACCTGAGGATCAAAATCTCCTCGGAAACTGTATTGCACTTAAAATTTTCTGCATAGAACATGCAATGCAGTAGCCCCCGAGACACTGGTCGGGTGGCAACACCAGATCAGGGGATTGATGTGTCCCTTTAATATTTGTAAATAATAAGCCCGAAGCCCAGTAGCCCTCGAGCCTTAATGCGGGCACGGGAGGCCGAATTGAGGATCGATATCCATAGTAAAATCACAAATTATGTGTAATGACTCTATGTATCCAAGTACTTCACGTCATTAATGCTCGGATCCGCATTGTACAAAACTTTGTTGACCGACCATCGGCTTCCACCTCCTCAGCCAATAGCCGAGGAGTGTTTGTCCTACTTTATAAAGCCTTTATGAGGGAAAAGATTTACAACAAACAAGGCAATCTGGGCATACGGTTTTATAAACAAAGGTATGCGGAGAGACATGTTATATTACTGCTTAACAGAAGAAATGTCTTCCAAAGAAAATAGTCCCGCTATCGGTTCCTTTCTTTGGGTTGTCATGCTAAGCATGATCATGAAACCTTAGCTCCAATGTAAGAGCAAAATATCGAGGATTTAGTTTGGGAGGCCAGTTAATAGCCCCCGATAGTGTTCGGCGACAGTCGAGGTCAAGCCGGAAACACTTCGGCCAATGAATGGCCCGTCATTTAATATAGTCATCGGATCGCTGACCAGTTTACACCTATTGTGACAGTCAGTTTTCGGCTTTCTCCACTGAGGTGCTTGACCATGTGAGCTGGAAGCACAATCGCAGTGGTTCTCCCTTTGCACACCTAGCCGAACAAAGCGGAACGTAGGAGGCAAGCGCGGGAGCCGGGCAACCCAACTATTGACCGAAGACACAATTCGAAACTGATGCATATATAGCAATATCCGAGAATGTTTTTGCCGAATCTCAAAAGGTGTCCGGCGTTGCACTGCGAGACTTGTGCTGAAAACACACAAATAGTTTAAAAAGTGCCATGGGCTCGAAAAGCCAAAAAACTTATTCAAAAGATTAATGTCCGAACTAGATCAAGTGTTCGGTGCCAATCCGAAAATTGGACTTTAGAAAAAAAAGGTGCTTCTGTCGTGCTTTAACATGACACATCCTATCTCAAAACTTCAAGCGGGTCAGCCTACGGCTTCTTTGAGAGAGAAATTAGGCTCCCCGGCTAGTGACCGCACACTTGTGTCGAAGGAGTGATAAATAATAATAAAAACTTTGCAACGACTAAGAAGAAAAACACTTATCATAAAACGGCTCATATAAATTTAAGAGCCCCCAAGTGACTTGGGTAAAAGTTGATAATGTAAGGTGACATGTAGAATGCCTTCTAGCCGGATTGTAGATCGTTTGTCGTAGCGGACCTTTTCGCTTCAACCTCTGGACCCAATAGTCCGGAGTGTGTCCGAATACCCTCGCGGTTATAAAAACCGGGGCATGCGTGGAGACCAGGCGTAGGGGTCATTAGTGCTTTATCAGACAAGTGCCCAACTAGTTATGTTATATTACATGGTTAGTAAGAAACATCTTCCAGGGAGAATAGTTCCGTTAGGGGTTCCTTTCCCTGGGAGGCATGCCCTAAAGTGCATGTCCGGACTGCGAAAAGAGCAGAAAAACATCTGGGGGCAGGTAAATAAATGGGTAAGAAATCATCTTTTAGTTCACCGACCGAGTATTCCCTTAAGAACGCTAGCTTTCGGCTTCACCCAGTCTGAGGTACACATCCGGCTGACCCGGCAGTAACAATCGCAGAGGTGCTCCCTTTACCACCTAGCCGAACAATCGGGAACGTAGGGGTAAGCACAGGAGCCAGGCAACCCAGCTTGGCCAAAACTTAAGTCATATCGATGCATATAATGGTGAATAAAAGGTACATGCGGAAGTGTGACACATGTGTTGGGCATAAAGCCCGAATTAATAAGCTTCTGTTAAAGAAGCCCCCAGGTATAATGAGCGCGGGTAGCGCGTCAAGTGTGTGCGAACAAAGTTTCGACGAGGAAAATTTTTACAAGCAACTTTTTTCCGAGAAAGTATAATGCTTGGTCGAACCGAACACAAGTTAGAAATTTTAAAACTTTGAGCATGAAGGCAACTTAGCTGGTTAATGTGTTCGGTATTGACGATGCGGTCCGAGCTTGATGCGGGACAAGGTTCCATCCCCCAAGCCGGTCCCGAGGTGGCGGAGCAAAGAGCTCGGCACTGTGAAGTGGTGACATAGCATGGTCAATGCAGGACGGCAGAGTGATGCCAAAGTCCCTGGCATGGGGTAATGAAGTGTTGACGAAGCCCCCTGTCCAGCCGAGGTCACGTCAAAGGATATAGTCCGGCTGGATCATTTTCCTGTGCACAAAAAATAGTGCAGACCGGGGATAATAGTAATAATAGGAATTAAAAAAAATGTTGCATAATAAATAATTTATGCAAAGTGAGTAGTAAAAGAAATATGGCCTGGCGCCGGAGTTGATGTCGATGCAGGTCGTCGGCGTAATGCAATAAAGGCGTGGCAAAGCCTGGATTCACTGGTCGGTCCGAGTTCCGGGTGCGGCGTTCGCCGAACTGTGTACGGAAACTGATCGAACCATCATGCGACCGTCGATAATGCGGCCACCATTTGATAGACCTGTGTACATATGCAGGACTAACCAGAGTAATAATTCCTTGGGAAAAATTTAACCCAAACGAGCAAAAAGAAATACTAGGATTAATAGCACCTGGTTTATTTGTTGTAGCAATCCGAAGGAAGGTGATTCCCAAAATTGGGACTCGATCCGCGCATCCATGTCTGGTCGGCTAGTGACGCCGAAGTGTCCGGAGTAGGTTGATGAAGAGATGGCGAAGCCCCCGGTCCAGCCGAGATGTCGAAGTAGGTCGGCGTGATGGACACCAGCTTGAAGAATCAATAGTGCGGCCCTGTCGATGCAGGTCGTGACATGGTCGATGCCGGCTTGATGAAGCGACCGTGCGGCGATGCCGGTATGCCCGCTCCGTGTAATCCGTGGGGCGCCGATGTTGGTGATGATTTATCCTTCGCGATGTCGGACTCTTGTTCGGTTTGCCAAGATGATGATCCGAAGAAGTTGAGCTTGGCTCAACAAAGTGACGACGTGTCTAGCGCAGGTCGGCCGCCGTGGAGCAATATTACCGGACTGGTTTGACACCAGCGATGATGTTGAAGATCATGTTCAAAAGATCTTAAGGTTAGTGGGATGTGTTTGGGAACAATACACAATATCCCATACAAAACTTCCTTCAAAAAGGATGTCCGAAATCCCGTTCATAAAAAAGATGAATTCGGGTCGGATTCGTTCTCGCGCAGAAAACAGATCTGAAAAGTCATGCACTAATCGGAAGGTTCCCGGAGTTCTGATGGTCGGATCGAGCTGAAATTTGAAGGGGTGGTAGATATAGGAATTCCGCAGCCGATCAATGGTTGGATCTTCCAAAGGACGTCCGAGCTAGAAGCTGGACACCACACCCTAAACTCGTCCAGATTCCTGTCCAGATTTGACAGGGCTTCGGTATATCGTGGATTGCGAGAGATTCCTCCATCGGAATTCGACGAAATTTTCCAGGGTTGTTGTAGACTCAATTCCGCACAATTCCACCAAAGCGATCGTCAAAGCGATACTCGAGGAGGTGGTGGCAGCAGATACGAATTCGCTGTCCAGAAAAACAGCACGGTCGCTTGAGGGCAATGTTAACGTTGAGCTCCCGAGCTCCATGGATGATTCCTCCGTGATCTTGATAGAGATCGGAGTTGATGTTTGATGAAGGCCCTCGTCCGAACATGGTGATCCGAACACGGGGCGCAATTCTTGGTTGAACCAAGGTGACCAGTCGAGCTGGTGACGAAGGTGCCAAAGTTGCAGTTCATCTGCAGGCGAGCCATCGATCCTTTTGTCGATCACATAGCGGAACTCTCAACGAAAGCACCAATGTCGGTGTCAAAACCGGCGGATCTCGGGTAGGGGGTCCCGAACTGTGCGTCTAGGCGGATGGTAACAGGAGACAATGGACACGATGTTTTACCCAGGTTCGGGCCCTCTTGATGGAGGTAAAACCCTACGTCCTGCTTGATTGATATTGATATTGTGGATGTTTACAAGAGTGGATCTACCACGAGATAAAGGAGGCTAAACCCTAGAAGCTAGCCTATGGTATGATTGTTGTTGTATATATCGACTAGCCTGGCCTCGGTTTATATAATGCACCAGAGGCCTAGGATAACAAGAGTCCTAGCCGAATACGCCGGTGGGGGAGGGGTCCTTGTCTTGATCGCCAAGTCTTGTGGAATCTTCCTTGTATGCGGCAACTGTCCGGACTGGCCCATGAGTATACGGCCATGGGGATCCTCGGCCCAATCCAACTTATCGGGAGACGACGTGGTGAGTACCCCCTAGTCCCGGACACCGTCAGTGCCGAAGAGCTCGTCGTAAAGGGTTGCGTTGAGGCTAGCTTTGACACAGATCTAGATGACTCCAAGTCACAAACCGGATACATGTATATTTTGAATGGTGGGGCAGTCAGCTGGTGCAGTTGCAAGCAAAGCGTCATGGCGGGATCTACATTTGAAGCGGAGTATATAGTTGCTTCGGAAGCAGCACAAGAAGCAGTATGGATAAAAAGGAGTTTATCACCGACCTAGGAGTGATTCCCAATGCATCGGGCTCGATGACTCTCTTCTGTGACAACACTGGAGCTATTGCCCTTGCCAAGGAGCCCAGGTTTCACAAGAAGACTGGGCACATCAAGCGTCGCTTCAACTCCATTCGTGAATATATTCAAGATGGAGACATAGATATTTGTAAAGTGCACACGGATTTGAATATCGTAGATCCATTGACTAAACCTCTTCCACGAGCAAAACATGATCAACACCAGAACTCTATGGGTGTTTGATTCATCACAATGTAACTAGATTATTGACTCTAGTGCAAGTGGGAGACTGTTGGAAATATGCCCTAGAGGCAATAATAAAATAGTTATTATTATATTTCCTTGTTCATGATATTTGTCTATTGTTCATGCTATAATTGTATTAACCGGAAACTATAATACATGCATGAATGCATAAACTACAACGTGTCCCTAGTGAGCCTCTAGTTGACTAGCCCGTTGATCAATAGATGGTTGTAGTTTACTAACCATGGACATTGGATGTCGTTGATAACTGTATCACATCATTAGGAGTATGATGTGATGGACAAGACCCAATCCTAAGCATAGCACAAGATCACGTAGTTCATTTGCTAGAGCTTTTCTAATGTCAAGTATCATTTCCTTAGACCATGAGATTGTGTAACTCCCGGATACTGTAGGAATGCTTTGGGTGTATCAAACGTCACAATATAACTGGGTGGCTATAAAGGTGCACTACACGTATCTCCAAAAGTGTCCGTTAGGTTGGCACGAATCGAGACTAGGATTTGTCACTCCGTATGACGGAGAGGTATCTCTAGGCCCACTCGGTAATGCATCATCATAATGAGCTCAATGTGACTAATGAGTTAGCCATGGGATCATGCGTTACAAAACGAGTAAAGAGACTTGCCGGTAACGAGATTGAACAGGGTATAGGGATACCGACGATCGAATCTCGGGCAAGTAACATACTGATGGACAAAGGGAATTTTATATGGGATTGATTGAATCCCCGGCATTGTGGTTCATCCGATGAGATCATCGTGGAACATGTGGGAGCCAATATGGGTACCCAAATCCTGCTATTGGTTATTGTCCAAATGGGCATCTCGGTCATGTCTGCATGGTTCCCAAACTCGTAGGGTCTACACACTTAAGGTTCGGTGACGCTAGAGTTGTAATGGGAATTGTATGTGGTTACCGAAAGTTGTTGGAGTCTCGGATGAGATCGCGGACGTCACGAGGAGTTCTGGAATGGTCCGGAGATAAAGATTTATATATGGGAAGTCCTATTTTGGCCACCGAAAAATGTTCGGAATTTTTCGGTATTGTACCTGGAAGATTCTAGAAGGTTCCAGAGTGGGGACCACATGCATGGGGGGACCCACATGAACGTGGGTAGTGGGGGCAAGGCCCCACACCCCTGGTCAAGGCACACCAAGATCCCCCCTTAGAAGGAATAAGATCATATCCCGAAGGGATAAGATCAAGATCCCTAAAAAGGGAGATAACAATCGGTGGGGAAGGGAAAGGATGGGATTTCTTACCACCTTTGCCAACGCCCCATTGGACTTGGAGGGCAAGAAACCAGCCCCTTCCACCCCTATATATAGTGGGGAGGCGCATGGGAGCTGCACGCCTTGCCCCTGGCGCAGCCCTCCCCCTCCAACTCCTCCTCCTCCGTTGAACGTAGCGAAGCTCTCCCGGAGAACCACAAGCTCCACCACCACACCGCCGTGCTGCCCGAGTTCTCCCTCAACTTCTCCTCTCTCCTTGCTGGATCAAGAAGGAGGAAACGTCCCCGGATTGTACGTGTGTTGAACACGGAGGCGCCGTCCGTTCGGCGCTTGGATCGGATCTTCCGCGATTTGAATCGCCGTGAGTACGACTCCGTCAACAGCGTTCTTGTAATGCTTCCGCTTAGCGATCTTCATGGGTATGAAGATGCACTCCCTCTCTCTTGTTGCTAGCATCTCCTAGATTGATCTTGGTGACACGTAGGAATTTTGTTGAATTATTACTACGTTCCCCAACAAATAGTGCCATAGGTCACACTCTCCTGGTCTGTGAGACGGTCGGTTGTGAGTACTTTGCATAGAGCAACTCCTGTTGTAGCCTCCATTTTTCTCTACTCTGTAAACACCATTATGAGTGCATATAAGAAAACACCATTATGAGGGTTTTGAGGGGCTCCATGTTATGTGTGTGTAGGGGGGGAGGGTCTCATTTTTAGGTACCAGCTCGGCCCATCCTTCAAGTGCTCTCTTTGTTATTATTTCTTCTTTTTCCAGTAAAAAAACAAAAAGGAGAGTTGGTGGCGACCTCGCATGAAGGAGAAAGACGTGGGAATCCCTGATATGAGGAGGAGAGGGAGGTGAGGGTGTCAGAGACGTGTGGGGAGGGGGCAACAGAGATGAAGGAGACAAGGGCAACTTCGAGTAGAACGCCAGAGACATGAAAGGAGAACGTTGGGACTAGCGGAGTAGGGTAAGATGGTCCATGAAGGTTTCCCCGTCGTCCCATGCTGTTGTACAGGTCGTGGCAGGCCATGCAAGAAATGAGACGCAACAGATGGGGGACGGGCTGGTGGCAGACGAGCGGGAGCTCAACTGTCGGAATTTGTCGGTCAAGGGCAGCAACGGGAAGTTCACATCATGGCGGGGAAGAAAAATTCAAACATTTTTGTTTTGGGGGGTGAATGGGGAGATCCCCCCTCCCTACACTGGGTCTAGAAGGGAGGGGGATAAGGTTGAGTGGGGTCCTTTAAATGAGGGATGGATGGGTGAGAGTTGGAGTATTTTTCTTCTTCTCGAAACCTCCGAAATAGATATTAGGAGGAAGATGAATAGATGGTTGGAACTGCTCTTTAGCTATGAACTACTATATGATTGCTATTATGTTGCAACAAGATAATAAATATTTAAGTACGTTAGTCTGTGATTTTATTCAACATATTAACGTTTTTTAACAGAGGCAAAATGTTTGCCTCGTATATTAATTAAGAGAGAGAAATAGCTTGGTTACTTCACAAAAACACCCCTCATTACAACAAAGGAATTACTCTTATGATCGTCGCTAGTTTCTTTGCTCCCATGGCCACCCAAAGCAAGGCCTCCTTCTTGATGTTGGTAAGATTGACGGTGGGGCTCCTTTGTTGCGGAAAACGCATGTGTTTCTCTCATTCCATATAGACCATGAGATGAGGATGGCTCTGTTTTCTTTTTCTCAAGGACTTGCCTGTAACTTTTCATCTCATAAGAACGTTCTTATAAAGGCTTATTTTATCTAACATATGACCTTCGGCTTTCCGACCGAAAAAAAACGTGAGCAATGAGCAAATGTAAGCCAGGGAGGGAAGTTGATCGCGAGAAGGAGGAGCCGTTGTGGCACATGTGCATGGACTGGTGCGAGTGGACAGCCCACGTCTTTTCACCACGTCTGTCTTTGTGGTAGGGAAGCCGTTCCAATTCCACTCCATCCGCCCGTTGCTCCTACTGCGGTGCGGTAATCATGATTTTGTTGGCCACTAATGATGACCATCATCCTAAAGCGGCAGCGCGAATCAACCTATGGTTGAGTTGGTTAGGTGAACAGTGGTATCCCCAACCCACCAGGGTTCAAATCCTGGTGCTCGCATTATTCCTGGATTTATTTCAGGATTTCCGGCGATGCGCTTTCAGTGGGAGGAGACGTTCCCGTCGACGACGAGGCGCCTTCGGTGACTTCG
Organism: Triticum aestivum; assembly: GCF_018294505.1. Taxonomy (NCBI): domain Eukaryota; kingdom Viridiplantae; phylum Streptophyta; class Magnoliopsida; order Poales; family Poaceae; genus Triticum; species Triticum aestivum. The sequence continues at coordinate 554,135,621 of NC_057807.1, forward strand.
TAAATCTCAAGATGATATGCCGGCTCAGCCGCCGCCCTAGCTAGCTAAAAAAAGAAACGGAAATGTTATCCGAAGCAATCCCATTCTCCTTAGCTCGTGTAGACATCGATGACCTTTCTGGTGAAGAAGAAGAAAGACAGCCAGACGTCGGATCCTGATCAGTAGATGACAGGACAGCCGTCGGATCGGGACGTCAACATTTTTCGCGCGTGCGTGAATGGAACGGCGAAGCAAGCGAGCGAGCGAAGCCAAGCAAGCAATGTAATTAACGTGACCCGGCTGGGCCCCTCCAGGCAGCTACAAACTCAACCCGGAACGGAGCGGGCAGTCCAGTCCACCGGAGCGAGAAAAATACAGAGGAGAGGAGAGGAGCAAAAGTTTGGTTTCGTCCGTGCCCCCGTCCCCCGAGCGCCTCTACCTCCCGCCGCCGCCGCCCGTCGGCCATTAAAAGCCGAGTAGCGGTGGCGGCATCTCCTTTCCGCTCCGCTACCTCCTCTTCTACCCTTTCCTCCTCACGGACTCATCACGGACGACCACCGCCTCCGACGTCGATCTCTCTCGCGCCTTGATTGCCTCCCGTCGCAGTCGCAGGTACGTACTACGTACGTATGCATTCATTCCTGCCACCGCTCCATGGCCGCCATGGTTGGTTGCGGGGTTCTGGCCGCATATCTGCGCCGCTTCATCGTTTGCTCCTCTTCTTCTTTGGTCGGTGTTTATCAACTCATCTATCTATCCATAGATTGCGTTGCGGCGTACGTGGGCTCTAGGAGAAATCACCCCTTCTTTTTTTCAATTGAAATAAGGTCTCATAGTAATTTGCTTTCTCAAATCCAGTACAGTATCTCTCCAGACGACGACAAATTATAGTGCAGCCGCATGTTTCTTAACCTCGTTTGTTCGATTCTTGGAGGGATATATTCGCTTAATAATACTGTTTCGTTGTCTCCTGTACCACTAGTACTGTAGTAGACTGTAGTTGTTGCTTTGCGGTCCTCCGTCGTGTTTCAGGCCACTGCATTTCACTGCAATGCCGAGATGGGGGATGAACGAAACCCCGCTGCGGATTAGTTTCTTTGCGGTGCTTTTTTTATTAAAAAAAATCGCTGGTTAGCCATTTAACCTCTGAGAAGTCAATGACTTGGCTTCTTAGTAAGAAGTTCTTAGTATCCAGATAACATAAAATATTTGATTCTGGGAGGAATGAGTATTCACCATCTGCTTGCTTTGATACTTGCAATACTCAATTTTGTATTCATATAGTCAGCGCTCATTTGATTGTAGTAATATTATTTCCAAGATTAGCCGCAATTAGTGTTGATCACAAGATTAATTCTGCTTGATGTAATTGATGTCATTTTCAAATTAAAACTAATGTAATTAGCATGTTTTTAAATTATTAATGATGTGATGGATACTTCCTCCTTTTCGGTTTAGAGGGTTCATCTAATTTTTTTTTTGTTTTTTCGATTTAAAGGGCTCATTAAATCTTTGCATGCAACAATTAAAAAGGATCTGGTCAATGCATGTGATGTTCCTACTCATCTACTCCCTACGTTTCAAAATATTTGTCTTTCTAGAGATTGAAACAAGTGACTACATATGAAGCAAAATGAGTGAATCTACATTCTAAAACATGTCTATATACATCGATATGTGATAGTCCACTTGAAATCTATAAAAAGACAAAAATCTAGGAACGGAGGGAGTAGTGGTCAAGCATGCATGCACTGCAATTAATCCAAATTAATGCATCAGTTTACTTTGAGTAGTTTTGTAAGTAGTACGAGATACATTCCTTCGCTCACGGTTCACCGTGTGCCTTGTTGATGAGATTTTAGTTTTGAGTCCTATAAACTGGAAAAAAGAGAGTACATCATTGGAGCAACGTGAGGTGTTGGATATACTCGGCTAAATGGCTCAGATTTTTGGATTCACTCATTTTCCTTTCGTAGAACCACTGATATTTCTTGAAGAGGACTTCTTTTTTACCAAATCACATATAAGTGATCCCATCGGGATATGACTGACAAATCGGATATGCATTCCTGGATATATAGGAAATTCCCGGGCGAGTGTAACTCTTTTAGAACACATGTCCACACTTATTCCTAGCATTTGTGGCCTTTCCCAATTCCAGCGATGAGCGAGGCCATATTATCTCCATGCGACGCTACGTAGTACTCCTTCTGTTTCTAAATATAAGACCTTTTAGGGCAAAACGAGTGAATCTACACCTTAAAATATGTCTATATACATCTGTATGTAGTTTATAGTGGAATCTTTAAAAGGTCTTATATTTAAAAAAAAAAGACTTGAACTGAGCCGCAGCCGAAAGCTGGCTCAACATATGTGATCACATGTTCACATCCGCGGCGGGGAGGTAGTGGTACGGTTGCAGACTTCCAGTGGAGTGTGGAGAATAGGAAGCAGGAATCAGGATGCAACGACCGGCACGCGTGTACGTGAGCTGCTTTCGTTCATCTTTCCTGCCGCTGATGAAGACCACGTTTGGGTTCGCCGCCACTACGAGTAGCAGAGTCCAAACAAACCAATCCTTTCACGGCGGCGACGGACGGGGTGGGCCCGGGGCGCGGCTAATCCGTCCAAGGTGCTCCGCGCTAAAAAGCCTCCCTAGATAGGCAGCTAGCTAGCTACTACAGCCGTTGCAGGCACGATATAGATAGATAGATAAATCCAAAGAAAAAGATCGCGCATGCACTAAACTACGTACGTCCTACTCACTCAGATCTCGGTCGATGGATGGATGGATGACAGCCACCGGACCGGAGGCCGTCGGCCGGCCGCCACGCTGCCGTGCACGTGAAGAGAAAGTAGTAACGGAACGGAACGGCTGCCAGTCCAGTCCAATCCAAGCAACACGTACCGAGCGAAATCCTCCTCCTCCTCCGGCCAGGTGGGAAAACGGGACGGACGGGAAAGCCCGACGCGGAACCGACAGCGGGACGAGAGAGGGAAAGGCGGAGTGCGACTTGATTTGAGTCTCCTAACCCCAAAGCAAGCGCGGCACAGCCCCCACCCCCCTGCCGTAGCCCAGCCCCAGCCGACCGCCTCCACTCCGCGCTGCCCACGCGACGCGTGCCCGCCGCCTCGCCGCCGCCGCCCGCCATTAAAGGCCGCCGCAAGCGCCTCTGCGCGACTCCACCTCTCCTCCTCTGCCTGCGCGCCTCCCCCTCGTGCTCCGCTCCGTCGTCGTGCATATCCATCCATTGCGGCCAGGCCCCTAGCTAGCGATCACGATCCCCTTGCATGCCCATGCGTTTACTTCTCTACCAACCAAGTACTATCATTATTTCTTTTCGAGGAGCAATCAAGAATCGTTTCTTGAGGGCTTCGGATTTCTGCGCCCCCGAATCCGGTATATCTCTCCGTACGGAAACGCTGGCCATGGTCTGCGCAGCGGGGCCATGAGAACAACTTAAGTGCGATTGCGTCTCTTCTGTTTTTTCATCTCGTTATCATGGTTCGATTCTTTCAGGAATAGATTCGCCCAGTCCATGTCGTAAGCTGCGTATGGTTCTCCTCTTTCTGTACCTTTCCATTGCTTTTCAGACTTATCTTGTGTCTCAAACACTAATTCTTCGCAATGCCGATGCCGAGGAATAAAGTATAAACATCAATTGATGAATTATTCTGTCCCACTTTGCGGATTCTCTTCTCGCTGAGGTGGGGTTTAAGTTAACTGTGGGTTAAGCTACTCAACCTCCGAATAAAGTCAAATGTCTTAGCTTGTTGTTATCCGGTTATTAACCTTAATACTCCCTCCGTTCCAAAATAGATGACTCAGTTTTGTACTAAAGTTAGTACAAAGTTGAGTCATCTATTTTGGAACGGAGGGAGTATATAATATTTGAATCTTGGGGAGATGGGTACCGGCGTTCTTTCAGAATAAAATAGTGATGATGTCTTATTCTGGCTCGTGTGATACGAGTTCAGTTATTTTCATTTTCGATTGAAAGTCAGCTCTCGTCTTATTGTAAGCCAATCCACATGGTGCACAGTTGGTCTGTTTCTTTTTCCTTTGAAGAAGTCTCTGTCTGTCTTTTGGATGTTCTTAATGCACATTTCAATATCTGTCAGACTCTCAGTTAAGGCATGCAAGTCTGTTTTTGATTATAAGTATGTTATTCCTCAAGAGAGTGTGATTCCTTGTTTAAATTGGTTACTTAGTGTGTGTGTTTTTGAAATAAAATTGGTTACTTAGTTTGTGCAAATAGTTTGGGTAAAATAATCTGAGCGTGGTCGCTTTATCTGTAAACGAAGCGAAAGCCTGTTTTCTAAAATTTATTTAAATTGATTCAAGACCCATATTCATATTAAATGGTTACTGCATATAAAGAGTACATCTGAAACATCCTTTCTTGGTTTACAGAGATGATATTGCAACCGGGATTTATGTTACTGGATTGCAAAAGTTTAAATGTCCGATGCATTATTGGAATTTCAGTATGGAGTTTGACCACATTTGTTAACATAAAGTTCTTTTAAAACTGGAATTTTCATCCGGTAACACTAACTCTGGTTACCGAAAAATTCCGACTGTTAACAAAAACCCTGATTGCAATTACAATCATATTGAGTATACAGTGGTGTGCTTGATTTACTGTTGCTTTACATTGTGCTTCAAGTCTTTTAACTTTCCAAACATAGTTTCCTCAACGGATGCTTGGCTCTGCCTATTTTTTCAGGCTTTTCGGTGGGAAAGATGAAGTTTGGTTCAATATATGAGGAGTACCTCAGGGCAGAGCAGGACAAATATCTTGCAAAATGCTCCCATGTAGAGTACAAACGTCTCAAGAAGGTATTGAAGCGATGCCGACTTGATCGCTCATTGCAAGCAGATGGCACCAACGGTGACCAGCAGGAGGACAGGAGCGACGATTCTTCAGATGCTTGCGACTGCAATTCTTGCACATGTATGCTCAGCCTCTAGTGGCTACCCATTATCTTTCTCTTTTGTGTGAAGTCCTGTCCAGGATGTAAATTTGATGTAGAACTCAGAAAAATTTAGGGCAGTCATATCTTCTGATAATAATAATAAAAGTATTTTGTATACGCCAAAAGATGTTTAAGCTCACTATGTGCTATACTCTGCAAATTAGAAGCACCCAAAGGATACGAATAGTCAATCTTCCCTTTTATCAAAGATTAGGATGGTCTAATTTCCATTTGTGCAATCTGGTGCACTTGTTTTCTGCCATTCTTCCTTTCTGTGAAAGGGAGAATCTAATTTCACTTTGTAGAATATTTGGTTCCCTGTTTGTCAGCTCCATTTGATAGCTGTGAAGTATTATAGGTTCTAGTACTGGTGATTTACTTTTACAGCCAGAACAATAATCTTTTCTTTGACTTGGTTGATATTACGCTTACTGTTTTCGTATTTTTTTTCTACCAAGTCTACTGCTTGTGCTACTGGTATCCTGACTTGTGATATCTTCTTGTCCAGTGTGTGATCAGATGTTCTTTACAGAACTCACCAAGGAGGCTTCAGATATAGCTGGCTATTTCAGCTCTAGAGTACAGCATCTTCTAAACCTTCATGTTCCTTCTGGATTGCAACGGTATATATGGCGCGTACGCCAATGCTTCATAGATGATCAACAAATCATGGTTCAAGAAGGCAGGCTGCTAGTCAATTATGTGACCATGAATGCTATTGCTATTCGCAAAATTCTCAAGAAATACGACAAAGTAATCTGTTCATCTCTCAACTGTCATTGTGCATCTTCAGGGTCTTCCTGCTAATAATGTTGTTGATTTTGCAGGTGCATGGCTCTGTTAGCGGTAGAGATTTCAAGAGCAAGATGCAAACCGAGCACACTGAACTGTTGCAGTCACCTTGGCTGATCGAGCTGGGTGCTTTCCATCTGAACTGTGATAGTTCAGATATTGATGAACCAGCAGGGTTCTTCAAGAATTTTTCCTGTGACTTGACAGGAACACAGCCAGTAATGACATTGGCCATTTCTGAAACTATCAAGTATGACTACAGTCTAACTTGTCCAATTTGCTTGGTAAGATTTTGTTTTTCTTAAATTTATTCACCTCCTTATACTTTAATGATCTTGTTCCTAAGTATGAAAACGGCAACTGCTGACCTACTAGTTTGCATTAACAAGCAGTACATCTTTGTTCATCACTTGTAATGTCATTGCTACAATATAAGTTCTTGTTTTGTGTAGCCCTATGCATCCATAAATTGTAGAAGATTTTTGCCGTTTGCACAGGACACCTTGTTCAATCCATATGCGCTTAGCTGCGGTCACCTCTTCTGCAAAGGCTGTGCATGTGGTGCTGCGTCTGTGTACATCTTCCAGGGCGTTAGGAGCGCGCCTCCAGAGGCCAAGTGTCCTGTATGCCGAGAGGTATGCGAGCAAGCCTATGACCAATACGAATGAACTTGCTGCCTGACAGTCCAGACTAATTTCTTTTATATGCTTCAGGTTGGTGTGTTTGCCCATGCCGTGCATATGAACGAGCTCGACTTGCTCATCAAAACAAGGTACTGAGACCTAACCAGCCCCTCTTGCGCAGCAAGATTTCTGGAGAAGGCGCCACCTTCTTGTGTGTCTGATTTGCATCTACTGCTTGGCCAGGTGCAAAGATTACTGGAGATGCAGGCTGCGCGAGGAGCGGACGGAGATGGTGAAGCAATCCAAAGAATACTGGGAGTCCCAGGCCATGCTGTCGATGGGCATCTGAACCACCCCGCCATTGCCATTCTCTGCTTACATTGGTGATTGGTCCAGTCGTCAAGATTCATTCCTCTAAGCTAGCAGATTTGATCCATTGACTGCTACTCTGCTACTGATCATCACTCTACCAACCAAGCAAGAAGATGTACCCAAAGATAGCAGAGACTGACATAACCGGGGAGGGGAGGGAGGGCTTCCAGGGCAAGCATGTTCCCTTTCCTTTCTTTATGTTGCTTGCTGCCCACCTGGTCAGACCTGGAAAGAGACCCATCCAACCAATTCCTTTGTTTCTTCCGTTTGTACTGCGCGAGTAGTTCCAACCAATCACTCTACCAAAGCTTAGCTATTTATCCTACCTGTCTAGTACTATTTGGCATTTGAACACGGAATTCCTTCGAAAAAACAGCTGATTTAGACGCAATCTCCCGCTGGCTGAGTGCTTGCCTGCGTTGATATACAATACATCTGTGTCTGTCTCTCTCTGTTCGGCATGTTCCTACTTACAATCTGTGTTTTTGAAACAAGTCTGTCGCGGATTTGCTTGCGGTGTTTCAAATGTTTGAAACGACACCAAACTATGCACTGTTGAATTTCTGCTCTGCAAATGTTCATAGAGCCTGAGGTCCTCAACAGGAGCAAAGCGTGCTTTTCTCCGAAGATGGCATTATAGCATCACACATGTATACACAACAGTTGTGTGACAACACAAAATTCGCCGAATCAACCACGCCAACAGATTATGTACTACTCCCTCCCTCCCATCATATAAGAACGGTTTTGACACTAGAGTAGCAAAAAGGACACATCAGATACAGTATGTTCCTACTTCCATCTGTGATTTTGAAGAAGTTTGTCACAGATTGCCTGCGGTGTTTCAAATGTTCAAAATGACACCAAACTACACACTAAAATAGTCAAAATTCTGCTCTGCTAATGTTCCAAATGACACCAAACTATGCAGTATAAATTTCTGCTCTGCAAATGCTCACAGAGCCTGAGGTCCTCAACAGAAGCAAAGCTTTCCTAGCGAAAAAACACCAAAGCGTGCTTTTCTCTCAAGATGACATGAAAGCATCACACATGCATAGACAGCAATTGTGTGACATCGCAAATTCACCAAATCAACCACCACAACAGTTATGTACTAGCAAAAAAAAGACACATCAGATACAGTTTGCACAAATGTGCGGCTAATTTCCTTGATATCAACTCATCAGTCATCAATCTGAAAGCAAGCAAAAACAACCAGCAGTCACCGCACGTCCACACGCGCACTATACAAGCATATAGCCTTTGCTGGTGAGAAATATAAGCAAAAGCAACCCCCCAAAACCCACATTGACGATTTCTGGATCATGGCACAAGGATCCCCCATCCGGCCCTGGGGCCAAAGAGAAATCAACAACTAAAGAATTAAAACAACACCATCTCCGCCCAACCTCCGAATAAGAAAATGCGATTTGATGCAGACTTCCCAACCAACGGCTATGTTATTTACATTAGGCAGCAGCAGCAGCAGCTTCTTCAGACAGGCTTTACTTTCTTCTCATGAGAGTTTTCTGAATCCGGGGGCACTTGTCCAAGAGTATGAGCAAACCCACATTGTTACTTGATAATCCAAATGTATACCTATCCACAAAGTAGATGGGCAGTCAATATCAGGAGGCTTTATTGATAGAATAAACATGAATGATGAGCTAAATTCCCGCGGAAGGCTCTCATACCTGCTTTGTGATGGCTTCTTTTTCCGAGAGCAAAATAATGCGATGGCCCACTGCAAAAAGATGATGATGACAAACATTAAGCTAAGGCAAGAAGCTTTATTGTCCTCGAGAATAGTGGAAATGAAGTGTAAGCATATGGTGACTTCAACAAGGTGCATTCATCTCAGGGTCCAACATAGCAATATAATAAAACAGAACAGAACCACACTAGGTGAAGTAAGAAGGCACGCACATTGCTGCTGCGATTGAACACCAAAAATAATCCTTATATACCAACCTTACAATCCAGAGGTTCTACATTACTATCCTATTTTGGCTTCGTTCTGATGTTAATTGCACCCAAATGTTCAGAAGTTATCAGAGTTGATCATTTACAACAGCGTGATTTTGCAAAATTTTATCATATTTTTAAAAAGCAACTATAACTAGGTCTTAGAGAGGAATCAGCAAAAACAGATTTTGCTGCCTGGCTTGCCCCCCCCCCCCCCTCCTCCATGCGGCACACCTTCACCACGGATGCCTCATTAAATGCGCGCTTACGTGCATTGGCCATTGCTGATGGGCACAGGGGAAGGTGAAGCGTTCAAATGGCGGATCGGATGACAGTGGCCATGAGACAACCAGGGTTGGTCTCATGGCTTTCTGTGTGACCACCACCGCCAATCCACCATCCCTGGCAGGCCTTTCTCATCACACCACCGCCTACCCGCCAAATTCGACAGATGCTAGGGCAGCAGCGAGCAAGCAGGGGAGCCAGCAAACATACAAGAGGATACATCTGTAGATTAGGAGCAGTTTCGATTCCATCTGGGCTGGCCCTACAAAAACAGGGTGAGCCAATATTTTGGCGAGAGAATCCACTGCCTACGTTTCACCAGCAAGCGGACGTGAAATCTGAAATGCGGACCAGGCATGGCTCCGAAGATTTGGCCTCCATCCAAGTGGGCCTCTGGTCAATGCCAAATTTTTGGTGGGGTAACTCCTGGCTACCATCCAAACAGCCCCCCCCCCCCCCTTTTGACAAAATTCAAACAGCCCTTTAGAGTTTCCCCAAAGCTTGTATACAGGAGATACAAAAAATTCTCAGTTCCACAGGCACTACTCGCTAGCACAAAGGTTATATACTCCTATCCAATTTCGGCTTCATCCTAATTTGGAAGTTTGAAAAGAGTTGCACAAAACTAACTAGTGACTGGTGGATGGAATTAATCAATTGCCAAAACTCTGCATTTGCTATATTTTCAGTCTCCTATATTAATTAGAACTAGGTCTTATACAGGACAGTACCAAAATCAGTTTGAACCAAGGCTAGGACAGGACATTAATAGAAACAAATTACGCGGCAAACATTCAACATCATTCCAAACTTCTAGGGCAAAACCCATGCAAGGTTAATGATCTATTGGTTTTTATATTTGAATCTTGCAAGATCAACGAATCTACACACATGCTCCACATCAAATTTTTAACAAACCACCAATGCTTCAGTTTCATAAATATTCTAATGCAACCTATCAGACTAAAGCAAAGCCAATTTGTAAAGGTAACAACTGAGACATGCATTCAATGCTAAGTGTCATATCAGCATAGAAGATCACCATACCTTAAACAACAGGGGCTTGGAGAATGTCCCGGCGGGTGCTGTCTTCTTGTCTTCCCTGACCGTTGTATCTGCGACCCCCACAGCTTGCTTTCTGGGCAAATGGCGGACAGCTGGAACAAACCCAACTCCGGTGCCAACTGGAGCGGCGTCTTTGGCTAGCTGTTGCGCAATCTCCCGAAGAAGCATAAGTTGAGCCTTCTCAGTGCGCATTCCCAGCAGAGCCTGGCGCATCGATTCCCGGTCAGCCTCCAGCGCTTCCAGCCTCATGTATAGCGTCTTAATGTCTGGCTCGAGCGCCTCAGCTTCGTACTTGTCCAGGACCCTGGCGGTAGGAGCTGCCGCACCCTGATGCACCTTGTCGATCATGTAGACCCTGTCGCTGCCACTGCCAGAACCATCGTCGTCACTTCCCCCTTCTTCGACGCCATATCCAGCAATGGGAGACTCTGGCAACTCATCATCATCACAGGGGTGGCTCCTTTCCTCCACAGTCTCCTCATGTAACACCTCGTCGGCAGAAAATCCGCTTGTTTCCTGCCCAGCCGGCTCCAGCAATGCCTCATCTGCATACAGGTGGGCGCCCTCGTCTTCCTCTTCCTCCAGGGACGGTTGACCTAGTACATCCCCATCCTGGCCGTGCTCGAGGAGGCAGATCCGGCGCTCCAGATCCGCGCCCACCGCGTCCTCCTCGCTCCCCTCCAGGCCGTCGTCGTAGTAGTACTCCCCGTTGTAGCAGCGGAGCTCGGGGTAGTAGTCGCCGTCCTCGCCCTCGCCATCGCCGTCGCCCTCGAGGAAGCCGTCGCCGCCGTCCCCACGGCCCCGCCCCTCGGCCTCAGCCTCGTCGTCGGCGTCGGGGAGCGGGATGCCGAGGCGGAGGCAGGTCTGCTGGTAGGCGTGGAGCCTGGAGCGGGCGCGCGCGAGGTGGCGCGCGCGGCGGGCGACGAGGCCGCGGAGGTGGTCGATTTCGGCGGCGTCGAGCGCCATCTTCTCGTCGGCGAAGCGGCGGAATTGGCGCAGCTCCATCTGCACCTCGGCCTTCTCCCGCTGCAGGCGCAGCATCATGGCCATGGCCTCGCTGGCGGCGCTGGCCGCGGCGAGGCGCTCCTCCTCCACCTCGCCCCGCAGCGCCGCCGCGGTGGCCTGCGCCGCCGCCAGCGCCTCCCGCAGCGCCGCGGTCTCCTCCTCCGCCTCCACCCGCGCCCCCGCCCCCTCCTCCCCCTCCCCGTCCCCGCCCCCGCCCCCGCCCCTCGTCTCCTCGCCCAGCTTCCGCTTCACGGAGCGCCGCCACCGGACCGCGGCGGACGGCGAGGAGCAGCACGGGCGGGGGGGCGAGTCGGGGTCGTGGTCGTCGTCCTCCATGGCGGCGGCGGCGACCGGTCCGGGAGCGAGGGTTTGGGGGCGGGGGAGCAAATCGCAGTTCTCTCTTCTTCTGCTGCTGCTCTTGGCTTTGGATTTGTGTCGTGTGTTTCGATTGGGGGAAGGGAATCGGCGACGGTGCGTTTGGTGGTGGTGCGTGGCGTTTCGTGTGCTTTTTGTGGGGTGTGGGGCTCCAACACGAGACAACGAAGGAGATTGCGACCAGAAGAGGATATTACGGATGGATTTGGAAATTCAAATGCTCCAAGTGAACAATCCTTTTTCTTGGGGAAAACTCTTAACTGAGTATTCGTCTTCTTGTCCTAAATAGAGTAGCAGTACTTTGCACTTGCCAAATGAAACAAAAAGGATTTCTTCGGCAAAAAGAATTTCCGGCCTACCTACGGATTTGTCTTGTATATATACGGCCGAAAAAGCTAAAACTCACTCTCCTAACCTCTAAAAGTTGTATTATACATGTTTAACCCACTTTTATTAGGCTTTCTACATAGGCATTTGTGTCATCGTTGCCCTGCTTCCGGCCATTCCTCGTTGATGCTACATGAATGGAGCTGGGCAACTACTCCAGGCCATTTCTGGTCCTCCCCACAACCTCGCATCGATTATTGCTTGACGTTGCCTTGGGTTCTTTGTGGCCACTACCATGAGGACGATGTTGGCGTTATCACAACCGTTAATGAGCATCCACACCTCTCTTTCGGCGCCAATTCACCTTCCCCTCCCTAAAAAAACACACATTCACCCTCCCCCCCCCCAAAACAACACCTATTCACCAACTGCCACCATACACGTGCAACCGAGTTGGCGGGAAGGCCGCCACGAGGAACCAGGGACGTGAATGACCTCCCCACACCCCCTACCCGTTCTCCGCACAACCTCTTGCCGCTTCCCACTTTGCAACGTCATCCTGACACAGTTCGGGCTCCTATGTGGTCACCACCACCAAAGATGATGTTGGCGTTGCCACAACCATAAATGGGCTCCCACACCTTTCTTTCTGGCGTCCTTCACCTTCTCATTGATGAATAGGCTCCACCAGCTAGAAGAAATACATGGCGCACATTCTAGGGTGTCTAAAAGATAGTGCACTTGTGGCTTTATTTATAAAGTCGGGCGTATGCCTTTTCTCTAATAGATAGTGCACTCTAAAAACGTCAAAACTGGTTTTAGAGCACCACCCTCCAAAACTATTACTATAGAGGTTTCCCATTCACGGAGTGTGCTAGAGTTATTCTAACTATCACTTACAAATGAGAAAAAAAGAAGAAGATTTCTGTTTTTCTCTAAGGATGTAAAGGAACATAAGATCCAACTACATGACTGTTGGCAATAACGTTTTTGCGATTGTAGGTTTGAACGGGGGGGGGGGGGGGCATATAGATGCCAAATAATAGTTCCTCTCCCTATAGAGGAACATATGATGCAACCAATGTTCAACAAGGGTGATAAATGTGGTTGTAGCATACATCATAGTAACAAGAAAGAGAAGAGGTTATCGAGTGGGCATGAGTAGTGTAAGGTTATGAAAGATCAAAATAGAGAGGAGCTCGCTAGACAAGGTGAGGATGGTGGAACATGAATGTAGAGCTTGTTGTTGGTAATCAATAAAGCTCGGTTGCGCCGGTTTAGCGATGCATGAAGCAAGGTGTTGAGGGAGGTGCTTGTGGAAATGAGTTGGTTTTTACTTATATTAGGCATCGGTGCTTAAAACAAAAACCGGTTTATTGTAACAGGCACCTCTCTCGGCACCATGCATTGTACATGGTCTTAGAGGTTAGAAATAGATATGGTATGTGGAAGATCAGTTTAGGATTCACTTTTTTTTGACATCCTATAAAAAAATCATTTTTATGTATCATTTTACGATAACCTTTATATTTTACTTTTCCTTCTAGCGATACGGAAATCGGCATCGTCATCATTGAACTGGTGGATAGTATTTGGACCGACGGGTGATTTCACATTGTGTCTTCCTTAGAAGGTGATTTTGAAAGAGATTTTTTTTCCTGAAAGAGATATTGTTTTTGAAACAGTCCTTCGAAGGCGATGTTCTTGAGATATTTATGGACTCTTTTTTCTTCAAAAAGAGTTATTTATGGATGTTGAGAGCTGCAAGTTTTAGGCCATGTTTGGCGCTGAGGTGGATATTGACATTCTCCTTAGTTTGGACGGTTTTTACATCGTCCTCTTTCGGGGTTATGTTGTTACTAGTATATAGTCTACATAAGGTAAAAATCACATTCCTACTAAACATAATAAGAGATGTGTAGTTACTGTAGCTGTATAAATATGTCCTTCCTATTTGATAGTAGTATTTTATTAGGAGCTCGTCGGATATTTTACTGTTTGCCAAACAAGGACACTACCTATTGCGCAACTATATATGTTTGTACAACAACCTCTCAGCTAACTTCATCGGTATTGCAAACTGATCATTCCATGGTAAACCACTGATATCTATGTTTTCTCATTCTGAGACTGATTATACAAACTTACCCTGGCCAACTACAGAGGTGAACGTCTGGCAGCATTGTGTGTCTACTGAATTATTATTTCACACTAATAACTTCCATATGTCTATTCTCGCCACACACACACACACACACACACACACACAAAAAAAAAAGCTAGTATATATATATATGGTCTCCCCTGCAGAATAAGCAGAAAATCTATGGTCAATGGTTTCCGGATTAATTGCGCAGGGATTTAATCCTCTGCTGGAGAGAAACTGCTCGGAAAGAAATGACCGTTTCAACATGGATATCAATCAGCCAGTTAATAGGGACAGCTATGAAGAAACGCATGGTCTGACCGAATCTCCTCGTCTCCGGACTCCGGGAGAGCACGCATGTATGGCCAAGTCCAACAAGCTAGTATAGCTAGCTTGCTACAGGCGTGCATAGAATAGAGATCAGCGGTAGCTGTCAGGCTATTACTACTGTACTTTCGAATCGAATTCTCACGTACTGCCCTTGCTTTGAGCCCTGCACGTTGGGGTTGGGCGATCAGATTTGAGATCGATGAATGTATGTATATATATAGAGAGACGTATTACTAGGGATGGGATAGCGATCGCCGTGTCCTTCCAGCTTATCTCCGCCGGACGGAATATCTGTGGGGGACGGATGATAGTGGCGTCGTGATCGGCCGTTCTGTATGTTCTTGCGACGTTGCACGGCGAGCACGGACGGGACCATGCATGCATGGGTACGTTACAGTAGTACATCTGAATGGATTACCTTACCATGATTGGCTACAGCCAGCCCCCAAGAAGCTGTGATGGTAAGAGCATCTCCAGCCGTTGGCACCCCCAGGCGCTGGGGACGGTTTTGCGTCCAGTCGTCGCCCCAGCTCGCCCCGAGGGCGCCGATGTTGGCCTACTTTTTAGCCACATTTCGGCGAATAAGCCCATATGGACGAGAATATGCCTATATTCGGCGTGGTTCGCCGTGGCTCGGCGTTCAATTATCAACATAAATATTTTTTATCACATATTTCATCACAGAAAAATCAAATACTTCAACAAAATAGTACAACAACAAATAGTTCAATACAAATTATATAGTTCAACAAATAAAAACTCATATTTCATCGCACGTCGCGCCCGACGTCGCCCTTGATCCTCCTGGACGTCGGCCTCGGCTTCCTCCTCCAGCAGCGCGGCGAGCGCTTCCTCGTCATCCGAGTCCGTCACCGAGGCAGGCAAATGGCCGAACACCTTGCGCCCGGTGGGCGTGCACCCGCCGCTAAACTGCCCCTCCGCGGCCGGAAACGCCCGGCTGCTGTCGGAGGGGCTGCCGCGGCGAACCTCTGCTTTTTTTCCGGCGGGGAATGCCTATCTACCGGTGAAGGGCGGCGGGTGGCGCCGGGATATAGCTAGTGGCGGCCGAGAGCGCGGGGGGGGGGGGGGGGGGGGTGGGAGGCGAGTCGGGAAAGAAAATCTTGACTTTTCACTTGACGGCATGGGCCAGCCGCGCTTTTCCCTTGCGCCGGAGGCCCCAAGCGCCCCCCCCCCCCCAGCGCGCCGGGTTCGGCCTGCGGCCGCCGGGCGAAAAAAAGGGCCGAACCGGCGCTTTCCGTCGTCCTGGGGGCGCGACTGGGTTTTTTTTTGGCGCCGGCACCGAAAAAGTCGCCTAAGGGGCCTGTTGGGGACGCGGCTGGAGATGCTCTAAACCACGACGCGTTTTCGTTTCCGCTCCGTCGCCAATAAATCATTTGTCGAATGCCGCGGCTCATAATTTGGCGTGTTTGTGTTTATCTATCTTCTGGCGACTCTATCCAGCGTGATGTAACTCCGGATTGCACTCTTTGTGGTGATGTTACGTGATCAATAAAGAGCGACGTTTTCTCAAGGAAAAAAAGAACGTACGCTTGTCTCGCTTTCTCTGGGAATATAGATGCAGCACAATTCTGTCGGGTGCCCCATTTTGAGGACTGTAATGAAGCACAAGGACGTTTGTTATGATTAACCGACAGATCACTCGGTAAGCTTACACTCGATGCCACCCCACCCACGCTGCTGTTTGTTTTGAGTACCTGCGTAGTACTCCTACGTACGTTCCCAAGTTTTTTTTTTTGAAACTCGTACGTTCCCAAGTTGGATTGTGGTTTTATGTACTTTTGGCTTCCTTGTTTGTAGGTCGAATCGTGCACGGAGAAGAGGTTGGTACAGTATTTTACAACGCGGTCCATGCATGCATGGTCGGCGACACGACGCACACACGCACGTTCCCAGCGAAGCCATCCATCTCTCTACTTCTTTTGGGATGCTTCTTTTGTCGCTGTCGATTGACCGGCAGACGTGTTGTCTCAAAAAAAAAAAAAGATTGACCGGCAGACGCGACATTGGAAGCAAACGGTTGGTCGATCACGTTGGGTTGGGTCATTCTTTTTTGCAGTGTGGCACTGTGGCGTCCGGTCATGGCTTCTTGCCTGGGGCTCCTTCTTTCGGTAGCCACGCCAACCAAAAATCTCTCCCACTTCTCCCTCTCCAAATTCACCCCAAGAAGGACTACGAAAGAGCCAGCGAATGAATGAAGGAAAATGGAAAAGGTGGAGTGGCCATCAATCCAGTCCAGCAGCTAGCGGAAAAGGAAGAGCTCTTGATACCGAACGCCGCGCGGGGCCAAACCAAACCAAACTGTCTGCCCGACTGCGGAGGAGAAGCCAGCAACGTGCTCGTGCAGTGCAGAGACCTAAATTAACTGACGACGTCGATCGCACGCCGCGTCGGCTTCCATCCGGCGTCCTCACGTGTGCTGCCTCTCGAGTCTGGATTCCCCAACCAACCCAACCAGCAGAAGAGACCATGGTGTGTAGCATGCTTCTGCCGGACCAGCCATCTAAGGGCATCTTCAACGACAACCCACAAAAATTCCACCGCATCCGTCTGCGGACACAAATGTGGGAGGCAGCCGCCCAACCATAGCCGCATACATTTTCACAACAATTTAAATTAACCGAACATAATTCGATCAAACCGGACGAATTTTGATATAAACACGGCGGATTTCATTGAAATTAGAATAATTTGTACACTGCTTGTTGCTGCCACGACCTCTCACCGCCTCCCGCTCGCAACGTCATGCAACAGCAATCCCGGCTTGTGTGTGGCCACCACCACCAAAGATGATTTTGGCGTCGCCACAACCATAAATGGGCTCCCACGCCTTTCTTTTCGGCGCCCTTCACCTTCTTATTGACGAATGGGCTCCACAAGATGGAAGAAATACATGGTGAGCATTCTAGGGTGTCTAAAAGATACTGCACTCTAAAAGTGTCAAAATTGGTTCCAAATCTATTATTATAGAGATTTCCCATTCACGGAGTCTGCTAGAGTTGTTCTAACTATCACTTCACAAAGGGGGAAAAGATGACGATTTCTGTTTTTTCTCAATGGATGTAAAGGAACATAAGATCCAACTACCCGACTGTTGGCAATAATGTTTTTACGATTGCACGCTTGAACAAGGGGGATATATATGCCAAATAATAGTTCATCTCGATGCAACCGAAGTTCAACAAGGGTGATAAAAGTGGTTGTAGCGCACATCATAGTAACAAGAAGAGAAGAGGTTGCCGAGCGGGCATGAACAATGGAAGGTTATGAGAGATGAAAACGGCGAGGACCTCGCTAGACAAGGTGAGGATGGTGGAATATGAATGTAGAGATTGTTGTTTGTAATCAATCAAGCTCGGGTGGCCCGGGTTAGCGAATGCATGAATCATGAGATGCTTGTTTGCACAACAAAATATGATACGATAAGCACATTATGCCATGTATAATGCAAGGTGTTGAGGGAGGTGTCATGGTACTAAGTCTGACAGTAAGTATAGGGGGTGCGAATGAGGAGACAAGGTCCTAGCTACGGCAAGGTTGTACGCAAGTGTTTACGAGTTCAGGCCCCTCTCGGAGGAGGTAAAAGCCTACGTCTAGGTGCCCCGGGGCGGTCGACTGGATTATATGAGTGTGTGTTACAGGGGGTGCGAACCCTTGTGCCAGAGAAGGGGGGTGGCTTATATAGAGTTCGCCGGGACCCCAACCATCCCCCGTTACAAAGGGTTCAATGTACTTAAAGATGGGGCGTTACTGGTAACGCCAGCCTTAAGTGCCTTAAATGACCTTAAAGACTACGAAGTGAATGCTTGCCCGTTGCTGTTCTGAGCGACTCCTGGTCTTCAGTAGGTCGAGTGGTTTCTTGTATGGTCGAGTGATTGACCGGTCGTGTGACTTCAGGAAGGAGGGGTACCCGAGTGGTTGATTGGTCGAGTGGATCGCACTCGACGCCTTTATTGGGTACTCCCTGTTGTCTCTTGAGCTTCTTTGCTTCTAGGATAGTGACCTTGGGTAGGGCGTATAGGTCAGGCCTATGACCCTACCCTAGGTCTGTATCATCATCATTAGCCCCGAATGGACTGAGGTCCGGGTGGAAAGAAGGTTGAAGTTGATCTTGCTTGGATCCTTGCGCTTCACAAGTACTCACGTTGGACGGAAGGCTCATGTTAGAACTTCGGCTTCGTTTCAGTCGCCTTGATCGATTCAAAAGTTGCCGAGTGAATTTATAACGCCATCCGTCGAGTGTTGTTTTTGGGCGCGGAACCTTTGGCGCGATTGGTTACGGCATATCTCGGATCTCACCGGATTCAAAATTTCGGGGAAGCGCGCGGGACGGAGCATGCCGTGGTAAGCGGGATGGATAGACAGGAGCACCTTGATCCCCGTGCCACCTTTTTCGCCACGTACCCAACGCGCGACTGTTGCGGGATTTGACAGGATCGCCTGGGCCCACGTGTCAGCCACTCAGAAGTGGGTCTTTAAAAGGCGACGGGGCCGAGGCGCCTGCACTGTGCGCGTCCATTCTCTTCCCTTCTCCTCTGCTTCTCCACCGCATCCGGTGTCGTGGTTCTAAGTCTGACAGTAGAATAGGGGGGTAGGAATGGAGAGGCAAGATCCTAGCTATGGAGCAGTTGTGTACGCAAGGTGTTTACGAGTTCATGCCCTTCTCGGAGGAAGTAACAGCCCTACGTCTCGGAGCCCGGAGGCGGTCGACTGGATTATGTGCGTATAAGTTACAGGGGTGCGAACCCTTTACACTGAGGAGGGGGTGGCTTATATAGAGTTTGCCAGACCCCTCCGGCCCTCAGTTATGTAGGGTTTAAAGTACATTAAGGTCTGGCGTTACTGGTAACGCCATATATAAAGTGCTATCATGACCATAAAGACTACTTAATGACAGACCGTTTGTGTGCAGAGTGACTCTAGATCTCTTGGGGGTCGAGTGAGTGGCTTCATGGTCGAGTGTCTTCGAGTATGTCGAGTGAAATCCTTTCAGGTCGACTGAAAGGTAGTTTCTTCTAGAGATGTCCTTGGGGAGGGTATCTAGGATAGGTCCATGACCCTACCCTAGGTACATGGCTTCATCATTAGCCCCCGAATGGATTGAGGTTTGAATGAGGAAGGAGTTGAGAATTCTTCCGACCCATCTTTTGTGCTATGAGTATGTCTTGTTCTGGATCAATGACCTTAGGTGACGGCACCAACTTCTTTTTTAGTTGCCTTGATCCATTCTTTGTATTGGTCGAGTGACTTTTCTGTACTTGGAGATCTCCGAGCGACGAATCAGAGGAAATCTCCAGTCTGACAAGTTGCTCTGCTGTTCGCGGATTTAGCGGGATCTGAATTTTGGGAAGCGCGCGAGGCGGAGGAGGCCGCAGTACTCGGATGGGATAAGGCAGGACGCCTCGATCTTTGCGCCACCTTTTTCGCCATGTATCACGCGCGCGACTGTTGCGGGATTTGACAGGATCGCCCGGGCCCACCAGTCAGTCACTCGGAAGCGACCCCATATAAGGCGCCGGACGGGGGTTTTGAACAGTGCGCCTTCATTTTCTTCTCCCTCTTCCTCAGATTCATCTGCCGCATTCGCTTCTATCCCAGCGCTGCTGCTCTGTGCGTGATTCACCGTCGACGATGGTGAAGGAGAAGACGGCGGCTTTGGAGCGGGTGAAGAAGGCGACGGCGAAGGCGAAGGGAAGAGCGGCCAGTCGGGGTGGATCCTCGTCGCGGGCCGGTCTGCCGCAGGGCTGGATCCACTCGACCATCCGCCAGAAGGATCTGGATGACCTGGCCGATGAGGGACTAATCCCTCATGGATCAGCGAGGCTCCCGGGGAAGGAGTGGCATCCGCAGCCTCAGGAGGGTGAGTGTGTCCTCTTAGCCACTCACGTTGACCGCGGGTTTTCTTTGCCGCCCCACCCTTTCTTTCGGGGATTTCTGAACTTCTTTGGGGCACAACTCCACCACTTCACACCCAACTCCATCGTGTATCTTGCTGCTTTCGTGTCCTTGTGTGAGAATTTCTTGGGTTGCCGGCCGCATTGGGGCCTTTTCAAACACATCTTCACCTGTCGCTCTCAGACGGTGAGAAAGGCCAATCCAAGTGATGAGAGAACCCAAGTGATTCAGATGTGTGGGGGTCTTGGGGTCCAAATGAGGGGTAAAAGTGCTTTTCCAGCCATGGTCCTTCCTGAGTCGGTCCGAGGGTGGCAGTCGACCTGGTTCTACTGCCAAGACCAGCCAACGCCAGGGCAGTCGACTGGACTCCCTCCTTTCTCCATGGATCGAGTGAGCAAGCCGTCCTCTCTGAAGGTGGTCCCGAAGGAGAAGGCTCAGGTTAAGGTGTTGGTCGAGTGTGTAGTCCAGCTTATCCGTGACGGGGTGACTGGCATGGACCTTCTGTAGGTTTTCCTTCGACGATGCATCCAACCGCTTCAATATCAAGACCATCCGATGTGGATGTACTCTGGCACTGAAGACACCACTCGGGTCCACCCGGGGGAGATCGAGGATGCCATGCTGGAGAGGTGGATGACTACCATCACAGGGAACAAGGACAACCCCCGAGGAGCCAGGAGGATCCCTCCACTCGACCAATCATACCAGCCAGACAAGGTCCAATTCTGTACCTCCGACTGTGACCCTGCTTCCTTCATTTCGTTTTGCTAGAATTCAGTTGACTGATTCTTGTCTTGTTTGTTGTCTTCCAGGTCAGTACCGAGATGTACTCGATGCCCAATGGGGCGCAAGAACAGATCGAGGAGGAGGAGGGGAGCGGCGGTGAAAGTCAGGAGGAGTGGCAATTTGATGGCGAGGAGGATGAAGAGGACGACGGCTCTGGTGAAGAGGAGGAGGATGAAGAGGAGGAGGAGGAGGTTGACCTTGCTCGCACTGAAAGGCGATCCAAGCTCGTCCATGACCCTGCAATCGAGCGTGGCAAAGCGACTGCACCCGTTGGGCAGTCGACGAAACGCCCTCGGACGACCTCTCTGGCGCCGACTGAGAAAGGGTCAAAGCAACCTCGAGCGACATTATCAAAGCCGACGAAGGCCCTGCCGAAGATGAGAATGGTGATTCCCACTATTTCCGGGTAACAGCAGAACTTGTGTTTTCTTGTTTGGCATGAATAAACTCTTGGTCGACTCGTTGGCTAACCGACTGGTTTATGGAATCTGCAGTGTTGCTACATCCAAGACCTCAGTCAGGAACGAGGATCAAGAAATGGAAGATGCTGCCACCTCCAACCTTGGTATGATCTCTGTAGTTTTGCTTTTGGTCGATTAGATCTTCATCTTTAACTTTGAATCTTTCCTGTAGCTCCACCTCATGTCATTGATCTCCCTGATGATGACGATGAGGAGCCACTGAGGCAGAGGAGGAACAAGAAGGCGCCTGCTGGCAAGACTGCTCAGGTTGTATCAGCACCTGAGACGATGGTTCCGGAGGGAGGCAACGTCACTCGGGCTACCGTGTCTTTTGCTGTGCCACTGACGAGTGCTCGCCCTTCGCCGTCGAGTGTTGATACGCCTTCCCTTTTCGCCACACATCACGTCCCAGAGGACCAAGCAGGTGCTGCTAAGGAAGCTATACGCCAAGCAGGGGTCATGATGGAATAGGTGAAGGCGATCCGAGACGCCAGCCAAGCAGCTTATGATGCAAGCTCGGCTCTTCAGAGCAATGTCCAGGTTAGTTGATCACCGCTTGTTCTGTTAGGATATGGTATCTAAAAACTCTTTTTTTAAGATCTTAGTATCTGTACACCCACTGGGTGCGTCGATTGATTTTTTGGATTGGTGGGGGCACGCTGAGTGCACCCACTTGGTGTAGTCCCCAAGACTATGGTGGACTGCTGGCAGTCGACTATAGTATTTATACTTTCAACTTCTTCACTTTACTTTTTTCACTCGGTCTGGTCGAATGGAATCATGGAACCAGTGGGGGCACGCTGAGTCCACCCACTGGGTGTAGTCCCCGAGACCATGGTCGACTGCTGGCAATCGACTATGGTCTGAAGAACATCTCTCCCCTTTTTTTCATGACGACACCGTGGCTGACTGCTGGCAGTTAGCTATGGTTTAGGATCATAACTTTCTGTCTCTTTCGGTCGACTGATCGAACCAAGTCGGTAGAACTAGTGTGGGCACGCTAAGTGCACCCACTGGGTGTAGTCCCCGAGACTACTGTTGAATGTTTTGATTCGGCTGTAGTCTTAGAAATGCTGCGATTTTTTCTCTTAGTCACTCGGAAGTGACCTATTTTTGATGTCTGTCGACTGACTTTTCGCAGAAATCTTGCGAGCTTGTGGCTCGTTATACTGAGTTGGAGAACAAACATATCCAGCTCGAACTTGACTTGAAGCTTGTCCAGGAGAACTTCACGAAGGCGAAGGAGGAAGCAAAAGGTATGTTTGGTGAGAATCTTGATGACTGTACTTATTTTTTTGTCTATTCTTGATTCTGACCTCATTGTCACTTTGTAGAAAAACAGAAGGAGGCTCTGAAGAAGAAGGATCTTGACCTCGCCGAGGCGCAGAAAGCGGCTTCAGACAAGACGAAGCTCGCGGAAGAAAAGTTGACTTCAGTCGGTAAACTGGAAGAGGAGAACGCCAATTTGAAAGCTGCTCTTGACGCGGCTAACAAGGAGGCCAGTCAACTGAAGAATGACAAGATTGCTCTGAGTGACAAGGCTAGCGAACTCGCAGGAAAGAAGAACGATCTTGAAGCTTATCTGGGAGGGCTTGCCAAGAAGTTATTCCTCATGCTTGAAGGTAATCCCTTCTATCTGACTGACTTGTAATCACTGACTTACCATAGAAATGCTAGCTTATCTTTGGGTTGTGTTCATAGAATTCTGCCAAAACTTTGAGGAAGAGACTAGTCGAGTGGAGACAGGCCTGGATCCCATCAACTCTCCTGTGAAGGATGAAGCTGCCATGAACGTGCTCCGACTGGAGTCTCGTGTTGCTGGTGTGGTGGACTATCTTGTTCGACTGAAGGTTGCAACGTCGCGCATCGACACAACACTCTGGCTGGGGGAAACGCTTCAGAATGACCTCGAGTCTCTGATGACTCGATTGAATGAAGTTCCAGGTCGAGTGCAAGAATGGAAGAAGTCTTCTGCCAGGTGTGGTGCTGATGTTGCTCTGTCTCTGGTCCGTGTTCACTACAAGGATGCGCGAGAGGACAAGCTGGCGTCCCTCAAGGTGTCCAATACCAAGAAGCATGACTTCCGATCTTTCATGGAGACCTTCATTGCTGCTGCCACTCGGATTGCAGATGGAATCGACCTGGACGAGTTTGTCACGCCTTCCAGTCCTCCGCCTGAGGAGTGAGAAAAAACTTCTATGCCCTTCCTTAAATTTGCCTCGGGATGCCGAGTGGTTTGGTAACCGGTTAAACTTTGACAGGCTTGATGCCTGAGCACTTCTGGGTCCGTAGGATGCTATCTGAACTTGGCTTTGTCGTTGAATATGTTTGCATTTATCATCGAGCAGACTTTGTTCTTCACTCGGAATATACTTTAGTGCTTGTGACGTACTCTTGCAGGTTGGAGTACAGATTGCAGTCGACCTGCATCCCTGTGGGTCGGGACAAAGCGCACATTATATTTGTGGCGAAGCTCAGAAGGAGAAGGTAGCAGTCGACTTGCACCCTGTCGTCCTTGCAGAGTGCATGTCGTATTCAGTACTTAGGCGAGTATTGGACTGCAGCTGAGCCCCCGAGTGGGAGGGTCGCTCTCCACTCGGTAGGATTTTCAGATACTTAGGCGAGTACTGGACTGCAGCTAAGCCCCCCGAGTGGGAGGTTTACTCTCCACTCGGTAGGATTTTCAGATACTTAGGCGAGTACTGGACTGCAGCTAAGCCCCCGAGTGGGAGGTTTGCTCTCCACTCGGTAGGATTTTCAGACACTTAGGCGAGTATTGGACTGCAGCTAAGCCCCTGAGTGGGAGGTTTGCTCTCCACTCGGTAGGATTTTCAGATACTTAGGCGAGTACTGGACTGCAGCTAAGCCCCCGAGTGGGAGGTTTGCTCTCCACTCGGTAGGATTTTCAGATACTTAGGCGAGTACTGGACTGCAGCTAAGTCCCCGTGTCGGTGTCAAAACCGGCGGATCTCGGGTAGGGGGTCCCGAACTGTGCGTCTTAGGATCAATGGTAACAAGAGGCAAGGGACACAATGTTTACCCAGGTTCGGGCCCTCTCGATGGAGGTAAAACCCTACTCCTACTTGATTAATATTGATGATATGGGTAGTACAAGAGTTGATCTACCACGGGATTGGAGAGGCTAAACCCTAGAAGCTAGCCTATGGTATGATTGTTGTTGTATATCTCTATCGACTAGCCTGGCCCCGGTTTATATAATGCACCAGAGCCCTAGGATAACAAGAGTCCTAGCCGAATACGCCGGTGGGGGAGGAGTCCTTGTCTTGATCGCCAAGTCTTGTGGATTCTTCCTTGTATGCAGCAGCTGTCCGGACTGGCCCATGAGTATACGGCCATGGGGGTCCTCGGCCCAATCCAACTGATCGGGAGACGATGCGTTGAGTACCCCCTAGTCCAGGACACCGTCAGTAGCCCCCTGAACCGGTCTTCAAGTTAGGGACGCTCCTCGATTCTTCCGAACTGTTCTTCATCTTCGGTTGGCGGTCTTGAAAACTGGTTCAACAAATCTTCTCATCTTCTATCTTGAGGATCGCCGAAATGCATTCGACGAGTTTACACGTCAGGTATCCGAGGAGCCCCTTTAAGTTTCCAACCTTTATCAATGCCTTGTTATTTTTATGCCACACCTCGGGTTTGAAGTTGTTCCCGGGCGGCAACGTCCTCTTGCGTCCGAGCTCCAATGCCGGACTGCATTCGAGGTATCTTTTGCAGCCGAGCACCAATGCCGGACTGCTTCCCAGCTCTAATGCCGGACTATGTACCCGAGCTCCAACGCCAGACTGTATCCGAGGTGTCGTAGATCACCTTGGTTCAAAGAAGTTTGAAGGAGTTTAGCCGAGCTTAATGCTGGAAATGCCCACTATGGAGCCAGCCACTAGCGCCCGAGCTTTATGCCGGACTGCTTCCGAGGTGGTGCACCACCCCGAATGTGGGCCGATTTTTGTCAATATTTTTTATTGGTGCAATTTATTCTCTGCCGAGATACATAGCCAGTAGCCCTCAAGGTGGTTTCGGTCTAAAACCCGAGATGCACATGAAGGATGACATAAGACCGCTGATCCCCGTATCGCTGAGACTCAGGTTGATTTGCAAAATCGGTCTGAGGATCAAGTCCTAGCTTGGCAGAATACTTCGGGACACAAAAAGCGGCGTGCTCAGTCCTCGAGACTCAGGTTGGGTGCGGCCGACCAACCTGAGGATCAAAATCTCCTCGAAAACTGTATTGCACTTAAAATTTTCTGCATTGGATAGGCAATGCAGTAGCCCCCGAGACACTGGTCGGGTGGCAACACCAGATCAGGGGATCGATGTGCCCCTTTAATATTTGTAAATAATAAGCCTGAAGCCCAGTAGCCCCCGAGCCTTAATGTGGGCACGGGAGGCCGAATTAAGGATCGATATCCATAGTAAAGTCACAAATTATGTGTAATGACTCTATGTATCCAAGTACTTTACGTCATTAATGCTCGGATCCCCATTGTGCAAAACTTTGTTGACCGACCATCGGCTTCCACCTCCTCGGCCAATAGCCGAGGAGTGTTTGTCCTACTTTATAAAGCTTTTATGAGGGCAAAGATTTACAACAAACAAGGCGATCTGGCCATACGGTTTTACAAACAAAGGTACGCGGAGAGACATGTTATATTACTGTTTAACAGAAGAAATGTCTTCCAACGAAAATAGTCCCGCTATCGGTTCCTTTCTTTGGGTTGTCATGCTAAGCATGATCATGAAACCTCAGCTCCAATGTAAGAGCAAAATATCGAGGATTTAGTTTGGGAGGCCAGTTAATAGCCCCCGGTAGTGTTCGGCGACAGTCGAGGTCAAGCCGTAAACACTTCGGCCATTGTTATGAATGGCCCATCGTTTAACGCCGTCATCGGATCGCCGACCAGTTTACGCTTATTGTGACAGTCAGTTTTCGGCTTTCTCTACTGAGGTGCTTAACCATGTGAGTTGGAAGCACAATCGCAGTGGTTCTCCCTTTGCACACCTAGCTGAACAAAGCGGAACATAGGAGGCAAGCGCAGGAGCCGGGCAACCCAACTATTGACCGAAGACGCAATTCAAAACCGATGCATATATAGCAATATCCGAGAATGTTTTGCCGAATCTCTAAAGGTGTCCGGCGTTGCACTGCGAGACTTGTGCTTAAAACACACAAATAGTTTAAAAGTGCCATGGGCTCGAAAGCCAAAAAACTTATTCAAAAGGTTAATGTACGAACTAGATCAAGTGTTCGGTGCCAATCCGAAAATTGGACTTTAGAAAAAAAAGGTGCTTCTACCGTGCTTTAACATGACACATCCTATCTCAAAACTTCAAGCGGGTCAGCCTATGGCTTCAACCTCCTATCCCGAAGGCGGAGTACTTCTTACTAGGCCAGTTTAGCAAACTAAACTCTAGCGGCTTTGAGAGAGAAATTAGGCTCCCCGGCTAGTGACCGCACACTTGTGTCGAAAAAAGGAGTAATAAATAATAAAAACTTTGCAACGACTAAGAAGAAAAACACTTATCATAAAACGTCTCAAATAAACATAAGAGCCCCCAAGTGACTTGGGTAAAAGAATGATTGTATGTACCGAAGTACTTGTATCATATCTATGTTCAACCGAACTTTAAACGCGTCTTAACCGACCATCGGCTTCTCCCTCTTCGGTCAAGGACCGAAAAGTGTTATGTACTCCATCTGTCGAGAATATCGATGGTGTTTCCAATAACCAGGCAATCAGGTCATAAGGCTGTAACAGACAAAGCGCGCTCAGGGAACTTATGCTATATTACTGATAAAGTGTAAGAAGCATCTTCGAAGAAAATAGTACCCCCACCGATACCTTTCTTCGGTGCTCATTGTTAATATGAGACTTGTGCAATAGATTTTTTGTACTCATGAGTTCCGTTGTGTGCCGACCATTATTGAAAACAGTAAGAGAGCTAGCTTTCGGCTTCACCCAGTCTGAGGTCCGGCTCGGGTGACCCGATTGTGACAATCGCAGAGGTGCTCCCTTTACTCCCTAGCTGAACAATCGGGAAACGTAGGGGTAAACACAGGAGCAAGGCAACCCAGCTTGCAAATCGCTTAAGTCAATATGGTGCATATTGTAGCGTAATACACGAACAAGGAACGAAGCCGTACAAGTATAATCATATGCAAGAGGAAAAAGCTTCATGAAGGAAGCCCCCAAGTAAACGGGGTATTTGAATTTGCGCGTCACAAACAAAGTTTGGACAAGGAAATTTTTACAAGCAACTTTTTTCCAAAAAAGTATAATGCTTGGTCGAGCCGAGCACAAGTTAAAGATTTAAAACTTTGAGCATGAAGGCAACTTAGCTGGTTAATGTGTTCGGTATTGATGACGCGGTCTGAGCTTGATGCGGGACAAGGTTCCATCCCCCAAGCCGGTCCCGAGGTGGCGGAGCAAAGAGCTCGGCACTCCGAAGTGGTGACATAGCACGGTTAATGCAGGACGGCAGGGTGATGCCGAAGTCGCAGGCATGGGGTAATGAAGTGTTGACGAAGCCCCCCGTCCAGCCGAGGTGACGCCAAAGGATATAGTCCGATTGAATCATTTTCCTGTGCACAAAAAATAGTGCAAACCGGAGGTAATAGTAATAATAATAAAATAAAAAAATCGTTGCATAACAAGTAATTTATGCAAAGTGAGTAATAAAAGAAATATGTCCTAGTGCCGAAGTCAATGTCGATGCAGGGCAGCGGCATGATGCGGTAAAGGCATGGCAAGGCCTGAATTCACAGGTCGGTCCGAGTTCCGGATGCGGCGTTTGCCGGACTATGTACGGAAACTGACCGGACCACCATGCGACCATCATTAATGTGGCCACCATTTGATAGACCTGCGTACATATGATGGACAAACCAGAGTAATAATTCGTTGGAAAAAATGAACCCAAACAAGCAAAAAATACTAGGATTAATAGCACCTGGCTTATTTGTTGTAGCAATCCGAAGAATGGTGATTCCCAAAATTGGGACTCAATCCGCAGATCTATCGCCTGATGGGCGATAAAGCAACAGCATGGCGATGCTGGCAAAGGTTGGCTCGCCGAGGCAAAGCCCACGGTCCAGCTAATGTGATGGAGCTGGTCGGCCAGGGACGCCGAAGTCTCCGGAGTAGGTTGATGAAGAGATGATGAAGCCCCTAGTCCAGCTAACGTGATGAAGCCTCGGTGTCAGCCGATGAGTCGAAGTAGGTCGGCGTGATGGACACCACCTTGGAAAAGCAACATGGTCGATGCCAGCTTGATGAAGCGACCGTGCGGCGATGCCGGTATGCCCGCTCCGTGTAATCCATGGGGCGGCAATGTTGGTGATGATTTATCCTTCGCGATGCCGGACTCTTGTTTGGCTTACCGAGATGATGATCCGAAGAAGTTGAGCTCGGCTCAACAAGGTGACGACGTGTCTAGCGCAGGTCGGCAGTCGTGGAGCAATATTTGCCGGACTGGTTTGACACCAGCATGATGTTGAAGATCATGTTCAAAAGATTTTAAAGTTAGTGGGATGTGTTCGCAAAACACAATACCCCATACAAAACTTCCTTCAAAAAGGATGTCCCAAATCCCGTTCATAAAAAAGACGAACTCGGGTCGGATTCGTTTTTGCGCAGAAAAACAGATCAGAAAAGTGATGCACTAATCGGAAGGTTCCCGGAGTTCGGACGGTCAGATCGAGCTGAAATTTTGAGGGGTGGTAGATATAGGAATGCCGCAGCCGATCAACGGTTGGATCTTCCAAAGGATGTCCGAGCTAGAAGCTGGACACCACGCCCCAAACTCGTCCAGATTCCCGTCCAGATTTGACATGGCTCCGGTATATCATGGATTGCCAGAGATTCCTCCACCGGAACTCGACGAAATTTAGCGTGGCTGTTGTAGACGTAATTCCGCACTATTCCACCAAAGCAATCGTCAAACCGACGCTCGAGGAGGTGGTGACGGCGGATACAAGTTCGCTGTCCAGAAAAACAGCACGGTCGACCGAGGGCAATGTTGACGTTGAGCCCCCGGGCTCCCTGGATGATTCTTCCATGATCTTGATAGAGATCGGAGCTGATGTTGATGAAGGCCCTCATCCGAACATGACGATCGGAGGTAGGGCGCAATCCTTGGTCGAACCAAGGTGACCAGTCGAGCTGGTGACGAAGATGCCGAAGTCGCAGTTGATTTGCAGGCGAGCCATCGACCTTTTGCCGAACACACAGCGAAACTCTCAATGAAAGCACCAATGTCGGTGTCAAAACCGGCGGATCTCGGGTAGGGGGTCCCGAACTATGCGTCTTAGGATCAATGGTAACAGGAGGCAAGGGACACAATATTTACCCAGGTTCGGGCCCTCTCGATGGAGGTAAAACCGTACTCCTGCTTGATTAATATTGATGATATGAGTAGTACAAGAGTTGATCTACCACGAGATCGGAGAGGCTAAACCCTAGAAGCTAGCCTATGGTATGATTGTTGTTGTATATCTCTATCGACTAGCCTGGCCCCGGTTTATATAATGCACCAGAGGCCTAGGATAACAAGAGTCCTAGCCGAATACGCCGGTGGGGGAGGAGTCCTTGTCTTGATCGCCAAGTCTTGTGGATTCTTCCTTGTATGCGGCAGGTTTCCGGACTGGCCCATGAGTATACGGCCATGGGGGTCCTCGGCCCAATCCAACTGATCAGGAGACGACGCGTTGAGTACCCCCTAGTCCAGGACACCGTCACCCCGAGTGGGAGGTTTGCTCTCCACTCAGTAGGATTTTTTGTGGCGTAGCTCCGAAGGAGAAGGTAACAGTCGACCTGCACCTCGTCGCCCTTGCAGAGCGCACGTTGTATTTGTGGCGTAGCTCGGAAGGAGAAGGTAGCAGTCGACCTATACCTCGCCCTCCTTGCAGAGCGCACATTGCATTTGTGGCGTAGCTCGGAAGGAGAAGGTAGCAGTCAACCTGCACCTCGCCCTCCTTGCAGAGCGCACATTGTATTAAATACTTAGGCGAGTACTTGGACTGCAGCTAAGCCTACGAGTGGGAGGCTGGCTCACCACTCGATAGGATTTTGAACACTTAGGCGAGTACTTGGACTGCAGCTAAGCCTCCGAGTGGGAGGCTGGCTCACCACTCGGTAGGATTTTAAACACTTAGGCGAGTACTTGGACTGCAGCTAAGCCTCCGAGTGGGAGGCTGGCTCACCACTCGATAGGACTTTTCTTAATCTTAGGCGAAACGGATTCGCAGCTAAGCCCCCGAGTGGGAGGCTGACTCACCACTCGGCAGGATTTTTGTTTTACAAACTTAGGCGAAACGGATTCGGATTCGCCACTAAGCCACCCACTGGGGGATTTTTTTTACGTAAACAAAAGTAACAACAACCACGGGACAATTATAACACTCTTGTCTTTTGAAAACAAACTACAAAAGTAATTTTATTACATCTCATCCGAGTGAATACTTAAGTATAAAAGGGGCGGAGCAGCTCCGCGTTCCAAGCTCTTGGCTCGTCAATCTGGCGATCGACATTGTAAAGACGGTATGCTCCATTGTGGAGGACTTTGGTGACGATGAAGGGACCTTCCCAAGTAGGAGCAAGCTTGTGTGGCTTCTGCTGATCCACTCGGAGAACCAAATCTCCTTCTTGGAAGGCTCGACTCTTCACGTTTCTAGCATGGAATCGACGCAAGTCTTGCTGGTAGATAGTCGATCGGATCATGGCCATCTCTCTTTCTTCTTCTAGAAGGTCGACTACGTCCTGTCGGGCTTGCTCTGCTTCATCTTCAGTGTATAGTTCGACTCGGGGTGCGTTGTGAAGCAGGTCACTCGGCAGGACTGCTTCAGCTCCATAGACTAGGAAGAATGGAGTTCTCCCAGTCGACCGATTAGGAGTGGTCTTTAATCCCCAAAGAACTGACAGAAGTTCTTCGACCCATGCGCCTGCTGCGTGTTTGAGATCGCGCATCAGTCGGGGTTTCAGTCCTTTGAGAATTAGACCATTTGCTCGTTCTGCTTGTCCATTCGACTGGGGGTGAGCGACTGAAGCATAGTCGACTTGTGTGCCTTGAGATGCGCAAAAGGCTCTGAATTCGTCGGAATCGAAGTTTGACCCATTATCCGTGATGATGCTACGCGGAACTCCATATCTGAATACTAACTCTCTGATGAAGCTGATAGCAGTGCCCGCATCCAGATTCTTGATAGGCTTAGCTTCAATCCATTTGGTAAACTTGTCGACTGCTACTAGCAAGTGAGTGAAGCCGCTCCTGCCAATTCTCAGTGGTCCAACCATATCCAACCCCAAACAGCGAAGGGCCAGACGAGTGGAATGGTCTTCAAGGCTGAGGCAGGTTTGTGCGATAGACTGGAATAAAACTGACATCCTTCACACTTGTCGACTATCTCCTTCGCCATTTCATTTGATCTTGGCCAGTAAAATCCCGCTCGGTATGCTTTAGCCACAATGGTCCGAGAGGAAGCATGATGGCCACAGGTCCCCGAGTAGATATCGTCAAGGATTATCCGACCTTCTTCTGGCGTTATACATTTCTGACCGACTCCAGTCGCGCTTTCTCTGTATAACTGTCCCTTTATCATGGTAAAGGCTTTGGATCGACGGACGATCTGTCGAGCCTCTTCTTCATTCTCTGGGAGCTCTTTCCTTAGGATATACGCGATGTACGGTTCTGTCCAGTCGGGAGTGATGACCAAAACTTCCATGATCAGGTCGACCACAGCTGGAACTTCAACTTCAGTCGGATCTGTGACACTTTTTGGCTGTGGAGCTTCTTCGGTGAAAGGATCCTCTTGAACTGATGGAGTATGGATGTGTTCCAAAAACACATTACTGGGAATGGCTTCCCTCTTGGAACCTATCTTTGCCAAATCATCAGCCGCTTGATTTTTCAGTCGGGGTATATGATGAAGCTCTAACCCCTCGAATTTCTTTTCCAGCTTCCTCACTGCATTGCAGTAACCAGTCATGGCTGGACTTCTGACATCCCACTCCTTCATCACCTGATTGACCACCAAATCTGAGTCGCCGTAGACCATAAGGCGACGGACACCGAGTGAAATGGCCATACGCAACCCATACAAAAGTGCTTCGTATTATGCTTCATTGTTGGAGGAATCAAAGTGGATCTGGAGCACATATCTGAGCTTATCTCCTCGGGGGGAAACCAATACTACCCCAGCACCGGAACCATCCAGCATCTTAGAACCATCAAAATACATGGTCCAGTGCTCCGAGTGAACTTGAGTCGGTAGTTGCTGTTCAATCCACTCGGCGATGAAATCCGCTACAGCCTGGGACTTGATGGCTTTCTTTGCTTCAAACTTGATATCAAGGGGAAGGAGTTCAATCGCCCATTTTGCCACTCGACCAATTGCATCTCTGTTGTGCAGAATCTCTGACAATGGGGCGTCGCTGACGACTGTAATGAAATGGTCAGAGAAGTAATGAGCAACCTTCTTCGCGGTCATGTAGATCCCATATACAAGCTTCTGATAATGTGGGTATCTTTGCTTTGATGGGGTCAAAACTTCAGAAAGATAATACACTGGGCACTGAACTTTGAAGGCTTTTCCTTCTTATTCCTGCTCGACCGTAAGTACTATACTGACGACTTGTCCTGTGGCTGCAATGTAAAGCAGCAAAGGCTCTTCGCTGATTGGGGCAGCAAGCACCGGCTGGGTGGAGAGCAGGGCTTTTAGCTCTGCAAACGCTGCATCCGCTTCGGGAGTCCACTCGAACTTGTCTGACTTCTTCATCAGTCGGTAAAGAGGCAATGCCTTTTCACCGAGGCGAGAGATGAATCGACTTAAGGCGGCCAAGCATCCAGTAAGCTTCTGGACATCGTGCACACGCACAAGGCATTTCATTCGGAGTATAGTACCAACTTTTTCTGGGTTGGCGTCGATTCCTTGTTCGGAAATGAGAAAACCGAGCAACTTTCCACCAGGAACTCCGAACGTGCACTTTGCTGGATTAAGCTTGATATCATACCTCCTGAGGTTGGCAAATGTTTCAGCAAGGTCAGTCAACAGGTCGGAACCCTTCCGTGATTTGACCACAATATCATCCATGTATGCTTCACACCGGAGTGTTCCTCCGCACCGTCGTTGACGTCAACCATACTCTTCAGACGGCAAAGTCCTTAATAAAGAGACGAGGCTCTGATACCAATTGAAAGGATCGATATGGTTGAATAGAGGGGGGGGGTGAATAGGCAACTAACAATTTTTAAGCTTTTCTTTACCAAATTAAACTTTGCAACAAAATAGGTTGTCTAGATGTGCAACTAGGTGAGAAACCTATATGATGCAATAACAACTAGCACACAAGCAAGCAAGGAAGTAACAACAAGTAGGCTTGCAAAAGTAAAGGCACGAAATAACCAAGAGTGGAGCCGGTGGAGACGAGGATGTGTTACCGGAGTTCCTTCCTTTTAAGGGGAAGTACGTCTCCGTTAGAGCGGTGTGGAGGCACAATGCTCCCCAAGAAGCCACTAGGGCCACCGTATTCTCCTCACGCCCTCACACAATGCGAGATGCCGTGATTCCACTATTGGTGCCCTTGAAGGCGGTGACCGAACCTTTACACGCAAGGTTGGGGCAATCTCCACAACAATCGGAGGCTCCCAACAACAGCAACAACAACAACACCACGAAGCTTCACCACAATGGAGTATGGCTTCGAGGTGACCTCAACCGTCTAGGGTGCTCAACACCCAAGAGTAACAAGATCCGCAAGGGATAAGTGGGGGGAATCAAATTTCTCTTGGTGGAAGTGTAGATCTGGGCCCTCTCAACCAATCCCGAGCAAATCAACAAGTTTGATTGGCTAGGGAGAGAGATCGGGCGAAAATGGAGCTTTGAGCAACAATGGAGCTTTGGGGGAAAGAGGTAGGTCAACTAGGAGGAAGAAGACCCCTTTATATAGTGGGGGAACACATCCAACCGTTACCCCACTGAGCAGCCCCGCACAGGGCGGTACTACCGCTAGGGAAGGGCGGTACTACCGCTGAGAGCGGTACTACCGCTCCCTACCTAGCGGTACTACCGCGCTGAAGAGGAAGTCAGGCCACTGGCCCCAGAGCGGTACTACCGCGGGAGTAGAGCGGTACTACCGCTCGGGGCGGTACTACCGCTTCTACTGCCGCTACTAGTGCCGCAAAACCCGACACGAGAAAACACCGTCTCGAATCGAGGCGGCAGTAGGCGCGGTACTACGCGGTACTACGGCCGAAGCCCGCGAGCGGTACTACCGCTCTGCGGAGCGGTACTACCGCTTAGAGCGGTACTACCGCTTCGTGGAGCGGTACTACCGCTGGGGGGGCTTCGGCGGTACTACCGCTGTAGACCGCGGTACTACTGCTGGCACAGGGCGAAGCAGGTACGGAAGAGAAGTGCAGCTCCAAAGATGCGAAAGGAAGACGACGGGTGTGATAAGGATGTGTACGTGTTGATTCCACCCTAGTCTTACCAAAGCGGATCCCCTCTTAATAGTACGGTGACTCCTACGAAACTAGTCCACCAACAACAAAACGCAGGAGCTACACCGTCTTGAATAAAAACACCGAGGGGAGGAAATCGTCTCGTGCCAATGGATGATTCTCTGAAAGAACTTAACGCACACGATTAGTCCGCAAAAGCATTGTCATCAATCACCAAAACCACTATGGGATAAATATGCCCTTACAATCTCCCCCTTTTTGGTGGATTGATGACAATACGGGATTTGCATAAACACGATATAGAGTAAGCATACAAACCCCACGGTCCTAACATGTAGATGGGCTCCCCCTAGATGTGTGCTATTTAGATAAGTGCTTTGGACTGCACAGCACACATACTAGGATCAGAGCTCCCCCTACATTTTAGAGACCAACAATCTAAGCATGGTGTATGAGAGCAGCATAGATGATATAACAGGAAAAACACGCAGCTCATAAGCTAGATAGACATAGATACTGATACTGGAAAGGTAAGGTAGCATATGTCTCACACCATATGACTCGTACTTAAGTCTCACTCGAACTTAGGTCTCACAGACAAACCAACCAAAGCAGATGCGAGGAAAAACACGAACAAGACAAGACACACGAATAAGAGACGAAAGACACAACTCGCAAATCCCTAAGCTCTCTCCCCCTTTGGCATCGAGACACCAAAAAGGAGAGGGAGTGCTGCTACGGCCCCAGGTGAGAGCAAATGAGGGACACACGCATCAGAGCCCAGCGGAATCATCGGCACCACCGTCGTCAGTCTGGAAGTGCTCGGCCTCAGAATCGGTCCACGGGCAGTGCTGCTGAATCCACTCCTCCTCCTCAGTAAGCTGGTCCTCAGATCCACTCTTGACTGTAGCACCCAACTGACGCATGAGCTCCTTGTGACGACCTCGAGCCTTCTTCTCAGCCACATGAGTCATGTACTGACCGTGAGCCTCCATGCAGAACAGCTTCTTCATCTTAGACTTGAGCTTCTTAGCCCAAGAAGGCTCTGCCTCAGAAGGCAAGTAGTCATCATCTTCATCCTCAGCCTCAGCCCCAAACTCCTCCTCAGTCTCCATGGCAGCAGCAGATGAAGGAACTCCAGTCCTAGGGGCCTGAGTGCCCCAGTTATCCTTCTTCCTCAGACGCTTGACATCGTGAGAAACCAAGTCTCCAATCTCCAGCACCACCTTGGGATAGACACGATCCCAGGCCTTCTCAATGAGCAGCATAATGAACGGACCATAAATCGGGCACTTGCGCTCGGAGATAGCAGAAACCAGCTCAGACCACATAACATGAGAGATATCCAAGGACTCTCCGGTGCTCTGCCCCTTCTCCCGCTGACAGAAGAGAAGCATGTCCACGAGATAAGAGTGAACCTGGTCCAGATTCCCGATGCGAGGGAAAAGAGTTTCTCTGAAGATACGGTGAAGTATGTCCAGATAGGCAGGCAGCTCATAGGTCTCCTTCTTCGTCTCATGGTTGATCCTCAGAGTGCAGTAGGGCCACAGAGCTTGCTTGTGAGTGGCATTGGCTCGACGGTGGGGGCGAAAGCCGACAGCAGACTCAAGTCCAAGATCTTCCACCCCAATCAACTGCATGAAAGCTTTCCACTTGACTGACAACAACTTGCCATTTGTCATCCAAGTCAGAGTCCTATCCTCATCGGTCCCAAGGTGAACCGTGGCATAGAATTGGGCCACAATATCAGCATCATAGTCCTTGTTGAATTGCATGATCCCGAGAATGTTCAACTGAGTGCACATCTGAAGAGCTTCACCAAAGTAGTCAGGATCATTCTCCATATGCTCGGTGTCGATGGAGTGCACGTTGACATAGAGATTCTTCTTGGCTTTGAGGACATCAAAATAGATGGCAAGCTGGAACTTGTTCTAGAACGGACGGTTGACCAAAGTGGGATCTTGATCTACTTCATACGGGTTGCGGCGGCGCCTTGCCCAGAACTCCTTGGGCAGCATTTCTGGCACGGTTTTGGTTTGCTTTGGCTTGACCCCAGGCTTCTTCTGTAGTTGGGGAGGAGGTGGAGCACTAGAAGATCCTCCGGCAGGCTCAGTGGTGCGGTAGCGCTTGGACGAAGCACGACCGGGGTTGACACGACGAGCCTGATGCTTAGGAACCTCATCACCTGGAACTACACACACAAAACACGCAAACAACCAGAAAGAACGAGCATAAGCACAAACACGAACAAAGGGGATCACTGATAGGTAGGAGTAGGATGGAATCTGGTAGAGGGCGGTAGTACCGTGACCCTTGAGCGGTAGTACCGCTCTAGAGAGCGGTAGTACCGCCCACAGGGGTAGTACCGCTCGGGGAGAGCGGTAGTACCGCTCGAGGGGGGGGGGAAACAACAGTTTCCTACTACCGTGGTCAGATCCGGTACTTCCGTCCTACCAAATTCAAAAATACTCCAACCAAACACTAATCCAAACTGCCTAGAAGCATTCTCCATCCAACTCAAGCCTAGATTTGGCCAAAAATCTAAAGATGCAACCGCTACTGCCCCTAAGATGCTAGATTGGAAACCTAGACAAAAAGAACAAGAGAACAGGGGCAATACCGGCATCCATGGCAAGAGGACAAGGTGGGGATCGTCTCCACCGAAGGGAATGGAGAGGGACGGCCCGGAGAGGGAGATCCGGCGGAGCCCTCCCGCGGCGCCGGCTGCTGGAGAGAGAGAGGAACAGGCGAGGGGGCGTGCGAATGGGTATGGGGGAGAAGAAACTCCCCCTGCCCTGATATAACCCCCACCCGTGCCTCTCAGCGGTAGTACCGCGCTGGAGGGCGGTAGTACGCTTGGAGCGGTAGTACCGCTCGCCAGCGGCGGTAGTACCGCCAGCAACCAAAAAAAACTTCTAGGCAAACAAAAAAAATGCAAACACACCAAGAAGAACGGGAAGGCAAAGACAAGAGAAAGACCAACAAGACAACACACACGAAACAATGAACCGGAACCCACTCCTTCAAAGCAAACAACAACAAAAAAGGAGCGAGCTCAGGCCTCTCTCAAGAGAGGGCAATGGCCGGAGCCACCTATGTTTGAGTCAATTGGTATGGCACCGCGAAGAATTATCCTTGGGCCCATGACCAAAACTCGTCTTTGAAGCACAAGTACCATCAAAAATGGCTAATGTGAAAGAGTTGATCGTTTTATGCATAATGGGGGGAGGGAGAGTTCATTAAGAGAACAACACTCCCCCTATGTCCATGCCTACACCT
Organism: Triticum aestivum; assembly: GCF_018294505.1. NCBI lineage: Eukaryota > Viridiplantae > Streptophyta > Magnoliopsida > Poales > Poaceae > Triticum > Triticum aestivum. Next base: position 554,173,774 of record NC_057807.1, read on the forward strand.
AAACTAGACAACAAATTGAGTGTGGTGGGGGGGGGGGTGCACGGGTTCAAGTCACATTGCTCAAATCAATGATATTTAGCTCATGCCTTAACTCGCGAAATCTTGCTTCATCCAAGGGCTTCGTGAAAATATCTGCAAGGTTATCATGAGTGTTGACATACTTGAGCTCGATCTCCCCTCGCCTAATGTGATCCCGGATGAAGTGATACCGAATCTCAATGTGCTTCGTCTTGAAGTGTTGCACCGGGTTGAGAGAAATCTTGATGGCACTTTCATTATCACACCAAAGAGGCACTTTGTCACAAATGACACCGTACTCCTTTAAAGTTTGCCTCATCCATAGGAGTTGAGCACAACAACTACCGGCCGCCACATACTCCGCTTCGGTGGACGAGAGAGACACACAACTTTGCTTCTTGGAAGACCAACTTACCAAAGAGCAACCAAGAAATTGGCATCCTCCGGAAGTGGACTTCCTATCCACTTTGTCTCCCGCCCAATCGGAATCCGTGAAGCCTTCAAGCTTGAAGTTTGCTCCTCTTGGGTACCATAAGCCAAAGTTTGAGGTATGAGCCAAATATCGAAAGATTCGCTTGACCGCCACAAAGTGACTTTCCTTTGGTGCGGCTTGAAAACGTGCACACATCCCCACACTCAACATGATATCCGGTCTAGATGCACAAAGGTAAAGCAAGGAGCCAATCATGGAGCGATATACCTTTTGATCCACCGCTTTACCATTGGGATCGATGTCAAGTTGGCACTTGGTAGGCATTGGTGTAGTAGCCGGTTTGACGTCACTTAGCTTGAATCTTTTAAGCATGTCTTGAGTGTATTTGGCTTGGTTGATGAAGGTTCCTTCTCTTCTTTGTTTGATGTCAAAACCAAGGAAGAACTTCAACTCTCCCATCGAAGACATCTTGAACTTGGAGGTCATGAGAGCGGCAAATTCCTCATTGAAAGCTTTGTTAGGAGAACCAAAGATAATGTCATCAACATATAGTTGGCATACAAACAACTCCCCTTTGACCTTCTTAGTAAAAAGAGTGGGATCGATTTGTCCTACTTCAAATCCACGATCTTGTAGCAACTCGGTAAGGTGGTCATACCACGCACGTGGGGCTTGTTTAAGGCCATAGAGTGCCTTATCGAGTTGATACACATGATCCGGGAAGTAGGGGTCCTCGAACCCGGGGGGTTGCTTGACATAGACCAACTCATTAATGGGACCATTAAGAAAAGCACTTTTCACATCCATTTGTTGCAACTTAAAGTTGTGATGGGAAGCATATGCAATCAACAAACGAATGGATTCAAGACGAGCAACGGGAGCAAAGGTTTCACCGTAGTCGATACCCTCGACTTGGGAGTAGCCTTGTGCTACCAATCTTGCCTTGTTGCGAATGATGTTCCCATGAGCATCTTGCTTGTTCTTGAAGATCCACTTTGTTCCAATGACGTTGTGGTTCCCCGATGGCCTTGGCACCAATCTCCAAACTTTGTTGTACTCGAAGTTGTTGAGTTCTTCATGCATGGCATTGAGCCAATCCGAGTCTTCGAGCGCCTCATAGACCTTTTGGGGTTCAACACAAGAGACAAACGCGTGATGTTCACAATAGTTTGCTAATTGTCTACGAGTGCTTACCCCCTTTCTTAGGCTTCCAAATACATTTTCCATGAGATGGCCTTGAGTGGTGAGCTTGGAAGCAATCTTCGCGGCACGACGCTCTAATTCCTCCTCGGATGTGGAGGGAGGGTTGACTTGATCATCTTGAGCGCCGTCTTGAGCTTGTTCTTGATCTTGAGCTTGAGTTTGCTCTTGATCTTGAACTTGCTCGAGGGGGAGAACTTGACCTTGGGCATCATTTAGAGGTTCACCACCATCTTGAGGTTGATCTTGCCCTTGGTCTTGTTCACAAGGTTGAGGGCCTTCACTTTGTTCTTCGGAAGCGTGTGGGTCTTGATGAGGTGATGGCTCTACTTGAGTAGAGCATTGTCCTTCTCCTTCGGCCACAAGGGGTTCCTCAATGGGTAGGATTTGACCAATACCCATTCTTCTTATGGCTTGGGGAGGAATTTCATCACCTACATCACAAGTACCACTTTGCTCCACTTGGGAGCCGTTATTTTCGTCAAACTCCACGTTACACGTTTCCTCAATGAGTCCGTTGGACTTGTTGAGAACACGGTAAGCATGAGAGTTTGTAGCATAACCAACAAATATGCCCTCATGAGCTCTAGCTTCAAATTTAGACAAACGAACACCTTTCTTGAGAATGAAACACTTACACCCGAACACCCGGAAGTACTTGAGATTGGGCTTGTTCCCGGTGAGTATCTCATACGGAGTCTTGTTCAAGCCTTTGCGGAGATAGAGCCGATTGGATGCATGACAAGCTGTGTTGATGGCTTCGGCCCAGAAGTTGTATGGAGACTTGAACTCCGCCATCATGGTCCTTGCCGCATCCATCAACGTCCGGTTCTTCCTCTCCGCAACACCATTTTGTTGAGGGGTATATGGTGCGGAATATTGGTGCTTGATCCCTTCATCACTAAGAAACTCATCCAAGGTGTAGTTCTTGAACTCGGTGCCGTTGTCACTTCTTATTGTCAAGATCTTTGCATTGTGTTGACGTTGAGCTTCATTTGCAAAGTCGATGACGGTTTGTTGAGTCTCACTCTTCCTCTTGAAGAAGTATACCCAAGTGTATCTTGAATAATCATCCACAATCACCAAGCAATACTTTCTCCCTCCAAGACTATCAAAAGATGGAGGCCCGAAGAGATCCATGTGAAGGAGCTCCAAGGGTCTCTTCGAGTAGATGATGGTTGAAGGAGGGTGAGCCTTTTCATGAAGCTTTCCTTCGATACAAGCACTGCAAGCACGATCTTTGGCAAAACTAACATTTGTTAGTCCACGAACATGGTCCCCCTTGAGAAGACTTTGCAAAGATCTCATATTGACGTGGGCTAAACGGCGATGCCAAAGCCATCCCACATCAACTTTAGCCATTAGGCATGTCGCGGTCTTAGTGGGTTGCTCCGAGAAGTTAACCACATAGAGACCGTTCTCGACATGCCCAACAAAGGCTACTTTAAGAGTCTTGCTCCACAAGAGGGCCACGGTATCAATATCAAAGAAGGTGGCAAAACCCATGAGTGCGAGTTGACGAACGGAAAGTAAATTGAACGCAAGGGACTCAACAAGCATGACTTTCTCGATCGTTAGATCATGAGAAATGACAACCTTGCCAAGACCCAATACCTTAGAATGTGAGGCATCACCCCATTCGACATTGGTGGGCATAGATGGGATATTGTGCACGTCCACCACCAAGTCCTTGCTCCCGGTCATATGATTTGTTGCTCCACTGTCGAGCAACCATGATCCCCCACCGGAAGCAAACACCTACAAGAGATCAATGCTTGGTTTTAGGTACCCATTGAGTAATGGGTCCTTTGATGTTAGTAACAAGGGTCTTAGGAACCCAAATAGACCATTCAATGTACTCATAAGGAGAACCAACAAATTTAGCATAAACATGTCCATCACTAGCACGGCACAACACATAAGAGGGGTTAAAGTCGCCGGCTTTGTTGGGAGAGATGGCGTTGCGCTCTTTGGCTTCACCGCTCTTCCCATTGTTCTTCTTCTCCTTAGGAGCACCTTCTCCCTCCTTCACAAAGGTTTGCGTGAGCGGAGGAGGTCGATTGGTCTTGCTCTTCTTCTCCTTGTTCTTCTTCTTGTTCTTGGACTTGGGTGCGAACCCAACTCCCTCCTTTCCCACAACTTCCTTTTGATTGCTCAAAAGGTCATTTAGGTTCTTCTCGCCTTGTATGCATGACACAAGACCTTTCTCGAGTTGTTCCTTCAACTTGGCATTTTCCTCCACAAGATGCACATGCTCACAACATGGGTTAGTAGCATTTGCATTATCAATTAAGACCATGTGAGGAAATGTGGCCTTTTCCTTAGTTAGCTTAACTTGGAGTTGAGCATGAGACTCCTTGAGGGTGGCATGAGCACTTTTCAAGACCTTGTGGGCCTTGTCAAGTACATCAAACTCCTCCGTGAGTCTAACATGATCAACCCCAAGTTTAGCCTTCTCGGAAGCTAGAACACGAGACACAACAAGAGCATGATCAAGATCTTTCTTTAGTTTAGCGTGACCATCGTTGTGTGACTCCTCAAGAGCCAAACGATGCTCACGCTCTTCCTCAAGAGCATTAGAGAGATCCGATATCTCATCGGCATAGTCACGACTATGACTTTCCATCTTAGTGATGGTTTCTTCATGAGCCTCGATCATGTCATTGGCTTCACCAAGTTGTTCCAAGAGAGCAACGAAATGCTTCTTGGATTTGCCCTTGAGCTTACTCATGAAGGACTCAAATTCATTGATCTCCTCATTAGACCCCTTACCATTATCAAAGTCATCCGTTGAAGGAGGGTTAGGAATAATGGTGGTTTTGATGTTGGGGGTTACCTTGTTGGTGGCCTTAGCCATGAGGCACTTGGCGGTGATGTTCTCGTTAGGTGCATCGAATAGAGACACCCGAGGAGTTGAGACAATGGCAACGGATGCCATGGCCATTGTTTCACCATCTTCATCATCATCGTCATCCTCACGGTATTCTTCTTGAACCACCAACCCGCGAGAAGGAGTCTTCTTGGTGAAGTTGTTCTTGTTGGGGAAGGACTTGGCTTTGTCTTTTCGAATGAACTTGCCACCATTGTCTTCCCGCTTCTCGTATGGACAATCCGCAACGAAATGACTGACATTGCCACAGTTGAAACAAGTTCTAACTCGTTGCTTCCCTTTGAGGCCACTTGAGTTGTTCTTGTTGAAGTTGGGTCTTGTAGTCTTCTTACTCCAAAACTGTCTTGAGGCAAGAGCCATGTGCTCATGATAATCATACTTTGTGTCCTCGGGGTTGCTCTCCTCATCTTCCTCTTCTTCTTCTTCTTCCACACTAACCTTGGCCTTCAAGGCAAGATTGGGCTTCTTTGCCCTTTGGGAACGGAGCACCGCATTGTCGGCGGTCTTATCCAAGATGTTCATTGCAATGAACTCATCCAACACTTCACCAGAGGTCATGGAGTGGAAGTCCGGTCTTTGGCGGATGACGGAGGACATGGCCTTGTTGTAGGGCATCATGGCCTTGAGGAACTTGCGCTTGATCCAATTGTCATCCGTGTCTTTACTCCCATGATCTCGGAGTGCGACCGCAAGTTTGGTCACTCTTCGAAAGAGCTCACGAGGTTCTTCATCCTCTTTCATTGCAAACTCATCGGCTTCATCTTGCACCACTTCATAGTTGGAGCGTTGAATGCTAGCACTTCCTCTATACATACGCTCGACACACTTCCATGCTTCTTTAGCCATGACATGAGGTCGAAGATGAGGGAGATCTTCGGGAAGGATAGCATCTTGGATGATGAAGAGAGCACTCTCATTGAATTGGTTGTCCACTTCTTCTCGAGGGGTGAAGTTGCTTGGATCATGAGGATAGAAACCTTCTTCAATAATTCTCCAAAGGTTAGTATTCACATGTTTTAAATGACGCTTGAAGCGATAGACCCAAGAATCAAAATCTTCATTTTTCACATATTTAGGAGGAGGACCGGCATGATTCAAATGCGTAGAGGGGATCGGTCCTTTATACACCGGGGGTTCCACATGGGCATAGATGCCGGTGCCATTTCTACCACTAGTAGACGGACTCTTTTCACTATTAGCTTCCCCCTTGTCGGGGTTAGCATCCGTCACCTTGTTAGTGGGATCACCCACTTTCATCGGCAAGGTAGATAGTTTGAGTCCCTCTAGGAATTCAGTAAACATGCTTTTAACCTCGGCCGTCATGGAGGTTTTCAATGTGTCTAGAGCCACATTGAATTCCTCACGAGAGACCGAGGTTCCCCCTTCGGCCGAAGACGAGATGGGATTCACACCGGAGTGTTCCTCCGCACCGTCGTTGACGTCAACCATACTCTTCGGACGGCAAAGTCCTTAATAAAGAGACGAGGCTCTGATACCAATTGAAAGGATCGATATGGTTGACTAGAGGGGGGGGTGAATAGGCAACTAACAATTTTTAATCTTTTCTTTTACCAAATTAAACTTTGCAACAAAATAGGTTGTCTAGATGTGCAACTAGGTGAGCAACCTATATGATGCAATAACAACTAGCACACAAGCAAGCAAGGATGTAACAACAAGTAGGCTTGCAAAAGTAAAGGCACGAAATAACCAAGAGTGGAGCCGGTGGAGACGAGGATGTGTTACCGGAGTTCCTTCCTTTTAAGGGGAAGTACGTCTCCGTTAGAGCGGTGTGGAGGCACAATGCTCCCCAAGAAGCCACTAGGGCCACCGTATTCTCCTCACGCCCTCACACAATGCGAGATGCCGTGATTCCACTATTGGTGCCCTTGAAGGCGGCGACCGAACCTTTACACGCAAGGTTGGGGCAATCTCCACAACAATCGGAGGCTCCCAACAACAACAACAACACCACGAAGCTTCACCACAATGAAGTATGGCTTCGAGTTGACCTCAACCGTCTAGGGTGCTCAACACCCAAGAGTAACAAGATCCGCTAGGGGTAAGTGGGGGGAATCAAATTTCTCTTGGTGGAAGTGTAGATCTGGGCCCTCTCAACCAATCCCGAGCAAATCAACAAGTTTGATTGGCTAGGGAGAGAGATCGGGCGAAAATGGAGCTTTGAGCAACAATGGAGCTTTGGGGGAAAGAGGTAGGTCAACTAGGAGGAAGAAGACCCCTTTATATAGTGAGGGAACACATCCAACCGTTACCCCACTGAGCAGCCCCGCACAGGGCGGTACTACCGCTAGGGAAGGGCGATACTACCGCTGAGAGCGGTACTACCGCTCCCTACCTAGCGGTACTACCGCGCTGAAGAGGAAGTCAGGCCACTGGCCCCAGAGCGGTACTACCGCGGGAGTAGAGCGGTACTACTGCTCGGAGCGGTACTACCGCTTCTACTGCCGCAACTAGTGCTGAAAACCCGACACGAGAAAACACCGTCTCGAATCGAGGCGGCAGTAGGCGCGGTACAACGCGGTACTATGGCCGAAGCCCGTGAGCGGTACTACCGCTCTGCGGAGCGGTACTACCGCTTAGAGCGGTACTACCGCTTCGTGGAGTGGTACTACCGCTGGGGGGGGGGCTTCGGCGGTACTACCGCTGTAGACCGCGGTACTACCGCTGGCACAGGGCAAAGCAGGTATGGAAGAGAAGTGCAGCTCCAAAGATGCGAAAGGAAGACGACGGGTGTGATAAGGATGTGTACGTGTTGATTCCACCCTAGTCTTACCAAAGCGGATCCCCTCTTAATAGTACGGTGACTCCTACGAAACTAGTCCACCAACAACGAAACGCAGGAGCTACACCGTCTTGAATAAAAACACCGAGGGGAGGAAATCGTCTCGTGCCAATGGATGATTCTCTGAAAGAACTTAACGCACACGATTAGTCTGCAAAAGCATTGTCATCAATCACCAAAACCACTATGGGATAAATATGCCCTTACAACTTCTGAATCATCCTCATGAACGTGGCTCTGGCATTCTTGAGGCCGAATGGCATGGTGACATAGCAGAAGCACCCGAATGGAGTGATGAAAGCTGTTTTAATCTCGTCGGGTCCATACAAACGGATCTGATGGTAACCGGAATAGGCATCTAAAAAAGACAGGCGCTCACATCCTGCAGTTGAGTCGACTATTTGGTCGATGCGGGGGAGAGGAAAATGATCTTTCGGGCAGGCCCGATTGATATGTTTGAAATCAATGCACATACGAAGTGACTTGTCCTTCTTGGGGACCATGACAACATTGGCGAGCCACTCGGAGTGGTAAATCTCTCAGATAAACTCTGCTGCTAAGAGCCGAGCCACCTCCTCGCCAATGGCCTTTCTGTTGGGGAACGCAGCAGAAATTCAAAATTTTCCTACGAGTCACCAAGATCTATCTATGAAGAGACTAGCAACAAGGGGAAGGAGAGTGCATCTACATACCCTTCTAGATCGCTAAGCGGAAGCGTTCAAGAGAACGGGGTTGAAGGAGTCGTACTCATTGCGATCCAAATCACCGGAGATCCTAGTGCCGAACGGACGACACCTCCGCGTTCAACACACGTATAGCCCGGTGACGTCTCCCATGCCTTGATCCAGCAAGGAGAGAGGGAGAGGTTGAGGAAGACTCCATCCAGCAGCAGCACAATGGCGTGGTGGTGATGGAGGAGCGTGGCAATCCTGCAGGGATTCGCCAAGCACCGCGGGAGAGGAGGAGAAAGAGAGGTAGGGCTGCGCCAGGGAGAGGTGGAAACTCTTGTGTTTGCAGCCCCAAATACCTCAAGTATATATAGGGGAGAGGGAGGGGCCTGCGCCCCCTCTAGGGTTCCCACCCCAAGGGGTGCGGCAGCCCCAAACCCATCTAGGGGGGCGGCCAAGGGGGGGAAGAGGGGGAAACTTGCCCCCCAAGCAAGGTGGAGGCGCCCCCTCCCCAAACCCTAGGCGCCTTGGGCCCTTGTGGGGGGGCGCACCAGCCCACCTAGGGCTGGTCCCCTCCCACACTTGGCCTATGCAGCCCTCTGGGGCCGGTGGCCCCACTTGGTGGACCCCCGGGACCCACCCGGTGGTCCCGGTACATTACCGATAAAACCCGAAACTTTTCCGGTGACCAAAACAGGACTTCCCATATATAAATCTTTACCTCCGGACCATTCCGGAACTCCTCATGACGTCTGGGATCTCATCCAGGACTCCTAACAACATTCGGTAACCACATACAAACTTCCTTTATAACCCTAGCGTCATTGAACCTTAAGTGTGTAGACCCTACGGGTTCGGGAACCATGCAGACATGACCGAGACGTTCTCCGGTCAATAACCAACAGCGGGATCTGGATACCCATGTTGGCTCCCACATGTTCCACGATGATCTCATCGGATGAACCACGATGTCAAGGACTCAATCAATCCCGTATACAATTCCCTTTGTCTAGCGGTATTGTACTTGCCCGAGATTCGATCGTTGGTATGCCGATACCTTGTTCAATCTCGTTACCGGCAAGTCTCTTTACTCGTTCCGTAACACATCATCCCATGATCAACCCCTTGGTCACATTGTGCACATTATGATGATGTCCTACCGAGTGGGCCCAGAGATACCTCTCCGTTACACGGAGTGACAAATCCCAGTCTCGATTCGTGCCAACCCAATAGACACTTTTGGAGATACCCTGTAGTGCACCTTTATAGCCACCCAGTTACGTTGTGATGTTTGGTACACCCAAAGCATTCCTACGGTATCCGGGAGTTGCACAATCTCATGGTCTAAGGAAATGATACTTGACATTAGAAAAGCTTTAGCATACGAACTACATGATCTTTGTGCTAGGCTTAGGATTGGGTCTTGTCCATCACATCATTCTCCTAATGATGTGATCCCGTTATCAACGACATCCAATGTCCATGGTCAGGAAACCGTAACCATCTATTGATCAACGAGCTAGTCAACTAGAGGCTTACTAGGGACATGGTGTTGTCTATGTACCCACACATGTATCTGAGTTTCCTATCAATACAATTATAGCATGGATAATAAACGATTATCATGAACAAGGAAATATAATAATAACTAATTTATTATTGCCTCTAGGGCATATTTCCAACAGTCTCCCACTTGCACTAGAGTCAATAATCTAGTTCACATCGCCATGCGATTAACACTCACAGGTCACATCGCCATGTGACCAACATCCAAAGAGTTTACTAGTGTCACTAAACTAGTTCACATCATCATGTGATTAAGACTCAATGAGTTCTGGGGTTTGATCATGTTTTGCTTGCAAGAGAGATTTTAGTCAACGGGTCTGCAACATTCAGATCCGTATGTACTTCGCAAATCTCTAGGTCATATTGTAAATGCTGCTTCCACGCTCCACTTGGAGCTATTCCAAATGGTTGCTCCACTATACGTATCCGGTTTGCTACTCAGAGTCACTCGGATAGGCGTTAAAGCTTGCATCAACGTAACCCTTTACGCCGAACTCTTTATCACCTCCATAATCGAGAAAAATGTCCTTATTTACTCCAAGTACAATTTTGACCGCTGTCCAATGATCCATTCCTGGATCATTCTTGTACCCCCTTGACTGACTCATGGCAAGGCACACTTCCGGTGCGGTACACAAGATAGCATACTATAGAGCCTACGTCTGAAGCATAGGGGACGGCCTTCGTCCTTTATCTCTCTTTTGCCGTGGTCGAGCTTTAAATCTTAACTTCATACCTTACAACTCAGGCAAGAACTCCTTCTTGACTGATCCATCTTGAACACCTTCAAGATCATGTCAAGGTATGTGCTCATTTGAAAGTACCATTTAGCATTTTTGATCTATCCTCATAGATCTTGATGCTCAATGTTCAAGCAGCTTATTCTAGGTTTGTTATTGAAAAACACCTTTCAAATAACCCTATATGCTTTCCAGAAATTCTACATCATTTCTGATCAATAATATGTCAACAACATCTACTCATCAGAAATTCTATAGTGCTCCCACTCACTTCTTTGGAAATACAAGTTTCTCATAAACTTTGTATAAATCCAAAATCTTTGATCATCTCATCAAAGCATACATTCCAACTTCGAGATGCTTACTCCAGTCCTTAGAAGGATCACTGGAGCTAGCATACCTTTTAGCATCCTTACGATCGACAAAACCTTTCTGATTGTATCGCATACAACCTTTCCTTACGAAAACTGGTAAGGAAACTCATTTTGACATCCATTTGGCAGATTTCATAAATGCAGCTAATGCTAACATGATTCCGTCGGACTTAAGCATCGCTACGGATGAGAAAATCTCATCGTACTCAACTTCCTTGAACTTGTGAAAAACTCTTCGCCACAAGTCGAGCTTCATAGACGGTGACATTACCGTCCATGTCCGTCTTCTTCTTAAAGATCCATTTATCTCAATGGCTTGCAGATCATCGGGCTTCCACCAAAGTCCATGCTTTATTCTGATACATGGATCCTATCTCAGATTTCATGGCTTCTAACCATTTGTCGAAATTTGGGCCCACCATCGCTCCTCCATAGCTCGTAGTTTCATTGTTGTCTAGCAACATGACCTTCAAGACATGATTACTGTACCACTCTGAAGTAGTACGCATCCTTGTCACCCTACGAGGTACGGTAGTGACTTGATCCAAAACTTCATGATCACTATCATAAGCTTCTACTTCAATTGGTGTAGGCGCCACAGGAGCAACTTCATGTGCCCTGCTACACACTTGTTGAAGTGATAGTTCAATAACCTCATCAAGTCTCCACCATCCTCCCACTTAATTCTCGAGACAAACCTTTCCTCAAGAAAGGACCCGATTCAAGAAAAAAATCCCTATTGCTTTCGGATCTGAATTAGGAGGTATACCCAACTGTTTTGGGTGTCCTATGAAGATGCATTTTATCCGCTTTGGGTTCGAGCTTATCAATCTGAAACTTTTTCACATAAGCGTCACAGCCTCAAACTTTTAAGAAACGACAACTTAGGTTTCTCCAAACGGTGTCATCTCAACGGAATTACGTGGTACCCTATTAAAGTGAGTGCGGTTGTCTCTAATTCCTAACCCATGAATGATAGTGGTAATTCGATAAGAGACATCATGGTACGCACCATATCCAATAGGGTGCAACTATGATGTTTGGACACACCATCACACTATGGTGTTCCAGGCGGTATTAATTGTGAAACAATTTCCACAATGTCTTAATTGCGTGCCAAAGCTCGTAACTCAGATACTCATCTCTATGATCATATCATAGACATTTTATCCTATTGTCACGATGATCTTCAACTTCACTCTGAAATTACTTGAACCATTCAGTAATTCAGACTTGTGTTTCATCAAGTAAATATACTCAGTATCTACTCAAATCATCCGTGAAGTGAGAACATAACGATATCCACTGCGTGCCTCAACACTCATTGGACTGCACACATCAAAATGTATTACTTCCAACAAGTTGCTTTCTTGTTCCATTTTACTGAAAACAAGGCTTTCAGTCATCTTGCCCATGTGGTATGATTTGCATGTCTCAAGTGATTCAAAATCAAGTGAGTCCAAAACGGTCCATTTGCATGGAGTTTCTTCATGCATATACACCAATAGACATGGTTCGCATGTCTCAAACTTTTCAAAAATGAGTGAGTCCAAAGATCCATCAACATGGAGCTTCTTCATGCGTTTTATACCAATATGACTTACATGGCAGTGCCACAAGTAGGTGGTACTATCATTACCATCTTATATCTTTTGGCACGAACATGTGTATCACTACGATCGAGATTCAATAAACCATTCATTTTGGGTGCAAGACCATTGAAGGTATTATTCGAATAAACAGAGTAACCATTATTCTCCTTAAATGAATAACCGTATTGGGATAGACATAATCCAATCATGTCTATGCTCAACGCAAACACCAAACTCGATGGTAGAGGGAGCGTGCGATGCTTGATCACATCAAGATTGGAAAACACTTCCAACACATATCGTCAGCTCACCTTTAGCTAGTCTCCGTTTATTCCATAGCCTTTTATTTCGAGTTACTAACACTTAGCAACCGAACCGGTATCTAATACCCTGGTGCTACTAGGAGTACTAGTAAAGTACACTTTAACATAATGTATATCCAATATACTTCTATCGACCTTGTCAGCCTTCTCATCTACCAAGTATTTAGGGTGATTCTGCTCCAGTGGTTGTTCCCCTTATTACAGAGGCACTTAGTCTCGGGTTTGGGTTCAACCTTGGGTTTCTTCACTAGAGCAGCAGCTGATTTGCCGTTTCATGAAGTATCCCTTCTCGCCCTTGCCCTTTTTGAAACTAGTGGTTTTACTAACCATCAGCAATTGATGCTCCTTCTTGATTTCTACTTTCGTGGTGTCAAACATCGCGAATATCTCAAGGACCATCATATCTATCCCTGATATGTTATAGTTCATCACGAAGCTCTAGCAGCTTGGTGGCAATGACTTTGGAAAAACATCACTATCTCATCTGGAAGATTAACTCCCACTCGATTCAAGTGATTGTTGTACTCAGACAATCTGAGCACAAGCTCAACGATTGAGCTTTTCTCCCTTAGTTTGCAGGCTAAGAAAATCGTCGAAGGTCTTATACCTCTTAACGTGGGCACGAGCCTGAAATCCCAATTTCAGCCCTCGAAACATCTCACATGTCCCGTGACGTTTCGAAATCGTCTTTGGTGCCTCATCTCTAAACTGTTTAACTGAACTATCACGTAGTTATCAAAACATGTATGTCAGATGTTCGCAACATCCACAGACTACGTTCGAGGTCTAGCACACCGAGCGGTGTATTAAGGACATAAGCCTTCTACGAAGCAACGAGGACAATCCTCAGTTTACGGACCCAGTCCGCATAATTGCTACTATCAACTTTCAACTAAATTTTCTCTAGGAACATATCTAAAACAGTAGAACTAAAGCGCAAGCTACGACACAATTTGCAAGAATCTTTTGACTATGTTCAGGATAATTAAGTTCATCTTATGAACTCCCACTCAGATAGACATCCCTCTAGTCATCTAAGTGATTACATGATCCGAGTCAACTAGGTCGTGTCCGATCATCAGGTGAGACGGACTAGTCATCATCGGTGAACATCTTCATGTTGATCGTATCTACCATACGACTCATGCTCGACCTTTCGGTCTCTTGTGTTCCGAGGCCATGTCTGTACATGCTAGGCTCGTCAAGTCAACCTAAGTGTTTCGCGTGTGTAAATCTATCTTACACCCGTTGTATGTGAACGTTAGAATCTATCACACCCGATCATCACGTGGTGCTTCGAAACGACGAACTTTCGCAACGGTGCACAGTTAGGGGGAACACTTTCTTGAAATTTTAATGAGGGATCATCTTATTTACTACCGTTGTTCTAAGCAAATAAGATGCATAAACATGATAAACATCACATGCAATCAAAAAGTGACATGATATGGCCAATATCATTTTGCTCCTTTTGATCTCCATCTTCGGGGCGCCATGATCATCATCGTCACCGGCATGACACCATGATCTCCATCATCGTGTCTCCATGAAGTTGTCTCGCCAACTTATTACTTCTACTACTATGGCTACCGGTTAGCAATAAAGTAAAGTAATTACATGGCGTTGTTCAATGACACGCAGGTCATACAATACATAAAGACAACTCCTATGGCTCCTGCCGGTTGTCATACTCATCGACATGCAAGTCGTGATTCCTATTACAAGAACATGATCAATCTCATACATCACATATCATTCATCACCTTCTTCTTGGCCATATCACATCACATAGCATACCCTGCAAAAACAAGTGAAACGTCCTCTAATTGTTGTTTGCATGTTTTACGTGGCTGCTATGGGTTTCTAGCAAGAACGTTTCTTACCTACGCAAAAACCACAACATGATATGTCAATTGCTATTTACCCTTCATAAGGACCCTTTTCATCGAATCCGATCCAACTAAAGTGGGAGAGACTGGCACCCACTAGCCACCTTATGCAACAAGTGCATGTTAGTCGGTGGAACCTGTCTCACGTAAGAGTACGTGTAAGGTTGGTCCGGGCCGCTTCATCCCACAATGCCACCGAATCAAGATAAGACTAGTAACGGTAAGCATATTGAACAAAATCAACGCCCACAACTACTTTGTGTTCTACTCATGCATAGAATCTACGCAATAGACCTAGCTCATGATGCCACTGTTGGGGAACGTAGCAGAATTTCAAAATTTTCCTACGAGTCACCAAGATCTATCTATGGAGAAACTAGCAACGAGGGGAAGGAGAGTGCATCTACATACCCTTGTAGATCGCTAAGCGGAAGCGTTCAAGAGAACGGGGTTGAAGGAGTCGTACTCGCCATGATCCAAATCACTGGAGATCCTAGTGCCGAACGGACGGCACCTCCGCGTTCAACATACGTACAGCTCGGTGACGTCTCCCATGCCTTGATCCAGCAAGGAGAGAGGGAGAGTGAGGGAGTCCTGGATTAGGGGGTGTCCGGATAGCCGGACTACCATCATCAGCCGAACTATCATCGGCCGGACTATCATCATCGACCAGACTCCAAGACTATGAAGATACAAGATTGAAGACTTCGTCCCGTGTCCGGATGGGACTTTCCTTGGCGTGGAAGGCAAGCTTGGCGATACGGATACGTAGATCTCCTACCATTGTAACCGACTCTGTGTAACCCTAGCCCTCTCCGGTGTCTATATAAACCGGATGGCTCTAGTCCGTAGGGCAACAACAACCATTACAATCATACCATAGGCTAGCTTCTAGGGTTTAGCCTCCTTGATCTCGTGGTAGATCCACTCTTGTAAACATCCACAATATCAATATCAATCAAGCAGGACGTAGGGTTTTACCTCCATCAAGAGGGCCCGAACCTGGGTAAAACATCGTGTCCCTTGTCTCCTGTTACCATCCGCCTAGACGCACAGTTCGGGACACCCTACCCGAGATCCGCCGGTTTTGACACCGACATTGGTGCTTTCATTGAGAGTTCCTCTGTGTTGTCACCGATAGGCTTAATGGCCTCTTCAATCGACAACCATGCAGTCCTGGGTGAGACTTTTCTCCCCGGACAGATCTTCGTATTCGGCGGCTTCGCACTGCGGGCCAACTCACTTGGCCATCTGGAGCAGATCGAAAGCTACGCCCCTGGCCGTCAGGTCAGGTTTGGAAGCCTAAACTTCACGGCCGATATCCGCGGGGACTTGATCTTCGATGGATCTGAGCCCCAGCCAAGCGTGCCGCGCTGCCATGACGGGCATGACCTAACTCTGCCGCCGGATAGCACCTTGGAGGCCGCACACGAATCCGCTCCGACCCATAGTCCGGAGCCGATCGCACGGATCAAGGACGGATGGCTGGACACCGCCTCGGGAGCTGCAACTTCCACGGCGATGGAGCCGAACACTTACCTTGTCCCGCATAAAGCCCATGACTCCGAGGTGCCAGACCCCCTGCCGGACTCCGAACCTCCTGTGCCCCTGCCAGTCGAATCCGATTGGGCGCCGATCATGGAATTCACCGCTGCGGACACCTTTCAGCACTTGCCCTTCGGCGATATCTTAAATTCGCTGAAGCATCTCTCACTATCCGGAGAGCCCTGGCCGAACTATGGCCAGGATGGTCGGGACGCGGACAATGAAGAAATTCAGAGCCTACCCACCACCCACTTCGTAGCCACCATCGACGATCTAACCGACGTGCTAAACTACGACTCCGAATACATCAACGGTATGGATGACGATGCCAGATACAATCAAGAACCAGCGCCTACAGGGCACTGGAAGGCCACCTCATCACATGACATACATATGGTGGACACCCCAAAGGGAAGCGATAACGAGGAACAACGGGACGCAGCAGAGGATAATCCCGCCGATAAACAACCAAAACGGCGACGTAGACGCCGCCCTAAGTCCCGCCTCGATCAAAGCAGCATTCCTAACGACCCAGCGATAGAGCAGGGCAAACCAGCGGACGACAAACATACAACCAAGCAACCATCCGAACAGGACGAACCAGATAATCAACCCCTTCACGGAGCAATCAACAGTCTGGACACAACACCGGAGCATAAGAACCTTCACAAAAGACTCGTCGCCACTGCAAGAAGTTTGAAGAAGGAAAAACGGAAGCTCAAAACAGCGGAAGACATACTCAGAATGAAGTGGAGCAAAGTACTCAAGACCGCAGACAAATATGGCAATGGCCATCAAACAAAGAGCTACCCGAAGCGCAAGCTGCTGCGAGAATTTGACGAGGAAGCCATAGAGCCCTCACAGTCAAAAAATAAAGAGGCCGCCTGGCCGGATAGACGGCCAGATGACAGGCCAAAAGCGACAAGCGGCGCCGCACACAAGCCGACTTATGATCCTGGGAAAACGGACGGCCCAACTAGGTCCATCTATGGGCCAAAAAAGAGGGCCCCAGGAAGTAACACAACACGACAAGTGTTCGAAGACAGCGGCACACCCAAATACAGGGGCGCCGCACACCCGCTATGTTTTACCGATGAGGTGCTGGATCATGAATTTCCAGCAGGGTTCAAACCCATAAACATAGAGGCATACGACGGCACAACAGACCCCGGAGTCTGGATAGAAGATTACATACTACACATACACATGGCTAGAGGAGATGATCTCCACGCCATAAAATACCTACCCCTCAAGCTCAAAGGGCCAGCTCGGCATTGGCTCAAAAGCCTCCCAGAAAACACTGTTGGAAGTTGGGAAGAGCTTGAGGACGCGTTTAGAGCAAATTTTCAAGGGACTTATGTCCGCCCTCCGGATGCAGACGATCTGAGTCATATAACCCAACAGCCCGGAGAGTCAGCGCGCAAATTCTAGAACAGGTTCCTTACCAAAAAGAACCAAATAGTCGACTGTCCGGACGTGGAAGCCTTAGCAGCTTTTAAACACAACGTCCGAGACGAATGGCTCGCCAGACACCTCGGCCAAGAGAAGCCAAGAACAATGGCCGCGCTAACAAGCCTCATGACGCGCTTTTGCGCAGGAGAAGACAGCTGGCTAGCAAGATGCAGCACCAGCAACCCGAGTACATCCGAGATCAGAGATGGAAACGGAAAATCACGGCGCAGGAAAGATCAGCACCGGAATAAAGAAAAAAGCCCAAAGGGCACGGCGGTCAACGCCGGATTCAAAAGCTCGCGGCCAAACAATAAAACACTGCCTCTTAAGGACAACAGCGACGAGCTATCAAATTTAAACAAAATTTTAGATCGGATATGTCAAATCCACAGTACCTCCGGAAGGCCTGCAAACCATACCAACCGAAATTGTTGGGTTTTTAAACAGTCCGGCAGACTCAACGCCGGACACAAGGGGCTTGATGCGCCAAGCGAGGACGATGACGAACCCCACCAGCAGAGCACCGGAAGTCAAAAGACTTTCCCACAAGAAGTCAAAACAGTAAACTCGCTTCATGTGATAGTACGGAAAACCAACACGGCACTCGCTAAGACAAGTGTCGCACGGTCCACCCCAGCGGAACACCGAGATTGGATGTCAAAACCAATCACTTTCGACCATCTGGATTAGTCCAGAAGTATCCGGAATGCAGGATAGACTGCCCTGATATTGGATCCCATAATAGACGGACTGCAATTCACGCAGGTTTTGATGGACGGCGGCAGTGACTCAAACCTGCTATATCCGGACACAATCCGCAAGTTGGGATAGACCCTACTACAATTCGGCATAGCCGCACTTCCTTCAAAGGAGTGGCGCCAGGCCCTTACGCCAGGTGCAGAGGTTCATTATTACTAGAAGTTGTGTTCGGGTCACCTGACAACTTCCGACGAGAAAAGCTAACCTTTCATGTCGCCCCATTTAAAAGTAGCTATCAAGCATCACTGGGACGGGAAGCTTTCGTCTGCTTCAATGCAATACCACATTATGCGTCTCTTACGCTTAAAATGCCCGGTCTACGTGGCATCATTCCATTAAAAGGTCGCCTGAGACCCCGGACACGGCTGGACGAGTCCGGAATAAATAAGCTAGGGGCTACCTAGTCGCACACCCCTTCACAAGGGTTTGTACATATAAGCCATAATGAGCTAGCATAGGCTCAACTTTATTAATCTATATTTCAATTTTTTATGCACTTTCTCGCACGATTTCTTTTCAAACTAAGTTCCTCTCTTTTTACAGATGAACAGCGTGCACACCCGTCCAGGATACGGCACAACGGAGACACAGGCACAGACGTGCAGTAGGGACCCGTTGCAAGGACTCTTTTCAGACTAAGACCCTATGTAAACCTTTCTTATTGTCTCTTGTTGCTATAATCCCCTGGTTTCTCATTATAACCAGAGTGGAGACTGACGTTTTGGCATCGGCCGCGCCAGAAGAACTTGCCCGTACCTGGACACAAGGGGCTTAGGGCATTGTTTTGCCCGCTATTGTAAAGACCGAACACCTTCGGGAGTGTTCGGCGTCTCGAGTTAGGCCTTATATGCATCAGCTCCGAATCATGTCTTTGGTCAAATGTTGGGTTTGCCCGACTCCTGTGTTTTGCTGCCTCACGTTCCGTATCACCGGCTAACGCGGCACCAGGAGAACTACTACGATTGTGCCCCAGTTCGGCTGGGCGAGCACCTCAGTAGAGAAAGCCGAAAAGCGACTGTCATGATACAGCGAGAGACTGGTCAACCACTCGATCGACCATGGGAATGTTTAGAATTCCTCCGCTTTGACGAAGGGACGTTTCCCGATCAGGCACATAAGCGCCCCAAATTCGAAGAGCGCGGTGCCCCTATGGGCTATGTCGTAGCCCCACCCTCGAACTCCATGGCTAAGTGAAAGTGATAAAGCATTATAGTCCGGTTGCCTCGTTTGCTACGCTACCACCTCCTTTACAGGACCGAGACGTTGGATTAAGTGTGAAAACGCGCTATTTTTTGCGAACACCCCTGCACCTCGTGCGTGGGGGCTGAAGCCGACGACTGCCATCTTTTAGGTTGTACACACGTATACATGAACGGCCGCATAGGAGATATTCTATTACTTGAACGCACAAGTATAAAAGGCACTTACATCATAAATATTGTTTTACATCATAAAAACGTTCATTCGAACGTAACATTTTTTGAGCACTGCGACTCTATTACACGAGCACCACGCAGCACTTTGCCAAAATAGTGCTCGGCGGGTAACCGGTTATCGTCCGAACCCGGGGTCGCAACAGCGGTGGCATCCATCTCTGTCCAATGTGTCTTCACACGGGCGAGTGCCATCCGCGCACCCTCTATGCAGGCCGACCGCTTCATCGCCTTGATATGCGGCACCGCCCAAAGAAATTGCTGCAATAAGCCAAAGTAACTCTTCGGCTCGGGCCTATCCGGCCAGACATGGGTCACTATGTCCGTCATAGCAAGCGCGGACAACCTATTTAGCTCAGCCCACTCGGCCAAACGGTCGGTCAGCGGAAGTGAACACTCCGGACTATGGAATTGAGACCAAAACAGCTCTTCCGTCTTGTGATCCTTCTGGCTTCGAAAATGCACAACGGCATCCGCCGCACTCGCTGCTAAGTCCATATAAGGGTCCTCTGGACCCCCACAGTTGGCCCAGCTGAGCATACTTTGGATCCGTAAACCTTCGGCACAACAGAAAAGGCTTGCCAGCTACAATATCTCCGGCCTGGCGCAACTCTTCCTTTATAGCCCGCATTGCAGAGCGGGCATCCTTGGCTTCGGCTGTGGCCTTCCCCAGGTCTTCTTGCCCCGCTAGGCGCTCCTTCCCAAGAGCCTCATTGCGGTCGGTAGCATCTTTTAACCTCACGGCCATTTCGGCCATCTCTTCCCTGCTCCGGCAGTGTGCGACCCTTTCGGCTGCTAACTCCTCGGCCGCCCTCGAGGCCGCCGCATTACTCCTTCTGGCCTGCTCCTTGGCTTGAGCAAGTTCGGTCCGAAGGCTCTCCACGGCAGCGGCACTATCTGCATTTCACACACATGTTGTAAGGAGCTGGCTTCGGCTCCCTTACCAAATGACCGCACAGAAACACTTACCTTGCGATTCATCAAGTCGCCTGTTGACCAGCGTGATGTCCGCATCCGCAACAGCGAGTTGCCGCTTTAGTTCAGCAACTCCATCAGTCCGGCTAGCCCCCGGACGACCCGCCACCTGCATCGGCACGGCGGAAATTTAAACCTGCGATTTTGATCCTCGGCACGCTGCCGATTTCGACAACCTACTGAGTCTCAGGGGCTACTATCTATACAGGGCGCATTCTATATGCAAAACTGTTAAAAGGTGTGTCATTTTTACGTACCTCAAACCCCGCCAGCAAACTCCTGACGGCATTATGCAACCCGCCTTCGGCGGACGAAATCCTTTCAATCGCCATGCTCATCAATGCGTGGTGATCTTCTGAGATAGACGCCTTCTCAAGCAGATCCTTCAGCCGTACACCAGTTGGCGCCGAACTATCCGACTTTGCCAAACCAGGGGGCTCCCTCCATGAAGACACTTCAGGCTTGTCCGCCCTATCCGACGGTGCCCCGGACGGAGGCGTCTCGCTCTCTATCATCTCCGGACGAAGGTCCCCCGAAAACGAGCTCATTTGCGAAGGACGGAGATCCGAACTACAAGGTAAAAACTTTAGTTATCCTCAGAAGCACAAATAGGGATGTCCCTTATTATAAAACTCCTTTATTTCTACTTACGGCTCGTTGGAGGGCTGATTCTTTAGGGGAGATTGTGCGGCCGGGGCCTCCCCGGACGCAGGACCCTCTGGCAAAGATTTCTTCCCCCGTTTAGGGGCTTTTGTCCCCGGGTCCTCGGAGGCAGTCCTCTTCTCCCCTTGGAGGGAGGGATTCTCGATCCCCCCCTCTTTCAAGAGCCTCCTTAGGCGAGGCAGTAGCTTTCCTACTTTCCCCTTCGCCTTCCTCTGGAGGCGCAACCTCAAGCATCCGAACCAGCACGGAATCCGCGCGTGGTCTCGGGGAGGGGGGCCGGACACCATATCAATTTTGCTTCCGCTATCCACTCCTGTTTAGAAGGAAGTTGGTCATAAGGAGAATCATCGAAAGGCAAACAAACAGTATGTCCGGACTTGGAACTACTTACTTGAGTATCCAGGCGATTGCAGCTTAGGCCAGCATCCTCGGTCAATTCCGGACGTGCCTCTTGCGATCCGAAGAATAATTTGTACATCTCCAGGGGTGTCATACCCATGAAGTGTTGAAGAATCCATGGGCCCTCCGGATTGAACTCCCACAGCCGGAGAGGACGGTGTTTGCAGGGCGGGAGACGCCTAATCAGCATAACCTGCATTACCACCACCATATCAACCTCCCTCGTTTGGAGATCTCGAATCCGGCCCTGCAGAAGGGGCACGTCCTTTGACGGCCCCCAGTTGAGCCCTTGGTTGATGCACGACATCAACCGTCGTGGAGGTCCCGGGCGGAATAAGGGTGGCGGCTTTTGTCTGCGGCCCCTCGGAACGGTAATATAGAACCACTCTTGCTGCCACGGGCCGAGCTCCTCTTGGAAGGAGCCAGCGGGCCACGGGGCATCGGCCCTCCTACTTATGGCCGCCCCGCCGCACTCCGCTTGACGCCCGCCGATCATCTTTGGTGCCACATTGAAGGTCTTCAGCCACAGGCCGAAGTGAGGGGTGACGCGGAGGAAGGCTTCGCAGACGACAATAAATGCAGAAATATGGAGGATGGACTCCGGAGCCAAATCGTGGAATTCCAACCCATAGTAAAACATGAGCCCTCTCACAAAAGGATCCATCGGGAAGCCTAAACCTCGACAGAGGTGGGATACAAAAACGACATACTTGCCGGGCTCGGGGGTGGGGATGGCCTGCCCTTCGGCAGGCAACCTGTGTGAAATCTTATAAGCCAGGTACTTGGCCTCCCGCAGCTTTAGCACGTCCTCCTCCATGACGGAGGAGGGCATCCACCGGCCCTGGAGGTCAGAACCGGACATCGTTGAAAGTCCGAAGCGCTCGAATATGGAGCTCTAGGTGCTGGAACTTGGAGCGGGGAGAGGATTCGATGGAGGATTGAAGAAAAGAAACGAGCCTTGGTCCCGTTATAAAGAGGGAGAATACCAAGAGCCGTCTCCATGACCGTTTGGGACTCGCCTTCGATAGAGGGGGCGTGGTGACGGGCGCGGTTGGGTTAGCCATGTCTGTATTGATGAGAATCCCGGATTAAGGGGGAACACGATCTCTGCTTCAACAAGACGTGCCAAGGAAACCGCTTCGCTAAATGCGCTGAGGTGGTAGAGTAAAAAACGATTCAAGTAATGGCTTGGTAGTGGCGTGACGTCATGCCGCAAAAAACGTCAGCAGATTGAACTTGTGTATATATTATTCTCTCTACGGTGGAATGTGGAATTTATTTTGTAGAGCCGGACACTATCCTGGTGTTCACAATCTTCTATCATTCGGAGGAGGAACCCGCCTTGCAATGCCAAGCAATATACGCGCCGGACTTATCGTCATTGAAGCCTGGTTCAGGGGCTACTGAGGGAGTCTTGGATTAGGGGGTGTCCGGATAGCCGGACTACCATCATCAGCCGAATTATCACCGGCCGGACTATCATCATCGACCGGACTCCAAGACTATGAAGATACAAGATTGAAGACTTCGTCCCGTGTCCGGATGGGACTTTCCTTGGCGTGGAAGGCAAGCTTGGCGATACGGATACGTAGATCTCCTACCATTGTAACTGACTCTATGTAACCCTAGCCCTCTCCGGTGTCTATATAAACCGGATGGCTCTAGTCCGCAGGACAACAACAACCATTACAATCATACCATAGGCTAGCTTCTAGGGTTTAGCCACCTTGATCTCGTGGTAGATCCACTCTTGTAAACATCCACAATATCAATATCAATCAAGCAGGACGTAGGGTTTTACCTCCATCAAGAGGGCCCGAACCTGGGTAAAACATCGTGTCCCTTGTCTCCTGTTACCATCTGCCTAGACGCACAGTTCGGGACCCCCTACCCGAGATCCGCCGGTTTTGACACCGACAGAGAGGTTGAGGAAGACTCCATCCAGCAGCAGCACAACGGCGTGGTGGTGATGGAGGAGTGTGGCAATCCTGCAGGGCTTTGCCAAGCACCGCGGGAGAGGAGGAGAAAGAGAGGTAGGGCTGCGCCAGGGAGAGGTGGAAACTCTTGTGTTTGCAGCCCCAAATACCTCAAGTATATATAGGGGAGAGGGAGGGGCTGTGCCCCCTCTAGGGTTCCCACCCCAAGGGGTGCGGCAGCCCCAAACCCATCTAGGGTGGCGGCCAAGGGGGGGAAGAGGGGGAAAGTTGCCCCCCAAGCAAGGTGGAGGCGCCCCCTCCCCAAACCCTAGGCGCCTTGGGCTCTTGTGTGGGGGGGGGGGGCGCACCAGCCCACCTGGGGCTGGTCCTCTCCCACACTTGGCCCATGCAGCCCTCTGGGGCCGGTGGCCCCACTTGGTGGACCCCCGGGACCCTCCCGGTGGTCCCGGTACATTACCGATAAAACCCGAAACTTTTCCGGTGACCAAAACAGGACTTCCCATATATAAATCTTTACCTCCGGACCATTCTGGAACTCCCCGTGACGTCTGGGATCTCATCCGGGACTCCGAATAACATTCGGTAACCACATACAAACTTCCTTTATAACCCTAGCGTCATCGAACCTTAAGTGTGTAGACCCTACGGGTTCGGGAACCATGCAGACATGACCGAGACGTTCTCTGATCAATAACCAACAGCGAGATCTGGATACCCATGTTGGCTCCCACATGTTCCACGATGATCTCATTGGATGAACCACGATGTCAAGGACTCAATCAATCCCATATACAGTTCCCTTTGTCTAGCGGTATTGTACTTGCCCGAGATTCGATCGTCGGTATGCCGATACCTTGTTCAATCTCGTTACCGGCAAGTCTCTTTACTCATTCCGTAACACATCATCCCGTGATCAACCCCTTGGTCACATTGTGCACATTATGATGATGTCCTACCGAGTGGGCCCAGAGATACCTCTTCGTTACATGGAGTGACAAATCCCAGTCTCGATTCGTGCCAACCCAACAGACACTTTTGGAGATACCCGTAGTGCACGTTTATAGCTACCCAGTTACGTTGTGACGTTTGGTACACCCAAAGCATTCCTACGGTATCCGGGAGTTACACAATCTCATGGTCTAAGGAAATGATACTTGACATTATAAAAGCTTTAGCATACGAACTACATGGTCTTTGTGCTAGGCTTAGGATTGGGTCTTGTCCATCACATCATTCTCCTAATGATGTGATCCCGTTATCAACGACATCCAATGTCCATGGTCAGGAAACCGTAACCATCTATTGATCAACGAGCTAGTCAACTAGAGGCTTACTAGGGACATGGTGTTGTCTATGTACCCACACATGTATCTGAGTTTCCTATCAATACAATTATAGCATGGATAATAATCGATTATCATGAACAAGGAAATATAATAATAACTAATTTATTATTGCCTCTAGGGCATATTTCCAACACTTTCTCTTCTGGACGGCGGACCGTCGAAGATGTTCCTTGACAGATTTTACTTTTGAGTCGACTCTCAGGCGATGCTCAGCCAGCCCCCTGGGAACACCTGGCTTGTCAGCAGGCTTCCATGCGAAGATGTCCCAGTTCTCACGGAGGAACTGGATGAGCGCTTCTTCCTATTTGGAGTCGAGTGTTGTGGAGATATGAGTCGGACCAGCACTGGTATCGGTCGGGTGAATGTGAACGGGCTTCGTCTCTTCGGACGACTGAAACACTGACTCTGTAGCGGGCTTCTTGGCTCGTAACAAATCACTCGGATCTGCAATTTTCTGGTATTCCTGCAGCTCTACCACTGCCATCTGAGCATCGGCGATCTTCGAGCCCTTCTGAAATCACTCCTCCGCCTTCTTTCGATTGCCAGTAACAATGATCACACCTTTGGGACCAGGCATCTTCATTTTGAGATACACATAGCATGGTCGAGCCATGAAACGTGCATAAGCTGGCCTGCCCAAAATAGCATGATAAGCACTCTGGAAATCCACAACCTCAAACGTCAACTTTTCCTTTCGGAAATTCTTGGAATCACCGAAAACCACATCAAGAGCAATTTGGCCAAGTGACTCAGCCTTCTTCCCAGGAATGACTCCATGGAAACTCATGTTGCTGGTACCGAGTCTGGACATTGGAATGCCCATCCCTTTCAGTGTTTCTGCATACAATATATTTAGGCCACTGCCACCATCCATCAGAACTTTAGTCAGTCGGGTGCCTTCGATGACTGGATCGACCACCAAAGCTTGCCTCCCAGGGGTGGCTATGTGCGTCGGATGATCAGACTGGTCGAATGTGATGGCAGTCTGAGACCATTTTAGATAACTGGGCGTCACCGGAGCGACCATATTCACCTCACGGTTGATAACTTTCAATCGACTTTTGCTTTCAACATCAGCAAAAATCATCAGGGTGGAATTGACATGGGGATATCCTTCATCATTGTCCTCTTTGTCCTCAACTTTGTCCGACTCCTTTTCCTTATCCTTGGGCTGTTTCCCCTGAAATTGCTGGATCAAGAGCCGACATGGTATGTTTCGGGTAAATGAAGTTACCCTCCTCATCTTTCTTCGTGTGGATGTGGCACGACAAATCCATCACGTCATTTCCTTCCTTGTCCTTCACCTTCTTAGGGTTCCAAGATCCTTTGGGCTTTCCTTTGAACTTTTCTTGAGTCACGGCCAAGGCTTCTCCAGGAGCAGCTGGCTCGGCTTTCCGCTTCTGTTTCCGACTGGAGTTCCCTCCCCCGGTTTCATGAGCGGTTGGCTTGTACTTGCCACTCCGGAGTCGATCTTGTTCTTCACCATTAGCATACTTGGTGGCAATATCCATCATCCGACTCAGGGTCATGTCTCCTGTCCGACCGAATTTCAAACTTAGCTCTCTGTTCTTAACACCTTCCTTGAAGGCACATACTGCTTGGTGATCAGATACATTTTCCACCGTGTGATGCAATGTGATCCACCTCTGGATGTAATCCCTCAGAGTCTCATTAGCCTTTTGCACACAAACCTACAGCTCTGTCAACCCTGCTGGTCGCTTGCAAGTTCCTTCAAATGTTCTGACAAACACTCGGGCAAGATCTTCCCAAGTGTAAATGCTGCTAGGTGCCAACTGATTCAGCCATGCTCTGGCCGAGCCCTCCAACATAAGAGGTAGGTGTTTCATGGCCACCTCATCATTGCCACCGCCAATCTGAACATCCACTCGGTAATCCTCAAGCCAAGTATCGGGCTTGGACTCGTACTGACTCCAGTCGCCAAGCTGAAGTTGGGAGGAATCACCGTGGCCCCGATGGCTCTGCTAAAACACTCTGGTCCCGAGACATGAACTCTGCTGCTGGTGGGCGCATCTCTGTCATGGCCTTCTCGGTGAGCTCTGTTCCGATCGACCAAACCTTGAACGATAATGGATCTCGCATCAAAGCCTGGTTCTCTGGGGTCGACCGGAACCCTTCGCCCAACACTGTGCTGGCGTCTGTCATCTTGCTGTCGAGGGGCGTATGACCCACCCCTTGGGGGAGGAGTGGGCACTCGACGTCGATCATCGCGATCGAATCAGTCATCATACTGATCACACCGACCTCCACGTCCCTCACGCCTCAGGGGCGATCTCGGGCTATGGGCCGACTGGACTGTATTCGCAGCGATGGATCTGCTGTGAATCCTATTTCACGACTGTGATACGGCTGAATTTTGATCTCTTGCTGCCCGAAGTAAATCTCTGATCTGCATCAGGCCTCTACCAGCCTTTGACTGAGAGGGCTGAATCGACTCTGCTATGCGGGCTGCAGCTGCTAGATTCTGAATTAGAGTTCGATATACCTGAGTTGGTGATGGAAAGAGTTGACGTCGACTGGAGTCTGGGACCTGTTGCCGTGCATGTTCGTCGAGTGCTCGCTGGAGGTTCTCCAGTCGAGTGCGCTCAGCCAAGTTGGCCAAACACGCGTCCTCTAAGGCTTGAGCCTCGGGGGTTTCTTCGACGGTAGGAGTATGCAGCGCATCCATGTTCCGGTGGCGAAGATCTTCCCTTTGCAGCGAAGTGAGTGGCTCGGGTTGATACTCTTCGTGGACCTACGCTGGGTCGCCTCCACCGTCGCCTCCGTTGGCGCAGGGGAAGCCGGGAGGACTGCGCGGTCCATTAACCATCAAGACCTCCGCCGCTGGATCACTGCTGTTGCACTCAGATGCAGTCTCTACGGAGCCAGTCGACAGATCGAACAGGCCGTAGAGAGATTCGTCGGGCTCGATCGCCGCGACTTGGGAGGTGGTCGACTGGCGGGCCACCGCGTGCCTCACCCACCGCTGAAGCCTCGACCGACCAGAGCGCTTGCGCTGGTGGGAGACAGGGAGGGAGGACGACACAAGGGTCGACCGATACAGGGCCGACGGTTGCCGCATGAGGACGCCGCGGACACACGCGCGAAAGTGCGTCGCCCCGCGGACGAGGAGCGTGTTGATGTCGAGTGGAGCCTCCTGAAGCCAAGCGGAGTCGTCGGTGATGAACGTGAGCGCGTCGAGATGGATCTCGCGGCCCTCAACCAAAACTCCGCCAGAAACCATGATGAAGGTGATCGGAACAATCGCAACTTCTCCAATAAGTCGCTAAGACACCTGCCCCACGGTGGGCGCCAACTGTCGTGGTTCTAAGTCTGACAGTAGAATAGGGGGTAGGAATGGAGAGGCAAGATCCTAGCTATGGAGCAGTTGTGTACGCAAGGTGTTTACGAGTTCAGGCCCTTTTCGGAGGAAGTAACAGCCCTACGTCTCGGAGCCCGGAGGCGGTCGACTAGATTATGTGCGTATAAGTTACAGGGGTGCGAACCCTTTACACTGAGGAGGGGGTGGCTTATATAGAGTTCGCCAGACCCCTCCGGCCCTTAGTTATGTAGGGTTTAAAGTACATTAAGGTCTGGCGTTACTGGTAACGCCATATATAAAGTGCTATCATGACCATAAAGACTACTTAATGACATACCGTTCGTGTGCAGGGTGACTCTAGATCTCCTAGGGGTCGAGTGAGTGGCTTCATGGTCGAGTGTCTTCGAGTACGTCGAGTGAAATCCTTCCAGGTCGATTGAAAGGTAGTTTCTTCTAGAGATGTCCTTGGGGAGGGTATCTAGGATAGGTCCATGACCCTACCCTAGGTACATGGCTTCATCATCCGGCTCCTCCATTCTCGACGCCGCCGCTCCACCACCATGGTGAAGGACAAGACGGCGGCGCTGGAACGCGTGAAGAAGGCGACGGGGGCGGCGAAAGGCAAGAAGCAGAATCGAGGGTCGTCGTCGCGGTCGGCGCTGCCGCCGGGTTGGATCCAGGGCGATTGGATCCGATCCTCGCTCCGGCAGGATGACTTGGACGAGCTGGCTGAGTCCGGACTGATCGCCAATGGCGCTGCGCGGTTGCCGGAGGGGGAGACGGAGCCGCAGTCGCGACCGGGTGAGTGCGTTCTGCTCGCCACCCATGTCGACCGTGGTTTCTCGCTTCCTCCGCACCCTTTTTTCCGGGGTTCCTTGAACTTCTTCGGAGCCCAACTCCATCACTTTTCTCCCAACACCATCACATACCTAGCTGCGTTCGTGTCCATGTGCGAGAATTTTCTGGGTTGTCGACCGCACTGTGGTCTTTTCAAGCACATTTTCACTATCCGCTCCCAGTCGGTAAAGAAAGCAAACACGAGTGATGAGAAAACACACGTTATCCAGATGTGTGGGGGTTTGGGTATGCAGAAGAGGAAGAGGAGCTCTTTCCCTTTGATACGTCTCCGTCGTATCTATAATTTTTTATTGTTCCATGCCAATATTATTAAACTTTCATATACTTTTGGCAACTTTTTATATTATTTTTGGGACTAACATATTGATCCAGTGCCTAGTGCCAGTTCCTGTCTTTTGCATGTTTTATGTTTCGCAGAAACCCAATATCAAACGGAATCCAAACGGGATAAAAACGGACTTAGTATTATTTTGGAATATTTGGAATTTTCCGGAGGAAGAATCAACACGAAACAGTGTCTGAGGTGGCCACGAGACAGGGGGGCGCGCCCTCCCCCTGGGCGCGCCTGGCACTCTCGTGGGCCACCTGTAAGGCGGTTGCCGCTCTTCTTTTGCCGCAAGAAAGCTAATTTTATGAGAAAAATCTGGGCGAAAGATTCACCCCAATCAGAGTTACGGATCTCCGGATATAAAAGAAATGGTGAAGGGGAAGGATCAGGGAACGCAGAAACAGAGAGAGACAGAGAGATAGATCCAATCTCGGAGGGGCTCTCGCCCCTCCCACGCCATGGGAGCCAAGGACCAGAGGGGAAACCCTTCTCCCATCTAGGGAGAAGGTCAAGGAAGAAGAAGAAGAAGGGGGGCTCTCTCCCCCTTGCTTCCGGTGGCGCCGGAACGCCGATCATCATCACCGCGATCTTCACCAACAACTTCACCGCCTTCATCACCAACTCTTCCCCCCTCTCTTACCCGCTGTAATCTCTACTTAAACATGATGCTTAACACTATTTATTATTTCCCAATGATATATGGCTATCTTATGATGTTTGAGTAGATCCATTTTGTCCTATGGATTAATTGATGATCGTGATTGGTTTGAGTCCTTAGAAGGCGATGTTCTTGAGATATTTATGGATATTTTTTCTTCAAAAAGAGATAGTTATGGATGTTGAGAGCTGCAAGTTTTAGGCCATGTTTGGCGCTGAGGTGGATCATGATATTCTCCTTAGTTTGGACGGTTTTCACATCTTCCTTTTTGGCGGTTATGCTTTTAGTATATAATCTACATAAAGGTAAAAATTACATCCCTACTTAAACATAATAAAAAGATGTGTTGTTACTGTAGTAGTATACATATATCCTTCCTATTTGATATTTTAGTAGTTGGTTGGATATGTTACTGTTTGCCAAACAAGGACGCAAACTATTTCGCAACTATGGTTGTACAGCAACCTTTCAGCTAACTTCATCGGTACTGCAAAAATGATGGTTAATTGCATGGTAAACCGATGTCTAGTATGTTTTCTCGTTTTGAAGCAGATTATACAAACTTACTCTCGCCAACTAGCACGGAACACTAGAGACTGGAAAGTGAACATCTGGCAACTCGCTGTGGTCTAATGAACTGTTACTTCATACTACTACTACTGCTACTAACTTCTATATATTTTTCGCCAAAAAAAAATTCCATATATCAATGGTCTCCACGGCGTCCACGCAGAATAAACAGAATACTACCTATGGTAAATGATTTGGGGATTAATTGCGCGGGATTTAATCCTCTGCTGCAGAAGAAACTGCTGGGAAAGGAATACAGTACTGTTTCAAGATGGATATCAATCGGATAGTTAATCCCGGACAGCGACCAAAATGCATGGTCTGACTGGGAAAAAAATTCTATGAGACCAGGTCTCACGGAATAGCAGGTGAGACTCATCCTGATGGATGACACGTGGCATCCACAAATCACAAAGCATTCACCCTACACCCCACCTGAAATCAGGGGGGGAGAGATTAGATGCTTTGTGATTTGTGAATGCCACATGTCATTCATCAGGGCGGATCTCACCTGATTTATATGAGACCTGGTTTCATATAATTTTTTTCCATCTGACTCTGACCGAATCTCCTCGATCTCCGGGAGAGCGTGTATGGCCAAGTCCAACAGGGTTCAGCGGCAGCTGTCAGGTTATTACTGCTTTCATTCGTACGTTGAGTTGAGCCTTGCACGTTGAGCAATCGGATTTGAGAGAGACGTAGTAGGGGAGCTTATCTCCGCCGGACCGGACGGAATATGTATGTATCATGGTCGGTCCTTGTGCTCCTGTGACGTTGCACGGCGAACACGCGACCATGCATGTATGCAGACTGTAGTATGATGTTAGTACCACCTTGAATGGATTGCATTATCATGATTGGCTACAGCCCCGAAGAAGCATTTCCGTGTCCGTTCCGACGACCATAACGTACCTCTGTCTCTGTCGCTTTCTTTGGGAATCGAATAATTCACCATAATTCTGTCGCTTTGTTCAGTAATAGTAATAATAAGGTAGACGTTGGCTCTGATCAATCGACAAATCACTCGGTACATTCCACTCCATCCTACGGGGGAAATCACGTTTGTGGTACGTATGTTTTAATCTCGGCTATATACTAGCTCCCCCGTCCTAGAACTAGAGCTAATATATTCTTCAAACGCGGTCCATGGTCAAGTAGAGGTTACACGTGGGCGCACAGACATTCCCATCCAAGCCATCTCTCGTCTTCCGGGATGCTTCGCGCTTTTGGCCTTGTTAATTGACCAGCAAACGGTTGGTCCATCATGTTGGGTTGGGTCTTTCTCTTTTTGCAGTGTGGCAGCATCTTGGGTAGTCATGCTGCCAACCAAACAATCCAGTCCCGTTGGACTATGGCTTATAGGTTCTCCACTTTCCCGTTGCACTCCCGCTTCTTCCTCTCCAAATTCTCCCCAAGACGGGCTACGAAAGAGCCAGCCAGGCCCACGGTGGCTAAGCAACGTTCCTTCAGCTAAAAGCAGCAAAAGGATGAAGGAAAATGGAAAAGGGGAAGTAGCCATCGATCGATCCAGCAGGCAGCAGCTAACGAAAAAGATGAGAGCATTCGTACCCAACGGCGCGCGGGGCCAAACCAAATAAACCAAACTGTTTGCCGGATCGCGAAAGAGAAGCCGGCCGGCCGGCGTCGTGCTCGTGCAGTGCATGCACCTAATAACTGACGACGTCGACCGCACGTCGGGTTGCTACCTTGCTGGGTCGGCTTCCATCTGGCGTGGCGTCCTCACGTGCTGTCTGCTCTGGGTCACCCGACCCAAGCAGCACAGACCATGGTGCGCAGCGTGCTTCTGCCGGACGGCCACCTAACTGGCGAACGCAGGAGCGCAAGCACCAAGCAGCACGACGGGGTCTCTTCTTTTCTGACAAGGATGTAGAGAGGGCACGTTTTTAGTTGGGCACCCAACAATGGAAAGGAAAAGTGGAAAACAAACTTCAGATCCACCCAAGTACCCAACCTGCATATGCCTCCTGTCACTCCAAGACTCCCTTTATCGTTAGGCTTCTCCAAGGCTCGTCTAATCTCTCTTTCACTGCTCTAAAACAATGTGGCCGGGGTGCAAAAGTGACATTCTGCTCCTGTGATGCTTGCCCCCCCCGTGCTGCGCGCCGGCGTCACGCTGCTTGCTCCGGTGATGAGCATCGTCTTCTTGCTTCGGTGCTGTGCGCCTGCCTCCGCGGCGGTGGCGATGCATTTGGGCAGTGGTGCCATACGGAAACGGTGGATTGGGGTAGGGGATGGAATTTGCTTTTGAGGGGAAGTTTTCTTTTCTTTTTGAAAAACTAGTTAATTGCCCGTGCGTTGCAACGGGACATAACAAAGCAGGTGAGACATGTATATCTCTAAAATCCTCATGCACATTAAACAATATTGTCAACTTTTGTTTCATGTTATAAATCAACCTTCTTCTTCGTCTTCTTCACCACTATCTCCACTCCCCATTCCAAATTCATCACCGCTGTTAATGGCACATCTGGCTATCAATCAAATTTTAGGCAAAGGGATACATGGTAGCTTCAAAAAACACGAGAAAGTTTAGTAGCTTTAGAGAAGTTTTAGGGTGAATATGGAACATAAGTTTAATGGCAAGGTACAACATGTTATAACTCACACTGATGGTACAAACACCAGGAAGGGTTCTTCTAAAGAAAGAGTTATCATTGCGTACAATCCGATGTAGGCATAGAATATACTCCCTCTGTAAATTTTTGTAAGTTGTAACCTAAAACATCTTATAAAAGTTTACAGAGGGACTACATTTTTACAGTACAATACCAATTACAATAGATTTTCCAAGTGCCTCTAGTTGTTCTTCTATCCGTACAGCGTGTACTTGTAGCTTAGATTGTATTCCATCTCTCCAAACAGGGGAACATAACTGCAGGGTAAGCATGAGTTATATTAGGACTCCAGGATGCACATGATGCAAGCAAAAAGACATGGCAGTTGGAGCTTCTGGCATGGAATGAATTCATTGTACTGACCGATCAGGCCAATGTATTTGGTAAAGGTCAATGTAATCCACAACCAGCCCGCGCAAACTAAAACAATGATCACAAAAGGAAAGTATCAAGCATATCATCCTATAATATGAACAGAAATATTACTAAGTAAGCAAATGGTTCCTGGAGAAACATGCACTGTGTTGCTAACGATGTGTATGCCCAACGATGGTGATAAAAGTTGTTGTGAAAGCGTCTTCAAAGAAGCACAATAGCAAGCAACTCTTTCATAGTCCCATAGATTAGAAGAAGAGACGATCCCACACCTTATTCCGTGTCATTATACTTTAGACTCTAAAGTCTTTTTTTAGGGTGTCAACTGAATGTATCGTGCCTTCTCCCAATGCTGCAATCGCTCCCACACAAATTCCCTCCATACACCAACATATAATTATCTCAATAACAATGTGGTACACATTTTGGGAAATGTGCATTGCTCAGTTGATGTAACTCTATTTTCCGCATTTCCTGTAAATTTTAGCAATATGCAGTGGCATCCGTGCTCGGTCCCAGGTTGAGCTGCATGACAATGGCAGCACTGACATTGTGATCACAAATTCCAGGAATATCAGTCGTAACGTGGTGAAGAATTCAAGCTCCCATCAAAGTGAGACAAAGTCCAAAGTGAACCTATCATCATGCCAAAATTTGCATCAGAAGTCTTAAATTTATTATTAGTACAGAACCATTATGGTGGACCTTCCACTGGTCAAAAGTTCACATACAAAAGACGAATTAAATATTTATAATCTTGAAAACTACATCTCTTAGTATTGATACAAACGTTATTGTTAACACATGCTTTATTGAAAAAGGCGATCCGGAAATTTGGGGTGGAATTCTATATACATGTAGAGACATGTCCTTTCTACACAAAGTTAATGGAAGAATGTAAACGAAAGATGACGCAAGATTGCAGGCAGATGCAAATTAAGCTCAAAGTGAGACAAATTCCAAAGTGAATTAGTTCCTTTCAAGCCTTTTCTCAGAGCAAGAACATATGGATGATGAACTTCCATTTGATTTTTATTTTCTTTGGGGGAGAGAAAAAGTTTGCCAAATAATCATCGTGAATCATACATAGAACAATTGCATCAATGGTCGAACATTTACTTAGTCTCATAAAATTCTTGCAAGACAAATTATTTATTGTGTTGATTTGCAAGGCTTTGCTCCATATCTGAAAATATTTAAATCTTCATGTTTTTCGATTGTAAGGAAAGATGATGCTAAATTGCACGTAGACATACGAATATGCAAATTATACTCAAAGCAAGTATAATTGCTCAGTGAATTGTTTTAATAGAAAACGGAATGCAAAATATGAAAATAAACAGAGATGTTTGCTCCTCTTGAGCCAGACCCACCTCAATCTTGTTCAGCCAGGAAAAGGCCTTGTCTACCTGCTTCGTCTCCCAGCCGTTGACGACAACCACCTCGCTATCGAACCAATTGTTGATCTACCACGCAGCCACCTTCGTCCCCACGTCTTCCTCCTTCACCTGTTACATCTCCACTGGCGGTGTCGTGCCCCTCGGGACAACCACCAGGTCAAACTACGACACCATGCTGTTGCTGCCGCTCCTGCTGGCGGGTGTGGCGATGTAATTTTAGACTGCACTGGATACTACATATCTATCATTAATCAATGTGTATGCTTGCATTCAGTACAAAGGCTTATAAAATTATAATCCAGCGGTTGTTCTTGAACATGTGAATTATTTCTTCTCAAGTAAAATGAACAGTAATTCATCAACTTGCATCTGGACATTAACGAAGCTGAATATAATCTTTTTACTACAATTCCATAGAAGGAACTACTTTACGACAGAAAAATAAAAACATTAAATGGTGGATAAATGGAACCGATCATGGCATAGCAACGAAATTCCAAACAATATATGTATCACTTGAATTCCCTGAATTTGAATACTGAAAAGATACACATGAATCTGTCAGACTGATATGAACACTAATATTGTACATATGAATCTGCCAACAGTGCAGCAAGAAGAGCTTGGGCTTGGCGTGAGAACGCGATGCGCAGACTGGCACATATGAGATTTTCTCATTCTATTCTCGGTTCCTCATGTGGTGCCACCTCCTGCAGCACAAGAACACACAACCAATTTGAAATCAGGAACTTGCACATTATGAGTTCCTCGTGACTAACCTGAAGAATCGGGGGAGGATGTAGGGGCTACATGAACTGTGAGAGGAAGGAGAGGACTGGGACGTGGGCCAGCGACAGAGGATCCGACGCAGTCCCGATCGGCCGCATGTCAGCCTGGGAGATGGACCCGGCGGCGGCGGCGGAAGGCCAGGAGCTCTCGCCAAAGCCTCCATTGACGCCGTCGACGAAGTAGCTCTGGACTGCGGCAACGAATCATTTGGTCCCCGCGACGGTGACCTCGGGTCGTCGCTGGCAAGTGGTCGCTGATGCGAAGGGGCAGGCACATGCACGTCCGACGGGAGATTGGAGACACAAGCGCGAGATGGGAGAGGGAGGCGACGGGCGGCGCCGGATGCGATATCGACGTTGTGGCGGCGGCCAGATCGTGATGGGGATAGGCTGATGGCGCTAGGTGGGTGCGTGCTTTCTTTGCGTGAGGCGACAAGGAGGCGAATGAGGTGAGAGGAGAAAAAATCGGGACATGCCATCAGTGGGAAGTGGAGGAGGCCGGAAGTAGGGACGATGGATTGACCAAACTGACCACGTAAGGGGGGAAACAGAACCTTACAATTCTTGTAGGTAGTAGAGAAAAGATTAGTCTAACGTGGTCTGTTGTGAACCCTCACGCCATGTCATCAAATGCGGCCCTCACATGTCGTAATTACGGTAAAAATGCCCAAATAGACAAATGAGTGTTTCATGCAAAAGATTTGACCGAGAATCAGAGTTACCCGACGTTTAGGCGCCCCCTTAATTATAGCATCATTCTTGTGCGTTGGTGATCTCAAATATTTTTGCATAGTTGAACTATAATGCTAATGGACTTCAACTATTACACCCCTAGCTGATAAACAATTAATTAACAAACTATGGTGGCTAGCTGATAAACAGTTGATCGTCTTGAGTAATCAGTCATTGATGTGCACCACACTTGTCTTGAGCTAGCGCTGCCTCCACCAATCCCGGAGCTCCTTGACCCAAGTCTACTGTCCGAATACTGAGTCCCACCATTGCTCCAACAAATTCTTTTTATCAGATCACCCAAGGCAACATTTCTATTTGGAGTTCACCTTGGTGTACCACTTCGGAGAACATATATATCCAGCATAGTGCTTTTATTTACCCAGCTAAGGTCTCTGATCTTTGGCTGCCAGGCCAAAAAGTTTGGAATTCTGAGTTCATTACTAACCTTCTTCAGGAACCGACTGCTTCGGCTATTATTGCAACTCCTATAGTTCTTGATGATAGTAGGGATATCCTTTGTTGGAAGCCCACTCCTTCTGGTAAGTGCAATTCTAAGAGTACATATAAGTTGTGTTTACAACAAAGTCATAATTTGCAGGCAAATCAACCAGGACAGGTGAACCAATCAACCAAAGATATTTTGCAGCAGGTCTGGAAGCACAAATTCATGGCTCCAAGGGTTAAAACTTTTGCGTGGCACATACTTAGGCATGCTCTCCCAACTGGTCTTAGAGCTGACAGGTTTTCCTCTCATATTTCTTCTACATGCTCTAGATGTGATTCAGATGAAGATGAAATGCATCCTTTCTTTCTTTGCAACTTTGCTAGAGCCTTTTGGTTCGGGCACCCCTGGTATATTAGATCTGATATTCTTACTCTCAATCATAATTCTGTTCTTGATATTATTCAGGTTCTAATTAACATGAACCATCCGCAGGCATCTATTCCTAATATATTTACCTTCTTGTGGTGTTTGTGGAAAGCAAGAAACGATGTTCTTTTTTGTAGGAAAGAATCACATCCCCGTCAGGTTCACCAAGCTGCTCTAGCCATCGCCTTTGTCCAAGATATGCAAGATTCCCAAGAAAACCTAAATATGGAGCTGCCTTCTTCGAAGGAGAAGCAATCTACAACCATACTCTCTCAAGGGCAAGAACAAGTACAACAAGGCTCCACCCTCAAATCTGACTTGGGTATTTCAGGTACCAAAATATATTCAGATGCTTCTTGGCATAAGAAGAATGTGCCTGGGTATGGTGGTAATCCGGCTACTGGTATTGGTGTTCACATCCTCTTCCCCAAAGAGGGTTCTGACTCAAGAATAATGATTCAAGCCTCTATTCATGATGTTTGTTCACCTCTTATTGCTGAAGTTTATGCACTTCTATTTGCAGCTAAAATCTCTTGCAGGCTTCAACTTCAGCAAGGTTCTTTTCTCACTGACAATCTTTCACTAGCAAAGATGGCTGCTTCAAGAGATATCAATAACACCAACATCAGCGGGAGGTGCAGACAACCAATTAGCGAGTTCTTTCTAATCTCCCATTCTCTTAATGTTGTTTATCACATCTTCAGGAATACCAATGGAATTGCTCACAATTGTGCTCATCAGGTTCTCAACTCGAGAGTAGAACCTGTCTTTAGTTGTTCACGTTCTTCTCATGCCAATGTACCTTGCCCTTTTCTGCAGTCCCTTCTCAATTTTCAGGTTCAGGGCTATGTAATTCATGATGTACATTGTCTATGAGTTGAATGAAATTGTGGCGCTTGATGGCGCCTTCCTTGTGTTAAAAAACATCTCTCTTCAGTGCTCTTAAACAATGTGGCCGGAGCGCAAAAGTGACATTCTGCTCCTAGGGCGTGACGCTTGCTTGCTCCGGTGATGCGCGTCGTCTTCTTGCTTAGGTGCTGTGCCACCCGTCGCCCCTGCGGCGAGCACCTTGGTCCAGGCCGCAGAGGCGATGTAGTTGGGCTGCGGTGGCAATGCGGGAACGGCCCATCCTGATTGGATCGGGTAGGGGATGGAATTGGAGGCGAATCCTGTACGACCCGCTTGTGAGAGAGCACCTCGTGAGGGTGGCCCACCTGCCAGCCTCCCCATGCGGCCGGGTCGCACGTACGACCCCGTTGTACAGGATTATTTTGCGATGGAATTTGCTTTTGGGGTCTAACGTCGTCTACAGTGAATCCTCACGCCACGTCATCAAATGCAGACTTCACATGTCATAATCAGGTAAAAAATGCCCAAATAGATTGATGAGTGTTTTCTGCAAGGGCAGCGCTACACGTCAGCCGACGGATCTTTTTAAAAGATCCGCCCCCTCGCGAACCACTCGATTCAAGGTGGGTTAGCCCTCAGATCCAACTCGTAGCTTTTGCAACAAGGATGAGTTCGAGTTGTAGAACTTTTACGACAGAGGTTTTGCTCTAGTTTTTTTTTTTGCAACAGAGATAATGTTGCATACTTTTTTTGGGCAGTGCTACGCATCCGCGATCTGCATCGTCAAGTACCGAGCGGCGCTCTACACCTTTATAACAAAGTTTAAGTTGCAGAAACTTTTATGACAAAGATCACTTTGCGAAAAAGTTTATTCCAGGAGTTATGTTGCAGAAAGCTTTTGCAATAGAAGTTATGTTTCAGAAAACTTTTGCAATAGAGTTCATATTGCAGAAAAATCGCTGCACTTGCATCGCGCATCATCGTGTTTTCGCTGTAACATTTCCCATGTTTCAGAAACATGAATGATGTTGTTGAAACTTTTGCAAGAAAGGTCTAATTGCAGAAATACTGTAGATTTTCCTGCAACAAAGATCGTGTTGCAGGAACTGTTGCTGACGGTTGTGGCTGAGCTTGAGAAGGCGGTAGCCATGGACACCGGTGCTCCTCTAGGACAGCGACGTCCTGGAACAACAGGCAGCGACGGAAGCGGCTCCGGGGCGACGTGCCTCACTGAGCAGGTGATGAAGTCTGACGGCTTCTAGCGCCTGCGCGGCGGCCACGTAGCAGTTCAGTAGCTGGCTCCTTTCCTCTTAGCCGCGTGAAGAATGAGATACGAAAATGGAAGAGACGGGAAACAAGACAAGTGGAGGAGAAACATTGGTAAAACTAGAGGAGCTGTGGGCGGCCCATAGGGGACACGCGTCATGCGTGGGAAGTGGCGGATGAAACGACATGATCCGTCGGGTGATTAGAAGAGTTTCCCTTTCTGTAAAAGATTTGAGCGAGAATCAGTGGTTTCTGGCAAAAAAATTGTAAACCGGTGTTCCTACAATTCACTTTTTTTTCTAGTTACATGACGTTTGCTGAAATATGGGGTGGGCTTTAGGCCCACCTAGCAATTTCTGAAAATCTCTGAGGGCACACATGGGTTTAATAGGTGTAGTGGGAAGTTTAGTCCACCCCGAAAGTTGAAGAGGAGTTGAACCTCCTTATAAGGGTTTCTCTTGCACATGATGTTGGAGTTTGAGAATAAAAGAGGCCCTCGTGCACTCCTCCTTCGCTACCCGCCTTGTCACGCCGCGCCGCGCTGCGGGAATGAGCCGAGGCGAGCTCACACCTATGCGCTTATTTTTGCCGTTCAGTAACGGAGTCTCCTTTGCTACTGGCTACTGCTGCAACCGGCGACTCCATCCCGTTCACGCGTACACGGTTGACGGGAGTGAGTCTCCGAAACCCCGCCTCTTCGGATCCTGTACGGGAGAGGGGCGATCAGATTTTTGGGAGCGACTACGCGACTGCTCGCCGCTCGTCTACTTCCTCCACGTCCGCGTCGCCCTCGTCATCACCATCTCCACCGACGCCGAACGTGCCGCCGCCAAGAAACTTGAAGCCGACAAGAAGGCCGCTGAGGACGCCGCTCCTGCCGCCACCGCCGCCGTGGCTTCTGCCTGGCCCACGGAGGGTATAACTCATTTATCCCATTTCGGTTTATTACTGCCGTAGCCATACTAGCGTTATGCATAGATGTATCTACTGTTAGCGTAGTATGTGCTTTTGTGAACCAATATCAGCATGTAGTTAATTCGGTCAGTGCCATGCGAGTGATTTATTCATGAATTAAATTAGTCAAAAAATTGCCTATCTACTCAACAACGTTAAGTCGCCCCCCTTAATTATAGCATCATTCTTGTGCGTTGGTGTTCTCAAACATTTACATAGTTGAACTATAATGCTAATGGACTTCAACTATTACACCCCTAGCTGATAAACAATTAATTAACAAACTATGGTGGCTAGCTGATAAACGGTTGATCGTCTTGAGTAATCAGTCATTGATGTGCATCATACTTGACTTGAGCTAGCGCTGCCTCCACCAATCCCGGAGCTCCTCGACCCAAGTCTAGTTTCCGAATACTGCGTCCCACCATTGCTCCAACAATTCTTTTTTCGAGGGGTTACCGCTGTAATCAGCCAACCCAAAGCAGAAGGAGCCATCATCATAAGAGAGCATGATCCAACCGTGATCAAGATATGATTGGTTATTTCCGTTCTACAACAAGACCGCCTACATCTTTCCCTATCTTTCCCTACTAATAAAGCAGCTAATGCTTCTGGTCGTCCGTCGCTGTCATTTTTGCAAAAAAGTCCCCCTATTTTCCCGAAATTAACGCGCAGTCCTACTTAAATTGTAGATAACGTTTGTTTTTTTTTGCAAAAAACACCCTGCCTCTACTGAGCCGCTTGTCGCCGACGTCGACACCGCACAAGCAAGGCAGGGGATGCGTCGCGGCGGACGTGAGCGCCGCCAGAGCCCAGGAATGGGGCGAGGTGTCGCGACT
Organism: Triticum aestivum; assembly: GCF_018294505.1. Classification (NCBI taxonomy): domain Eukaryota; kingdom Viridiplantae; phylum Streptophyta; class Magnoliopsida; order Poales; family Poaceae; genus Triticum; species Triticum aestivum. The sequence goes on from NC_057807.1 coordinate 554,215,225, forward strand.
GGCATTGTAGAGCGCGGCGTACAGAGGCGTCGCGGCGGGCGTTGAAGGCCGCGGTGGACCGAGGCGTCGCGGCGGCGGACGCGGTCAACTGGGAGCTCGCCCTCGAGGCTGAGGAGGCCGCCACGTTGCCGACACGGGCGGGCACGGTGGCGGTGAACTCCGGCCAGATCCGGGCACGGGAACGACAAGGGCAATGGAGGCCGGCCGGATCTGTAGGCCGTGGGGTGGAAACGGGGCAGGGCGGCGACGCTGCTCACCTGGGGCGGGGAAAGAGAGGTTAGAGAGAGACAAGAGGAAGGGGGAGCGAGGGGAAACGGGGTAGGGCAGCGGCGCTGCTCACCTGGGGCGGCGGCGGCGCTCGGCTCCGGCGGGGTGGCCGGCCGCATCTGTAGGCCGCGGGGCAAGGCGGCGCATCGGCCGGCGAGGGAGCTCCAGGCGTCCATGGGAGAGAGAGAGAGGTTAGAGAGAGACAAGAGGAAAGGGGAGCAGGGGGAAGCGGGGTAGGGCGGCGGCGGTGCTCGGCTCCGGCGAGCGGCGCACCAGCGGGGCGGAGCGTGCGCAGGCGTGGGGAGGCGCGACGGCGAGGCCGGGCGCTGGTGAGGCGCCTTCTCAGGTGGAAGAACGAGGGAAGAAGGACAGGGAGAGCGTGCCCCGGGAGACTGAGATGAGGCAGAGGGTGAGGACACATAGGGGAAGCTTTGCAGGGGAAACAGGGAGAGGCAACAGCGGCCCGTCAGCAGAAAGGCAACAGCGGCGTGCAGCACCGGGCTTGGCCAAGGTGGCCACGGACCCGCGGTGAAGCCTCTGATGCGGTGGAGGCAGGAACTTGCCCTGGTCATCCTTGATTTGGCTCGCCGAGGGTGGAGCTTTGGTGGGGATTAGGTGAGGCGACGGAGGTGGGTTGGGACTTGAGAGGCGACAAAGGTGGAGCAACCTGTGGTGCTCCTCCATCTAGAAGCACCGAGGAGCGGCGTGGTAGGCTGGGGGCGTTGGCTGTGTTGGGAGGATAAAGTAGAAAATTAGTGATGGCAAGGGCGTTGGCTGTGTTGGTGGGCACCGGGCTGGTTTTCTGATCGATCCACGAGCTTGGCAGTAATCGCAGTATAATGATACTTTTTTGTCTTTGAGATGAAAAAAAGTAGTATACCTCATCTAATATATAATGCTACTGTTGAAAGGTGCTACTTAAATACAGAAAACTCTAGAAATTAGTAAATGCGTAGGTCTTTTGACCTATTTAGTTACTCCCTCCGTTTTTATTTAGTCTGCATATTAAATTTGACTGAAATCAAACTTTGCAAAGTTTGACCAAGTTTATAGAAAATAATATAAACATTTAGCATAAGAAATCTATATGATGTGAAAGTACATTCAATAATGAATGTAATGATATTGATTTGTTATTGTATATGTTAATATTTTTTCTCTAAACTTTATCAAAGTTTACAAAGCTTGACTTTGATCAAAGTTAATACGCGGAGTAAATAAAAACGGAGTATGTATTACTCACACACAGAGGGATAGAGTAATAAGAAAAATAAGAGGTCCTTGCTCGCCCGGTTTCGTCCAATATTTAGTAAATTCGTCTAGGATCGAATCAAATTAGAGCGAGCAATTCATCTACAATTCCGAGAAGAACAAAGGGGATCCATCAACAGAAGTTCAGACTCACTATGATGTGTATGATGTATAAACACACCGCCAGCTATCACGTGATGAAATTCAATATTCCTACTATAAAAAGTTTTTATCGAGCACGGCCATAATAGGAAGATGCCACCAACATCCGCGGGCAAGCGGCGGTGCTGAGTCTACCGTAGAGGGCAGGTTCGGTCATGGAGTGGCTATCACTCCAGATGGCATGCCACTAGCCACACAGACAATCATCCGTGCTGCCTTGGACAATAAGGATTTAACCAGCAAGGCTCTGCGATGGTTAGTAGAACACTTCCTCCAATGATCCAACTGGCAGTTGCGCCACAAGGTGAGTGGTGGATGGGCATGTAATTTTTTTCCCGTCGCAACGCACGGGCATTTTTGCTAGTAAAAGCTCAGGTCAGGTCAGATGATATCATCCGAACCAGAATGAAAAAGAAGCACATGTAGATATATAGCTGTAAATGCTTGAGATCAGATCAAATATAAACTAGTACCAGTAGGGGTCACTGGGTCTAGGCTCGACTTGCATGGAGAGTCGCTCGAGCAGCAGCCTGTTGTCTCTGCCTGTCTGTCCACGAACCTTGTACTTCTTTGTAATGTCAGAGATCGTATTGTAGAGCTCCTCTTTCATCTCCGCAGCCCGCGCCAAGTCTCTTTGCTCTTCCGCCGTGGTGGCCTGTTAATTTGGACAGTTACAAAACCGAGTAATTAGTCCAATCTACTCCCTATGTCCGTCCAGAATTACTTTTCGCTCGAACGAACGGATGTAATCGAGTAATAATTACTCACCCTTGTGTTGCCGAACCACCTTGGCGAGACACACCCTTGTGTTGCCGAACCACCTTGGCGAGACCCGCCGCTGCTGCGTCGAGGCTGCCGCCGACTGCTGCGTTCGCCGGAGCGTGCGGGCACAGAGCCTCATCGCGGCCGCCATGTCGCTTTCTAGTTCTGCGGATCCTCACCTCACCCTAACCTTTGCCTGGTTTATTACATAACAGGCGACCGCGTGTCCGGGTCCGCCACGGCCACCCCTTGGTTGCCGTGTCCCACGCCAACAACGAAACAGATTGTGGATCAAACAACAAGTATTGTGGCGAGCGGACGCACTTGCCTTGCGGATCTGGGCGTCTCCTTCCAACTGTTAGATTATTATAGTATTAGGTTTTGGGCAGATGCGTTGGAGCAACACGTGGTTACTTCCAAAGCAGAGCTATCGCTGTTAGCTATGGCGAAAACACAGACCGGCAGTACGCGACGCCATTACAGCAGAGGTAAATAGCTCTGCTCTGCCCTGCCCTGATCATCGATGCGTGACATCCAGAGTGGGAGTTTCCTCCTTGCCGACATGTTTGGCGCCCAGGATCAGGCATTGTCAGGCCTGAACACAAGGCTGTTATTCTTCAGGCAAGGATGCGTACCGGTTCAGTTAACGAACGGTTATGATCCAAGGGAGGAGCCAAGATCTGACGGCTCGCGTTCGCTTGCCATCGACCTCGCGCCCTTGACGTTTTGCATTCACTGTTGTCATTCTTACCATTGTCGTCTATAAGACATGTATTTATAAGCTCCGGATCCAGGCCGTCCATGTCCCCGCCCACACCATGTTTGCTTCTAGCAACCGCCGCGGGCACACCCCTAAGCTCCCTTGGGTTTGCAGCATCTTACATCACCATATTTACCTGGCTCTTGGAGGACGTCTCGGCAGGCCATCCGCTTTGTACATAGATAATGTAACTATTGTGGTGAGTGTTCGACTGTAATAAACACATCAAAGAACAGTTCAGTCAACATATATTAAAACCGGATGCCTGCCTGCCTGCCAAAGTAAATTTCCTTGACTTGTTTCAAAAAAAAAAAAATCCTTGACGGGGGCGAGATGAATGCAGACCAAATAAACAGTCCAGTGGTGCCAGGGCATAAACTACTTTTGGACAAGGCATAGACGGTAGCTCGCCACAAAGCTACTGTTACTGTCAACACATATAGTTGTATGTACATGAAGAATACCACAACCATTGTCAGGGGCTAAGCTTAATCATGGTGATGGCAAACTGACTACGCTGCAGTCTAGGCGCCCAAAATGGAAAAAATCAGGGAATGAGAAATACAACATGGCAATTTCACCTCCCGTCTGAAGATGTCCAGACAAAGTAACTCAGCGACAGTCTTCACGTAGGCACCAATTGCAGAAGCACTTCGGTTTGAAAACAGGATATGCTCTCGACCACACGGACTTTATCCTGCAATCCGACGACACGGAGCCCAGAACTAAATTAGCTATTACTGTATCTGACAAACTGAAAGAGGAAAAACGGGTCAATCCGTCGACAGCTGAACCAAGAGCAACATACTTCACATAGAATTCAGCGATCCCAAGGAGATCTTTGTTAATATACTAGCGGCATGCAGTGCTTTCACTGAATCCCCTGCAGACTACAGAGGAGGGCAAGGAACGAAGTATAAACATGTACTCCCTCCGTTCCAAAATAGATGACCCAACTTTGTACTAAAGTTAGTACAAAGTTGGGTCATCTATTTTGGAACGGAGGGAGTAGTATGGAGCAGTGAGCAATGCATACCTGAAGTCTCAATGTGGTCATGACTGCAGTAACCTTAGTACAGTAGGTCTTAACCAGAATGCCAATCCAGTTGCCGTCAAAGGAGCTGCTGGACAATGGATTGTTTCACTCCTGTGTTCCATGTAGCTGTGGTCCTATCAAGGTTTCAAGGAAAATCGTGGGGCAAGTTTCCTCCTGTTAGAGCTATAATATCCATGGTTCGCTCACCACACAAGACCACCCTGCTCTGATAATGGCTGCAACCACAGACAAGACAACACACGATGCAATCAGTTTATACAAATCAGTGGGGTTTCAGTATAGACTTCTCTGCTAAGCTGTACCTCCATAAACCCGCAAAAAGAATACATGTGAGTAATAAGATTCAAGAACTGCGCTCAAACTAATTCTAGAGTGCGGTAGCCCTCAGGTGAAATGCCTGCGTTGAGATGTAACCATCATTGGCATGTGGGGTTCTCAGAGATGGCATCTTTAGTAGGATTAGGAATGCTTATAAAATGGCATTATATATGTCTTGACTCCACATAAATTATACTAATGATATGCATAATCAATAGAAATTTGCAGAAGAACATACTGCCATCATTTAAGTGGTAGGTTGCTATTTAATACATAAGTTAGATATGCAACAGATGAGACATAGCTTAGTCTTCTCGGAAACTCAGTTATACTAGTGATATAATGCATACTTAACCAAATATATTTGCACTTGTATCAAATATACTCACAGATAAACAGAACGAAAACACTTTTCTGCTTATTTATCTCACCTCCACAATCAAATAAGTCATCGAACACATAAAATTACCATTCTTCCATTGTCAATTTGTCATAGGTTCACCTACAGTCAGGAGCTGCAGCAGCTGCACATGCCCCTGAACAAGTACAATAATACAACACCAGTAATTCCTTCCTGGTACAAAGAAATCATCTCCCTACACAGGCCATAGGATGTTCTCCAAAGGTTAGTAACACACTCATCTCCCTCCAAGTTAATCAGGTCCTGATGAATGCTGAATGTTTGGTTTCATAAGTGAATGAATTTTATTGAATAAGCACCAGGACGACAGATAACATACATAAACTGTGCCATGAATGATCAGAACCAACGCTGCCAAAGAGAATGTAAAATATGTCGCCATAATCAAAAAAAAGGGCAACCTGGTGCATGTAGCTCCCGCTTGCGCAGGGTCCAGGGAAGGGTCCGACCACTTTGGGTCTATAGTACGCAGCCTTTCCCTACATTTCTGTAAGAGGCTGTTTCCAGGACTTGAAAGGCAGCAGCTTTACCACTGCGCCAAGGCTCCCCTTCGCCGCCATAATCAAAACATAGCAAATAATTGAAGTGGAAAGCAGATATTCTGACCAAAGTACACCTGAAGATTGGTGTAAGCATAGAAACGAGTTTAACCGATCTAAGGGATGTCAATTGGTTGTTTGACAAGTTAAGGTTTTAATAAAGACATCTCAAAGAAGATAACTCTGAAGGTTAACGAGTACTATTAGTCACTTTGACGGACTTCGGCAAGCAACTCAGTTATACAGTTAGGCAAGTTCTTCAGCTCACTGAAGCAAGAGAAAATATACAACTCAATATAGCACAAAACAGAAATCATTGTCAGAAATATCATACAAGTTCGGAAGTTCCCCATAACTGTCCTACCAAACATGTCGATTAGTTATTTCTAACAGTCTATATCAAGAATAGCTAACTGTTGTGAACTCAAGGTAAAGTGATAACAATTTGAGAGTTAAAAGAAACTGCAGTAATTAAAGCGGAACGTAAGATTTCTGGAACAAGTCAGAATTTCCCAGTACCAAAGAAGAAGAAACAAGAGATCGGGTAAAACAAAAAAAATCTAGAGAGTTCCTGCATAACTTGTGGCATGTGATCAAAATAGGGTAGTCAACATGATAGGAATATCAGCAATCCATAACAGGCAGCTAACCATTCTCTAATATATCACATGTGACAGAACAATCCAGTAATAATTTCTCAAGCAAAACATACCAGTAATATATATATGAAAAACCATCAAAGCCATATATGGTCACATAGATTCCATATTTGATATTGTCTTGTACTGCAGTTTACCAGCACAAACCGGGACAATGATACAGTTTCCCTACCTAACAAAAAAGTACAGCTATGTTTTCCTAGAGAGAGTTCGCTGTTTCGTGCCATGCTCCACAACTTTCTCTTCAACATGCAATCCTTTCCTCCGCCTCACAGAATTCATAAGTTTCTTGGCCAAGTTTGGCCCAATGCTTGCCCCATCTCCAAATTCTTCAATCTCCTCCTGTGACTTTGGGACAAAAAAAGGGTCCTCCTGAATAGCATCCCAGTGGCTAAGAACAAGCAGCGCGCTGGCTGCACCTGATGTTAATGTCCTGAGCTGACTAGAAAATCCAATGCTCTCCGCAACAGGCAAGTAAGCATGCACTGTAAATACTGAAGTCCCTTCTTGCATTTCTTCTTTTAAAATCTTCGCTCGTCTCCTGCCAAGAACTGCATATGTTGAACCTAGTTGCGGAGTCGGGGTGGTCAATTCACAGAAATACATGCCTTCGACAAGCCTTGGGTTGTTCTGAAGAACGGCTGCACGGCATGCTTCTTTAACTGCGGTTATTACTTGGCCACTGAAGATGTTGTATTGATCAGATTGATGGGCAGCATCAGAGTTGTCAGCAAATATGTAAGGCTCAATGATAAATGCCAGACCCCACATTGGTTCATCACATAAAGGCCCTGCGTTCGTGGCAAACTGAAATCCTGAAAGAATGCTGTTCCTTAGTGCCACAGATTCTAGATGTAACGATTCAGGAGTATCTGCTGATGATTTACTGCTGTCAGGAGTATGGTTAGCTTCAGCATCAGATCCACTCACAAACCCCAATCTCTCAGAAAAATCTGCTCTACCACGCACAAGAATACCTTGCCTTCCATCTTCCATGGTTATCACACCATCACTTGATTCAACATCAGGCAAGAGAAGGAAGTTTGGGCCAACCTGCCAAGGACCCAAGGACCAGATCCTTTTGAGGTACCCAAGCCATGTCTTTCTACACTTCTGAAGTTTTTCTTTATCCACTTGCTCAGAAATGGCTTCCAATTCACTGTCTATGGCACTGACCATGCGCTGCCTAAGCATCGCAACAGAATCACAATCATCTTGAGAAATTTGTGGGTTTAACATTGCATTCCTCTTTGATGTTTTCCCCTCCATTATTTGACCAAGCAATTGATCACTTTCTTGGAGGACCTTAGTCAGAGCATTGGGAAGTCTTAGGACCTGAACTCTCACAGTGCATCTCCCGTTTGGAGTAGTCCTCTCAACAAATGCATGCGGAGCCTTCAAGCCTTCCAATAAGCCAGCACCTTCTCCTTCGATCGTCTCTTTAAAGGAGACCAGGGGGTCTGAAACGACCAATTTAACCTTTGCAAACCTTTCCTCCAGATCCTTTTTGCACCGCTCCAAATGAACCTCCCCAGCTGCGGCAAGGATATGTTCACCCCTGTGCGTGACAGTGTACTCAACAAATGGGTCTGCTCGGTTAAGAAGCTTGATCCCTTTAACAAGAGCTCCCAGATCCGTCGGGTTGGCAGGCTCAATTGCAACCTTAAGCATCGGAGACACCTGGAACATCATACTTGAGAAGGGCCAGCAATTCTTGGTGGATGACAACGTGGCACTCTTTAATATATGCTGCCCAAGGCCCTGAATTGCAACCACATTCCCAGCACTCACACTGGCAACTGGCCTCAAGCCCTGTCCCAGCATTTCATACAAGTATTGCAGCTCAATCTCCTGTACATGCTTCTGCACTGCATCCCCTTTCAGTGGATCATACAATGCCGACAGCACAAAAACCTTCTGCCCTGCACGAAGAACCCCGCTGAACACTCTCGCAAATGCCATAAAACACTCCTCTGATTCACTTGCATCCTGATGGTTCAACAACTCGCCGTGCACCCCCTTCGGTGGTAACATCTTACATGGCACCGCAAACATCTTCGACACATACACCACCACCGGAGAATCTGCACCCGCGTCACAGGTCTCCACACACCTTCTGACCCTCTCTGCCTCCAAGACAACCTCAGCGCAACCAGCAGCATCCTCTGGTGCAAGCTCCCTCTTTGGCATAAGCCTTGCAACCCTGGCCCCTTGGGCGACAACAGGGTCAGGAGTGCATTCGACCACCATTGCCATCACTGCATCTGCCAGCGGCAGCCACCGGCTCATCACAGACTGCAAAACTAACTTTGGGTCCTTGTTCTGCAGCTCCCGCGGCGGAATGTTCAATTTGAAGTTGCTAATGACCTTCTGAACTATCTCCCCGTCCTGCCCCAGCACTCCCTCGTACAATTTCCATAGGGGCTTCAGAATGAACTCCACAAACATGGGCTCCCGGTCAGTACCCTCCACCGCCTTCTTTCCCACAATCATAAAATTCTTCTTACCCTTCTTATCCACCTTTTTGTCCAAGTATCGCGGCCCCCAAAATCCTCTCAGCAAAGCAGAGGCGCTGGCGCCAAGCTTGGTGGCGTACAACTCTGCGAAGTGGTGGATGCGGAAGCCCCAGCCATCGAGGGCGCAGGCGAAGACGACATTGCCCTTTTGGGGCTGGAAGGCGTCCTCCTCGTCGTCATCAGCATCTTCCGGGAGATCGTCCTGTGAGGCTGACGAGCTGGAGGACGGTTGGTCCTCGAGGGAGGCGAGGACGGAGAAGTAGGAGTGCGACCGCAGCGCGGAGTAGATGGAGTTGACGTCGGCGAGGATGCGGTGCAGGCGCGTGTAGGCCTCGGCGGGGGTGAGGTGGAGCTCGGTGATGAGGCGGTCGAGCTTGTTGAGGACGAGGCAGGGGCGGAGGCGCTCGAGGAAGGCCTGGCGCAGCGCGGCGTGGGTCTGGATGTGGACGCCCTCGACGGCGTCGACGAGGATGAGCGCCGAGTCGGAGAGGCGCGCGGCGGAGGAGACCTCGGAGCAGAAGTCGATGTGGCCCGGGGAGTCGATGAGGTTGACCCGGTGCGCGGCGGGGCCGTCGCCGTAGCGGAGGAGCACGGCGGCAGACTTCATGGTGATGGCCCGGCGCTGCTCCTCGTCGAGGTAGTCCATGAAGCGGAGGCGGCCGGCGAGCCTGGGGTGGAGCAGGCCGTCGCCGCAGGAGGCGACGAGGTGGTCCGCCAGCGTGGTCTTCCCGTGGTCGACGTGCGCCAGGATGCACGTGTTGCGGACGCGCCGGGGGTCCGCCGGCAGCGCCGTGCTCTCCGCCGCCGCCATCGCGGTGGGAGGTGGTGCTGGTTAAGTCGGGCTAGGGGAACGTGGAGGCGGCGAGGAAGCCGGCGACGGCTGACGCGGGTTTGGGGTGGGAGGCTGATCCGGGCGGATGGGCGGCGGCAGAGGAGCGGGAGCGGCGGCGGCGGCGGGGAGAAACCCTAGCGCTCGTGTCGGGACGAGGGGATTTGTCCCTGCGGAAGAGGAGGAGCGGACCGAAACGATTGTCTCCTCCTAGTGGCAATTTGACCGTAAATACTGATAGTTTTAGGGGCAAAGGGGTATACCGGTCGGATTCAAGTGGCTCTGGCCCGGTCCGAAGGAACTTGGCGCTCAAGTTTGATCGACCAAACTTGGCAGCAACGAAAAGGCGCTGCTAAATCTCAAAAAAGAGAACAAAATTAAAAACCAAAGCCTGTTTACAGGAAATTTGTAGAAAAAGATAGCAATTTTGTAAAAGAAAAAATATATTTGAGGCCCTTTAGTTTGTAGGAATGGATTCCTATTCTTATACAGGATAGGAAACAATCTTTCACATTTCAAAAAAAAAATAACCTTGGTGTTCAATGAAAAAATTCATATTCTATTTTGATGATTTTTATTTTTTACTAGTAGCCTTGCACGTGCACGCACGTCTCTACAAGACACATCTTATGATTCGATTGAATGGCCCTTTTTAGTTTTTACATACACAACAGAGAGTACATTGTATAAACATATAGTGTGTCACTTAGTCTTAGTTCGATTAATTTGCGACCATAGACACCCCTGGTATGAACAGCAAAGGAAACACCGCATTGCATCCATGAACTCATGGCTGGTCATTACACCTCCGTAACCACGTCATGTTTAGGCTTCAGTGTTGTTATGCTGAGAAGTCAAAATTGTGATTATTTTGCTAAACTTTCAAGCCGCTAGTAGATGGGATCACCAGTTATTTTTTCCAGCGGGGAGGGATCATGGGAGTAACTTGAGTTTCAAATGGAAAGCAATGTTTTAATACCAAGAGAACAATCCTTTACAAGAAATATCAATAGGCCCTCATGGGCAGGTCAAAATGTGCTCATGCAACACAACACAACACAACACAAAGCTTTAGTACCCGGAGTTGCTAAATCATGAGCTACCGCGTTCCTTGATTTAATAAAAAAAAATCTGACCATATTAGCTTACACTGAAGAGTGGCTCAACAGATAAGCTTGTTCGCAAGCAAGGAAATCAGTTCCATAATCACTTGACTACCCGATTCCAAGACAACATTGTGCACGACATGAAGTATATTGGCCATGGAGAAGCATGGTCAACTCCGCCGCCGCCTGCATGATTCTCTTTCCTTTTGAAAACATGCTGGAATGACTACGAAGAAACAATAACCGAGCCGATGTAGTATCATCAACCTCAACATCTACATAAAGTTTGGTTCAGCCCGGACAAGAATACGCACCAATCGACTTGGCAATTGATGCGATGATGAAACATATATATGTAATCTGCATGAGTTAAAGAGATGATTGAACATAAAACAATCAATGTTAGTTGGCCAGACCAAACTTGTGGTAACTTGGGAAATATCACAAAATTAAATACAAAACCTCTAAATCGACGCTAATCATCACAGACAAAAAAAAAGTACAAACAATAATATCACTAACAAATTGAAATTGAACTGAATAAATATTTGGTAATGTGGTTGTTCTAATTGTCAGGAGAGAATGTTTGGTGTACTTTTATCCTCAAAAGAATCGTTTTCATAATCTAGCATCTTAACCTTGTAGATTGAGCACCTGATTAGCTCATCTCGCATCAAATGGAGTAAACCATCATCATCGTCTAGCATCATAGCTGGTAGTTCCAATGTATATTTTGCAATGAACTCTAGCATGGACACGGTCAACCAACATCATAATATCCTACTCACTAACCAACATCAGAATATCGTCCAAACCAACATCTTAACTTCTCAATGATGGAAATACAAGAGAAACACGGACAAATGCAAGCATGAAGAAGCAGGGCTACATAATAAAGACCTTCAAGTCAGTAGATTTACTATACTTACTCCAAATTAGCAACAGTGTATGAGTAGAAAACTAAAAGGGACAACACCAATAACTCAAAAATTAGTTCCCTATAGAACCTATAAAGAGGTGGCTGAAAAACTGATAGGTTGTCACAGTGAAAGATATTAGATAAAACAGGAAGCTTGCAGCAGCTGCATTAGTATATAATTACCGTGGTCAATTGTTCATCAATAGATATGTGGAAACCATATATATATATATACCTCAAGTTTCTTAATCTCCATCTCAGCCTGTTCTCATCTCATGGTTCCTTCACGTGAGTATCTTCATCTCTTCACGCTTGTTTTGAATTCATGAACCAAAAAAATTGACCACAAATAGAGTGAGATACCTGATAGATCGCACCTCCACAGCACTGCAGTCGTCCGCCTTGCTGACGCCACTGGCCTGGTTAGATGTATAGTTGTTTGTTCAAGACAATTGTCTTGCTCAGATGACTTCCCAGTGAGACACCTATCATTGATTAGTTTTATAGCAACATGAGTCCTCCATTTTCCATCACAAGTTCCAGAACTCTTTCAAAAAGATGGAGTTGCAGAACTGACTTCCTGGAGCTCTTCAGGTCATCGGTCTTTGCAATCTGCCACATGAACACATGGGTGGTAAAAAATATTACTTTGCATTCAATATGTGCACATTCATAAATACAAGAGTTTCTGATCGTAACCTGAAGGTGTCCAAGCGCATGTGTGACTTGTAATCCTGACATCGAATCTAGTGTTTTGCCATTGATAACATGCACATACTCTTGTTAAGTTGGTAAGCACTAAAGATGACATGAAGCACAACATATATGAACTTCTAGGCAATCACATCCTAACCTCATTGTTTTAAGCTTGCCCATCCTTATTAGTGACATTCCCAAGCACTTCATTTAGCACAGCGCGTACTTATTACGTTTCTTTTTATGTCGTCTAGGTGCTGGACTTCAACCGCAAGGCCGACACCGTCCTGGCAGACATTGAGATGACGAGAATGATCATGAAAGCAGACTCCGTTCCAACAGGATCATGAGAACAACAGCTAACAGCTAGTGCTCGATCGGTATAGAATCGTAGATGCAGGTGCAGCAAGCAAGCAACAACTGTGAACTGAAGAAGTTGGCGTAACAAATTTTAGTGCGACTAAACTATGTTGCAAACTGAAACAAAGTGCGTCTCAACGCATCAGTTTCTTGCTCCTTCAGATTAACAGACCTTAACTAAACAACATCTTGTACTACTATTCTATCCCGAGTTACCTATTTAGGCAAAACTTCTAGGACGGTAGTATTAAGAAAAAATGCGCCGAGTAGTATCAAGACGGGGTGCATCTTGGACATATTGTGAAAATCAACTGCATGCACACATACAAAAATGCACCCAAAGTCATGCCTAAGATCCGAGAGAAAGAAAGAGCCCTTGAATCAAACTATTAACACACATGATGCGGAGCATCCCACGATCATCCTTATGGACGTATCTACATCTCCCACAACACCACTTGGACCAATGACAAGAGCTCGAGCAAAGGTTATCGAAGATAAGGTGAACTCGCTCCTTTCCGAACTCCTACTTTCTACTTATGAGACATAGCTACTACCTCGTACGGAGACCCTATGTGTGATCAGGTATTTGAAGGAAAGCCACGGATCAGCTACACCCAACGGACAAGACAGCGAGGACGCCAAGTTCAACGGACAAGAAGAAGGACCGCTCGAAACTCCCAGTCATCGAACGACTGACGTCTCTCGGACGTCCGGCGCCTTGAGGCTCCGACCGGCCAGCCAAGTCCCAGCCAGAGCACGCTCCAGCGCCCAGACGTCCGAGCAACACCGGACGACCGACACCTCCCAGCGTCCGGACGACCGAGCGACACCGGACGACCGGCACCACCACACCCGAGCCAAAACATCGGAAGAACGGAGACCTCCGGACGACCGACCGACCAGACGACTGACCCCGACCGGACGACCGACAAGTCCTGACCAGAGCCGAAACATCGGATGCCCGATCGACACCAGACGTTCGGACCCTCGCGAGCCTTCAGACGACCGGTGACCATCGGACGTCCGACGCCTGTGTGACCGCCCGCGTGTTGGACCGAAGCCACTTACCCTTTCGTCCACTAAGACTATAAATAGACCTCCTCCGCCCTCTTTCTAGGGTTAGCAATGTGATAGCTCATATTTGAGATAGAGCTTTACTCATCCACTTGGTTACTTCTCCTCCGAGCTCACGACCTCTTCGGAGAAGATCCCCCAAGCGGATTCAAGACCCCATCACGGAAGACCCTTCAAGACCTCCTCACGGAGAAGACCTTTTGTATCGTCCTTTGTTGACCTTGAATCATGTATCACTCTTTGTGTTTCGAGGTTCTAGCATATGTGTGCCCGGATCTTGTTGGTTGAGTGATTTCTCTTGTGTTTCCCCTCGTGTTCCTCTCGTTTTCCCCTCGTGTTCTTCGTAGGATCCCCTCCAATCGTGAAAGATCGGGCATCCAGGATTCTACCCTACATCATCTTGGATCAGAGCCAACTTGCTCATGGTCATCTTGGTATCATGAGCCACATTGATCACGTATTTGGAGCCCCTACCCCTTGTTTTCTAGCTTGATTATGTTGTGTTCTTCTCCAATTTCGAAAATCCCCACCAAAAATACCCCCAATTTTTTTTTATGATTTGTTGGTGTGATGAAGTTTTGTTGGGTTTGATCTGCCACGTATGGATCTAACTTTCCCCCATCATCTCCACCATTTCCATCCACAAAATCGTTGGATTTGACCATTTTCGCCATCTCCATCTCAAAATCCCGAGTTCATCCTGTGCCCAAAATCGCCCAGGCACCGGACGCCCGACCAGCATCGGTCGTCCGACCACCCCTGACGAAACTGAATATTTTTAGTTTGGTTACCTACACCGTTCCACCGCCACTTCCGCATACGCACTTGCATGCCACCACCGCTTTCCGCAACCACCATCACTCGCCCGTTTCGCACTCCGACAAATTTTGACACGCTTTGGTCTTTGAGTTTTGAGTTGCGGTTTCCGTTTCCTATCGTGTTTCGACTACTTAGGGACGGTTCGACAACGACAACACTGCAGCTCATATTCATCATCGACTTCGACCGCTACAATTTTGACACCTCGACCGTAAGCAAGAACGGTAACCTCCATATCATTTTGGTATAATGATATCTTTTCATGGTACATTCCTTGCCATTGCATTGATAACCACCATAGCCTTACTTTTGCGTTGCTTACCCATCGGTACTAGCCTTTGAGTATTGCCGGCAACGTGACTTGTGCACATTAGTGAGCATACTCCCCATAGCATACATACCATATCATAGTGGTGCATATCTTGGTAGCATCTGTTGTGTCACAAAGTTGTCATCGCATACACAATTGCTATCTTGGTTCATGAAGTTTTGCATGAGAAAAGAGCTCAAAAGAGAAAGAGCCAAACAAGCTTTTAAGCAAAAAGGAAAGATAAGCAAAGAGCTTATAAGCAAGAAGCATAGCATCATGCTACATTAAGATTGTCATACTCGGTCATCTTGGATCATATCACCGGAATACCATACATATAACATACTTGGGATAGAACTCGTTGCATTTTTGCCTAGTAGGTTGTGCACAAGTTTTGTATCCGCCTATTGTGCAATCATGCTAGCGTCTCTCTAGTGTTGTGCAACAAGAGATTTTTTGGGGTTTCGGCTCATTCCTTGGTTGCACGACCCCACTTATCTATTTGCGTGTGTGTTTCCGTGTACCATATCTCGCTATTGGTCTACTTGTTGCATTTGCAAATTTATAAATCTTTTCAAACTTTATTGAAGCTCACGAACAATTGCATCAAATTTTGTGCCACCATCCTAACCGAGCTCCACCATAAGCTTTTACTTGTGTAGGTGTGAGAACCAACAAGAATTGGTACCAATTGTGCTATTTCCTTGTTCCACATTTGAGTGATCACCGATCCATCTTCAACATCGGTCAAGGTACATTTGGTATAAGTTCTTCTCTTTCTACCACTCATATATTTGCTTGGAATGATGGATAGGCCAAGTTCTTCTATCAACCCACTCTTCATCGAGCAAGACAACGACATGTCATCCTATGTCACCAAGAGCCACCTCTTCGTTGCACAACGAGCTTTGCATCAAGAACAACAAGCAATGGGCGAGCGTAGCGACAATCTCACCACCGACTTGTGACTCTTCGAGCAACAAACAAGAGACTACTTTGACAACAAGCTCGACGCACACAAACAAGAGAACGATGCAAGAATGGATGAGATTTGTGCCTTGTTGGTAAACCGCCATTCTACCACTTCGTCCTACTCAAGACGGAGCCGCTCGAGTCGACACTCCGACGACACCCTCTCTGGCTCAAGTACACCGACATCAAACACTCTACGTCAAGCCGCGCGCCAAGACCGTAAAGCAACTCGCAATACTCTAGACGACAATCATCCACAAGAGCAATTGGACGAGCAAGCACATCGTCATCGTCAACACCAAGCTGTCGGTGTCAAAACCGGCAGATCTCAGGTAGGGGTCCTGAACTGTGCGCCTAAGGATCAAAGGTAATAGGAGGCAGGGGACATGATGTTTTACCCAGGTTCGGGCCTTCTTGATGGAGGTAATACCCTACTTCCTGCTTGATTGACTTTGATGAGTATAAGGGTTACAAGAGTTGATCTACCTCGAGATCGTAATGGATAAACCCTAGATGTCTAGCATGTATGATTATGATTATGATTGCCTCTATGGACTACGCCCTCCGGTTTATATAGGCACCGGAGAGGACTAGGGTTGTACAAAGTCGGTTTACAGAGGAAGGAAACTATACATCTGGACGCCAAGCTTGCCATCCACGCAAAGGAGACTCCCATCTAGACACGGGAGAAGGCCTTCTATCTCGTATCTTCACGGCCCATCAGTCCGACCCATGTCACATAGGCCGGCTCCCCGAGGACCCCGTAGTCCAAGACTCCATCACAAGCTCCTCTTGCACAAGCTCAAGAACGGCAACGTCAACGTCTCCAAGAGGAAGAGCGAGCACGACAACATCAAGACGAACAAGACGCCGAGGCTCAACATCTTCAACAACAACAACAACAACAACAACAACAACAACAACAACAACAACAACAACAACAACAACAACAACAACAACAACAACAACAACAACAACAACAACAACAACAACAACAACAACAACAACAACAACAACAACAACAACAACAACGTGAAGCACAAGCTCTTGAGGCGCAACGTGCCCTTCAAGAATCAAGTCGAGTCATTTCCAACCGCAACGGAGATAGGCGCAATCAAGAGGAAGCACTTCGCAAAGAAATTCAAGAGCGGAACTACCAAGCAAGAGTGCTTCGTCAAGTTCCTCAAGCTCCTCCACAAGCTCGACAAGCTCCTCCACAACCTCAAGTTCATCAAGAGCATGATGACTTTGGAAATCCTCCACACCAAGAGCAATATGAGGTTGACAATCCTCCACGTCAAGGGCGTCATCATCACCCTCGACCCCAACACAATAAAGAGCAACGCTACGGCAAACTCAAGTTCACCATGCCCAAGTTCCATGGAAGCAATGATCCCGAAGAGTACCTTTCATGGGCATTGAAGGTCGACAAGATCTTCCATTTGCACAACTATGAGGAAGAGAAGAAGATCGCTATGGCATCCCTTGATTTCCAAGACTATGTGCTCATATGGTGGGAACAAGTCCTTGAGCGCCGAGAAGCAAGAGGTGAACCACCAATCACCACATGGGAGGAAATGAAAGATGTCATGTGTGCATGCTTTGTGCCAACATACTAAGACCGCGATCTCTTCAAGAAACTCCAACTCCTCAAGCAAGGAACAAAGAGTGTTGAAGAATACTACAAGGAAATGGAGATTGCCATGATAAGAGCCAATGTCACGGAAGATGATGAGCAAACTATGGCCCGTTTCTTGAATGGCCTCAATCATCCCATCAAGAAGATTGCCGACTTCCAACCCTACTCCAACCTCATCGAGCTCGTGCATCAAGCTACCAAAGCGGAACGTCAAGTGCAAGATGACTTCAAGTACACCAAGTACTCGTTGAAGAGCTACGACTTCTCCAACACCCAAGCTTCAATGACTCCAACACCTTCTACCTCAACCAAACCATCTACAAGCAACGGCGACAAGTCGAGTTACAAGAAAACTTCGACAACCTCAAGTCGTCCTCCTACTACAAGCAACTTCAAGCCGCACGCTTCATCATCTACTCCAATCGATGAGACCGTCAAGACAAGTTCCATCAAGTGTTTCACATGCAGCGGCCGAGGCCACAAGTCCTTTGAACCAACAAGCGCACCATGATCCTCAATGACGATGGAACCTATGACTCCATGAGTGAAGAGGAGATGGAAGCCCTTGAGCAAGTGGCCATGCACCGGCGCGTGAAAGAAGATGAAGACGATCAAGTCTTTTGTGATGAGGATTCGAGCCTCGCTCTCATTGTCTCCAAAGTCTTGACTCTTCAACATCAACAAGACGAAGACCAAAGATGCCACATCTTCCACACCAAGGCCAGCATCAATGGAAGGTCCGTCAAGGTCATCATCGATGGAGGGAGTTGTCATAACTTGGCAAGTGACGGACTATGCTCCAAGCTACAATTGGTCAAGATGAAGCACCCGCACCCCTAGAAGGTTCATTGGCTAAGCGATTCCGGCACTATCAAAGTCGAGCATACGGTCAAAGTCTCCTTCAAGATCGGAGCATATGAAGACACTTTGGAGTGTGATGTCATCCTGATGTCCGTTTGCCACCTCCTTCTTGGTCGACCATGGCAATTTGACTGAGGTATCATCCACAACGGGCGTACCAATCACTATAGCTTCAAGATGAAAGGAAAGGAGTACGTGCTACGACCTATGTATCCAAGTCAAGTGATTGCCGACAAGCAAGCCACCCATCATGGAGAAAAGAGTGAGAGAGTGACCCACCCAAAAGAGAGTGAGCGCCACAAGCCAAAATCGAGTGCCTTCACGATGAGCGACAAGAAAAACTTAGTCCTCTTTGCCACCAAAAGTGAGATGAGAGAAGTGTGTGAGAACCCATCAAGTGTTATGCACTATGTCCTCGTGTGCAAGGACGAGGCACCAAAAACTAACACCTCTCACAATCTACCTTTAGTGTTGTCTTCTCTTTTGCAGGAATTCCAAGATGGTTTCCTTGACGAGCTACCTCCGAGTCTACCTCCACTACGAGGCATTGAGCACCGAATGGAACTCATCCTGGAAGCACCTCTACCTAACAAGGCTCCCTACCGCGTCAACCCCGAGGAAACTAAGGAGATCCAACGGCAAGTACAACAACTCATCAACAATGGTCAAGTACGTGAAAGCTTGAGCCCTTGTGTCATTCCGGTCATTCTTGTTCCAGAGAAAGATGGTACTTATCGCATGGTTTCTGATTGTCGTCCCATCAATGCTATCACCGTTAGATATCGTTACCCTATTCCACGCTTAGAAGATATGCTTGATGAGCTTAGCGGAGCCGCCATTTTCTCTAAGATTGATCTTAAGAGTGGCTACTATCAAATACACATCCAAGAAGGTGATGAATGGAAAACCGCATTTAAGACCAAATTTGGCTTACATGAATGGCTAGTTATGCCAATGGGTTTATCCGAAGCACCCGGTACTTTCATGCAAGTCATGCATTTTGTTCTTCATCCCTATATTGGTGTATTTGTTGTGGTCTATTTTGATGATATTCTTTTCTTTAGCAAATCTCTTAAAGATCATGTCACCCATCTTAGAACCATGTTGCAAACCCTTAGGAAAGAGCGCCTTTATGCTAATATGGACAAATGCCTTTTTGGTGTTGATAAGCTTGTTTTCTTGGGTTTTGTTGTGTCTTCTAAGGGTGTTCACATGTAGATGAATCTAAGATCAATGCTATTAAGACTTGGCCCCAACCAACCAACTTGCAACAAGTGCGTAGTTTTCTTGGTTTACCTGGTTTCTGTCATCGATTTGTGAAGGATTTTAGCACAATTGCTTCACCTTTACATTCCTTGAGTAAGAAAAATGCGCCATTTGTTTGGGGACCATCCCAAGATACCGCATTTAATGAGCTTAAGAATTTGCTTACTCATGCTCCCGTGCTCGCATTACCCAACTTCGACAAACCTTTTGAAATTCATTGTGATGCTAGTGGTAATGGCATAGGAGGTGTGTTATTGCAAGAGAAGCGCCCCATAGCATATTTTAGTGAGAAACTTTCCGGAGCGCAACTCAGTTATCCCATCTATGACAAAGAGCTATATGCTTTAGTGCGAGTTTTGCGTGAATGGGAACATTATCTTCGCCCTCATGAATTTATCATTCATACCGGTCATGAAACGCCTAAGTACTTAAAGGGTCAAGCTAAGTTGAACAAGCGTCATTCTAAATGGAGTGAATTCATTGAGTCTTTTCCTTATGTCATCAAGTACATCAAAGGTAAGGAAAATGTAGTGGCGGATGCTCTTTCCTGCATATGCATGCTTGTGAATAAACTTGAATTGAATGTCATTGGCTTTGAGCACATCAAAGACTTGTATGCGCATGATCCCACTTTTGCTATTCCTTATGCTAAGTGTTTGACGCATACATCTTGGGAACGATATTACATCAAGGATGATTATCTTATGCGAGCTAACAAACTTTGCATTCCCGAGTCTTCTCTTCGTTTGCTCCTTTTGCAAGAGGCTCATGGAGGCGGACTCATGGGATACTTTGGACGCGACAAGACATTCGCTACACTCTCCAAGAACTATTTTTGGACCAAGATGTTCCGGGACGTCTCATGCTTCACCAACCTATGCTCTACATGTCTCAAAGCTAAGTCAAAAGCTCAATCCCATGGTCTTTACATGCCCCTTTCTATTCCTTATCAACCTTGGGAAGACATTAGCATGGACTTTGTACTTGGTTTGCCTAGAACTCAAAATGGAAAGGATTCCGTGTCTGTTGTTGTGGACCGATTCTCTAAGATGGCTCATTTTATCCCATGCAACAAGATAGACAATGCTTCACATATTGCAAATCTTTTTTGTAGGAAAATCTTGCGCCTCCACGGAGTGCCAAAGACGATTGTCTCGGACCGCGACATCAAGTTCTTGAGTTACTTTTGGAAGACTCTATGCGCCAAGCTCGAAATCAAGCTCTTGTTCTCTTCGGCATACCATCCTTAAACAGACGGCCAAACAGAGGTGACGAACCAAACACTCTCCACTATACTATGCGTGCTGATCGAGAGGAACATCAAGGAGTGGGAGGAGTGCCGACCTATCGCCGAGTACGCCTACAACCGTGAAAGACACTCCACAACTAGCAAGTCCCCCTTCAAGGTCGTCTACGGCTTCAACCCGTTGTCCCCATTGGACATTCCCCCTCTTCCACTACAAGACCGCAATAACATGGACGCGAGTGCACGAGCAAGCTACCTCAAGAAGATGCAAGAAGATACAAGGAACACCATCGAGCGCCAAGTACAACGACTCGCGACCAAGCTCAACATCAACAAGAAACCCATGATATTCAACATTGGAGATCTTGTGTGGCTACAGCTTCGCAAGGACCGCTTCCCCAACGAACGCAAGTCCAAACTCCTACCAAGAGCTGATGGAACTTTCAAGGTGCTAGCACGCTACAACAACAACACTTACAAGATCGACCTCCCACACGACAAGTACAACATGAGCGACATCTTCAATATCAAAGACCTCTCGCCATACCATGGTGATGAAGCTTTTGATCTGAGGTTGGATCTTTCCCAAGGGGGGGGGAGATGATGCGGAGCATCCCACGATCATCCCCATGGACGTATCTACATCTCCCACGACACCACTTGGACCAATGACAAGAGCTCGAGCAAAGGCTATCGAAGATAATTAAGGTGAACTCGCTCCTCTCCGAGCTCCTACTTTCTACTTATGAGACATGGCTACTACCTCACGCGGAGACCCTATGTGTGATTTTGTATTTGGAGGAAATCCACTGATCAGCTACACCCAACGGACAAGATGGTGAGGACACCAAGTTCAATGGACAAGAAGAAGGACTGCTCGAAACTCCTAGTCATCGGACAACCGACATCTCTCAGACGTCCGACGCCTGGAGGCTCTGACCGGCCAGCCAAGTTCTAGCAAGTGCACGCTCCAGTGCCCGGACGTCCGAGCAACATCGGACGATCGACACCTCCCAGCTTCCGGACGACCGAGCGACACCGGACGACCGGCACCACCACATCCGAGCCAAAACATCGGAAGAATGGAGACCTTCGGATGACCGACTGATCGGACGACCGACCCCGATCAGACGACCAACAAGTCCTGACCAGAGCCGAAACATCGAACGCCTTACCGACACCGGACTGTTGGGTAACACAGTAGTTTCAAAAAACTTCCTACGATCAATCAAGATCTATATAGGTGATGCATAGAAATGAGAGGGGAGAGTGTGTACACGTACCCTCGTAGACCGAAAGCAGAAGCATTTAGTTAACGTGGTTGATGTAGTCGAATGTCTTCGCGATCCAACCGATCCAAGCACCGAACGTACGGCACCTCCGTGTTCAGTACACGTTCAACTCGATGACGTCCCTCGTACCCTTGATCCAGTTGAGGCCGAGGGAGAGTTTTGTCAGCATGATGGTGTGGCGACGGTGATGATGAAGTGACCGGCACAGGGCTTCGCCTAAGCACTACAGCGATATGACCGAGGTGTGTAACTGTGGAGGGGGGCACCGCACACGACTAAAAGATCGACTTGTGTGTTCTAGGGTCCCCCCTACCCCCGTATATAAAGGAGCAAGGGGAGGCCGGCCGGCCCTCCTAGGCGCGCCCCCAAGAAGGGAATCCTACTAGGACTCCAAGTCCTAGTAGGTTTCCACCAGGAAGGAGAGAGGGGGAAGGAAGGAGAGGAAGAGGGAGAAGGAAAGGGGGGCGCCGCCCCCGTCCTAGTCCAATTCGGACTCAAGGGGGAGGGGGGCGCGGTCTGCCCAGGCCGCCCCTTTCTTTCTCCACTAAGGCCCATCGAGGCCCATTAGTTCCCCCAGGGGTTCCGATAACCCTCCGGCACTCCGGTTTTATCCGAAACTTCTCTGGAACACTTCCGGTGTCCGAATATAGCCATGCAATATATCAATATTTATGTATTGATCATTTCGAGACTCCTCGTCATGTCCGTGATCTCATCCGAGACTGTAACATCCCAAATTTTCAATTTGGCATGTTATATCTTAGATCATAACTGCATATCATATTTTATTGCATTTTGGTTGATCCTCAAAATTCTACGCAACTCAAGGACCCACGGAGAGAGTTGGGGATTTCGTTGTTTTCATATTTGAGTTTTCTCAAATTTTGAAAAGAGGATCGTTTGGTTTTAATTATTTTTCTCTTCGTATATTTCGTTTGTAAAATAAAAGAGAGGGAATAAAATGACTTTCCCAAAATAAATGATATACTAGAGGGAAAATATTTAAAATCAAATAAGTATTTTATTTGGAAGTTTTATTGCAATTTTATTTGAATTAGAAAAATTGCATGTTTTCAAAATTGCATTTTAGGGCCAAGAAAATGTTCATCTTGTTCTAAATATTTTATTTAGACGGTGAAATTTTGTTTTGGCATTTTTGGGTTTTTATTTATTTTTCTAGGATTTATTTAAGTTTCCGTGGAACCATTTAAAAAGAACTCTTCGTGGACCGAACTGGACCGAAGCCCAGCCGGCCCGGCAGCGCCGCCGCCTTCCCGCGCCCGACGCCATGATTGAGCCGGACTCCGGCCGGAGTCCGGGAGCACGCTGCTGCCGCTTGGCCCCCTGCCCAAGCCGAGTTGCCCCCCTTTTATATGCCGCCCCCTGCCACCTCAACCCACCCCGCCACCGCAGAGCAGCAGTAGCCGCCGCCGTCGCCCGCATGCCGCCGCCGGCGCTTGCACCGCCTGCACGCCGCCGCCGCCGCCTCGCGCGCTGCACGCCACCTGCAGCACCGCCGCCCTGCAGCACCGCCGCCTCGCTGAAGCCGTCACTGATCCGACCCAGATCCCCTATTTTTTCGGTTTAGGTGAAACCGATCGGTTTTAGTTTAAACCCTAGTTTGTTTTTTTATTAGGTTGGTTTTATTTTTTTCTTCGGTTTAGTTATTTAGCGAGCGTCCGCGCGTTCGTTCGTTTTAACGAACACTGTTCACTTGTTAGTTGCAGACAGCGAACGTCCATTTGTTAGCCTGTTCGTCAGTTTTCTTTTTCCAGGGTTTTTCCACGATTATTTTCGATCGCGATTTCAGCCCAAATCTTAGTTTTAGTTTATCTTTTCGCTCGCTTATCGGAATCAGGTGATTCAAGCGCCTAGATCTTCGTTTCGAAGCCCTCTTTTTGGTTAACCAACTTGAACAAGATTTTGGTACTATAAAATTTGACCCAGGTCCAGATTAGTAAATGGATCTTGTTTCTTTTGCAGTTTGAGTTTCGTTGCTTCGTTCGATTTGATTCTTTTTGCAAAACAGAGTTCTTAAGTTGAACTTTCTGGTTAGATCTCTTATTTGAGTCTTACCCGTGCTTCTAGATGAGTGCTTATTGTATGCTTGTTTGTTTACGATAGAGTACCCGGAGGGCGAAGAGTACTACTACGAGTCTTTAGGTTTCACGGATCATCAGCAAGGCAAGTAACACTTTGATCATACCTCTTTACTACCCAGTTTTATGGCATTAGATCAATTCTCACACATTGCATGATTAGGATCTGATTAATATGTGGGTTTGGGGAAGTAGATGAGGTAGTACCTATTCACCTGTTTATTTATCAAACCTTTGGGAGTTACTTCTACGTATTACTTATCATGCTATGCTATGCTAGTAGACGTGGATTGGGTGAGTGTATCCATGACATATGTGAGTATTGTTAATTAATGGTTTACTTAAGGTGGCTACTTAAATACACATCTAGGTGGATTGAGACACCTGGGGAACCCAGTGTTGTCTAATTTTTTGGAAATCCCGGGGTACCGTGTGATTCTCCTATGGACTGCCACCTAGGCTCAAAGGGATCATAAGATTTTTCATGCTAGAAACTTCCGTGTGCAACCACAAGCTATTATGGGCTCTAGCATAGTTGATTAAGTCGTGTGAACTCTTACAGTGGTAGACTAGCAGATGTAGGGGAAAGTAGGTGTAACTGTCTACCCATCGTAAGGTGCTAACACTTCTGAAAGACCGTGTCTTGGTGATCCGTTTCTCAAACATCATGTAGTGCGAGAAATCCAACGAGGGAGATCGTGTCTTGTGGGAAAAAGTGCGCAAAACTCTATAGAGTGTACAAACTAATCATGGTTTGCCGTGTCCCCGGTTATGGATGTCTTGAGTATCTGGTTTATCATATGGATCTCAACATGTTACTTAATATAATTTGTTTGGGTTTAATGATGATGCTTAATCGGGATTGAGTTGGGTGAACCTTCTCAATGTTTAACAACTACCATGATAGTTAAATAAAATTTATTCCTTTGTTATAGGGAAAAATTGGCTTTATGCAAAATTGTAACCGTAGAGCTTTCCATCAGCCATATTGCATGTAGCGATAGCAATTATTCTGTTCATTACTCTATGTGTTACATTCCAGCATATTCCATGTGCTGACCTGTTTTCGGGCTGCAACGTTCATGTTGCAGACTTTTCAGACAACGAGTAATGTGCCTTAGGTCGTGATCTTTCACTCAGTGATGTTCGTTGGAGTTTGATGGACTCACTTATTCTTTCAAGCCTTCCACTGTTATCGTTCTTAGATGGCCTTAAGCCATGTTATTGTAATAAGTTCTCTTTTGAGATATTCGATGTAATAAGTGTGTGATTGCTACTCTGTTATAAATCCTCGGGTACTGTGCGTGTCAGCATTACCGATCTAGGGATGACACTGATGCACAAAGATCAGACTGTTTGAGGTCTGGTCGCTACAAGATGGTATCAGAGCACATGCTGACTGTAGGACACGACAACTAAGCTAAAAGCCCTAGATCACTACTCTCTTCTCATTTTTGACTTCTCTTCCTTTTCTACTCTATAGGATGGAGGATGCAAGGAACAAGTTCGCGCAATCGAATGATGATACACCTTTTGGACGACACTTGAAGGAAGTCACTAGGTACCTGAGCATAGGAATACCAAGCTTCACCGGGACCTACATCGCCACTTTACCAGAAGAGGAGCGTTGGATGATTCAAGTTCAAATTCGAGGAAGGACGTTCATGCCAGTCACTGAGTCCATAGAGTTTTCCTTTGATGCACCAACCTGGAGTCTAGGAAAAAGCATGGCAGCCCACATCACCATAGGACGCATTGGAGAAGTTTACCACTAGGATCTCAAGGATACTATCTACCAGATTTGTGGACGCCGAGATGAGTAATGGGAGATGATCAGCACCAGGAAGGACAGGTCCATTGCAGCTTTTATCCAGGAGTTAAACCAGCACATTCATCGCTAGAAGAATCATATGTGCGCAGACATGATAGATCTGAAGAAGGCAATGACCAGGATCATGGAGCTGGAAGAAGAACTCAAGTCTACACGAGATGGATACGAGGAGGAAATGACGATACTCGTGGAGAAGAATGACGATCTGACAAGGAAACTAGGAGTGTTCATGGGAGACCCCGCGCCAGGAGGAGAAGACGATGATTCCACTTGTCCAGAGAACTACATCATCATCGATGACACCGACTCAGATCCCGACGATAGCAATGAAGACTATGTTGATGAAGCTGGAGCAGATATCATGGAGTCTTCCACCGATCAAGCTTTCTAGTTGACCACCATATCAGCAGTAGTATTCCCCCATGTATATAGTATAGTCCGAGCACTTTTGTAACGATAGTTAGACCGATTGTATTCCCTTGTTTGAATTGTTTGAAGTGATATTGATTGTGTTTGTCTCATGAGCATATGGGTAGTGTTTTCCCTCTAGACCTCATTCTATTCTGTTTTCTCACCTTTTCTAAACCCATCAGATGCCTCCGAGACGTGATAATGGATTTGCTTTCCAACCGGAGCTCACCCAGTTGATCCAGCAGCAGAATGCCCTGATGCAGCTGCTAGTCCAGAATCAGAACCAAGGCAACAACAACAACAACAACAACCCACCACCACCACCACCTGTTGATCACTTAGCCCATTTCCTAAGGCTGAATCCGCCGGTGTATTCCAGTAACACCGAGCCGATTGTTGCAGATGATTGGCTCCGCAAGATTGGGAGGGAGTTGACCACTGCAAGATGCACAAATACGGAGAGAGTGCATTTTGCCGCACACCAGCTTGATGGACCCGCAACATCATGGTGGGAGAATTTCACAACCACTTACCCCATCGACACTGTCACATGGGATCAGTTTCAGTAGGCGTTTTACACTGCCGATGTTTCAGCAGGAGCTATGGCCATGAAGAAGCGCGAGTTTCGCAACTTGCGCCAAGGAGGACGCACAGTAGGCTAGTATGTGGATGACTTTAGTAAGTTAGCACGTTATGCCCCTGATGACGTTGCTACAGATGCCGCTAAGCAAGAGAAGTTTCTGGAAGGACTGAATGATGAGCTGAGCATGCAGTTGATGGTGGAAAACTTCAACAACTACCAGGAGTTGGTATATAGTGCGCTCATGATTGAAGGAAAGCAGCAGCAGATAGACAACCGCAAGAGGAAGTATGGACAAGGGAAGTACAATTCAGGAGCTCAGCAGAAACCCCATTTTACCCCGAACTCGGGAGGACACATTCACCATAACCATGGAGGTCATAATTCCAATGGAGGGATTCCGCATAACCATAGTGGTCCCAAGAATGGGAATGGGAATGGAGGAAGCAACGCTCAGAATCGTTTCAACCCAGGAACGCCCGCCAAGAAGGATTTAAGTCAAGTCACTTGCTACAAGTGCCAGAAGACTGGACATTATGCCAATGAATGCCCTGAAGCTAAGAGTGGAAATGGCAATGAAAGCTCTGGGAAGAAGCCCAACCCTTTCAACATGGGACAAGTGAACCACGTTAGCGTGGAGGAGGTTGAAGCACAACCAGATGCAATAATAGGTAAGTTTTTGGTTAAGACATTTACTGCAATTGTTCTTTTTTGATACTGGTGCATCGCATTCATACATATCAAGGGGATTTGTGGATAAGTATAAGTTGCCCACCAAAGTCCTTAGAACACCTATGTTAGTAACTTCACCGGGAGCGGAACATATGGCAAGTCAAGGATGTTTTCAGATACCCTTGACCATAGGTAGGCATGTTTCCCCCCGGATCTGATAATTCTGGAGTCACAAGGATTGGATGTGATTCTGGGTATGGATTGGCTATCGATGTATGGAGGAAACATTGACTACGCCAGTAAGTCAATTTTGCTCACCACCCTAGAAGGAAGAAGGATTAGGTATGTATCCAGGTATATGCCTAAGAGGACTCAAGTGAATTCCTTATCAGGAGTTGTACAGGAGGAAGTACCGGTGGTGAAGAATTTCCCTGACGTATTTCCCAAGGAGTTGCCAGGCATGCCACCGAATAGAGACATTGAGTTTTTGATTGAACTTTTGCCAGGCACAGGGCCAATATCTAAGAGACCGTACAGGATGCCCGCAAAGGATTCGTAGGAAATTAAGAAGCAGATTAAGGAGTTACTGGATAAATGCTATATTCGTCCAAGTTCGTCACCTTGGGGATCACCAGTGTTTCTAGTGGAGAAGAAGGATGGATCATTAAGGATGGTTGTTGATTATCGTGAATTGAATTAGGTGACGATCAAGAACAAGTAACCGCTGCCGATGATCAATGATTTGTTTGACCAGTTGCAAGGAGCTAAAGTATTTTCCAAGATCGATCTGCGGTCAGGATATCACCAGCCGAAGATTCGAGAGCAGGATATACCTAAGACAGCTTTTAGCACAAGGTACGGGCTATATGAGTATACCGTTATGTCATTTGGTCTGACTAACACAGCAGCCTATTTCATGAACATGATGAACAAAGTATTTATGGAGTTCTTGGATAAGTTCGTCATGGTGTTCATTCATGATATTCTGGTCTACTCAAAGAATGAAGAAGAGCATAAGGAGCATTTGCGTTTGGTACTTGGAAACCTCAGAGAACATCAACTATATGCTAAGTTCAGCAAGTGTGAATTTTGGTTGAAGGAAGTTGGATTCCTCGGACATGTTATATCCGGAGAAGGAATAGCAGTAGACCCCACCAAGGTTGTCACTGTGACAAATTGGGAAGCACGCACGACAGTTGGAGAGATCCGGAGTTTTCTTGGACTCGTAGGATACTACAGGAGGTTCATTGAGAATTTCTCCAAGATTGCAAAACCCATGACAGAATTGTTGAAGAAGGATACCAAGTTCAATTGGACTGAGGAATGTGAGGCCAGTTTTCAGGAGTTGAAGAAACACTTGGTTAAAGCCCCAGTGTTGGTTCTTCAAGATCAACGCAAGGATTATTAGGTGTATTGCGATGCTTCTCGTCGAGGACTTGGAGCAGTACTTATGCAGGATGGAAGAGTGGTTTCATATGTCTCACGACAGCTTAAACCACATGAGCTAAATTATGCTACACACGATTTGGAGTTAGCAGCCGTAGTGCATGCCTTGAAGACGTGGAGACATTTTCTCATCGGAAATCACTGTGAGGTGTACACGGATCACAAGAGTCTGAAGTATATATTCACGCAGAAGGAGATGAATCTTAGGCAAAGGAGATGGTTGGAGCTCATCAAAGATTATGATATGAAGCTGCATTATCACCCCAGAAAGGCTAACGTAGTAGCGGATGCGTTGAGTCGCAAGAGCCATGTTAATACACTCTTGACCGGAGAGTTACCCAGGGAGTTAGCCGAGGATCTTCGTGAGCTATGTTTGGAGATAGTTCCGAGAGGCTATATAGCAGCATTGGAAGTTCAGTCTACTTTGATGGCAAAGATCAGAGAAGCTCAGAAGACGGACAAGGAGATTGCCGAGATAAAGGAAAGGATGAGCAAAGGAAAAACCAAGGGATTTCATGAGGACGAACACGATACCTTATGGTTTGAGGACCGCGTATATGTGCCCAATGATCCGGAGATCAGGAAGTTGATACTGCAGGAGGCCCATGATTCGCTGTACTCGATTCACCCAGGAAACACCAAGATGTACCTGGATTTGAAGGACAGTTTCTGGTGGACCGGTATGAAGAAGGATATTGCGGAGTATGTAGTAGTTTGTGATGTTTGTCAGAGAGTGAAGGCAAAGCATCAGAAGCCAGCAGGATTGCTACAGCCCTTGCCGATACCCGAATGTAAGTGGGATAAGCTAGGCATGGACTTTATCACGGGATTGCCCCGGACACGTTCAGGCTATGACTCGATATGGGTTGTAGTCGATCGTTTGACGAAGGTAGCCCATTTCATCTAAGTGAAGACCACTTACACCAGTGCTAAGTTGGCAAAGATATATATGACCAGGATCGTATGTTTGCATGGAGTTTCGAGGACCATTGTATCAGATAGAGGAACCCAATTTACCTCAAAGTTCTGGAATCAGTTGCACGAAACTTTGGGTACTAGGCTAGAGTTCAGTACAACCTTTCACCCGCAGACAGATGGACAGACCGAGAGAGTCAATCAAATTCTGGAGGACATGTTGAGAGCTTGTGCACTAGACTATGGATCTAGTTGGGACGACAATTTGCCATATGCAGAATTCTCTTACAGTAACAGCTACCAAGCTAGTTTGAAGATGGCCCCTTTCAAAGCCTTGTACAGAAGGAGGTGCAGGACGCCATTGTTGTGGGATGAGGTTGGAGACCGTTAGTTGTTTGGACCAGATTTGATCAAATAGTCTGAAGAGAAGGTTAAGTTGATACGCGATAGACTCAAAATAGCCCAGTCCAGGCAAAATGAGCTATGCAGATTCTAAATGCAAGGAGATAGTTTACGAAGTCGGAGATAGAGTTTATCTTCGAGTGTCCCCTCTTCGAGGAGTTAAGCGTTTTGGAGTCAAGGGAAAATTAGCACCACATTTGTGGGACCATACAAAGTTTTGGAACGTATGGGAGAAGTTGCTACAAGTTGGAGTTGCCCGAAGGATTGTCAGAAGTTCACGATGTGTTCCACGTTTCCCAGTTGAAGAAGTGCCACGCAGAGATGGCCGATATTCCTCTAAGAGATACAATGCCACTGGAAGCGATTCAGTTGGATAGCGATTTGACCTACGAGGAGAAACCAGTGAGGATTCTCGAGTTTGCCAGCCGAGTCACACACAGCAAGGTGATCAAGTTCTGCAAAGTTCAGTGGAGCCACCATACTGAGGAGGAAGCAACCTGGGAACAAGAGGAAGACCTACAGAAGGACCACCCTCACCTATTTTCTAGCCAACCCGAATCTCGAGGGTGAGATTCACCTTAAGGGGGGTAGGTTTCTAACATCCCAAATTTTCAATTTGGCATGTTATATCTTAGATCATAACTGCATATGATATTTTATTGCATTTTGTTTGATCCTCGAAATTCTACGCAACTCAAGGACCCGCGGAGAGAGTTGGGGATTTCGTTATGTTCATATTTGAGTTTTCTCAAATTTTGAAAAGAGGATCGTTTGGTTTTAATTATTTTTCTCTCCGTATA
This sequence comes from Triticum aestivum, assembly GCF_018294505.1. Taxonomy (NCBI): domain Eukaryota; kingdom Viridiplantae; phylum Streptophyta; class Magnoliopsida; order Poales; family Poaceae; genus Triticum; species Triticum aestivum. Next base: position 554,246,485 of record NC_057807.1, read on the forward strand.
TTTCATTTGCAAAATAAAAGAGAGAGAATAAAATGAATTTCCCAAAATAAATGAAATACTGGAGAGAAAATATTTAAAATCAAATAAGTATTTTATTTGGAAGTTTTATTGCAATTTTATTTGAATAAGAAAAATTGCATGTTTTCAAAATTGCATTTTAGGGCCAAGAAAATGTTCATCTCGTTCTAAATATTTTATTTAGACGGTGAATTTTTTTTGGCATTTTTAGGTTTTTATTTATTTTTCTAGTATTTATTTAAGTTTCGGCGGAACCGATTTTTTTTAAAAAAACTCTTCGCGGACCGAACTGGGCCGAAGCCCCGCCGGCCCGGCTGCGCGTCGCCTTCCCGCGCCCGGCGTCGTGACCGAGCCGGACTCCGGCCGGAGTCCGAGAGCACACCGCCGCCGCTTGGCCCCCTGCCCAAGCTGAGCCGCCCCCCCTTTTATATGCCGCCCCCCTGCCGCCTCAACCCACCCGCCACCGCAGCCGCAGTAGCAGTAGCCACTGCCGCCCGCACGCCGTCGCCGCCGCTCGCGCCGCCTGCACGCCGCCGTCGCCGCCACCGCCTCGCGCGCTGCACACCGCCCGCACGCTGCCCGTAGCACCGCCGCGTCGCCGGAGCTGCCGCCGATCCGACCGGGATCCCCGGTTTTTTTTCGGTTTAGGTAAAACCGATCGGTTTTAGTTTAAACCCTAGTTTGTTTTTTTATTAGATCGATTTTAGTTTTTTCTTCGGTTTAGTTATTTAGAGAGCGTCCGCCCATTCATTCGTTTTAACGTACACTGTTCACTCGTTAGTCGCAGATAGCGAACGTCCGTTCATTAGCCTGTTCGTCAGTTTTCTTTGTCCAGGGTTTTTCCGCGATTATTTTCGATCGCGATTTCAGCTCGAATCTTAGTTTCAGTTTATCTTTTCGCTCGCTTATTGGAATCAGACGATTCAAGCGCCTAGATCTTCATTTCTAAGCCCTCTTTCTGTTTAACCAACTTGAACAAGATTTTAGTACTATAAAATTTGACCCAGGTCCAGATTAGTAAACGGATCTTGTTTCTTTTGCAATTTGAGTTTCGTTGCTTCGTTCGATTTGATTCTTTTTGCAAACCGGAGTTCTTAAGTTGAACTTTCTAGTTAGATCTCTTATTTGAGTCTTACCTGTACTTCTAGATGAGTGCTTATTCTATGCTTGTTTGTTTGTTTGCGATAGAGTACCCGGAGTGCGAAGCGTGCTACTACGAGTCTCTAGGTTTCACGGATCATCATCAAGGCAAGTAACACTTTGATCATACCTCTTTACTACCCAGTTTTATTACATTAGATCAATTCTCACACATTGCATGATTAGGATCTGATTAATATGTGGGTTTTGGGAAGTAGATGAGGTAGTACCTATTCACCTGTTTATTTATCAAACCTTTGGGAGTTACTTCTACGTATTACTTATTATGCTATGCTATGCTAGTAGACATGGATTGGGTGAGTGTATCCATGACAGATGTGAGTATCGTTAATTAATTGTTTACTTAAGGTGGCTACTTAAATACACATTTGGGTGGATTGGGACACCTGGGGAACCCGGTGTTGTCTGTTTTTTTGGAAATCCTGGGGTACCGTGTGATTCTCCTATGGACCGCCACCCAGGCTCAAAGGGATCATAAGATTTTTCATGCTCGAAACTTTCGTGTGCAACCACAAGCTATTATGGGCTCTAGCATAGTTAATTAAGTCGTGTGAACTCTTACTGTGGTAGGCTAGCAGATTTAGGGGAAAGTAGGTGTAACTGTCTACCCATCGTAAGGTGCTAACGCTTCTGAAAGACTGTGTCTCGGTCATCCGTTTCTCAAACACCATGTAGTGCGAGAAATCCAATGGAGGAGATTGTGTCTTGTGGGGAAAAGTGCACAAAACTCTACAGAGTGTACAAACTAATCATGGTTAGCCGTATCCCCGGTTATGGACATCTTGAGTATCTAGTTCTTGGATTATCATATGGATCTCAACATGTTACTTAATATAATTTGTTTGGGTTTAATGATGATGCTTAATTGGGATTGAGTTGGGTGAACCTTCTCAATGTTTAACAACTACCATGATAGTTAAATAAAATTTATTCCTTTGTTGTAGGAAAAAATTGGGTTTATGCAAAATTGTAACCGTAGAGCTTTCCATCAGCCATATTGCATGTAGCGATAGTAATTATTCTGTTCATTACTCTATGTGTTACATTGCCAGCATATTCCATGTGCTGACCCGTTTTCGGGCTGCAACCTTCATGTTACAGACTTTTCAGACGACGAGTAAGGTGACTTAGGTCGTGATCTTTCACTCAGTGATGCTGTTGGAGTTTGATGGACTCACTTATTCTTCCAAGCCTTTCGTTGTTATCGTTCTTAGATAGCCTTAAGCCATATTATTGTAATAAGTTCTCTTTTGAGACATTCGATGTAATAAGTGTGTGATTACTACTCTGTTATAAATCCTCGAGTACTGTGCGTGTCATCATTACCGATCTAGGGATGACACTGATGCACAAAGATCAGACTGTTTGAGGTCTGGTTGCTACAGGGACTTCGAACAAACTTTGGTCATAAAACACATAACTCATAATACTAATCGTCATCAAACGTTAAGCGTGTGGACCCTACGGGTTCGAGAACTATGTAGACATGACCGAGACACATCTCTGGTCAATAACCAATAGCGGAACCTAGATGCTTATATTGGCTCCTACATATTCTACGAAGATCTTTCTCGGTCAAACCGCATAACAACATATGTTGTTCCCTTTGTCATCAGTATGTTACTTGCCCGAGATTCGATCGTCGGTATCATCATACCTAGTTCAATCTCGTTACCGGCAAGTCTCTTTACTCGTTCCGTAATACTTCATCCCGCAACTAACTCATTAGTCACAATGCTTGCAAGGCTTATAGTGATGAGTATTACCGAGAGGGCCCATAGACACCTCTCCGAAACACAGAGTGACAAATCCTAATCTTGATCTATGCCTACCCAACAAACACCTTCGGAGACACATGTAGAGCACCTTTATAATCACCCATTTACGTTGTGATGTTTGGTAGCACACAAAGTGTTCCTCCGGTATTCGGGAGTTGCATAATCTCATAGTCTGAGGAACATGTATAAGTCATGAAGAAAGCAGTAGCAATGAAAATGTAATGATCATAATGCTAAGCTAATGGATGGGTCATGTCCATCACATCATTCTCCTAATGATGTGATCTCGTTCGTCAAATGACAACACATGTCTATGGTTAGGAAACATAACCATCTTTGATTAATGAGCTAGTCAAGTAGAGGCATACTAGGGACACTATGTTTTGTCTATGTATTCACACATGTACTAAGTTTCCGGTTAATACAATTCTAGCATGAATAATAAACATTTATCACGAAATAAGGAAATAAATAATAACTTTATTATTGCCTCTAGGGCATATTTCCTTCAGTCTCCCACTTCCACTAGAGTCAATAATCTAGATTACATACTAATGATTCTAACACCCATGGAGCTTTGGTGCTGATCATGTTTTGCTCGTGGAAGAGGCTTAGTCAACGAGTCTGCAACATTCAGATCTGTATGTATCTTGCAAATCTCTATGTACCCTTTCGACACTTGATGACAGATGGAATTGAAGCGTCTCTTGATGTGCTTGGTTCTCTTGTGAAATCTGGATTCCTTTGCCAAGGCAATTGCACCAGTATTGTCACAAAAGATTTTCATTGGACCCGATGCACTAGGTATGACATCTAGATCGGTATGAACTCCATACAAACTCCTTCATTTGCTGCTTTTGAAGCAGCAATGTACTCCACTTCACATGTAGATCCCTCCACGACGCTCTGCTTGGAACTGCACCAACTGACAGCTCCTCCATTTAATAAAAATATGTATCCGGTTTGTGACTTAGAGTCATCCAGATCATTGTCAAAGCTTGCGTCGACGTAACCATTTACGACGAGCTCGTTTTTACCTCCATAAACGAGAAACATATCCTTAGTCCTTTTCAGGTATTTCAGGATGTTCTTGACCGCTATCCAGTGCTCCACTCCGGTATTACTTTGGTACCTCCCTGCTATGCTTATAGCAAGGCACACATCAGGTCTGGTACACAGCATTGCATACATGATAGAAACTATGGTTGAAGCATAGGGAATGACTTTCATTTTCTCTCTATCTTCTGTTGTGGCGGGGCATTGAGTCTGACTCAACTTCACACCTTGTAACACATGCAAGAACCCTTTCTTTGACTGATCCATTTTGAACTTCTTCAAAACTTTATCAAGGTATGTGCTTTCTGAAAGTCCAATTAAGCGTCTTGATCTATCTCTATAGATCTTGATGCCCAATATGTAAGCAACTTCTTCGAGGTCTTTCATAGAAAAACTCTTATTCAGGTATCCCTTTATGCTATCCAAAAATTCTATATCATTTCCAATCAACAATATGTCATCCACATATAATATTAGAAATGCTACAGAGCTCCCACTCACTTTCTTGTAAATACAGGCTTCTCCAAAAGTCTGTATGAAACCATATGCTTTGATCACACTATCAAAGCATTTATTCCAACTCCGAGAGGCTTGCACCAGTCCATAACTGGATCACTGGAGCTTGCACACTTTGTTAGCACCCTTTGGATTGACAAAACCTTCTGGGTGCATCATATACAACCTTTCTTCCAGAAATCCATTCAGGAATGCAGTTTTGACATCCATTTGCCAAATTTCATAATCATAAAATGCGGTAATTGCTAACATGATTCAGACAGAATTAAGCATCGCTACAGATGAGAAAGTCTCATCGTAGTCAACTCCTTGAACTTGTCAAAAACCTTTTGCGACAAGTCGAGCTTTGCAGACAGTAACATTACCGTCTGCATCGGTCTTCTTCTTGAAGATCCATTTATTTTCTATGGCTTGGCAATCATCGGGTAAGTCCACCAAAGTCCACACTTTCTTCTCATACATGGATCCCATCTCAGATTTCATGGCCTCAAGCCATTTCAAAGAATCTAGGCTCATCATTGCTTCCTCATAGTTCGTAGGTTCACCATGGTCTAGTAACATGACTTCTAGAAAAGTATTACCGTACCACTCTGGTGCGGACCTTACTCTGGAAGACCTATGAGGTTCGGTAGTAACTTGATCGAAAGTTTCATGATCATCATCATTAGCTTCCTCACTAATTGGTGTAGGAATCACTAGAACTGATTTCTGTGATGAACTACTTTCCAATAAGGGAGAAGGTACAATTACCTCATCAAGTTATACTTTCCTCCCACTCACTTCTTTCTAGAGAAACACCTTCGCTAGAAAGGATCCATTCTTAGCAACAAAGATTTTGCCTTCAGATATGTGATAGAAGGTGTACCCAATAGTTTCCTTTGGGTATCCTATGAAGACGCACTTCTCCGATTTGGGTTCGAACTTATCAGGTTGAAGCTTTTTCACATAAGCATCACAGCCCCAAACTTTAAGAAATGACAACTTTTGTTTCTTACCAAACCACAGTTCATTAGGCGTCGTCTCAACGGATTTTGATGGTGCCATATTTAAAGTGAATGCAACCGTCTCTAAAGCATAACCCCAAAACGATAGCGGTGAATCAGTAAGAGACATAATAGATCACACCATATCCAATAAAGTACGGTTACGACGTTCGGACACACCATTTCACTGTGGTGTTCCAGGTGGCGTTAGTTGTGAAACTATCCCATGTTGTTTCAAATGCATACCAAACTCGTAACTCAAATATTCTCCTCCATAATTAGATCGTAGAAACTTTATTTTCTTGTTACGATGATTTTCCACTTCACTCTGAAATTCTTTGAACTTTTCAAATGTTTCAGACTTATGCTTCATTAAGTAGATATAACCATATCTACTCAAATCATTTGCGAAGGTAAGAAAATAAAGATACCTGCCACGAGCCTCAGTACTCATTGGACCGCATACATCGGTATGTATTATTTCCAATAAGTCAGTAGCTCGTTCCATTGTTCCGGAGAATGGCGTTTTAGTCATCTTGCCCATAAGGCACGGTTCGCAAGCACCAAGTGAATCATAATCAAGTGATTCCAAAAGTCCATCAGCATGGAGTTTCTTCATGTGCTTTACACTGATATGACCCAAACGACAGTGCCACAAATAAGTTGCACTATCATTATCAACTTTGCATCTTTTGGCTTTAATATTATGAATATGTGTATCATCACTATCGAGATTCAACAAAAATAGACCACTCATCAAGGGTGCATGACCATAAAAGATATTACTCTTGTAAATAGAACAACCATTATTCTCTGATTTAAATGAATAACTGTCTTGCATCAAACAAGATCCAGATATAATGTTCATGCTCAACCCTGGCACCAAATAACAATTATTCAGGTCTAAAACTAATCTCGATGGTAGATGTAGAGGTAGCGTGCCAACGGCGATCACATTGACCTTGGAACCATTTCCCACGCGCATCGTCACCTCGTCCTTAGCCAATCTTCGTTTAATTCGTAGCCCCTTTTTCGAGTTGCAAATATGAGCAACAGAACCATTATCAAATACCCAGGCGCTACTACGAGCATTAGTAAGGTACACATCAATAACATGTATATCAAATATACCTTTCACTTTGCCATCCTTCTTATCCGCCAAATACTTGTGGCAGTTCTGCTTCTATTGACCAGTCCCTTTGCAGTAGAAGCACTCAGTTTCAGGCTTAGGTCCAAACTTGGGTTTCTTCTCTTGAGTAGCAACCTTTTTGCCGTTCTTCTTGAAGTTCCCCTTCTTTCCTTTGTCCTTTTTCTTGAAACTAGTGGTCTTGTTGACCATCAACACTTGATGCTCCTTCTTGATTTCTACCTCCGCAGCTTTTAGCATCGCGAAGAGCTCAGGAATAGTCTTGTTTATCCCTTGCATATTATAGTTCATCACGAAGCCTTTATAGCTTGGTGGCAGTGATTGAAGAACTGTCAATGACACTATCATCAGGAAGATTAATTCCCAGCTGAGTCAAGTGGTTATGGTACCCAGACATTCTGAGTATGTGTTCACTGACAGAACTATTCTCCTCCATTTTGCAGCTGTAGAACTTGTTGGAGACTTCATATCTCTCAACTCGGGCATTTGCTTGAAATATTAACTTCAACTCTTGGAACATCTCATATGCTCCATGACGTCCAAAACATCTTTGAAGTCCCGATTCTAAGCCATAAAGCATGGCACACTGAACTATCGAGTAGTCATGAACACGCGTCTACCAGGCATTCACAATGTCTGCAGTTGCTGGCGCGGGTGGTACACCTAAGGGTGCTTCCAGGACGTAATTCTTCTGTGCAGCAATGAGGATAATCCTCAAGTTACGGACTGAGTCTGTGTAGTTGCTGCCATCATCTTTCAACTTAGCTTTCTCTAGGAACACATTAAAATTCAAAGGAACGATAGCACAGGCCATTAATCTACAATAACATAGACATGCAAAATAACTATCAGGACTAAGTTCATGATAAATTAAAGTTCAATTAATCATATTACTTAAGAACTCCCACTTAGATAGACATCCCTCTAGTCATCTAAATGATCACGTGATCCAGATCAACTAAACCATGTCCGATCATCACGTGAGATGGAGTAGTTATCAATGGTGAACATCACTATGTTGATCATATCTACTATATGATTCACATTTGACCTTTCGGTCTCAGTGTTCCGAGGCCATATCTGCATATGCTAGGCTCTCAAGTTTAACCCGAGTATTTTGCGTGTGCAAAACTGGCTTGCACCCATTGTATGTGAACGTAGAGCTTATCACAGCAATCATCATGTGGTGTCTTGGCATGATGAACGGTAGCAACGGTGCATACTCAGGGAGAACACTCATACCTTGAAATTTAGTATGGGATCATCTTATGATGCTACCGTCGTACTAAGCAAAATAAGATGCATAAAAGGTAAACATCACATGCAATCAAAATATGTGACATGATATGGCCATCATCATCTTGTGCTCATGGTCTCCATCACCGAAGCATAGTCATGATCTCCATCGTCACTGGCGCAACACCTTGATCTCCATCGTAGCATCCTTGTTGTCTTGCCAACTATTGCTTCTACGACTATCGCTACTGCTTAGTGATAAAGTAAAAGAATTACATGGCGATTGCATTGCATACAATAAAGCGACAACCATATGGTTCCTACCAGTTGCCGATAACTTTGTTACAAAACATGATTATCTCATACAACAATTTATATCACATCATCTCTTGACCATATCACATCATAGCAAGCCCTGCAAAAACAAGTTAGATGTCCTCTACTTTGTTGTTGCAAGTTTTATGTGGCTGCTACGGGCTTCTAGCAAGAACCGTTCTTACCTACGCATCAAAATCACAACGATTTTTTATCAAGTGTGCTGTTTTAACCTTCAACTAGGACCAACCATAGTCAAACTTGATTGAACTAAAGTTGGAGAAACAGACACCCGCCAGCCACCTATGTGCAAAAGCATGTCGATAGAACCAGTCCCATGAACGCGGTCCGGGCCGCTTCATCCAACAATACCGTCGAATCAAAGTAAGATGTTGGTGATAAGCTGTACGACTATTATCTCCCACAACTCTTTGTGTTCTACTCGTGCATATAACATCTACGCATAGACCTGGCTCGGATGCCACTATTGGGGAACGCAGTAATTTCAAAAAAATTCCTACGATCACGGAAGATCTATCTAGGTGATGCATAGCAACAAGAGGGGAGAGTGTGTCCACATACCCTCGTAGACCGAAAGTGGAAGCGTTTAGTTAACGCGGTTGATGTAGTCGAATGCCTTCGCGATCCAACCGATCCAAGCACCGAACGTACGGCACCTCTGTGTTCAGCACACGTTCAGCTCAATGACGCCCCTCGTACTCTTGATCCAGTTGAGGCTGAGGGAGAGTTTTGTCAGCACGATAGTGTGGCGATGGTGATGATGAAGTTACATGCATAGGGCTTCGCCTAAGCACTACGACAATATGACCGAGGTGTCTAACTGTGGAGGGGGGCACCACACACGACTAAAAGATCAACTTGTGTGTTCTAGGGTGCCGCCCTGCCCGTATATAAAGCAGCAAGGGGAGGCCGGCCGACCCTCCTAGGCGCGCCCCCAAGAGATGAATCCTACTGGGACTCCAAGTCCTACTAGGTTTCCACCAAGAGGGAGAGAGGGGGAAGGAAGGAGAGGGAGATGGAGAAGGAAAGGTGGGGCGTCGACCCCCTCCTAGTCCAATTAGGACCCAGGGGGAGGGGCACACAGCCTGCCCTGGCCGCCCTTCTCTCTGCCTGCCCTGGCCACCCCTCTCTCTCTCCACTAAGGCCCATCGAAGCCCATTATGTTGGGGATATAACTATTAGGTATGACCCGCCCAGGAGGGGCCGGGTTATACCTATGACGGTTCATCAATATGAAGCCCATGAGGATATTGAAGATGGCGGCTCATGGGGTGAAGGCCCAAGAGCGACTTAAGGCCCATAGGGTAAACCACCATATGTGAATGACTTATATTGTAAGGCAAGTATAGTTAGTCACCGAGCCGAACACGTAGTCTATGAGCCGGCCGGGACTCCGTGAGCCGCTGGGCGTCAACCTGTGTATATAAAGGGACGACCCAGCGGCGGTTCAGGGCAAGAAAATAGAGATCGAAAGCCAGGTTAAGCATATTCGCTCTCTAGTCATCAAGACATAAGCAATACCACCACAAACTGGATTAGGCCTGTACCTTCACCGCAAGGGGCCGAACCAGTATAAACTCCTGTGTCCTTTGTCCCGTTTAACCCCTTTAAGCTAACCTAGTTGCGGTGGCTCCACGACTAAGTCCTTACACAAGGACATCTGCCATGAATATTCCATGACAGTTGGCGCCCACCATGGGGCCAGTGCACGGTGGTTTTGAGTTCTTAAAGGCCAGCTTCAAAGGGATCAAAGGATACGATATGGGATGGGTGACCAAGAGTCGTCGCGGCAAGCTCTACATTGACGATGCTGGCTGGGGCCCCAAGGCCGGCTCAATTGAGTATGGGTACCGGGTCCCCTTTTGGTGGAACTCCCGTATTCATCGACAAGATCGATGAGTCAGGCCCTGAGCTGGACATCTGCATCGACATCATCAAGATGACTCGGCGTGCAAGACCCACACGGATTCAGCTCGCCATGAAACGTGCCTTCGTGGGATTCATCCATGTGGCGGAATTTGAAGGATCTATATCAGGCAGTGAGATGGCCATCTATTATGATGGTGAGTTGTCCACAGGCAAGACTACTTGATTGTATCAGCTACAAGACAGCGGGCTTGGGGGCTATTTCGATGGCAACAATATTCTGGATTCCTATGAGCCGCCAAACAGGGTTGCAATCTTCATGGCTGGAACACAGCCTGGGCAGAATTCTTTGACTGCAACAACCATGATCTCCGGGGTCAGCAGCAACAACAGCAACCGGGGCAGGAGGCCCTGTGCGCCTGCTGTCGGTGTCAAAACCGGAGGATCTTAGGTAGGGGGTCCCTAACTGTGCGTCTAAGGTCGATGGTAACAGGAGGCGGGGGACATGATGTTTACCTAGGTTCGGGCCCTCTCTATGGAGGTAATACCCTAGTTCCTGCTTGATTGATCTTGATGATATGAGTATTACAAGAGTTGATCTACTACAAGATCGTAATGGCTAAACCCTAGAAGTCTAGCCTATGAGGGTTATGATTGTGTATATGTCTCTCTACTGACTAAACCCTCTGGTTTATATAGACACCTGAGGGGGCTAGGGTTGTACAAAGTCGGTTACAGAGAAAGGAATCTTCATATCGATCGCCAAGCTTGCCTTCCACGCCAAGGAGAGTCCCATCCGGACACGGGACGAAGTCTTCTATCTTGTATCTTCATAGTCCATCAGTCCGGCTTACATCAATAGTCCGGCTGTCCGAGGACCCCTTAATCCAGGACTCCCTCAGTAGCCCCTGAACCAGGCTTCAATGACCAGGTGTCCGGCGCGCTGATTGTCTTTGGCATTGCAAGGCGGATTCCTCCTCTGAATACTCCAAATCTTCCTTCGAACACAGAAAACGTGTCCGGCTCTGTAAAGCAAATACCACACACAATCGTAGAGAGTATAATACTTCATGAGTCCAATCTGCTGACAACTTTTCGTAGCATGGCATCACGTCGACGCCTGGTTATTATTCGAACCATTTTTTAGCCCACCGCTCCATATTTCAAGATGCAGTTCCATTGGCACGTCTTGTCAAAGCAGAGATCGTGTCCCCTTATTGTGGGATTCTCATCAATACGGGCATGGGTAATCCAATCGTACCGTTTGCATGGCCCTCAGGGGTAAGCAATTTTTTAGGGCAAGTGGGGAGGCGCTTGATATTCAGTCCCTTTATAAAGAGATAAGGATCCACCTCTTTCACCCACACCTTCTTTCTCTCTGCTTCCCCCACTCTCGAGCTCCAGCGCCCAAGCTCTCATCCTTTCCGCCCCCAAAAAGCACTCCAGCCATGTCCGGATCCAGAGCGCAGGGCAAGTGGATGGTCTCCTCCGTCAAGGAGAAGGACATAAAAAAACTCTAGGAGGCCGGGTATCTGGCCAAGGAGATCGCACACCGTCTTCCGGCCGAGGGATAGATCGTCCCTACTCCGGAGCCCCATGAGAGGGTCGTATTCCTCCCTCACTTTGTCCGCGGGCTGGGATTTTCTCTCCACCCATTCGTCCGCGAACTCATGTATTATTACGGGTTAGATTTCAATGATCTATCCCCAAATTCTTTCCTCAACATCTCGACATTCATCGTCGTGTGCGAGGCCTTCCTACACATCCCTCCACACTTTGGACTGTGGTTAAAGACATTAAATGTGAAGCCGAAGGTGGTGGGCGGCGAGCACGCTGAGTGCAGAGGCGCCATGGTGAGAAATATGCCCAATGTCACATGGCCATCATGTACTTTTAACGAGTCCGTCAAAGGGTGGCAACAACAGTGGTTCTATGTCACTGAGCCGCGCGACATCACCTGGGTCGCGGCTCCCGAATTTCAATCCGGAGCCCCAAAGCAGCTCATGTCCTGGCCCGAGAAGGGCCTGGACTGGTCTTCGTCAGACGAACTGACTGCGCTCCAGGCGCGTATCAAGGGCATGGTGGAGAAGAACATCAAGCTTGTCAACATGGTCCAGGTAATGCTAGTTCGCTGGATCCTTCCATGCCAATGCCGGACTTGCCATCTGTGGGAGTTTGATCCGGCCAAGCACCAGACCCTACTAGAGTTCTTCGGCACTACGCACGAGGACATCTGGAAGGTGCTATTCAAGCCCAGCAAGTCGTGGCCGGACACGGCCGAGGATCGTGGGCACAAATTGGCCCGTCCTGCAAGTTCGGTAAGTCCTTACATGTTTTCAAGGTGTATCCTTTACTCGCATACTTGAGGGAAACACCTAAGCTTCCCTATTGATTTCCTCAGGGCTGGACAAAGAAGGCGGAGCGGATTAACTGTCTGGCTCCGCTGCCCGAAGACCCAGCAATTCCTCTTCTGACAAAGATGCTGGTCCCGGCGCCCTATAAAGCGGCGAAGAAGAAGGCCAAGAAGGAGGCCAAGGAGACCAGGGGCGGTCTCCGTCGTAAGGGCACTTCGGACATGACATCCGAAGACGCCAGGGCTCACTCCTCCGCCGCCTAAGAAGACGAGGAAGAGGAGGAGGAGGAAGAAGAAGAAATCCACTCCCCCCTTGCAAGGAGGAGAAACAAGAGGACGACCTCCACGCGTTTGGAGGCCGAAGCATCTAAGAAGGGGAAATCTTCCCTTCTGGACGACTCCACCGCCGCCACCGACAGCAGCTCGGAGTGGACTCCCAGGGTCAAGCTCCTGGCCAAATCGTGAGTACTAAAAAACCCGGACATGTTCATATATCTGACCTCACTACTATATAGTTTTAACGTGTTCAATCACGTATTTTGCAGTCCGGCTCGATCCAACCTTAAGCGGTCCTCATCGGAGGATTCACTGGACCCGGATGCAATGGATAGCGGGACCACTCCGGCGGCCTCCTCTCCCAAGGCCATGGAGAACACCGAGGTGTCGTCCCAAAGGGTCCTAGGCCAGGGAGAGACTCAAGAGACCGCCGAGGCGGCGCCGGAGGGAAAAACCTCGGCAGCCGGACACATGGGGGAGCAAACCCCCATGGATATTAACGATGGGGGCCATATCAAGTTCGGCCCCCAGCCGAGTACAATTCTGGAGACCCAAACGGCTCCGGAATCAGGCAAGCAACCTCCTTGAAAGGAAGGGGGTGCGCCTATTCCACCGGTGACCTCTTTCTATCCAAAGGCACCAGATACTTTGCTGGAGGCGCTGCAAGGCACTTCCATTGTTGAAGAGCACCACACCCTTATGGGCGCGGTTATTGAGAAGATTCAGTCCGTGAAAAGCGGGCTGACCGAAGCCTGCACAAGCCTTCTAACAGGCTTTGAGGTAAGCAATGCAAATATATACAAAGAATATCATAGTATAGACAGTAGCCCCTGATACACTGTATGGTGTTCGAAAAGAAAAGCCGGAAAGAGGATCAAATAAGTTTCGCAGGAGACTAACTATGAAATGCCTATGTGAATAAGCAGGCATCATTATTGGCTGCAACCTCCCATGCTGCTGAGGTCTCTGGACTGAAGCAGAGTCTGGAGCGGACCAAGGAAGAGCTCGGCCGCGTGAAGAAACAACTAGAGGATAATCAAGGTATTTTAATAACCTTGTCTATATTCAATAAGGATGAATAAGTTGTTTTGACTAAAAAATGCCATGATATTTATTAGGAGCAGTGACCGAGGTCGAGTCTCTCAAGAAGGCGCTAGCCGAGGCCGAGAAGAAGGCGGCCAAGGAGCAGGTCGCTCATGAAAAGCACGAGGCCATGGTCAGTGAGGTCCAACAAGAGCTCTAGGAAGCCGTGAAGAAGTGCGAGTCCTTGGAGCAAAATATTGCGGATAAAGATTCCGAACTCACCAAGGCCCGTCAAACCGCACATGATGCCCCGATTGAAGCCCAAGGCGCCCTCAAAGAAATCCAGGAGGCCAGAAAAATTGCGGCGGGTAAGGCCTTTATTATGCAAAGCAAATATGTGAAGGAAAGATTCCTCTTACTGACCCGAATTTGTAGTTCTCTAGGGGCATTTGTGGACCTGCCATGCAGCATTTCAGATGCCGCGGAGTTCTTCCGAGCCGAAGAGGGGGGCTCTATGGAGAAGCTGTTCTAGTCGCAATATCTTATGCCAGAACATCCTGTGCCCTTTAGCGATCAGCTAAAATAGCTGGTCGAACTGCATAGGGCGACCGAACTAGCCATGAAGGATTTGATAATCCGGCTATGGCCGGCCGAAGCCATACCCAGTAGCTACTTTGGGCTCATGAAGCGGCTGGTTAGTGCCTGCCCTCGGCTTGACACCATCAAGCAGTCGGTCTGCATCGAAGGCGCGCGAATGGCCTTTGCCCGCGCCAAGATGAACTCGGCGAAAATGGACGCCACGAAGCTGATGACCGAAGGACCGCCCGCGGGCAAGGAGCACCGCAAGCCCAAGATGTACTATGACAGTGTCTTGGAGGGATCTCGCATTGTGGCAGAGCAATGTGCCAAGGATGTTATATTTCCATGAATATATTCATGTTATCCTGTGCTTGTAATATGAAACAAGATCATTATGTAATATAATGCCTTTTATTTAAAAATTTACCTCCTGCGCAGCCGTTTATATTAAATCTGAGAGTTGGCCAGTCATCGGCTTCAGCCCCCACGTAGGAAGTACGGGGGTGTTCGGGATAAATCTAAACACTCTTTACTCCAAAGTTTGGTCCTTAAAGTAGGTGTTTAGCGCAATGAACCAGACAATCAAACTATAATGCTTTATCACTCTCACTTAGCCATAGGAGTTTGACAATAAAAATTTGGGCGCAACCCCTAGTGTTCGTAAGTCCGAACTTGGGGTACTGTAAACACCAACCGGGTAAAAACTGATTCATCACTCGATGTGGAAGAAATCGCACAGTGCGGAAGAAATTGCTAAAGATTTGTAACCTCTCGAATAGCTGACCGGCTCTCGCCGCATCATGAGAGTCAGTTTTTGCTTTCTCTACTAAGGTGCTCATCCGGAAGAACCGGGAGACAATCGCAGTAGTTCTCCTTTACTACCCTAGACGATATAGCGAAACGTAAGGTAGCAAGCACAGGAGCCGGGCAACCCAACTATTGACCCAAGACATGATTCGAAGCCAATGCATATAATGCTATAAGTTCGGGGTGCCGGACTACTGTAAAAGTGTTCGGACTTTCTTGCTGTATTATGGGGCGCAATGAAGCCACTGGTGAATAAAGGCGTACCAAAGTGTACGGGTGCAATTGACAAAAATATCAAGAAAAAATGAAACAACAAGTTAATGTCATAAAAATTGGGCCGCAAACTGTTTTTATTGTAATTTAATAATACGTCGAAGTGCATGTGTACAAATAGTGTGATAAACCATATGACTGTTTAACCTGCTAAGACCAGGGGAGCTGCGTGCGGGTCTGAAGACATATAGAATGATCATCGAGAAGAGCATTTAGATATTCCCTCGCTTCTCCGAACTGCTTCCCGCCTTGGTATGTACGTCCTCTGATAAGTCCAGTAATCAGGTCATCAGTAAAGTCCTAGAAAAAAGAAACCTGAAAAGAAAGAATTTTTTTAAAAATTATGTGTATCTAGGAGCGGTTGAGCCGCATTGTGGAACACGATCTAGCTGCCTCTGTCTATGCCCATGGTATTTTGAGTGTGTAGTTATGTACACGCGGTATGAATGCAGCTTTTTGGTTGGGATTGGTACAGAGGCTGAATTGCTAGTCAAGCTCTTTACAAGTTGGACTGTCCCGCTGCAGGGTATGTTGGACTCGTTTGACAGTGTCCGGGAGCTTGGCCACAGAATTAAGGTTCTTCCTGAAGAGGCTGCTCTGTGCTTCTCTTGTGAGGGCAGCGGTGTGCTCCTCAGTACGGAGGGAGCACTCCGTGTTTCCATTGGCTGTTATGATACCGCGTGACCGACCATCTTTAGCTTGAGATAAACGTAGTGTGACACCGCGTTGAATCGAGCAAATGCGGTTCGTCCGAGTAGTGCGTGATAGCCACTACGAAAGGGGACGATATCGAAGATCAACTCTTCGCTTTGGAAATTATCCGGGGATTCAAAGACCACTTCCAGTGTGATTGAGCCCGTACACCGGGCCTCTACACCTGGGATGACACCTTTAAAGGTGGTTTTGGTGAGCTTGATTCTTGAGGGATCAATACCCATTTTGCGGACTGTATCCTGATAGAGCAGGTTTAGGCTGCTGCCGCCGTCCATGAGGACTCACGTGAGATGGAATCCATCAATGATTGGGTCAAGTACCAGTGCAGCTGAACCGCCATGACGAATACTGGTCGGATGATCCCTGCGATCAATAGTGATCGGGCAGGACGACCATTGGTTGAATTTTGGGGTGACAAGCTCCACCTTGTAGACGTCCCTGAGTGCACGCTTCCGCTCCCTCTTGGGGATATGGGTAGCGTATATCATGTTCACCATTTTAACTTGGGGGGGGGGGACTTCTTCTCACCCCCTGTGTTCGGTGGCCGGGGTTCCTCGTCATTGTCCTTGCTTTGCGGCTCCTTCTCCTTGTGTTCGGCGTTTAACTTGCCGACCTGTTTAAACACCTAGCACTCTTTGTTGGTATGATTGTCTGGTTTATCAGGAGCACCGTGGATTTGGCATGGACGATCGAGTATGCGATCCAAGTTGGACGGGCCCGAATTGTTCCTTTTATATGGCTTTTTTCGCTGACCGGCTTTAGAGCCACTGAATCCAGCGTTGACTGCCGTGTCTTCGGTGTTATCACCGTTATTTAGACGCTTGTGTCTACTGCGTCGAGGCTTGGCGTTGCTATCTCTGGCTTCAGAAGTGCCAGGTTTACTTGAGTTGTTGCTGCTACGGGCTAGCCAGCTGTCTTTGCCTGCACAGAAGCAGGTCATAAGCGTCGTAAGGGCTGCCATGGACTTTGGCTTTTCTTGGCCGAGGTGTCAGGAAAGCCATTCGTCATGGATGTTATGTTTGAAGGCCACTAGGGCTTCTGCGTCCGGACAGTCGACGATCTAGTTCTTTTTAGTTAAGAACCTAGTCCAGAATTTCCTGGCTAATTCTCCAGGTTGTTGGATTATGTGACTTAAGTCGTCAGCATCCGGAGGTCGGCCGTAGGTGCCTTGGAAGTTATCAAGGAAAGCGTCTTCCAAGTCCTCCCAACTGCCGATGGAGTTCTTGGGCAAACTATTCAACCAGTGCTGAGCTGGTCCCTTGAGATTTAGCAGGAGATATTTGATGGCATGGAGATCATCACCACGGGCCATATGAATATGGAGAAGGAAATCCTCGATCCATACCGCGGGATCTGTTGTCCCATCATATGATTCAGTGTTTATGGGTTTAAACCCTTCTGGGAATTCATGTCCCATTACTTCATTAATGAAGTAGAGGGGGTGTGCGGTGCCTCTATGTCGGGCCACGTCGCGACGCAGCTCGAATGGAGCTGGTCTGCGGTATTCGGCCCGGACAGGTTTGTATTTGTCACGTCCGGTGAGGTGGCCATCGTCATGCATTGGGGCATGCCCCCGCGATCCATAGATCGATCTTGTCTGGCCTGCTCTGTCTTCTAAGTCATGCCACAGGTCATGTGTGTATCCCCGAGCTTTCTATTTTTTTGGCGAGGTAGTGCAGGCTAGTGTTCGGTCTGAGTTGCCGCTTTGTCCCGGCCACGTGGTGGTCGGTCAGCCTCATCATGAGCTAGTAGGACGGGCTCCAGCGCCTCATCATCGAATTGAGGTAGTAATTTGCGCTTCGGGTAACTTTTGGTTGGGCGCTCGAGGCTGTATTCCTTGGCTGCCAGGACATCGGTCCATCTATCGTTGAGCAGATCTTGATCAGCTTGAAGCTGCTGCTGCTTCTTTTTTAGGCTCCTTGTAGTGGCTATTAGCTGGCGCTTAAAGTGCTCCTGCTCGAGAGGTTCCTCAGGCACGATAAATTCTTCGTCGCCGAGGCTCACCTCGTCCTCGAAGAGTGGGAGGTAGTTACTGTCCTCCGAGTCTTCATTCATGGCCTGTTCATTAGGGCTAGCTCGCCTGTCTTCCCGTTCGCCCTGTTCGGAGGTTGGCTCAACGGAGTCTTCATTGTCTTCGGCATCATCCAGAGTGTTATCCTCTCCTGTGCCGGTATTGCATTTTTTCCATGGCATGGTTTAGAGCGGCGCCGCTGATGTCGGCGCTTTGGCTACTTCTCAGGGGGCTTATCCTCGACTGGTTTTTCATTGTCACCGTTGTTCTTTTTGGGTGTATTCACCATATATATGTCATACGAGGAGGTGGTTGCCCAACATCCTGTGGGCGGTGGCGCCTGTTCCTCTCCGGCATTGTCGTCCATACCGTCGATGTCTTCGGAGTCATAGTCAAGCATGTCGGTCAGGTCTTCGATAGTGGCTATGTAGTGGGTGGTGGGTGGGCATCAGAATTCTCCGCTCTCAGCTTCCAATTCGAACCGGATATAGTTCGGCTGAGATTTCCCTGACAAGGAGAGGGATCTTAATGAGTTTAGCACATCGCCTAAAGGCGAGTGTCAGAAGATATCTGCGGAGCTAAAATCAATGATCGGCGCCTGATCGACGGGCGCGGATGCACGCGGTTCGGAACCTATAGCCGGAGACGAGTCTGAGGTTCCGGTGACACATGCCTCGTTTGAGGTCGGGTTTGTGTTCGACTCCAACACCACTGAGTGTGTGGCTTCCGTGGCGGGGTTGAGCTTCCCATCCTCGGATGGCGCAATCTGCTCCGGATCTAGGGCCAGAGCGGCTACGGGCGCTATCTCCTGAACACGGTCCGATGATAGATCTAAGTCATGTTCATCGTGGCGGCAGGGAGCGGCTGTCATGAACTCGAATCCGTTGAAGATCAAGTCTCCGCGGACATTAGCGATGTAATTCAAGATTCCAAACCTGACCTGATGGCAAGGGGCGTAGCTGCCAATCTGCTCTAGATGGCCAAGCGAGTTAGCCCGCAGTGCGAAGCCGCCGAATACGAAGATCTGTCCGGGGAGGAAGACCTCGCCCTGGACTGCGTTGTTGTAGATGATTGATGGAGCCATCAAAACCTTCTGGTGACGACACAGTGGAACTCTCAATGAAAGCACCAATGTCAGTGTCAAAATCGGCGGATCTCGGGTAGGGGGTCCCGAACTGTGCGTCTAAGGTCGATGGTAACAGGAGGCGGGGGACATGATGTTTACCCAAGTTCGGGCCCTCTCTATGGAGGTAATACCCTACTTCCTGCTTGATTGATCTTGATGATATGAGTATTACAAGAGTTGATCTACCACAAGATCGTAATGGCTAAACCTAAGGATGGCAATGGGTAGGGTATGGGCAATGTAGAGCAATACCATACCCATACCCGTATAGTTAGTGGGCACAAAATTCTACCCATACCCGTACCCATGGCCATGAAACTTTACCCATACCCATACCCAACGGGTACCCGTACCCATTGGGTACCCAGCGGGTAGAACAAATAGTACACAAGTTGTTCACAATTTTACGCTCATTGATAGCACAATTTACGAAAAAATCAATTATGTTAGCTCAATAACAGGTAGATGAGTAATTGACCAATATCAAAATTTAGAAATCACAACATACTCTTAAGTCAATAGGAGTAGACGAGTCACATGACAAATTAATGACTAATTGAGGACAACTTAACATTAGTTCACCAACGGGAAGGGTATGGGTATACCCGTGGGTACAAGACTATACCTGTACCCTACCCATGACTTAAAAGTGTGCCCATACCCTACCCATGCGGGTACGGTACCCGCGGGTACCCGTACCTGTGGGTAAAATTGCCATCCTTAGCTAAACCCTAGAAGTCTAGCCTATGAGGGTTATGATTGTGTATATGTCTCTCTACGGACTAGACCCTCCGGTTTATATAGACACCGGAGGGGGCTAGGGTTGTACAAAGTCGGTTACAGAGAAAGGAATCTTCATATCGACCGCCAAGCTTGCCTTCCACGCCAAGGAGAGTCCCATCCGGACACGGGACGGAATCTTCTATCTTGTATCTTCATAGTCCATCAGTCCGGCTTACATCAATAGTCCGGCTGTCCGAGGACCCCTTAATCCGGGACTCCCTCACCCGCTTGCTCAGGTTTTGATGGATTTGATGGATAAACTGACAGATTTGTTGACAGCAGAGGTTAACCCAGCGAATCAAGCTCAGCATAATGTAGAGATTGCAAAACTGCGTGATGAGGTAGCGTAAGCCAAGGAAGACCTGGCGGCTGAGGACGTCAGGATGGCCGCAGAGCGAGCTGCCGTGGATGCTCAGGCGCAGCAAACTCAGTCATAGGCTTTTCGTCTTACGATGGATCAAAACGCTTCAAATGAAATCATGAGGCGGAGGCACAAGTCTCATCTACCTCCGTTTTACGAGGCGAGAAACCTCTTTTGCACACCTGGAGCAGGGACCAGTAACCCTCCAGAGATAAACCGGGTTGCGGCGTCTGGGGCTGGAGTGCCGACTCAACCACACGTGACGGAGCCACCCCGTCTGAATAATACTCCGCCTCAGCGTGTGTCGACACCATCGGGTCATTATTCTAATCCTTTGAATAATATGATCGCTACGATGACACATTTGGCGGCTCTCCCAGTGGAAGGCGATTCTCCAGCGGTGGTTGAAACACGGAGGGCTAAGGAGATTCTTCAAACAGCATTGGTATAGTAGGAGGCGTACTCTTACAGTCAAGATAGGATTCATTCGACCCCTCGCCCAAGCCGGAGCTATAGTAGACACATGGACTCACCGGCCGTTTCAAGCAATGCCCAGCGCTATAACCAGCCGCGTGGGCATGACCCGGCGCGTGATGGTGCTCATGGCTTGGTCGATCAGGACAGGGTACGTCGTGAAGCAGAACAGGCAGCTCGGCAGGCGGTTCATCAACAACTTCTGGTTTATCCGACGGCTTGAGTGGAGGCGGGTGTGACCTCTAGAACCACGGGTGTACCATGCTTGGTACCGGCTCTAGGGAATGAGCGTCTGCCTAAGGATTTCAAAGGACATCGCAAGGTGCCTAATTACACAGCCGACTTACCTCCTGAGGCGTGGATTGAGAGTTACGAGATGGCCATGGAACTGTTGGAAATCAGCGATGCTGCGTGTGCCAAATACTTCACCATGATGCTAGATGGGACGACTCGTACTTGGTTAAAAGGGTTGCCTGCCAATTCCATCAGGTCATGGAGCAAGCTAAAGGCCCGGTTTATCCAGAACTTCAAAGATACATGTAAACAACCCATGTCGATTGTGGATTTGGATGCTTGCATCCAAGAAGAGGGCGAGTAAACAACCTATTGGGTGCGCCGGGTCAAGGCTATCCTGCATTCATCGAAAAACATCAATGTCGGCTTAGCAGTCCTAATGCTAGCGAAAAATTGTCGTTTTTTGCCTCTTAAGCAGAAACTAGGGCGGATGAAGCGTGATTGCAATAACATGGGGGAGCTGATGGCGGCTCTAATTAAATATGTCGACTCTGATGGTACCAAGGACCCCGAGTCTGATAATGACAAGTCGGGAAAGGGAAAGAAGAGTGGCAACACCAAGGGTCCGCAGCATAACCCGGCGAGTCAGAGGGTGATACGTCCATTTTGCATCATGCTTTGATATTGATATTTATTACATTATGGGCTATTATTACGCATTATGTCACAATAGTTATGCCTTTTCTCTCTTATTTTACAAGGTTTACATGAAGAGGGAGAATGCCGGGAGCTGGAATTCTGGGCTAAAAAAGGAGCAAATATTAGAGACCTATTCCGCACAACTCCAAAAGTCTTGAAACTTCACGGAGGCACGTTTTGGAATTAATAAAAAATACTGGCGAAAGAATCAACCAGCGGGGCCCACACCCTGGCCATGAGGGTGGGGCGCGCCCTACCCCCCTGGGCGCGCCCCTGTTTCATGGGCCTCCTGGCAGGCCTCCGGTGCCCATCTTTTGCTATATGAAGTCTTTTGCCCTGGAAAAAAATCATAAGAAGCTTTCGGGATGAAGCGCCGCCGTCTCGAGGCGGAACCTTGGCGGAACCAATCTAGGGCTCCGGAGGAGCTGTTTTGCCGGGGAAACATCCCTACAGGAGGGGGAAATCATCACCATCGTCATCACCATCAATCCTCTCATTGGGAGGGGGTCAATCTCCATCAACATCTTCACCAGCACCATCTCCTCTCAAACCCTAGTTCATCTCTTGTATCCGATCTTTGTCTCAAAACCTCATATTGGTACCTGTGGGTTGCTAGTAGTGTTGATTACTCCTTGTAGTTGATGCTAGTTGGTTTATTCGGTGGAAGATTATATGTTCAGATCGTTAATGCATATTAATACCCCTATTATTATGAACATGAATATGATTTGTGAGTAGTTACGTTTGTTCCTGAGGACATGGGAGAAGCCTTGCTATAAGTAGTCATGCGAATTTGGTATTCGTTCGATATTTTGATGAGATGTATGTTGTCTCTCCTCTAGTGGTGTTATGTGAACGTCGACTACATGAAACTTGACCATTGTTTGGGCCTAGAGGAAGGCATTGGGAAGTAATAAGTAGATGATGGGTTGCTAGAGTGACAGAAGCTTAGACCCTTGTTTATGCGTTGCTTCGTAAGGGGCTGATTTGGATCCATATGTTTCATGCTATGGTTAGGTTAATCCTATTCTTTCGTAGTTGCGGATGCTTGCAAGAGGTGTTAATCATAAGTGGGATGCTTGTCCAAGGAAGGGCAGTACCCAAGCACCGGTCCACCCACATATCAAATTATCAAAGTAACGAACGCGAATCATATGAGCATGATGAAAACTAGCTTGATGATAATTCCCATAAGTCCTCGGGAGCATTTTCCTTTATATAAGAGTTTGTCCAGGCTTGTCATTTGCTACAAAAAGGATTGGGCCACCTTGCTGCACCTTATTTAATTTTATTGCTTGTTACCCGTTACAAATTACCTTATCACAAAACTATCTGTTACCGATAATTTCAGAGCTTGCAGAGAATACCTTACTGAAAACCGCTTGTCATTTCCTTCTGCTCCTCGTTGGGTTTGACACTCTTACTTATCGAAAGGACTACGATAGATCCCTATACTTGTGGGTCATCAAGACTCTTTTCTGGCACCGTTGCCGGGGAGTGAAGCGCCTTTGGTAAGTGGAAATTGGCAAGGAAAAACTTATATAGTGTGCCGAAATTTACTGTCACTTGTTACTATGGAAAGTAATCCTTTGAGGGGCTTGTTCGGGGTATCTTCACCCCGACTAGTAGAGCAAAGAGTTGCTCCTCAACCTACTGAATCTACTGAAAATGTTTACTTTGAAATTCCTTCGGGTATGATAGAGAAACTGCTAGCTAATCCCTTTAGAGGAGATGGAACATTGCGTCCTGATTTGCACCTAATCTATGTGGATGAAGTTTGTGGATTATTTAAGCTTGCAGGTTTGCCCGAGGATGTTATCAAGAAGAAGGTCTTCCCTTTATCTTTGAATGGAGAGGTATTGACATGGTTTAGGCTATGTGATGATATGGGATCATGGAACTACAACCGATTGAAATTGGAATTTCATCAGAAGTTTTATTCTATGCATCAGGTTCATCGTGATCGTAATTATAAATATATTTTTTGGCCTCGCGAAGGAGAAAGCATCGCTCAAGCTTGGGGGAGGCTTAAGTCAATGTTATATTCATGCCCCAATCATGAGCTCTCAAGAGAAATTATTATTCAAAAAATTTATGCACGGCTTTCTCTCAACAATCGCTCCATGCTCGATACTTCTTGTACTGGTTGTTTTATGATGAAGACTATTGAATTCAGATGGGATTTACTGGAAAGAATTAAATGCAACTCTGAAGATTGGGATCTCGATGAAGGTAAGGAGTCAGGTATGACACCTAAGTTTGATTGTGTTAAATCTTTTATGGATACCGATGTTTTCCATGAATTTAGCACTAAATATGGACTTGACTCTAAGATAGTAGCTTCTTTCTGTGAATCATTTGCTACTCATGTCGATCTCCCTAAGGAGAAGTGGTTTAAATATCATCATCCCATTGAAGTAAAAGTAGTTGAGCCTATTAAAGTTGAAGAAAAGATTGTCACTTATAATGTTGATCCTATTGTTCCTACCGCTTATATTGAGAAACCACCTTTCCCTGTTAGAATACAGGATCATGCTAAAGCTTCAACTATGGTTCGTAAGAGTAATACTAGAACACCTACACCCCCTGAGCAAATTAAAGTTGAACCTAGCATTGCTATGGTTAAAGATCTCTTGGCCGATAATATTGATGGGCATGTTATTTACTTCTGTGATGAAGCTGCTAGAATTGCTAGACCCGACACTAAAAATAAACATAGACCTGTTGTAGGAATGCCTGTTATTTCCGTTAAAATAGGAGATCATTGCTATCATGGCTTATGTGATATGGGTGCTAGTGCAAGTGCAATACCTCATTCTTTATACGAAGAAATTATGCATGATATTGCACCTGCTAAGTTAGAGGGCATTGATATTACAATTAAGCTTGCCAATAGAGATACTATTTGACCAGTTGGGATTGTTAGAGATGTTGAAGTTTTGTGTGGGAAAGTTAAATATCCTGCTGATTTTCTTGTTCTTGGTTCCCCACAAGATGACTTTTATCCCATTATATTTGGTAGACCCTTCCTGAATACTGTTAATGCTAGGATAGATTGCGAAAATGATATTGTTACGATTGGGTTAGGGGATATGTCTCATGACTTTAACTTTGCTAAATTTCGTAGACAACCCCATGATAAAGAATTGCCTAGTAAGGATGAAATTATTGGTCTTGCTTCTATTGTCGTGCCTCCTAATGATCCTTTAGAACAATATTTTCTAGACCATGAAAATGATATGTTTATGAATGAAAGAAGGGAAATAGATGAAGTATTCTTTAAACAGGGACCTATTTTGAAACACAACTTGCCAGTTGAAATCCTAGGGGATCCTCCACCACCCAAGGGTGATCCCGTGTTCGAGCTTAAACTATTACCTGATACTCTTAAATATGCTTATCTTAATGAAAAGAGAATATATCCTGTTATTATTAGTGCTAACCTTTCAGAGCTGGAAGAGGAGAAATTGTTGAAAACTTTGAAGAAGCACCGTGCTGCTATTGGATATACTCTTGATAACCTTAAGTGCATTAGTCCCACTCTATGCCAACACAAGATAAAATTGGAGAAAGACGCTAAACCGGTTGTTGATCACCAACGACGGCTAAATCCTAAGATGAAAGAAGTGGTAAGAAAAGAAATACTAAAGCTTCTGGAGGTAGGTATAATTTATCCCGTTGCTGATAGTCTGTGGGTTAGTCATGTCCATTGTGTCCCTAAGAAGGGAGGTATTACTGTTATTCCTAATGATAAAGATGAATTGATCCCACAAAGAATTGTTATAGGTTATACGATGGTAATTGATTTCCTCAAATTAAATAAAGCTACTAGAAAATATCATTACCCTTTACCTTTTATTGATCAAATGGTAGAAAGATTATCTAACACTACTAGGGAAAAGCCTAGTAGTAGCGCTGGTTTTTGGCCTATCAGTAGCGCGGGCAAGCGCACTACTGATAAGGCGCTACAGCTAAAGCTTAGCAGTAGCGCCTGCTGGCACGCGCTACTGCTATATCTACTTAGTAGTAGCGCTTACCCAAACAATCACTACTGCTAATTACTAGTAGCGCTTTTGTGAACAATCGCTACTACTATTATTCCTAGTTCCATTTTTTATATTGTAGGTCGTATTCATACACCTGTATACATTTTTTCATACAGTAGCAATTTGGAGATTGTTTTAACATCATAATGAGTTATTAAATCACTAGGTGAAAGAACTTTGGATTAGTTTCAAGTGCATGGATCCAAAGTAACCAATGGTCACTTTGGATCCATCCATTTGAAACTAATCCACGGTTCTTTCACCCAATGACATAATAACTTATCATCATCATCATAATATCATTAACAACTTATCATCATAATATATCATTGTCATATAACTCCTCATAATCATCATTTTCGTCCATGATGAGACATCATATAACAACTTCATCACTAGATATAATAACAACTCCTCCTCATCATCATCATAGTACTCATAATCACTACTCCTACTCAACATCACCATCAAGTCTAAGACATTGTAGTCATATATAATCAACACTAACTAATTGTTCTTAATACTTAGGACCTACTCCTCTCTCCTAGCTAAAATACCATAAAACAGATAAACCGGTCCTTCACCATAATGGAGAATGGACATAAACCTATCTCCAACTTGTGGCTTGCGCACATTCGTTTTGTCTCCAATTATTTGCGTGTGCGCATTCATCACTTTGCTCCATTCTTTGATTTTGAGCCTTCCATCATTTGAAGAAATCGAGTATGCAGTATGGTAAGCCTCCGAAGGAGTTGGTCGTAAGCTAACCATATGCATATCACCTTCGGTACATAGCATGTCAGGCACAACCTGCTTCGGGAGCCTCTGTTCAAAAACGAAATAGTAACATATATAGTTAGCAATGTAGTTTTATTATGAATAATGTATGTAATGAAGTTACCATCATTAACAAAATCTTACCAAGTTATTGGCAATGAAGTTACCATCAAGCAATTTATGGACTAGTGGCACGTATCTAGTATAATTTGGGCTGATAGAGTGACTGGTTTTGAAGGTCCCAACATCTTCTATGAATGAGACAAGATAACCTTTCTCCTCACAATTAAGCTTGGAGTCATAGTTGTAGTATGTGTTGACTACTACCTTCCGAGTATTTCTTGAAGATAAGAAATAAGCTGACAATTATAAATAAATAAGTTTAGTACGGACGAACACCAAATATTTTTAAATTAACAACATAAATTACTAAACTTAACAAATTAGTTTGACAAACTCACATCTAGGTAAAACTGGAGGCATATCCACATCCACCCAGATGTCGATATTATCATCATCATCATAATCTTCGGGATGAATATCAAATCTTATTCGCATTCCCTCCTCAAATCCATATGCCTTACAGAGAGCTTCCCAATTAGAGCAACCGAAATGGGAGCGATCGACCGCATTGTGGAACTTAACCAGAAACTCATAACCATGTTTAGTTCTTAAGTGAGCCCTCCTCATCTCCACATTCTCAAAATCATCTAAACCAAAACCAAGCTTCTCCAATACATATGGTCTAGCATGACACGGGATGTACTAGTCGAATTGAAAAAAATCCATAAATTACACGTTGAACAAAAGAAGCACAAGTGATGATATTTATTACGATGAAATGCTTGTCGTTGTGTACCGTACAAACATCGAAGGTCTCTTCCAGCTTCACGGTGAAAAACCTATCATTTTGTAGGTGAGGAAACCTGTCGCACACACCACGGTCATCGTAGCAGTACCCGCACTCCGGGATCCCATCGTCATCAGACATCTCCTATGTTCTAAATTCAAAGATTATAACTCGACAACAAAACCCAAAAAATCCGGCATGACCTTTGCTAAAAAAGGACATATTAAGCGCCTAAAATTTGCCGGAATGGAAATTAATCAACACTCCGGCAAAACATAGGCCACTTATCGATGGTCATTGCCTTTCAATGGTTCAAAATATAAAAAAAAATATTTTAAAATATCTTATATATAATCCTAACACTAAATAAACTAGCATTATTAACTACTTACTAAATAAACTAGTTTTATTAACTACTTACTAAATAAACTAGTTCTATTAAGCACTTACTATAAATAAACTAGTTCTATTAAGCACTTACCAAATAAACTAGTTCTATTCAGTACATAATATAAATAAACTAGTTATATTAATCACTTACTAAATAAACTATTTTCTATTAAACACTTGCTAAATTTTCTTACTTCTATTTTATTCAAAACACCTACACTTGCTAAAAAAGTACGATTTGCAAGAACAAAGACAAGGGAGGGAGGGAGGAGAGAGGAGGGGGAGGGGTCGGCCGGAAGAGGAGGGGAGGGGCCATCCGGAGGAGGAGGAGGGAGGGGCGATGGGAGGAGGGCTGCCAGCGGAGGAGGGAGGAGGGGGTGGCCGCAGGCGGAGGGAGGAGGGGGCGACCGCAGGTGGAGGGAAGAGGGATCGGTGGGATGAGGAGGGACGGAAGGAGGGAGTACCTCGGTGGCGGACGGACGACGGCGGCGGCGACAAATGACGGCGGTTATCGGCGTGGGCGAGAGTGAGGGGTCGGCCGCGCGCGTGGGGATAAGGTAGGGTTAGTAGTAGCGCAGGTAATAAAACGTGCTACAGCTAACGAGAATAGCCGTAGCGATGCGCGAGTATGCTTGCTACTGCTAAGTTGTACTAGCAGTAGCGCTTTGCTAATAAAAGCGCTACTGCTAAGTTGTCTATCAAATGCAAAAATACATTGGCCATCAATGATCTTTTTGTGTACAATCTGAATTGTCAATATGACTCCTCTTCGGTAGGAACCGGAGAAGACTCATATTGCAGCCACAAATTCTACACATAGAGTTCAGTGAAGACCAACTGGTTGCGATAGTTTGAGGAGTAACATATTTAAGGTGGTAAACACCCTGTTCGCGGAGCGAGGTGGGACTAAACTATTGGGCTGAACTTAGCAGTAGTGAGTTTTAAAGAAGTGCGCTGCTGCTAACATCTATAGTAGTAGCACGGTTCGTTATAGGGTGCTACTGCTATAACTAGCTGGACGGCGAGGTCATGGCAATTAGAGCAGTAGCGCGGTTTTGTTGGAACGCGCTACTGCTACTTTTCTTTCAGCAGTGCGTTTTCCTCGAACGTGTTGCTGCTAATTAGCAGTAGCGTTTGTTTTTGAACCACACTGCTGGTAAGATTCTGTGTATAAGGTTTTCCCTAGTAGTGTAAACATACCCACTTTTTGCTTTCTAGATGGTTATTCTGGTTTCTCTCAAATAGCTATGTCAAAAGAGGATCGAGATAAGACCACTTTTACTTGCCCGGTACCTTTGCTTATAGACGTATGCCTTTTGGTTTATGTAATGCACCTGCTACCTTTCAAATATGCATGATGGCTATATTCTCTAATTTTTGTGAAAAGATTGTTGAGGTTTTCATGGATGATTTTTCCATATATGGAACTTCTTTTGATGATTGCTTGAGCAACCTTGATCGAGTTTTGCAGAGATGCGAAGAAACTAATCTTGCCTTGAATTTTGAGAAGTGCCTCTTTATGGTTAATGAAGGTATTGTCTTGGGGTATAAAATGTCTGAAAGAGGTATTGAGGTTAATAAAGCTAAAGTTGACGCTATTGAAAAGATGCCATGTCCCAAGGACATTAAAGGTATAAGAAGTTTCCTTGGTCATGCCAGTTTTTATAGGAGGTTCATTAAAGACTTCTCTAAAATTTCTAGGCCACTAACAACCTCTTACAAAAAGATATTCCTTTTGTCTTTGATGATGATTGTGTAGAAGCATTTGAAATACTTAAGAAATCTTTGATTTCTGCACCTATTGTTCAGCCACCTGATTGGAATTTACCCTTTGAAGTTATGTGTGATGCTAGTGATTATGTTGTAGGTGTTGTTCTAGGATAGAGAGTTGATAAGAAACTAAATGTTTTTTTGATGGGATAAGAAACTAAATGTTATCCAATATGCTAGTAAAACTCTAGACAGTGCCTAGAGAAATTATGCTACTACTGAAAAAGAACTTTTAGCAGTTGTATTTGCTTGTGATAAGTTCAGACCTTACATTGTTTACTCTAAAGTAAATGTTCAGACTGATCATGCTGCTATTAAATATCTTATGGAAAAGAAAGATGCTAAACCTAGATTTATTAGATGGGTTCTCTTACTACAAGAATTTGATTTGCATATTATTGATAGAAAGGGAGCTGAGAACGCCGTTGCAAACAACTTGTCTAGGTTAGAAAATGTTCTTGATGACCCACTACCTATTGATGATAGCTTTCCTGATGAACAATTAGCTGTCATAAATGCTTCTCGTATTGCTCCATGGTATTCTGATTATGCTAATTACATTGTTGCCAAATTTATACCACCTAGTTTCACATACCAGCAAAAGAAAAAGTTTTTCTATAATTTAAGACATTACTTCTGGGATGACCCACACCTTTATAAAGAAGGAGTAGATGGTGTTATTAGACATTGTGTACCTGAGCATGAACAGGAACAGATCCTACGCAAGTGTCACTCCGAGGCTTATGGAGGGCACCACGCTGGAGATAGAACTACACATATGGTATTGCAATCAGGTTTTTATTGGCCTACTCTCTTCACAGATGCCCATAAGTTTGTCTTGTCTTGCGATGAATGTCAAAGAATTGCAGACGTCAAGAAATGCCTATGAATTATTCACCTGCTATTGAACCATTTGTTGTTTGGGGCTTTGATTATATGGGACCGTTTCCTTCCTCTTATGGGTATACACATATTTTAGTTGCTGTTGATTACGTTACTAAGTGGGTAGAAGCTATTCCAACTAGTAGTGCTGATCATAACACCTCTATTAAGATGCTCAAAGAAGTTATTTTCCCAAGGTTTGGAGTCCTTAGATACTTAATGACTGATGGTGGTTCACATTTTATTCATGGTGCTTTCCGTAAAATGCTTGCTAAAT
Source organism: Triticum aestivum (assembly GCF_018294505.1). NCBI lineage: Eukaryota > Viridiplantae > Streptophyta > Magnoliopsida > Poales > Poaceae > Triticum > Triticum aestivum. The sequence goes on from NC_057807.1 coordinate 554,277,287, forward strand.
ATGATGTTAATCATAGAATTGCATCTCCATATCACCCATAGTCTAGTGGCCAAGTAGAACTGAGTAATAGAGATTTCAAATTAATTTTGCAAAAGACTGTTAATAGATCTAGAAAGAATTGGTCCAAGAAACTTGATGATGCATTATGGGCCTATAGAACTGCCTATAAAAATCCTATGGGTATGTCTCCTTATAAAATGGTTTATGGAAAAGCTTGTCACTTACCTGTCGAACTAGAACATAAGGCGTATTGGGCCATTAAAGAGCTCAATTATGATTTAAACTTGCCGATGAGAAGAGGCTATTTGACATTATCTCACTTGATGAATGGAGAATTCAAGCCTATGAGAATGCCAAACTGTTTAAAGAGAAAGTCAAAAGATGGCATGACAAAAGGATACAAAAGCGTGAGTTTAATGTAGGTGATTATGTTTTGCTATACAACTCTCGTTTAAGATTTTTTGCAGGAAAACTTCTCTCTAAATGGGAAGGCCCTTATGTTATCGAGGAGGTCTATCGTTCCAGTGCCATAAAAATCAACAACTTTGAAGGCAAAATTCCGAAGGTGGTGAACGGTCAAACAATCAACATTATATCTCAGGTTATCCCATAAATGTTGAAACCAATGTTATTGAAACCGTAACCCCGGAGGAATACATAAGGGACACTTTGCATAACGTTTCAGACTCTGAAAAGAAATAGGTATGTGGTACGGTAAGTAAACCGACTCCAAAACAGTTCTAATAGCAATTTTTCTCCGTTTTGGAATATTTAAGAAAATAGGAAAATAAGTAGTCCGGGAAGGACACGAGGCATCCACAAGGGTGGAGGGCGCGCCCTACCTCCCTGGGCGCACCCCCTGCCTCGTGGGCACCTCGTGTGCTCTCTGGACTCCGTTTTCTTGCATGATACTACTTTTGGTTGGTAAAAATTCATTATATAATCTCCCAAAGGTTTTGACCACCGTATCACTCAAATATCCTCTGTATTTGTTTCAAGCTGTTTTTCTGACAGATCTAGATCACCATGACGTCTCCAAGTGCCCCCAAGGACAAGTTCTTCGAGAAGGTCATCAATCCCTACCTCGCGGAAGTGCTGCAACATTACATGGGTATGAGCAACTCCCCTTGGCAACTGCTAAGCTTGGCGGAGGTGCCCCGGTATTGTATCACCATCACACTCCTATCTTTATCGTTTTTGTTAGTTTGATCCTTTTGGTAATATCTTGATCTGTTAGAATAATGTCTTAATATGATTTATTTTTGAGTTTTGCTTTATGATCGTTCTATGTAATTGAGTCTGTGAGCCATATATATAATAAAGATTAGTGTTGAGTCAAGGGCTTGATTATCCTGTTATGATCTTGAGGGAATTAAAGAAAAAACAGAGGATAAAAAGAAATAACAAGATCATATTGATCTTATGGAGAGTAATGACTTCACATATAAAGAGTATGGTGAATAAAAGTTGTTGAGAGTTGACAAACATAGTTTTGGTCATCTTTGCAATTAATAGGAAGTAATAAAGAAAGATAGGTTCTCACATATAAATATACTATCTTGGACATCTTTTATGATTGTGAGCACTCATTAAAATATGACATGCTAAAAAGTTGATGTTGGACAAGGAAGACAACATAATGGGTTATGTTTTCTTATATCCGAAATAAAGTATATTGTCATGGATCATCCAACATGTTGAGCTTGCCTTTCCCCCTCGTGCTAGGCAAATTCTTTGCACCAAGTAGAGATACTACTTGTGCTTCCAAATATCCTTAAACCCAGTCTGCCATGAGAGTCCACCATATCTACCTATGGATTGAGTAAGATCCTTCAAGTAAGTTGTCATTGTTACAAGCAATAAAAATTGCTCTTTAAATATGTATGATTTATTAGTGTGGAGAAAATAAGCTTTATACGATCTTGTGATATGGAAGTAATAAAAGCGACAGACTGCATAATAAAGGTTCATATCACAAGTGGCAAAACAAAGTGACATTCTTTCGCATTAAGATTTTGTGCATCCAACCATAAAAGCACATGACAACCTTTGCTTCCCTCTACGAAGAGCCTATCTTTTATTTTTGTCTTATGCCTTATGCAAGAGTCAAGGCGATCTTCACCTTCCTTTTTACATTTTATCCTTTGGCAAGCACATTGTTTTGGAAAGATCCTGATATATATATATCCAATTGGATGTAAGTTATCATAAACTATTATTGTTGACATCACCGTTGAGGTAAAAGGTTGGGAGGCAACACTATAAGCCCCTATCTTTCTTTGTGTCTGATTAAAACTCCATACCCATAAGTATTGCATGAGTGTTAGCAATTGTGAAAGACTAAATGATAGTTGAGTATGTGGACTTGCTGAAAAGCTCTTATATTGACTCTTTCCGATGTTATGAGAAATTGCAATTGCTTCAATGACCGAGATTATAGTTTGTTAGTTTTTAATGAAGTTTCTGATTCATACTTGACACTGTGAATAGATTTTTACTTTAGCATAAGAAATCATATGACAATATATTTATATGTGTTGCTATTTCAAGAATGATCATGATGCCCTCATATTTGTATTTTATTTTATCGACACCTCCATCTCTAAAACATGTGGGCATATTTTTCGATTTCGGCTTCACTTGAGGACAAGCGAGGTCTAAGCTTGGGGGAATTGATACGTCCATTTTGCATCATGCTTTGATATTGATATTTATTGCATTATGGGCTGTTATTACGCATTATGTAACAATACTTATGCATTTTCTCTCTTATTTTACAAGGTTTACATGAAGAGGGAGAATGCCGGCAGCTGGAATTCTGGGCTGGAAAAGGAGCAAATATTAGAGACCTATTCTACACAACTCCAAAAGTCCTGAAACTTCACGAAGGTACGTTTTGGATTAATAAAAAATACTGGCGAAAGAATCAACCAGAGGGGGCCCACACCCTAGCCATGAGGGTGGGAGGCGCGCCCTACCCCCTGGGCACGCCCCCCTCTCTCGTGGGCCCCCTGGCAGACCTCCGGTGCCCATCTTTTGCTATATGAAGTCTTTCGCCCTGGAAAAAATCATAAGGAAGCTTTTGGGACGAAGCGCCGCCGTCTCGTGGAGGAACCTTGGCGGAACCAATCTAGGGCTCCGAAGGATCTGTTCTGCCAGGGAAACATCCCTCCGGGAGGGGGAAATCGTCACCATCGTCATCACCATCAATCCTCTCATCGGGAAGGGGTCAATCTCCATCAACATCTTCACTAGCACCATCTCCTCTCAAACCCTAGTTCATCCCTTGTATCCGATCTTTGTCTCAAAACCTCAGACTTGTACCTGTGGGTTGCTAGTAGTGTTGATTACTCCTTGTAGTTGATGCTAGTTGGTTTCTTCGGTGGAAGATTATATGTTCAGATCCTTAATGCATATTAATAACCCTCTGATTGTGAAAATCAATATGATTTGTGAGTAGTTACATTTGTTCCTGAGGACATGGGAGAAGTCTTGCTATAAGTAGTCATGTGAATTTGGTATTCGTTCAATATTTTGATGAGATGTATGTTGTCTCTCCTCTAGTGGTGTTATGTGAATGTCAACTACATGACACTTCACCATTGTTTGGGCCTAGAGGAAGGCATTGGGAAGTAATAAGTAGATGATGGGCTGCTAGAGTGACAGAAGCTTAAACCCTAGTTTATGCGTTGCTTCGTAAGGGGCTGATTTGGATCCATATGTTTCATGCTATGGTTAGGTTTACCTTAATTCTTCTTTCGTAGTTGCGGATGCTTGTGAGAGGTGTTAATCATAAGTGGGATGCTTGTCCAAGGAAGGGCAGTACCCAAGCACTGGTCCACCCACATATCAAATTATCAAAGTAACGAACGCAAATCATATGAGCATGATGAAAACTAGCTTGATGATAAATCCCATGTGTCCTCGGGAGCGTTTTCCTTTATATAAGAGTTTGTCCAGGCTTGTCCTTTGCTACAAAAAGGATAGGGCCACCTTGCTGCACCTTATTTACTTTTATTGCTTGTTACCCGTTACAAATTACCTTATCACAAAACTATCTGTTACCGATAATTTCAGTGCTTGCAGAGAATACCTTACTGAAAACCGCTTGTCATTTCCTTCTGCTCCTCGTTGGGTTCGACACTCTTACTTATCGAAAGGACTACGATAGAGCCCCTATACTTGTGGGTCATCAAGACTCTTTTCTGGCGCTATTGCCGGGGAGTGAAGCACCTTTGGTAAGTGGAAATTGGTAAGGAAAAATTTATATAGTGTGCTAAATTTTACTGTCACTTGTTACTATGGAAAGTAATCCTTTGAGGGGCTTGTTTGGGGTATCTTCACCCCGAACAGTAGAGCAAAGAGTTTCTCCTCAACCTACTAAATCTACTAAAAATGTTTACTTTGAAATTCCTTCGGGTATGATAGAGAAACTACTAGCTAATCCCTTTAGAGGAGATGGAACATTGCATCCCGATTTGCACCTAATCTATGTGGATGAAGTTTGTGGATTATTTAAGCTTGCAGGTATGCTCGAGGATGTTACCAAGAAGAAGGTCTTCCCTTTATCTTTGAAGGGACAGGCATTGACATGGTTTAGGCTATGTGATGATATGGGATCATGGAACTACAACCGATTGAAATTGGAATTTCATCAGAAGTTTTATCCTATGCATCAGTTTCATCGTGATCGTAATTATATATATAATTTTTGGCCTCGCGAAGGAGAAAGCATCGCTCAAACTTGGGGGAGGCTTAAGTCAATGTTATATTCATGCCCCAATCATGAGCTAAGGTACTCATGGATGGGGGTAGCAACATTAACATCCTTTATTATGATACTTTCTGTCGCATGGGGTTGACTGACAAAAATCTTAAGCCGTCCAATACTGTTTTTCACAGAGTGGTGCCTGGTAAGTCGGTGTACCCTGTAGGCAAGATTGAGCTGGAAGTTGCCTTTGGATATGAGCATGAGTCCAGGGCCGAGAAATGAACTTTTGAAGTGGTTAAGATCAGAAGCCCGTACCACACCCTATTTGGACGGCCGGCTTATGCCAAGTTCATGGCACGGCCTTGTTATGTTTATCTATAGCTCAAGATGTTGGGTTACACGGGGACCATCATAGTGCATGGAAGTCAGAAGATAGCTCTGGAATGTGAAGAAGGTGATGCTGCTTATGCTGAGTCTGTATGTGCATCAGAGGAGTTGAAATTTTACAAAGACAATGTTGATCCGGCAGATATGACGTCTTTGAAAAAGCCAACTACAGAGCATGATCCGGTATTGAAGTTTAAGTCGGCTGATGATACTAAGCTAGTTGACTTTGTCCCTGGCGATTCATCCAAGCAGTTCAGTATCAATGCTCACCTGGATCCTAAATAGGAAAGCGTGCTCATCGAGTTCATCCGTGAGAACCGGGACATCTTTGCATGGAAACCTTCTGACATGCCGGGTGTACCGAGGGAACTCGCTGAGCACACTCTTAATATTGATCCAAAGTTTAAGCCGGTCAAGAAATTCCTTCATCGTTTCAATGAGGAGAGGCGTAAAGCCATTGGTGAAGAAGCGGCCTCTTGGTGGCTGGGTTCATTGTAGAAGTCTTTCATCCTGAGTGGTTGGCTAATCCGGTGCTGGTGCTTAAGAAGAATGGCACTTGGCGTATGTGTGTGGACTACCCAGACTTAAATAAGGCCTGCCCGGCTGATCCTTTTGCTCTCCCTCATATTGATCAAATCATTGATGCTACGACGAGTTGTGAGCGTTTGAGCTTTTTGGATGCTTACTCTGGTTATCTTCAGGTCAAGATGGCAGTTAAGGACCAGGAGAAGACAACTTTTATCACTACCTTTGGAGCCTTCTGCTATGTATCAATGCCTTTTGGGCTTAAGAGTGCCCAGGCGACTTACCAGCGATGTGTGCAGAATTGTCTTCACGATCAGATTGGGCACAATGTTCATGCTTATGTGGATGATATAGTGGTGAAATCTAGAGAGAAGGAAACCTTGATAGATGATTTGAAGGATACCTTCAACAATCTCCGGGTCTATAAGATGATGCTTAACCCGGCCAAGTGTGTTTTTGGTGTGCCAGCAGGCAAGCTTTTGGGTTTTCTAGTTTCTAATAGAGGCATTGAGGCTAACCCAGAGAAGACCAAGGCCATTACCTCCCTGGCAATGCCGGTGTGCATCAATGATGTTCAACGCCTGGCGGGTCGTATTGCTGCCTAAAGCCGGTTCATAAGCCGGTTGGGTGAGAAGGCCATACCAATGTACCAGATGATGAAGAAAATAGATGACATTGTCTGGAGTGATGCTGCTAACAACGCGTTTGAAGCTTTGAAAAAATAGCTAGCTGAGCCGCTAGTCCTTGCTACTCCTATTGATAAGGAGCCACTGTTACTGTATGTGGATGCTAATGCCCGGGTTGTCAGTGTAGTCATTGTGGTGGAACGAAAGGAAGCAGGCAAGGAATATCCGGTTCAACGGCCGGTTTACTATATCAGTGAAATGCTTGTCGAGTGTAAGCAGAGGTATTCGCACTGGCAGAAGCTCGTATACGGGGTGTTCATGGCGAGTCAGAAGCTTAAGCAATAATTCTTGGGTCATCCAATCACCATGGTCAATTCTGCTCCTTTAGGAGATATTATTCAAAACAGAGAAGCCACAGGTTGGGTAGCCAAGTGGGCCATTGAGCTTGGACCTCATGGTTTGAAGTATATGCCTCGCACAACCATCAAGTCTCAAGCACTTGTGGATTTCATCAATGATTGGACAGAGTTGCAGATGCCTGAAGAGAAGCCAGATAACACATATTGGACTATTCACTTTGATGGATCCAGGCACTTGGAGGGCTCGGGGGCTGGAGTTGTCTTAGCTTCCCGTCGAGGTGACAAGTTTTGTTATGTTTTAAGGTTGATGTTTTCCTATACTAGCAATGCAGCTGAGTATGAAGCCTTGCTCCATGGTCTTCGGATGGCTAAGGAGATGAACTTAAGCCGGGTGAGATGTTTCGGTGACTCGGATTTGGTGGCTCAGCAAGTTTCAGGCACATGGGATTCTAAGGACCCACTCATGGCGGCTTATCGCCGCAAGGTTGATGCTATTTCTGGACACTTCAAGGGTTATCAATTGGAACACATTGATCGCAGGAAAAATGAGGCGGCTGATGCCTTCAGCCGGTTAGGGTCTCAGCGTAAGCCAGTGCCACCTAACACTTTCTTGGATGTTCTGCATAACCTTTCCGTCAATTGCCTACAAAGGAAGATCTGGTTGTTCCTGACCCGGAAGCACAACTGGTGGTGGCTCTTCATGCTATTCCTGATTGGACAGTCCCATATTCGACTTATATGACCCGGGGCGAGTTACCTGAGGATGAAACTTTGGCCAGGCAGATAACCCGACGGTCTAAGTCAATGACAATTGCTAACGGAGAATTACACCATCGCAGTGTCACTGGGGCGTTTCAATGGTGCGTTTCTCCTGAAGAGGGCCGTGAAATTCTCCGTGAGATTCATGAAGGAGATTATGGTCATCATGTCGGCTCTAAATCTCTCGTGGCCAAAGCTTTTCGTCATGGGTTTTATTGGCTCACGGCTCATGCTGATGCAGAGGATTTGGTCAGTAAATGTGATGGATGTCAGAAATTTTCACGGCGAGCTCACGCGCCGGCTCAAGAATTGTGGATGATTCCAATTACTCGGTCGTTTGCAGTTTAGAGGCTTGACATGGTTGGGCCTTTTAAAAGGTCCAAGGTTAAAAAGACCCACCTTTTGGTGGCGGTTGACAAATTCACAAAGTGGGTCGAAGCAGAGCCGGTCAGTAAGTGTGACGCGGCAACGACGGTTCAATTCATCAAAAAGGTGATTTTTTGCTTTGGTTTACCCCACAACATTATAACTGATAATGGCACTAATCTGTCCAAGGGTGTCGTGAAAGAGTTTTGTCAACATGAGCATATTTGACTCGACATCTCGTCAGTAGCTCACCCCCAATCCAATGGTCAAGCTGAAAGAGCCAATCAAGAAATTTTGAGAGGCATCAAGCCCCGGCTTATGGTTCCTTTGTAGAGGATGCCGGGTTGTTGGGTGGAGGAGTTACCTTCAGTGCTATGGAGTATCAATACTACCCCCAACATATCTACGGGGTACACGCCTTTCTTCATGGTTTACGGAGCAGAGGCAGTTCTCCCTAGTGACATCTGTCGGTGTCAAAACCGGCGGATCTCGGGTAGGGGGTCACGAACTGTGCGTCTAAGGCTGATGGTAACAGGAGGTAGGGGACAGATGTTCTACCCAGGTTCTGGCCCTCTCGATGGAGGTAATACCCTACTTCCTGCTTGATTGATCTTGATGATATGATTATTACAAGAGTTGATCTACCATGAGATCATAGAGGCTAAACCCTAGAAGCTAGCCTATGGTATGATTGTTGTCGTCCTACGGACTAAACCCTCTGGTTTATATAGACACTGGAGGGGGCTAGGGTTACACAGAGTCGGTTACAGAGAAGGAGATCTAACATCCAACTCGCCAAGCTTGCCTTCCATGCAAAGGAGAGTCCCATCCGGACACGGGACGAAGTCTTCAATCTTGTATCTTCATAGTCCAACAGCCCGGCCAAAGTACATAGTACGGCTGTCCGGATACGCCCTTATCCAGGACTCCCTCAGTAGCCCCTGAACCAGGCTTCAATGACGACCAGTCCGGCGTGCAGATTGTCTTCGGCATTGCAAGGCGGGTTCCATCTCCAAATACTTCAAGATAAATTCCGAACACAAGGAACGTGTCCGACTCTGCAAGACAAATTTTACATACCACCGTAGAGAGATAAATATTTCACAAATCAAATTTGCTGACATCATGACATGACACTATGGCCGAGTCATAATTCGAGCTGTTCTCTCATAGCCGGCCACCACACATATTGCGAGGCGGTTTCCTCGGCACGTCTTGTCGAAGCAGAGATCGTGTCCCCTTGTCACGGGATTCTCATTAATAAGGGTACGGGTAACCCAACCGTGTTTTTTTAACATGGCGCTTGGAAAATAAGCGATTTTAACAGGAAAGTGGGGAGGCGCACAGTTCTCATTGCCTCTATAAAGGGACAAGGATCCCCCATTCTTACCCACGCCTTCTTCCTCCTCTGCTCATCCATTCTCGCATTCTCAAGCCCCAGCGCCCAAGTTCTCACCTTCTCCGTGGGACCATTCGCAGCATGTCCAGAGCGGGAGGCAAGTGGATGGCCTCCTCCATCACGGAGGAGGACATTACCAAGCTTCGGGCAGCCGGATACCTGGCCGCAAACATCGCGCACAGGCTGCCAGCGGAGGGACAGATCACCCCCACTCCAAAGTCTCGGGAGAGAGTAGTGTCCTCTCTCATTTCGTCCGTGGACTAGGATTTCCACTTCACCCATTCGTCCGCGGGCTAATGTTTTACTACGGGCTAGATTTCCATGATCTGGCCCCAAATTTCATCCTCAACATCTCGGCGTTTATCGTCGTGTGCGAGGCCTTCCTCCGCATTAGGCCCCATTTTGGCCTGTGGCTGCAAATCTTCTGTGTGAAGCCGAAGATCGTGAGCGACCAGCAGGCGGAGTGCGGAGGCGCCATGGTGGGCAGGATGCCCAACGCTACATAGCTTGACGGCTCCTTCGTGGAGACCGTGAAAGGGTGGCAATCAGGGTGGTTCTACATCACCGAGCCACGCGATGCCGATTGGGCCCCACGCGGCTCACCTCTTGGGAAAAGAAGGGCCTAGCATGGGGTGAACCTGTGGAGCTGACCAGACTCAAGACCTGCATCGAAGGTATGAGGGACAAGAAGATCAAGCTCGTCAACATGGTCCAGGTCATGCTCGTCCGCCGGATCCTCCCGTGTCAAAGACGGGCATTCAATATGTGGGAGTTCGATCTGGCCGAACACCAGACGCTGCATGAGCTCTTCAACACGACACGTAAGGACGTCTGGAAGGTGCTGTTCAAGACCGGCAAAGTTCCTCCCACTACTTCCGAGGACCATGGACTCAGCACAAAGCGCCTTGTCAATCCGGTAAGTCCTTTGAGTATCACAAGGTGTATCTTTCCCAACGTGTTCGTGGGAGGACTTTAAGTCATCATACTGACAAAACAGGATTACGTGGAGATGGCGGAGCGAATCGACTGTCCGGCTCCACTACCTGAAGATCCAGCGACCGCACTCCTGATGGAGATGCTGGCTCCGGCGCCTTACAAGGTGCCAGAGAAGAAGGCCAAAAAGAAGGTCACTGGGACCAGGAAGGGTCTGCGACGCGAGGTTGCACCGGACACCTCGCCTGAAGACGATGAGGCGCACTCCTCCCATGAAGGGGAGGAGAAGAGGAAGGCCGCTGAGGGAGTCCCGGATTAGGGGGTGTCCGGATAGCCGAACTACCATCATCAGCCGAACTATCATCGGCCGGACTATCATCATCGACTGGACTCCAAGACTATGAAGATACAAGATTGAAGACTTCGTCCCGTGTCCGGATGGGACTTTCCTTGGCGTGGAAGGCAAGCTTGGCGATACGGATATGTAGATCTCCTACCATTGTAACCGACTCTATGTAACCCTAGCCCTCTCCGGTGTCTATATAAACCGGATGGCTCTAGTCCGTAGGACACAACAACAACCATTACAATCATACCATAGGCTAGCTTCTAGGGTTTAGCCTCCTTGATCTCGTGGTAGATCCACTCTTGTAAACATCCACAATATCAATATCAATAAAGCAGGACGTAGGGTTTTACCTCCATCAAGAGGGCCCGAACCTGGGTAAAACATCGTGCCCCTTGTCTCCTGTTACCATCCGCCTAGACGCACAGTTCGGGACCCCCTACCCGAGATCCGCCGGTTTTGACACCGACATTGGTGCTTTCATTGAGAGTTCCTCTATGCCGTCACTGATAGGAAGGATGCCTCCTCCTGTCTTCAAGGACGGTATTTTCGCCAAAGGAGCCTTGGCCGCCGGCCAAACTATCCGGCTAGGTGGTTTTCTTATGACCGCCTGTCCGGCCACCGCTTCGACAATGACCTCTCAAGTCGTCAAAAGCAATCTTCACGTCAGCTCGGAATTCGCCGAGCGGCTGGATCCAATAGAGCTCTCGTCCGTAAACGAGCTCTTGGATCGCATCGCCGCCCTGGGAGTCGCTACAGACTACAATCAGATTGGGCTTAAAACCGATCTGAGAGAGATTAACTCTCCCCAGGTCACCCACCACATTGCAGTGGTAGAGGAACAATGCGGCGACTCTTCTCCTGTATTGAAAACTAGTCATGTCCGGGCTCTCGAACCCCCCATGCCAGATTCCCGCGGAGGGACGGACTTCGATCAAGCACTGAACTTAAAGTCAGGCATCGGACAAGACTCGTTGGACAACGTCCAGCAATCCAAGCTTCCAAATTTGGAAACTTCTCGGCCTTCGAGCCTTGAGATGGGTAGGGTTCCGGACTTAATTCCACCCACCCGCCCAAACATATGCGATCTATCTCTAATCCGGCAAGAGCCCGCTGAGACAGTACATCACTACTGGGCCAGATTCCTCCTGGTTATGGACATGATAAAGGACTGCCGAGAGGAAAACGCAATCTCAATTTTTTGCAATAATTGCACGGACGAGGGAATCTTGAATGCCGTCAGCCGTCGTGAAATTACACGCTTCGCCGACCTGGCGTCCATAGTACGAAAGTACTGTGCGATGGAGAGTTTCCGGACAACCGAAAATAGGTTTTGGGATAATCCGGCCCCGAATATAGCCCCAGTCCGCAACAAAAGGGTGCATTACACTCAGGCACGAGGTACAAGAACCAAAAAACAGAAGCCCCTTAAAGGGAACGGAACCGTACTGGAGGGATGGCTCAGCAAACCCTGTACAATTCATAGTACCAAGGGTGCCACCCCAACACATAGCCTTCGTGCATGTTGGATATTACGGCAGGTGGCCAAAAGTGGCGAGGAGCTTCTAGCCCCGCGAAACCACACCAACAATACCGTTACGGTATCAACAGTCTTCGAGACCTTCGCATCAAACAATATGCGGAAACGAACAATCCACAGCCTTGCCAAAGTCTACCAAGTAGCAACAACAAATCCTTGGAGCGATGCGGCCATCACCTTCAACGCCAGCGATGAACCTAAATTCCGAACAGCCCGAGCACCAGCCGCATTGGTCCTCAGTCCAATAGTGGACGGCTTTCGACTTACCAAGGTACTCATGGACGGCGGCAGCGGATTGAACCTCATTTACGAGGAAACTCTTCAAAAAATGGAAATAGACTGGAGCCGCATTGAGCGAAGCAGCACAACCTTCAGAGGAATAATCCCTAGCCGGGAAGCACGTTGCACCGGAAAAATCACACTCGATGTGGTGTTCGGCTCACCGGACAATTACAGGTCCGAAGAAATCACGTTCCAAGTGGCCCCGCTCAGCAGCGGATACCACGCTATATTAGGACGAGAGGCGTTCACAATTTTCCAAGCCGTACCCCATTACGGGTACATGAAGCTCAAAATGCCTGGGCCCGGTGGGATAATCACTCTCGTTAGTGATCCGGCCATAGCACTCCGCGCCGAAAACAAAACAGCCGCATTAGCCCTGGAGGCACTATCCGAAGCCCTAGCGGCAGAGGAACTCACCGTGCTGCGCGCTACGGTGCACAGAGACGACGTGATACTCGATAAGAGATCCAAGTCCACCTCCTTTAAACCAGCAGACGAAATTATAAAATTCCAGGTCCACCCAACGGACCCGACAAAGACGGCCTCCATCGGGGCACAGTTGAACCCTGATGTAGACGCCGCGCTGCGAGAATTCCTTCGGGAAAATTGGGACATTTTCGCCTGGCATCCTTCAGATATGCCAGGAATCCCTCGCAGGTTGGCAGAGCATAGCCTAAACATCCTAAAAGGGTTCAAGCCAGTCAAACAGGCTCTTCGACGATTTTCCGAACCCAAAAGACAGGCAATGGGAGAAGAACTAGCCAAACTATTGGAAGCCGGATTCATCAGAGACATCAAACATCCGGATTGGCTAGCAAACCTGGTAATGGTACCAAAGAAGGACAGATCCTGGCGCCTATGTGTCGATTTCAAAGACCTAAATAAAGCCTGCCCAAAGGATCCCTTCCCCCTCCCCCGCATCGACCAAATCATCGATGCCACTGCAGGGCACGATTCATTGTGCTTCCTGGACGCATACTCCGGCTATCATCAAATCAAGATGGCAGAAGCGGATCAAGCCGCAACGGCGTTCATTACTCCATATGGACCATTCTGCTTCAACACGATGCCCTTCGGACTTAAAAACACCGGCGCAACATATCAGCGCATGATTCAGACATGTCTGGCTACCCAGATCGGCAAAACAGTAGAGGCATACGTAGACGACGTAGTCGTCAAAACCAAACACGTCGAAACTCTAGTAGACGACTTGAGGGTCACATTCGACAACCTCCGAGCATATGACATCAAGCTGAATCCAGAAAAATGCGTTTTCGGCGTACCAGCCGGAAAGCTCTTGGGCTTCATTGTATCCGGTAGAGGAATTGAAGCAAATCCGGCCAAAATCCGAGCCCTATCACAGCTGGATATTCCAAAAAACCTCAAACAGATCCAGAAATTGACTGGATGCGTGGCGGCTCTCAGCCGCTTTATCTCCCGCCTAGGAGAAAAGGCATTGCCCCTCTATCGCCTCCTCAGGCACACCGAACACTTCGAGTGGACGGATGCTGCCACTGCCGGACTCGAAGAAATAAAGGCCATATTGGCAACGAATCCGGTCCTGGCTGCGCCCAACCTGGGCGAACCTATGTTGTTATACATCGCGGCAACACATCAAGTAGTAAGCGCGGTGCTCGTCGTAGAACGAGAGACAGAAGGGCATAAATTCCCTCTTCAAAAACCAGTGTACTACGTATCCACTGTTTTAACCCCCTGCAAGTCCCGTTACCCGCACTATCAAAAGATAGCGTATGCGGTGTTCATGGCATCCCGGAAGCTCCGACACTACTTTCAAGAGTGTTCGATAACAGTGGCCTCCGAAGTACCCCTAAATGACATTATAAATAACCGCGACGCAACGGGCAGGATTGCAAAATGGGCCATTGAGCTCTTACCATTCGATATAACTTACAAACCCCGGCGAGCTATAAAGTCGCAAGTTTTGGCTGACTTTGTCGCTGAGTGGACTGAAGCCGAACTCCCTAAAGAGTACGGCGCATACTCCAATTGGATTATGCATTTCGACGGCTCCAAAATGTTGGCCGGATTGGGGGCTGGCATCGTACTAACGTCCCCAACCGGGGACAGAGTCCAATACGTACTTCAGATAATGTACACGGACTCCAACAACGCAGCCGAATACGAGGCCCTCTTACATGGCCTCCGGATGGCAATCTCCATGGGCATCCAACGCCTAGAGGTGCGCGGGGACTCAAACCTCGCAATATCCCAAGTAAATGGAGACTTTGACGCCAAGGATCCAAAAATGGCAGCCTATCGCAACGCTGTCCTTAAAATGTCAGCTCGGTTCGAAGGACTTGAATTCCACCACGTAGCCAGAGATAATAACCAAGCGGCCGACGTATTGGCACGCATCGGCGCAAAACGTGACGCTGTCCCTCCAAATATCTTCCTGGAACGGCTGTTCAAGCCATCCGTACTATGGGAAGAGGAGTCCGGAAATAACAAACCGGAGGCAGCCGCAGAGCAATCTGACATAACCGGCGATCCAGCCGACGAAACAACACCCTCAGCTCACGACATAATGGCAGTAATCGCCCCATGGACAGAGCCGTTCCTAGCCTACTTGCTTAGGCAGGAACTCCCCGAAGACCATAATGAGGCCCGCTGCGTAGTCCGGCGATCTAAAGCCTACAAGGTCCATGAGGGAGAACTCTATAAGAAAAGCACAACCGGAGTCCTTCAAAGGTGTATCTCCGAAGAGGAAGGGCGAGACCTTCTGGCTGAAATTCACGCCGGACTAGGCGGACACCACGCCGCAGCCCGGGCCCTTGTAGGAAAGGCATTCCGTACAGGATTTTATTGGCCGACGGCCCGGGCAGATGCTCAGGACTTAGTCCAAAGATGCGTCGGTTGTCAGCTCTTTGCTAATCAGAGCCACATGCCACCCACCGCCCTCAAAACTATACCCATTACCTGGCCGTTCGCGGTCTGGGGGCTTGACATGGTTGGACCACTTAAAGGGGGAACCCACAAGCAAAGGTACCTATTGGTCATGGTGGATAAATTCACCAAATGGATAGAGGCCAAGCCAGTTAAAACGGCAGAGTCCGGACCAGTGATAGACTTTATATCCGGGGTAGTACACCGTTATGGTGTCCCCCACAGCATCATCACCGATAACGGCACGAACTTCACGGCCGATGAGGTTAAATCATGGTGCAAAAATATGGGCATCAAGCTCGATTACGCTTCAGTCTATCATCCTCAAACCAACGGTCAAGTGGAACGAGCAAATGGTCTAATAATGAGCGGCATCAAACCCAGACTAGTGCGGTCCCTTACGAAATCTGACACGCACTGGGTAGAGGAGCTCGACTCCGTACTCTGGGGGCTGCGGACAACGCCTAACCGTACTACCGGATTCACACCATTTTTTATGGTATACGGCGCAGAAGCAGTTTTGCCCTGCGACATCATTCATGACTCACCTCGAGTGCGCATGTACGAAGAAAGAGAAGCCGAGTTGGATCGGCAGGACAGCTTGGACGCATTGGAGGAAGAACGCGACGTCGCCAAGGCTCGTTCCGCATTCTATCAGCAGCAGGCTCGAAGATACCAAAGCAGAGAAGTACGGGCCAAGACTTACAACGTTGGCGAACTGGTTCTACGCCTGCCGGACAAGAAAAAGGACAAGCTCAAGCCCAAATGGGAAGGCCCCTTCATCATCGATAAAGTCTTGACCGGCGGAGCGTACCGTCTACGAAATGCGTCGGATAACCGACTCGAGCCGAACCCATGGAACGCAGCCCGCCTCCGAAGATTCTATGCCTAGCGCCGGACTAAGAGTTCGTCCCTTTCCCCCCGTCCAATTTTTTTTACTTCAGCTGCCTTTTGTTTATCTTTTTCTTCTCAACCCTATTCATCAAAGCCTTAAAAGGCCTACTTGCGCATCGTTCGCGCGCAATTGATGTGCTATCCGCACTCATTATACCTGGGGGCTTCTTTACCAGAAGCTTAATTATAAGGGCTTCATGCCCAGCACATGTGTCAAGCCTCCACATGTACCTTTTATTCACCATTATATGCATCGATATGACTTAAGTTTTGGCCAAGCTGGGTTGCCTGGCTCCTGTGCTTACCCCTACGTTCCCGATTGTTCGGCTAGGAGGTAAAGGGAGCACCTCTGCGATTGTTACTGCCGGGTCAGCCGGATGTGTACCTCAGACTGGGTGAAGCCGAAAGCTAGCGTTCTTAAGGGAATATTCGGTCGGTGACTTAAAAGATGATTTTTTATCTACTTATTTATCTGCCCCCAGATGTTTTTCTGCTTTTTTCGCAGTCCGGACATGCACTTTAGGGCATGCCACCCCCAGAGGAAAGGAACCCTTAACGGAACTATTCTCCCTGGAAGATGTTTCTTACTACCCATGTAATATAACATAACTAGTTGGGCACTTGTCTGATAAAGCACTAATGACCCCTACGCCTGGTCTCCATGCATACCCCGGTTGTTTCATAACCGAGAAGGTATTCGGACACACTCCGGACTCTAGGGTCCCGAGGTCGAAGCGAAAAGGTCGGCAAAGACAAACGATCTACAATCCGGCTAGAAGGCATTTTACATGTCATTTTATAATACATTGTCAAATCGACTGATTGTATTCTTCCTCAATCCCGTCTAACAGGTTGTCTAATTTACAGTCCTGTTGGGAAAATTTAGCGGCCAACTCTACTTGGCCGTATACTAAACTCACAGGGATCTCCTTCCCATCGGGCCCCACAGGTCCGACTTCGGCCATGTGGTTGGGATCCGCCTTCTTGTACCGCGTCTTTACCATGGCCCAGGCCTCCCTGGCACCTTGGCGGCAGGCCGAAATCTTCCATAAATGGAAGCGCTGCCGCACTCCCTGAAGCTTCTCCGCAAGCTCCCCAAGACCCTCGGGTAAGGAGAAGGCTGGCCATAAAGCCTGGATGACGCCGCTCATTGCCTGCCGAACTCGTTCGATCAGTTGCAACAATTCGGGAAGTTGATCACCCGTTGATACGGGCATCTCCTCCGCAGGGCGACCTGTGAGCATACCTGCAGACATATTCTGTCAAATTGACTTCCTCGCCGAACTCTTCTTTTCAAAGGAGTTCGCTCAAGCACTTACTATAGATGCCGCGACGAAGCCGCTGATTCTCCTTAACGGAGCCCGACAGCTCGGCCCGAACGCCTTTCAGCTCTTCTCCAAGCTGGGCATGGGCATCCTGGAGCTTGTTCCTTTCATGCTGCACCTTATGCAGCACCCTCTCGCCGGCCTTTAGTTGGCGCAGAAGTTCTTGCCTGTCCGGATCTTGTCCGGCAGCACCTGCAACGTCATTTTTTAGACTTGCGCAAAGGCCAAACGCTACTTATCTTTCTAAAATAATGCGTTACCAGGAGAGGTCCCTGTGTTTCCTCCTGCGCCAGAGAGTGCGGCCTCAAGTTGGGCCTTGCACTCTTGCAGCTCCTGAGACAGTTGGGTATTCTTCTCGGTAAGATCCTACGTTTCATATGATCCTTAAATCAGTTAATATAACTACTTTAAGTCTCGGGGGCTACTGGCATATATAACTATTAAATTCTCTTACCCGTATGTCTTTTACATACTGCTCCGTGGCTCTGGTAAAACCATCTTGAGCAGCACGAAGGTGCGCGTCCCCCGCGTTAAAGGCATTCAACGCCTCGGGGGAGAAGCACGCGTCACGAAATACTGTCCGGCGGCGCCTGTGATTCATGGCACTCTCCACCTCAGACTTGGTGGCGGACAGTCTGTCGGCATCCTCCGTCGGAGGAACGTCCGGCTCGCGCCTTGCGCTCGCCTCCCCCTCCAGACCAGGTGCTGGAGCCTGGCTGGTAGAGGTTGGATTGGCAACCTCCACGCCCGCAGTCCGGCGGGCGCTTTTTTCCCTACAAAAGTCATGAGCACTCAAACGCTTCCTAGGAACGTTGCTCTAAATAATGAATTGTGAGCTACACCTTTGCGGCGACGTTTCAGTCCGCGCCGCGCTCCTCTTCCGCCTACTGGTCCGGACTGGCCTTTGTTGGTCAGCCACCGCGGGCTCGGCTTCTCGCCCTAGGGGCGCCTCCTGCACAGCGCCATCATATACGGTGGTCAGAAATAAGCAAGGAAGGAATGACGGTGTCAGGACTTCGGTCGCAATCACCTGGGAAGCCGGATATAGTCCGGGATAGTCGGCCGTGATGGCGACTAAAGCATTGTCCATGCTGAGCTGGTGGAACACCCCGTCGATTAGCTCCACCTTTATGTCCGGATCCTCTTCGGAGGCCGGATCCCGGGATCTCTCTGGATCCTCGGGTTGCGGAGCTGGACTTAGCATGTCCTCCACGATCCGGCGCAGCTCCTGCGTCGAAAGAAGAACACAATATAAGAAACTTAAGTTTCAAAAAGCATGGGTCGGGCACGCAGAGTGTTCGCTTACCCAAGGCCGGGGATTATTCATGGAGAACCCATTTAACGGGTTCGTCCGAAGGAAATCCTCCTTCTCCCCCTTATACAGGCCGGACAGGATCGTCACCAGGTCTTCGACCGAATCCGGCCCTTTGCGGCCATGACGGGTGGCATCGTCCTCCCCGTTGAAATCCCACATGGGGTGGCCCCTGTATTGTAGTGGCTGCACCCCCCGCATAATGCATGTTGCCATGACTCCAATCATGGTCAACCCGGAATGGGCCAGTAACCTTATTCGGCCCATCAAATAATGGACGCTCTTGTCTTCCTCCAGTTGGGGGCTCCGCGGACGCCAACTAAGGCGTTTCTTCAGAGGAGCATTGCTGAACTCCGGGAGGCCGATCCGAACAGGGTCCGGCAGCGGAGCGTCTTCTATATAAAACCATTCCGAAGGCCAGTCTTCGGACGCCTTCTTAGGGGTTCCGGATGGATATCCGGTCCCGGCAATGCGCCATATTTCGGCGCCGCCCACTTGATATATGGACCCCTCGTGAGAGCGGGGTACAAGGCAGAACAACCTCTTCCACAGCGCGAAATGGGGCTCGACGCCCAGGAATAGCTCGCAAAGAGCTACGTAACCCGCAATATGCAGGATTGAGGCGGGCGTGAGGTGATGAAGCTGGAGTCCGTAGAACTCCAGGAGCCCGCGGAGGAATGGATGTACAGGAAATCCGAGCCCCCTTATCAGATAGGGGACGAAGCATACCCGCTCCCCTTTGTTGGGACTTGGGGTAACCTCCGCTTGCTTCCCACCTTTGTAGGTGGCCAGCCCGGCTCGAACCGGAGCCATGAAGGCCGGAGGGAGATATCCCCCCACTTGGAGCTTCACCAGCTCGTTGTGCGGAACAGAGCATCTCCTCCAATCTCCTGGCAAAGGGCTGGGAGCGCGAGAAGAGGAGCCGCGTTGACGGTCCATGATGGAATGGATTCTTGGTCGAAAGCGCTCCGATGAGTATTTGCGGGAGGAAGATGGTGATTTGGATCTGGATTCTTGCCTCCCTTATAGGCAGATTATTCGCACAACTAGGGGGTAAAACATAAAAGACACCCTGGCTTTTCACATTCGCGCGATGCGTGGAAGAAGGCCATTATTGGGCGTGGAAGCCAAGACGCGCAACAATGATGAGGAAGCCGGACACTGTTCGGCAGGTACGTAGAACTTGAAGGAGAACCCGCCTTGCAACGCCAAAGACTACACACATGCTGGACTTATCGTCATTGAAGCCTGGTTCTGGGGCTACTGAGGGAGTCCCGGATTAGGGGGTGTCCGGATAGCCGGACTACCATCATCGGCCGAACTATCATCGGCCGGACTATCATCATCGACCGGACTCCAAGACTATGAAGATACAAGATTGAAGACTTCGTCCCGTGCCCGGATGGGACTTTCCTTGGCGTGGAAGGCAAGCTTGGCGATACAGATACATAGATCTCCTACCATTGTAACCGACTCTATGTAACCCTAGCCCTCTCCGGTGTCTATATAAACCGGATGGCTCTAGTCCGTAGGACACAACAACAACCATTACAATCATACCATAGGCTAGCTTCTAGGGTTTAGCCTCCTTGATCTCGTGGTAGATCCACTCTTGTAAACATCCACAATATCAATATCAATCAAGCAGGACGTAGGGTTTTACCTCCATCAAGAGGGCCCGAACCTGGGTAAAACATCGTGCCCCTTGTCTCCTGTTACCATCCGCCTAGACGCACAGTTCGGGACCCCCTACCCGAGATCCGCCGGTTTTGACACCGACAGCCGCCCCATCCAGGGAGGCCGAAAGGTCCAAGAAAGCGGCCGTGGGGACTAGGAAAGGTCTCTGGTGCAAGGCCGTGATAGACTCGTCGTCCGAGGATGCCGAGGCAGTTTCCTCCCATGGGGACAGGGGGAAACATGAAGAAATGCCCCCTCCCCACACTGGGGAGGAGAAGAAAAGGAAAGTCACCCCACATGGGGAGGCTAGTACGCCGAAGAAGGGAAAGGCATCCCTACCGGATCACCCCACCACGGCCGCCTACAGCGAGGAGGAGTGGCTGCCCAAGGGCAAGCCCCGGGCGAGGTCATAAGTATCCGCACTCTGTAATACCTTTCATGCGACTTTAACTTCATACTTTGTAATAACGCCGAACACGTGTATGCAGTCCAGCCGGGTCTAATCTTAGGGTATCCTCTTCGGATGGGTCCTTGAGTTAGTCGGAGATGGATTCACTCCCGACAGCCACCTCCCCACGACCTGCGGACGACACCGAGGTGTTGTCCCAAAGGATACCAGAGCAGGGGGTGACAGTTCTAGAGATGCCCCAAGGCAAAATCCCAGACGCTGGGCACACGGGGGGTAAGATCCCCATGGATTATGCGGACAGGAGCCACAGCAAGTCTGGCTCCCCGTCGGTTACTGTACCGGGGCCTCCATAGGTCCCGGATTCAAGTGGGCAGTCCCTTGCTAAGGAGAGCGAGCCAGCCGTGCTGATGACCTCCGCCCAGCCGGAGGCATCGGATAATTTGCTGGAAGTGCTTCGCGGCGCTTCCATTGGCGAAGAGCACCGTACTCTTATGAGTACGTTGATTGAGAAGGTCCAGTCCGCCAAAGGTGGATTGACCGAAGCTTGCACCAGCCTCCTAACAGGCTTTGAGGTAAGTAATGAAAAAGTGTGAGAAAATATCACCCGATAGACAGTAGCCCCTGATACTCTGTTTGGTGTTCAG
Source organism: Triticum aestivum (assembly GCF_018294505.1). NCBI lineage: Eukaryota > Viridiplantae > Streptophyta > Magnoliopsida > Poales > Poaceae > Triticum > Triticum aestivum. The sequence goes on from NC_057807.1 coordinate 554,298,685, forward strand.
AAAGAAAAGCCAAACGGAGGGTCAATTATTAATCCGCAGGAGTCTGACAATACTTGTCTATGTTAATAAGCAGGCGTTACTGCTGACCGCCGCTGCACGCACAGCTGAGGTCGCCGGACTCATGCAGGACCTGGGGCGGGCCGAAGAAGAGCTCGGCCTCGTGAAGAGGCAGCTCGAGGAGAACAAAGGTAAGTTATACCCCGTCCGTGTGTCATGTAGAGGAGAAAAATTGATGATGATAACAAAAAGCATCATGATTTTTAATAGGGGTTGCGACTGAAGTGGCGGCCCTAAAGAAAGCATTGTCCGAGGCTGAAGCCAAGGCGGCCACAGAGTGCACCGAGCATGAAAAGCAAGATGCTCGGGTGGGGGAGGTACAACAAGAGCTCCAGGAGTTTTGCAAGAAGTTTGAGTCCTTGGAGCATGACTTCAAGACGCAAGCGTCCGAGCTTGCCAAAGCCCTCGAGAGCGCGAAAGATGCCAAGGCCGAAGCCCAAAAGGCCCTTCAGGAAATCCAGGCGGCCAAGAAGATAGCAGCGGGTAAGGCATTCATTATGCAGAGCAAGCATGTGGAGGAGACCTTTCTTTTACTTAACCGAATTCAGAGCTCTCCAGGGGCATTCGCAGATCTGCCACGCAGCATATCGGATGCCACGGAGTTCTACTATGCCGAAGAAGGGAGCTCAACGGAGAAGTTGTTTTGGTCCCAGTATGCCGGAACCGAACACCCAATGCCATTGAGTGACCAACTGAAGCAATTGGTCGAACTCCACAAGGCGGCTGAACTGGCCAAGGGCTTGATAGTCCGGATGTGGCCTGGAGAGCCTCTTCCGACAGCTACTTTGGCCTTATAAAGCGGATGGTAAATGCCTGTCTGCGGCTTGAGGTTGTCAAGCAATCCGTCTGCATTGAGGGTGCCTGCCGAGCCTTTCCCCGCGCGAAGATGCATTGGGCCAACCTGGATGCTGAGAAGCTAGTGAAGGATGGACCCCCGGAGGGTAAGGAGCATCGCTACCCCGAGAAATATTATGATGGCATTATGAAAGGCGCTCGCCTTATGGCCGATGAGTGCACCAAGAGCATGATCTTTGAGTGAATGTACTCATGTCGTCTTTGTAATATGAGAACGAGTCTGTTTGTTGCTATATAACGCTCTGTTGATTTAAAATATTACCTTCTGTGCGGCCGTTTATAAAATTCGGAAAGTAGACCAGTCGTCGGCTTCCACCCCCATGTAGCTAGTACTGGGGTGTGACCAAGGCTACGTTCATCAACTCTCAACAATTTTTATGCCTCATACTTTCTATGTGTGAAGTTATCACTATCCATAAGATCAATATGAACTCTTTTGTTCTTTCTATTTTCTCAAGATCATAGCAACATAGCAAAGCCCTTGACTCAACACTTATCTTTATTATAGATAGCACATGGACTCGATTACATAATGAGATCACAACGAAAAACTCAAAACTACTTGATATCAAAACTTCGAACTAATAGATCAAGATACTACTAAAAGGATCGAACTAAATAAAGCGGTAAAGATAGGAGTGTGATGGTGATACGATACCGGGGCACCTCCCCCAAGCTTGGCAGTTGCCAAGGGGAGTGCCCATACCCATGTGATTATGTCTCCTTCTTCACGGTTGGTGTCATGATCTTCTTGGCGATTATGCCCTTCAGGATACGGTTCTCCTCCTCGAGCTTATTGACTTGTTGTTTGAGGTCCATATTTTCTTTACGGAGCTTGCCCGTGACGGACAAAGCTCCTATTACCCAAGGATGCTGCATAGCTTCTGGAGAACAAGTGAAACTCTTTTTCATATTTTCATAAGAAAGAAACCCGGAGTTGAAAGGAGTGACCGAAGTAGGGACAGCAAGGCTAGGTAGTTCCCCCATACTGAATTCTGCTTGGGGGCGAGAGGTAACTTCTTGATCTTCCTCCATGGCATCTATCTTGGTGTTGGGTAAGACACTCGGCTCTCCCCTACTGATTCCTCAGAAGACATCTTGCTTAATTCTGCAATAGGAACAGCTCGAAACGAAAACAGAGGATATTTGCGTGATACGGTGGTGAAAACCTTCGGGAGTATATATAATGAATTTTTACCGACCAAAATACGTAACATATAAGAAAACGGAGTCCGGGAGGCAGACGAGGTGCCCATGAGACAGGGGGCGCGCCCTACAGGGGGGGGGGGCTCCTCTCTCATGGGTGCCTCGTGTCCCTTTCGGACTACTTCTTTCTTCCTAAAATCCTTAAATAAGTCAAAACTGATGAAAATTGCCATTAGAGTTGCTTTGGAGTCGGTCTACTTACCGTACCACGTACCTATGCCTTTTCGGAGTCTGGAACATTCTGGAAAGTGTCTCTTATGTATTCCTCAGGGGTTATGGTTTCAATAATATTAGTTTCAACATTGATAGGATTACCTGAAATATAATGTTTAATTCTTTGACCGTTTACCACCCTCGGATTTGTGCCTTCAAAGTTGTTGATTTTTATAGCACCAAAACGATAGACCTCCTCGATAACGTAGGGACCTTCCCATTTTGAGAGAAGTTCTCCTGCAAAAATCTTAAACGAGAGTTGAACAATAACACATCATCTCCTACGTTAAACTCACGCTTTTGTATCCTCTTATCATGCCAGCGTTTAACTTTTTCTTTGAAAAGCTTAGCATTCTCATATGCTTGGGTTCTCCATTCATCAAGTGAGCTAATATCAAATAACCTTTTCTCGCCGGCAAGTTTGAAGTCATAATTAAGCTCTTTAATAGCCCAATATGCTTTATGTTCAAGTTCAAGAGGTAAATGACATGCTTTTCCATAAACCATCTTATATGGAGACATACCTATAGGATTTTTGTATGCAGTTCTATAGGCCCATAATGCATCATCAAGTTTTTTGGACCAATTCTTTCTAGATCTATTCACAGTCTTTTGCAAAATTAATTTGAGCTCTCTATTGCTCAACTCTACTTGACCACTAGACCGCGGGTGATAAGGAGATGCAATTCTATGATTGACATCATACTTAGCAAGCATCTTACGGAAAGCACCATGAATAAAGTGTGAACCACCATCAGTCATAAGATATCTAGGGACTCCAAACCTCAGAAAAATAACTTCTTTAAGCATTTTAATAGAAGTGTTATGATCAACACTACTAGTTGGAATAGCTTATACCCACTTAGTAACGTAATCAACAACAACTAAAATATGTGTATAACCATTGGAGGCAGGAAAAGGTCCCATATAATCAAAGCCCCAAACATCAAACGGTTCAATAACAAGAGAATAATTCATAGGCATTTCTTGACGTCTACTGTGTTACCTATTCTTTGACATTCATCACAAGATACGACAAACTTACGAGCATCTTTGAAAAGAGTAGGCCAATAAAAACCAGGTTGTAGTACCTTATGTGCAGTTCTATCTCCAGCGTGGTGTCCTCCATAGGATTCAGAGTGACACTTGCGTAGGATTTGTTCCTGTTCATGCTCAGGCACACAACGTCTAATAATACCATCTACTCCTTCTTTATAAAGGTGTGGATCATCCCAGAAGTAATGTCTTAAATCATAAAAGAACTTTTTCTTTTGCTGGTATGTGAAACTAGGCGGTATATATTTACCAACAATGTAATTAGCATAGTCAGCATACCAAGGAGCAGTACGAGAAGCATTGACGACCACTAATTGTTCATCAGGAAAGCTATCATTAATAGGCAGTGGGTCATCAAGAACATTTTCTAGCCTAGACAAGTTGTCTGCAACGGGGTTCTCAGCTCCTTTTCTATCAACAATATGCAAGTCAAATTCTTGGAGCAAGAGAACCCATCTAATGAGTCTAGGCTTAGCATCTTTCTTTTCCATAAGGTATTTAATAGCAGCATGATTAGTGTGAATAGTAACTTTGGAATCAACAATATAAGGTCTAAACTTATCACATGAAAACACAACTGCTAAGAATTCTTTTTCAGTGGTAGCATAATTTCTCTGGGCAGTATCAAGAGTCTTGCTAGCATAATGGATAACATTCAATTTCTTATCGACTCTTAGCCCTAAAATAGCCCCTACAACATAATCACTAGCATCGCACATAATTTCAAAAGGTAAATTCCAATCAGGTGGCTGAACAATAGGTGCAGTGATCAATGCTTTCTTAAGTGTTTCAAATGCTTCTACACAATCATCATCAAAGACAAAAGGAATATCTTTTTGCAATAAGTTAGTCAGAGGCCTAGAGATTTTAGAAAAGTCCTTAATGAAACTCCTATAAAAACCGGCATGAACAAGGAAACTTCTTATACCTTTTATGTCCTTGGGACATGGCATCTTTTCAATAGCATCAACTTTGGCTTTATCAACTTCAATACCTCTCTCGGAGATCTTGTGCCCCAAGACAATGCCTTCATTAACCATAAAGTGACACTTTTCCCAATTCAGGACGAGACTAGTGTCTTTGCATCTCTGCAAAACTCGATCAAGGTTGCTCAAACAATCATCAAAAGAGGATCCATAGACGTAGAAGTCATCCATGAATACCTCACAAATCTTTTCACAAAAATCAGAAAATATAGCCATCATGCATCTTTGAAAGGTAGTAGGTGCATTACATAAACCAAAAGGCATACGTCTATAAGCAAAAGTACCAAAAGGGCAAGTAAAAGTAGTTTTAGATTGATCCCCCGCTGATACAGATATCTAAGAGAAGCCAGAGTAACCATCTAGAAAGCAAAAAATGTGTGTGTTTGGATAGTCTTTCTAGCATTTGATCGATAAAAGGTAAAGGGTAATGATCTTTCTTAGTAGCTTTATTTAACTTACGGAAATCAATTACCATCCTATAGCCTGTAATAATTCTTTGCGGGATCAATTCATCTTTATCATTAGGAACAACGGTAATACCTCCTTTTTTAGGTACACAGTGGACAGGGCTTACCCATTCACTATCAGCAACGGGATAAATAATACCTGCCTCAAGGAGTTTTAGTATCTCCTTTCTTACCACTTCCTTCATTTTGGGATTTAATCGTCTTTGAGGATCTCTAACTGGTTTGGCATCTTTCTCCACTGAAATTTTGTGTTGACATAATGTGGGACTAATGCCCTTAAGATCATCCAGGGTATATCCAATAGCAGCTCGGTGCTTCTTCAGAGTTTTCAATAATCTTTCTTCTTCTTTCTCTGAAAGGTTAGCACTAATAATAACATGATATATTTCTTTTTCATCAAGATAAGCATACTTAAGATTATCAGGTAATGGTTTGAGTTCAAACACGGGACCACCCTTGGGTGGAGAGGGATCCCCAAGAATTTCAACGGGAAGATTATGTTTCAGCATATGTTCTTGTTTAAGGAACACTTCATCTATTTTCTTCCCTTTCCTTCATAAACATATCGTTTTCATGGTCTAGCAAATATTGTTCTAACGGATCAGTTGGAGGAACAACAATGGAAGCAAGACCAATAATTTCATCCTTACTAGATGGTTCCTTTTCACGATGTTGTCTACTAAACATAGCAAAATTAAACTCATGAGATGTACCGTCTATGCCAACAGTGACAACCTTCTCTTACAATCAATCTTAGCACTAGCAGTGTTCAAGAAGGTCCTACCAAAAATAATGGGACAAAAATCATCTTGTGGGGAACCAAGAACAAGAAAATCAGCAGGGTATTTAATCTTCCCACACAATACTTCAACATCTCTAACAATCCCAATAGGTTTAATGGTGTCGCTATTGGCAAGCTTAATAGTAACATCAATGTCTTCTAATTCAACAGGTGCAATATCGTGCATAATTTCTTTATAAAGATCATAAGGTATCGCATTAGCACTAGCACCCATATCACATAAACCATGATAACAATGATCTCTTATTTTAACAGAAATAACAGGCGTGCCTACAACAGGTCTACGTGTCTTAGTATCGGGTCTAGCAATATTAGCAGTTTCACCCAAGAAAGAGATAACATGCCCATCTAAATCCTCATCCAAAAGATCTTTAATCATGGCAATACCAGGTTCAACATTAATTTGCTCAGGAGGTGTATAGTCCTAGTATTACTCTTACGAACAACAGTCGAAGCTTTAACATGATCTTTTATCCTAACAGGAAAAGGAGGTTTTTCAACATAAGCAGTAGGAATAATAGGATCACTATATGTAATAGTCTTCTCTTCGACTGTAATAGGTGCAACTACTTTCACTTCAACAGGAGGATTATATTTAAACCACTTCTCTTTAGGGAGATCAACGTGAGTAGCAAAAGTTTCACAAAAAGTAGCTACTATCTCAGAGTCAAGTCCATACTTAGAGCTAAATCCACGGAAAGCATCGGTATCCATAAAAGATTTAACACAATCAAACTTAGGTGTCATACCTGACTCCTTACCATCGTCGGAACCCCAATCTTCAGAGTTGCGTTTAATTCTTTCCAATAAGTCCCATTTGAAATCAATAGTCTTCAGCATATAGGAACCAGCACAGGAAGTATCGAGCAAGTTGCGATTATCAAGAGAAAGCCGAGCATAAAAATTCTGAATAATCATTTCCCGAGAGAGCTCATGATTGGGGCATGAATACAACATTGACTTAAGCCTCCCCCAAGCTTGAGCGATGCTTTCTCCTTCGCGAGGCCAGAAATTATATATGTAATTACGATCACGATGAACAAGATGCATAGGATAGAACTTCTGGTGAAATTCCAACTTCAATCGCTTATAATTCCAAGATCTCGTATCATCACATAGCCTATACCATGTCATTGCATCTCCCTTCAAAGATAAAGGGAAGACCTTCCTTTTGACAACATCATCGGGAATACCTGCAAGCTTAAATAATCCACAAACTTCATCCACAAAGATAAGGTGTAAGTCGGGATGCAATGTTCCGTCTCCTGCAAAAGGATTAGCTAGCAGTTTTTCTATCATACCCGAAGGAATCTCAAAGTGAATATTTTCATAAGGTTCAGTAGGTTGAGGAGCATCTCTTTGCTCTTCTGGTTGGGGTGAAGATACCCCAAACAAGCCCCTCAAAGGATTAGTTTCCATAGTGACAAGTAACAGAAAATTTCAGCACACTATATAAATGTTTCCTTACCAAGTTCCACTCACCAAGAGCGCTACGCTCCCCGGCAACGGCGCCAGAAAAGAGTCTTGATGACCCACAAGTATAGGGGATCTATCGTAGTCCTTTCGATAAGTAAGAGTGTCGAACCCAACGAGGAGCAGAAGGAAATGATAAGCGGTTTTCAGTAAGGTTTTCTCTGCAAGCACTGAAATAGTAGGTGATAGATAGTTTTGTGATAAGATAAATAGTAACGAGCAAAAAGTAAATAAAGTAAATAAAGTGCAGCAAGGTGGCCCAATCCTTTATGTAGCAAAGGATAAGCCTGGACAAATTCTAATAATGAAGAAGGAGCTCCCGAGGACACATTGGGAATTATCGTCAAGCTAGTTTTCATCACGTTCATAAGATTCGCGTTCGGTACTTTGATAATTTGATATGTGGGTGGACCGGCACTTGGGTACTGCCCTAACATGGACAAGCATCCCACTTATGATTAACCCCTATTGCAAGCATCCGCAACTACAAAAAGGAGTATTAAGGTAAACCTAACCACAACATTAAACATATGGGTCCATATCAACCCCTAACGAAGCAACGCATAAACTAGGGTTTAAGCTTCTGTCACTCTAGCAACCCATCATCTACTTATTACTTCCCTATGCCTTCCTCTAGGCCCAAATAATGGTGAAGTGTCATGTAGTCGACGTTCACATAACACCACTAGAGGAGAGACAACATACATCTCATCAAAATATCGAACGAATACCAAATTCACATGACTACTAATAGCAAGACTTCACCCATGTCCTCAGGAACAAACGTAACTACTCACAAAGCATATTCATGTTCATAATCAGAGGGGTAATAATATGCATGAAGGATCTGAACATATGATCTTCCACCAAGTAAACCAAATAGCATCAACTACAAGGAGTAATCAACACTACTAGCAACCCACAGGTACCAATTTGTGGTTTTGATACAAGATTGGATACAAGAGATGAACTAGGGTTTTGAGATGAGATGGTGCTGGTGAAGATGTTGATGGAGATTGACCCCCTCCCGATGAGAGGATCGTTGGTGATGATGTTGGTGATGATTTCCCCCTCCCGGAGGGAAGTGTCCCCGGCAGAACAGCTCCGCCAGAGCCCTAGATTGATTCCGCCAAGGTTCCGCCTCGTGGCGGCGGAGTTTCGTCACGTAAGCTTGCCCACGATTTTTTTCCAGGGGACAACCCTTCATATAGCAGAAGATGGACGCCGGAAGCCCACCAGGGGGCCCAGGAGATAGGGGGCCGCGCCCTAGGGGGGCGCCCCCTATCTCCTGGACAGGGTGTGGGCCCCCTGGCCTATTTCTTTTGTCCAAAAATTCTTATTAAATCTAAAAAGTTGTTTCATGGAGTCTCAGGTCTTTTGGAGTTGTGCAGAATAGGTCTCCAACGTTTGCTCCTTTTCCAGCCAGAATTCCAGCTGCCGGCATCCCCCCTCTTCATGGTAAACCTTGTAAAATAAGAGAGAATAGCCATAAGTATTGAGATATAATGTGTAATAACAGCCCATAATGCAATAAATATTGATATAAAAGCATGATGCAAAATGGACGTATCAGGGTGTTCATGGAAAACTCAAACACTCTTTATCCAAGTTTTTGGTCCTTTAAGGAGGTGTTTGGCGCAGCGAACAAGGCAATCGGACTATATGGCTTTATAACTCTCACTTGACCATAGAAGTCTATAATTTTAAATTTCGGTGAAGCCCCTAGTATTCGAAAGGCCGAACTGGGGCGCTATACACGCCTTAAATCGAATAAGGCCGATTCCTCGCCTTAAGCAGAAAAAATCTTAAGGGATTTAGTACCTCTCGAACAGCGACCAGCTCTCGACGCATCATGATGGTCAGTTTTCGGCTTTCTCTACTGAGGTGCTCGTCCACAAGAACCGGGACACAATTGCAGTAGTTCGCCTTGCGCTACCTTAGCCGATATAATGGAACGTAAGGTGCCAAAACAAGGGAGCCGGGCTAACCCAACTATTGACCCAAGACATGATTCGGAGCTGATGCATATAATGCTATAAGTTCGGGGTGCCGCATTGTCGAAAGTGTTCGGACTTTTCTTGCCATGTTATGGGGCTCAATAAGATGCCCGTGGCAAACTGATCGTACCAAGGTGTACGGATGCAATATTAAATAAATATTCAAGGGAAAATATGAATATAGCAATAAGAAGCTGACGCTATATACTATTGCCCGTTGTTATTTGTATAATAGGGCAAGGCGTATGTGTACAATTAATGCGTTAAGCAGAAACAAATAGGACTATTTGACATGTCCTGTCCAAGGGCAGGCTGTATGCGGGTATGTAAAACAGGTAGAACGATCATTGATAGAGACCACCTGGGTATTCCATTGTGTGCAAAGCCTCTTGCCTCCTTAGTGTTCCCTCCTGTGATGAGTGCGATGGTCCGGTTCTCTGAAGGGGCTGCCCGAAAGTAGGGTCCTGAAAGAAAGAAAGAAGAAGGGTATGCGGGCCTCGTGGCGGCCGAACCGCGCTGTGGGCTGCATCGTCGACTCGCTTGCACCTATGCCCATGGTATTTTGAGTGCGTAGTTGTGTACGCATGGCACGAATGCCGCCTGAATGGGGCTTGGGCGGAGGCCGGATTGCTAATCGAGCTCTTGGCATGCCTGACGATCCTGTTGCGGGGTGCTCCGGACTCGCTTGACGGTGTTCAGGATTGTCATTGCCGAATGGGCTGTCCGCCGAAGAAGGCTGCTTTGTACTTCTGCTGCGAGGGACGCAGTGTGCTCTTCCGTGCGGAGGGAGCGGTCTGTGTTTCCATTGACTGTTATAACCCCGCGAGGTCCTAGTATCTTGAGCTTAAGGTATGCATAGCGAGGTACCGCATTGAATCGAGCGAACACGGTTCGCCCAAGTAGTGCACGATAGCCAGTATGGAAAGGGACGATATCGAAGATTAATTCCTTGCTTCGGAAGTTATCCGGAGATCCGAAGACCACTTCCAGTGTTATTGAGCTCGTACAATGGGCCTCTATGCCTGGAATTACACCTTTAAAGGTGGTTTTGGTGGATTTGATCCGTGAGGGATCGATGCCCATTTTGCGCACTGTGTCGTGATAGAGCAGGTTCAGGCTGCTGCCATCGTCCATAAGGACTCGCGTGAGATGGAATCCGTTGATAATTGGGTCAAGGACCAATGCAGCTGAGCCACCGTGATGGATGCTGGTAGGATGGTCCCTACGATCGAAGGTGATCGGACAGGATGACCATGGGTTGAACTTTGGGGCGACTGGCTCCATCGCGTAGACATCCCTAAGTGTACGCTTTCATTCCCGTTTGGGAATGTGGGTGGCGTAGATCATGTTTACCATTTTCACCTGGGGGGATTTCTTCTGTCCCCCAGTGTTTGGACGCTGGGGCTCCTCGTCATCATCGCTGTGCAGCCCCTTGTTCTTGTTTTCGGCATTCAATTTGCTGGCCTATTTGAACACCCAGCAATCTCTGTTAGTGTGATTGGCTGGTTTGTCGGGGGTGCCATGAATCTGGCACGAGTGGTCGAGTATGCGGTCCAGACTAGACGATCCCGGATTGTTTCTTTTGAATGGCTTTTTCCGCTGACCGGATTTTGAGTTGCTGAATCCAGCATTGATTGCCGTATCTTCGGTGTTGTCACCATTATTCTGATGCTTATGTCTATTGCGTCATGGCTTTCCGTTACTTTCGCGGACATCTGAAGTGCCGGAGTTTCTTGGCGTGGTGCCACTGCGAGCCAGCCAGCTATCCTCGCCCGCGCAAAAGCGGGTCATGAGTGTCGTGAGGGCCGCCATGGACTTCGGTTTTTCTCGGCCGAGGTGTCGGGCTAGCCACTCGTCGCGGATATTATGCTTGAAGGCTGCCAGGGCCTCGGCGTCCGGACAGTCGACAATTTGGTTCTTTTTAGTTAGGAACCGAGTCCAGAATTTCCTGGCTGACTCTCCGGGCTGTTGGGTAATGTGACTTAAGTCATCAACATCTGGTGGTCGCACATAAGTGCCTTGGAAGTTGTCGAGGAATGCGTCCTCAAGATTTTCCCAACTGCCAATGGAGTTCGCCGGCAGGCTATTCAGCCAATGTCTGGCTGGTCCTTTAAGCTTAAGGGGGATATACTTGATGGCATGTAGATCATCACCGTGAGCCATGTGAATGTGGAGAAGGAAATCTTCAATCCATACCACGGGGTCTGTTGTGCCATCGTATGATTCGATGTTGACGGGTTTAAATCCTTCCGGGAATTCATGATCCATCACTTCATCGGTGAAGCAGAGGGGGTGCGCAGCGCCTCTATGTCGGGCTATGTCACGACGTAGTCTAACTAAGTCTGGTCGGTTATGTTCGGCCTGGCCAGACTTATTATTGGTGTATCCGGCATGACGGTCATCGTCATGCGCTGTGGCATGCCCCCATGATCCGTAGATCGATCTTGGTTGTCCTGCGTTGTTTTTCAATATGTCTGGCAGGTCCTGCGTATTGCCCCGGGCCATGGTGAACTGGCGTGGGGGTGCGGGCTGGTATTCGGCCTGATACACCGTTTTATCCCGGCCACGAGGTGGCCGGTCAGCCTCGTCTTGTGCTGGTAGTGTAGGCTCTACGGCCTCCTCCTCTAGTTGAGGTAGCAACTTGTGCTTTGGGTAACCCTTGATGGGGGGCTCGAGTCCGTATTCCTCGGCCGTCAGGACCTCGATCCATCTGTCCGTGAGCAGATCTTGATCAGCTTGGAGCTGTTGTTGCTTCTTTTTCAGGCTTCTTGAAGTGGCAATAAGCCGGCGCTTAAAGTGCTCCTGCTCTATTGGATCTTCAGGTATGCCGAATTCATCATCGCCGAGGCTCACCTCGTCTTCGGAGGGAGGCATATAGTTGTCATCCTCCACGTATCCGTCCATCGCCTATTCCTTTGGGCTGACCTGCCCGTATTCCTGTTCGGCCTGTTCAAAGGTAGGCTAATCAGGATTGTATTCCTCTTCGGCACCATCTGGGTTGTTTTCTCCTGTGCCGGTATTGCTATAGTGGGGCTTAGAGCGGCGTCGATGACGCCCATGCTTTGGTTTCTTCCCTAAGGGGTTATCTTCTGTTGCCTCATCGCCATTGTTTTCTTTGGGGGTGTCCACCATGTATATATCATACGAAGAGGTGTCTGTCCAGCGCCCTGTGGGCGGTGGTTCCTGTTCTTCTCCCGCATCGTCGTCTATACCATCGATGTCTTCGGAGTCAAAGTCAAGAACGTCGGTCAAATCATCGACAATGGCTATTAAGTGGGTGGTGGGTGGGTAACGAATTTCTTCGTCGCCTGCTTCCCACTCGAGACGGACATAGTTCGGCCAGGATTCTCCTGTCAGAGAGAGAGACCTTAATGAATTTAGCACATCGCCAAAGGGGGAGTGCTGAAAGATATCCGCGGCGGTGAACTCCATTACCGAAACCCAATCGGACTCAATGGGCCCGGACGCTCGCGGTTCAGTCCAAATCCGGACATAGGTCCGAGGGTCCAGTGATGCAGATTCCCTTAACGGCGGAGTCTGTGTTCGGATCTACCGCCGAAGAGTATGCGGCCTCCGTGGCGGGGTCCATCCACCCGTCTTCGGACAACGCAATCTGCCCAGGATTTAGGTCCGAAGCAGCTGCAGGGGCGATATCCCGAATACTGTCCGATAGCAGATTTAAGTCATGCTCGTCATGACTATTCGGCGCTCCTGATATGGGCCCGAATCCGTCGAAGATCAAGTCTCCACGGACATCGGCCGTGTAATTCAAGTTGCCGAACCTGACCTGATGGCCAGGGGCGTAGCTGTCGATCTACTCCAGATGGCCAAGCGAGTTGGCCCGCAGTGCGGAGCCGCCGAACACGAAGATCTGTCCGGGAAGAAAGGTCTCGCCCTGGACTGTGTTGTTGAAGGTTGAGTAAGCCATCGAACCTTACAACGACGACACAGAGGAACTCTCAATGAAAGCACCAATGTCGGTGTCAAAACCGGCAGATCTCGGGTAGGGGGTCCCGAACTGTGCGTCTAAGGCTGATTGTAACAGGAGGCAGGGGACACGATGTTTTACCCAGGTTCGGGTCCTCTCGATGCAGGTAATACCCTACTTCCTGCTTGATTGATCTTGATGATATGAGTATTACAAGAGTTGATCTACCACGAGATCGTAGAGGCTAAACCCTAGAAGCTAGCCTATGGTATGATTGTTTTCGTCCTACGGACTAAACCCTCTGGTTTATATAGACACTGGAGGGGGCTAGGGTTACGCAGATTCGGTTAGAGAGAAGGGGATCTAACATCCGAATTGCCAAGCTTGCCTTCCACGCAAAGGAGAGTCCCATCTGGACACAGGACAAAGTCTTCAATCTTGTATCTTCATAGTCCAACAGTCCGGCCAAAGTACATAGTCCGGCTGTCCGGATACCCCCTTATCCAGGACTCCCTCAACATCCTTCATGACTCGCCCCGTGTGGCGGCTTATGTTGAAGCTAACAATGAAAAAGCAAGTCAGGATGCACTTGACCTATTAGATGAGGAGCGTGACCTTGCGGCGGCTCGCTCGGTGATTTACCAACAAGATCTGCACCGTTACCACAGCCATCGGGTTAAGTCCAGAACCTTTCAAGAAGGTGACTTGGTGCTCCGGCTTATCCAGGATCAAACTGATATGCACAAGCTATCCCCACCTTGGGAAGGACACTTTGTGGTCAGCAAGAATCTGAACAATGGGTCATACTACCTTATCGATATTTGAGAGCACAATGATTCACGTAAGTCAGAGGAGGAGACCCGCCAGCCGTGGAATATTGCTCATCTTCGGCCTTACTACACTTGAGCCATCGGCTCCTATGATGTACATATTTTGACAATGTATATATTATGATGATTATAATAAAGCCGGAACCCCTGATAAGGCAGGGCCTCTGTCGTTTCATTTTCAAGAGTAACGAGTCTTTGTCATCATACTTTCAATGGTCATTTGGGGGCTTCCCGTTCAAACATAGGTGTATTCACCAAAAAGAACATAGCTGTCGGTACCCTCTTGATCGGCGCAATGCCAAAACTTAAGGTCATTTGGGGGCTTCCAGTTCAAACATAGGTGTATTCACCAAAGAGAACATAGCTATCGGTACCCTCTTGATCGGCGCAATGCCAAAACTTATGGTCATTTGGGGGCTTCCTGTTCAATCATAGGTGTATTCACGAAAGAGAACATAGTTGTCGGTACCCTCTTGATCGGCGCAAAGCCAAAACTTATGGTCACTAGGGGGCTTCCTGGTCGTATTCGAATCAACTATTGGTACCCTTTTAATCGGCTCAATGCCAAAAACCACTTGGGGGCTTCCTGATCGTATTCGAATCATAGCTATACATAACCCGTTTGGTCCGGCTTCCTACTCGTATTCGAAGCATAGCCTCATTTTCTTGCTTTGCTTAGTTTTTTTGAACATTTTTCCAGTTCATCTTGATATATGGTTGATATGTCTCCGTCGTATCTACTTTTCCAAACACTTTTGCCCTTGTTTTGGACTCTAACTTGCAAGATTTGAATGGAACAAACCCGGACTGACGTTGTTTTTAGCAGAACTGCCATGGTGTTATTTTTGTGCAGAAATAAAATTTCTTGGAATGACCTGCAAATCCACGGATGCACTTTTCAGAATTAAGAAAAAATACTGGTGAAAGAATTAACGTCAGGGGCCCCACACCCTGGTCATGAGGGTGGGGGGAGAGCCCCCTCCCCTAGGGCGCGCCCCCTGCCTCGTGGGCCCCCTAGACGTCCACCGACCTCAACTCCAACTCCATATATTTTCTTTCGCAGAGAAAAAAATAAAATAAGAAGGATTCATCGCATTTTACGATACAGAGCCACCGCCAAGCCCTAAAACCTCTCGGGAGGGCTGCTCCGGAGTCCGTACGGGGCTCCGGAGAGGGGAATCCATCGCCGTCGTCATCATCAACCATCCTCCATCACCAATTTCATGATGCTCACCGCCGTACGTGTGTAATTCCATCGTAGGCTTGCTGGACGGTGATGGGTTGGATGAGATTTACCATGTAATTAAGTTAGTTTTGTTAGGGTTTGATCCCTAGTATCCACTATGTTCTGAGATTGATGTTGCTATGACTTTGCTATGCTTAATGCTTGTCACTAGGGCCCGAGTGCCATGATTTCAGATTTGAACCTATTATGTTTTCATGAATATATGTGAGTTCTTGATCCTATCTTGCAAGTCTATAGTCACCTATTATGTGTTATGATCCGTTAACCCCGAAGTGACAATAATCGGGATACTTAACGGTGATGACCGTAGTTTGAGGAGTTCATGTATTCACTAAGTGTTAATGCTTTGTTACGGTTCTCTATTAAAAGGAGGCCTTAATATCCCTTAGTTTCCATTAGGACCCCGCTGCCACGGGAGGGTAGGACAAAAGATGTCTTGCAAGTTCTTTTCCATAAGCATGTATGACTATATTCGGAATACATGCCTACATTACATTGATGAACTGGAGCTAGTTCTGTGTCACCCTACATTATAACTATTACATGAGGAATCACATCCGACATAATTATCCATCACTGATCTAATGCCTATGAGCTTTTCATATATTGTGCTTTGCTTAGTTAGTGTGTCGTTGCCACTATTACCATTGCTACAAAACTACTACTGTTACTTTTGCTACTATTACCGTTACTTCCATACTACTTTGCTACTAAATACTTTGCTGCAGATACTAAGTTATCCAGGTGTGGTTGAATTGACAACTCAACTGGTAATACTTGAGAATATTCTTTGGCTCCCCTTGTGGCGAATCAATAAATTTGGGTTGAATACTCTACCCTCGAAAACGGTTGCAATCCCCTATACTTGCGGGTTATCAAGACTATTTTCTGGCGCCGTTGCCGGGGAACATAGCTCTATTCTTTGAGTCACTTGGGATTTATATCTGCTGATCACTATGAAGAACTTGAAAGATTAAAGAACTAAAATATATCCCTCAACTACGAGGGGAGGTAAGGAACTGCCATCTAGCTCTGCACTTGATTCTCCTTCCGTTATGAGTAAACTTGCGACACCTAAACCTGTTTCTGCTATTAATTCTGATATGTCGCATGTTATTGATGATGCCACTTCTGCTATGCATGATACTTGTGATGAAACTACTTCTATGCTTGATACTACTGTGCCATTAGGTGAATTTCTTGATGAACAACTTGCTAGGGCTAGGGAGAATGAAATTATTGAAACTGATAATATTGATGATAGTGATGATGAAGGTTCTCCCCCTAAATATGAATTGCCTGTTGTTCCTGAGGGTTATGTTATGGATGAAGAAATTGCTAGAGATTTTATTGCTTGCAATGATAGATCAGATCTTAAGAAATTATTAGCTAAGCTTAAACAAAAGACTCTGAATGCTAGAATGAAACATGACCCTGCTTTTGCTACTTCACCTATCTTTGTTACTGATAAGGATTATGAATTCTCTGTTGATCCTAAGATTATTACTTTAGTTGAATCTGATCCTTTTTATGACACTGAATCTGAAACCGTAGTCGCACATCTTACTAAGTTAAATGATATAGCCACCCTGTTTACTAATGATGAGAAATCTCGTTATTACTATATCCTTCAAATATTTCCTTTCTCATTAAAGGGTGATGCTAATACATGGTTTAATTCTCTTGATCCTGGTTGTGTGTGTAGTCCCCAGGATATGATTTACTATTTCTCTGCTAAATATTTCCCTCCTCATAAGAAACTAGCTGCCTTGAGGGAAATTTATAATTTTGTGCAAATCGAAGAATAGAGTCTCCCACAAGCTTGGGGGAGGCTTGTCCGATTACTTAATGCTTTGCCTGATCATCCTCTTAAGAAAAATGAAATACTTGATATCTTCTATAATGGACTAACTGATGCTTCCAAGGACCACTTGGATAGTTGTGCTTGTTGTGTTTTCAGGGACAGGACAGTCGACCAAGCTGAATTGCTATTAAATAATATGTTGGCAAATGAAAATAATTGGGTACCTCCTGACCAACTCTTAAGCCAACTTCAAAGAAAAGAGGTGTTCTATTTCTCAGTCCTGGAGATATGCAAGAGGCAAAGAAATCTATGAAAGAGAAAGGTATTAAAGCTGAAGATGTTAAAAATTTACCTCCTGTTGAAGAAATTCATGGCCTCAATATACCACCTAAAGAAATACAAGGTCTTGATAACCCGCCACAGGTAGTGAAGGTAAACTCTCTTTATAGATATGATAAAGTTGAAATCTCGTCTACTAAGTTTGCTAGCCAATGCTTAGATGAATTTGAATGATTATGTTAGTAGAAAATTGAAAATTAATGCTTATATGATTGGGCACTTGAGTGATTATATTTCTAGAGTTAAGGGTGAACTTAAACTCACTAGTAAACATGTTTCTATGGTCACTACTCAAGCCGAACAAGTACTTAAGGCTCAGAATGAATTACTTGATGAATTAAATAATAAACATGACTTTGCTGTTAGAGTGGCTACTAGAACTGGTAAAATGACTCGGGAACCTTTGTATCCTGAAGGCCACCCTAAGAGAATTGAACAAGATTCTCAGAGGAATAACTTAAATGCTCCTAGTCCTTGTAAGAAGAAGAAAAAGAAAAATGATAGGACTTTGCATGCTTCTAGTGAACCTAATGTAGAAACACCTGAGAATCCTAATGATATTTCTATCTCTGATGCTAAGACACAATCTGGATATGAACATGAACCTAATGATAATGCTAATAATGATGTTCATGTATATGCTCAATCTAGCAATAACAATGATATAGAAATTGAACCCGCGGTTGATCTTGATAACCCACAATCAAGAAATCAACGTTATGATAAGAGAGACTTTGTTGCTAGGAAGCATGGTAGGGAAAGAGAATCATGGGTTCAGAAACCCATGCCCTTTCCTCCTAAACCATCCAAGAAAAAGGATGATGAGGATTTCGAGCGCTTTGCTGAAATGATTAGACCTATTTTCTTATGCATGCGCTTAACTAATATGGCTAAAACGAACCCTTATGCTAAATACATGAAAGATATCATTACAAATAAAAGAAATATACCTGAAGCTGAAATCTCCACCATGCTTGCCAACTATACCTTTAAGGGTGGAATACCTAAGAAACTTGGTGATACTGGAGTACCCACTATACCATGCTCCATCAAAAGAAATTATGTTAAAACTGCCTTATGTGATCTAGGAGCCGGTGTCAGTGTTATGCCTCTTTCCTTATACCGTAGATTTGAATTAAGTAAGTTGACACCTACTGAGATATCTTTTCAAATGGCCGATAAATCAACTGCTATACATGTCGGTATTTGTGAGGACATGCCTGTTGTTGTTGTTGCGAATGTTACTATCTTAACAGACTTTGTCATTCTTGATATTCCTGAGGACGATAGCATGTCGATTATCCTTGGTAGACCCTTTTTAAATACTGCGGGTGCTATTATTGATTGCAACAAAGGCAATGCCACCTTTCATGTTAATGGTAATGAGCATACGGTACACTTTCCGAGGAAACAACCTCAAGTTCACAGCATAAATTCTATTGGGAAAATTCCATCAATAATTATTGGAGGTTTTGAATTTCCTCTTCCTACTACAAAGAAAAAGTATGATATTCTTATTATTGGGGATGTTCATATCCCCATTGAGGTAACCTAGTGTCACTTTGAAATTTCTCCGGTTTCATGTGATTCGGAATGAGTTTGTTAACAAGACTTGATCAACCTTGTTAGTGGATTCCTTTTGATGAGCATGAGATGGATGAAGTTAGAAGGCACAACCTTCTGTACCCTCTCTTTACTTTCTGTTACTTAGAATAAATAAAGTAAAAATAGTATATTATGCCTATTTTCTGAATTGTCTATGCAATAAAAAAATATCCTGAAAATAAAAGTTCTCCAAATGCCATGCCAATTTAATATGTTTTTTTGGAATATTTGAGAATATTTGGCATTGAGAACACAGCAGGGGGGGCAAGCACCTGGCCACGAGGGTCCAGGACGCGCCCACCCCTACAAGGCGCGCCCCCTGCCTCGTGGGCCCATGGTGGCTCCCCTCCACTTATTCCTACACCCACATACTCCTTCTTCCTCCCAAAAAAATCACTATCTAGCTCAAGCACGAGTTCTAGCTCATTTTGCTGCCATTTTTGATATCCTTGCTCAAAGCTCCATTCACAAAACTGCTTTGGGGGATTGTTCTTTGGTATGTGACTCCTCCAAAGATCCAATTAGTTTTTGTTCTAGTGCTTTATTCATTACAAATTCTTGCTGCTTAGGTGACCCTGTTCTTGAGCCTGCATGTTAAATTTATGAGGTCCCAAGTAATTATAATGCGTGATAGAGGCTCTAGGCACTTGTGGGAGTAGTTGCTATCGATTATATTGAGTTTGCTTTACTTTTATTTTGAGTCACTAAAAAAATTTCAGAAATTTTTCAGAGGAAGAAATATGTTCAGGAAAATGTACCAAGGTGGTTCTTCAAGGAAGAAAGGACCCAGGCTCGCAACGCGTGAGCAAGATGACAAACCACCAAGCGAAGGTGACGTGCGGCCTTGTGAGTGGCCGTCTAAGGATTTTATGATCAAAGCAGGCATCAAGGATGAATTTGATGCATATGTGCGTAATGCCGACCTTGAGGAATTCATGCAAGATAAGTGCCCTCAATACCAATATTTAACTGATTCATTTGTGAGAAGGTTTAAATTTACATCCTCGCGCAATTCTCAAAGTGTCCTGTTTGATATTTATGATAAATCATACACCATAGACCTAGAAGATTTTACTACTGCTTGCAAACTCCCGCAGTGGGGAAGTGTTAATGAACCTCGTAATCTGAATATAAAGACTTTCTTGCTAATATTACTGTGGGAGAATCTAGAGAAATAGCACAAGCTACCATAGGGAGCATTCATTTTCCTGCTATGCATTATTTTGCTCTCTTCATTGGTAGATGCATTAACGGTAAAGATGAAGCATGTCACATGTGTGTTCCTGATCTTTGTGTTCTCAAGAGTGTTGTATTAGGTGATAAACAATACAACTTGGGGGCAATTGTTGCTCGTAGGTTGCATCATAATGGTTTAGCTGGAGACTTATTTGGAGGAATTTATGCGACCCGTGTGGCTAATTATCTTGGTATACTATGAAAATGATACGAAGTTGCTTCCCGCTTATTTAGATTATAATGCTATGGTTAGTCATCATTTTCTTGAGAGGAATGAACAATTCCTCCAGTATCGACTAATCTTTGACAAATGTCATGCTGTCCATATTACTCTCCCTGCTCCTGCCCTTTTTGATTATTTGGCAAAAAGAAGATATGTTATAACCAGGGAAGAGGCAAACGAGTACGAGAGAAGAGCGGAGGCAGCTCGCCGCCAGGCTGTAGCTCAGGAGGCAATGGCTGCTGCATCTCAGTATGACCCCAGTTACAACTTCGGATATCAGCCAGGCTACCCATGGCCATAGACCAACTTAGGCCAAAAGCCTAAGCTTGGGGGAGTACGTATTCCTCACCGACTTTACATTCATGTTCACACACTCATTCTAGTGTCGGTGCTCATACTCTTTCATTGTACTATCCATGCTAGTTTAATTTATTTTCCTGCTTTCTTCTTGTGTGTTAGATAAACCTTAAGAAAAACCAAAAAAAATAGTTAGTTTAATATCCATGCCTGTAGTAGTAATAATTAAAAGAAAAACTCAAAAAGGTTTCTCGTTCTTCTTTTTGCTTGTTGGGAGCTTTCCCGTGTAAATAGTTTTATTTCTTTTCTTTTCCTTTGGGGGTCGAGAGAAGAAGACTATAATGAAAATGTCTAAGTGGCTCTCATATGCATAATTGATTTACTTTAACCAAGAGCCTGTATTACTTTGTCTTCTCTCTTGAAATGAATGCTTGCAGATTCCAGCTTAGTCCATTGCACGTGCACTATTATTATTACCCACACCGTTCGGTCATGCAAGTGAAAGGCAATGATGATGATATATGATGAAATGATTGGGATAAGAGGAGCTGGTATGAACTCGACCTCTCTTGTTTTTGTAAATATGATTAGCTAATCGTTCCTGATTCAGCCTATTATGAATAGACATGTTTGCAATGACAATTAGAGATTTTAGTTACTTATGTCATGCTTAATTAGCTATGAGTTTATAATGGTTTACCTTGGCGTGCCAACATGCTATTAAAATGGTTGTGATGTGGTATGATAGGGTGGTATCCTCCTTTGAATGAATTGAGTGACTCGACTTGGCACATGTTCACGCATGTAGTTGAAACAAAATCAACATAGCCTTCACAATATTTATGTTCATGGTGGATTATATCCTACTCATGCTTGCACTCAGTGTCTATTAATTTTAATGCATGTTCATGACTGTTGTCGCTCTCTCAGTTGGTCGCTTCCCAGTCTTTTTCTAGCATTCACTTGTACTAAGCGGGAATACTGCTTGTGCATCCAAACTCCATGAACCCCAAAGTTATTCCATATGAGTCCACCATACCTTCCTATACGCGGTATTTACCTGCCGTTCCAAGTAAATTTGTATGTGCCAAACTCCAAACCTTCAAATGAAATTCTGTTTTGTATGCTCGAACAGCTCATGTATCAACTAGGGATGTCTGTATCTTCCATGCTAGGCAGGTTATTCTCAAGAGGAGTGGACTCCGCTCCTCATTCACGAGAAAATGGCTGGTCATCGGGATGCCCAGTCCCATGCTCAAATCAAATCAAAATAATTAAACAAAACTCCCTCAGGATTGTTGTTAGTTGGAGGCACCCTTGTTTCGGGCAAGCCATGGATTGATGATTGTTGGTGAAGGGGGAGTATAAAACTTTGGGCTCGCGAGATACCATCTTGTTATATCATATTATGATTGTTTTGAGAAAGTCTTGTCATCCGAGTTTTATTATTATTGCTCGCTAGTTGATTATGCCATTTATATGAGTAAATATGAGACCTAAGTGTTATTGTGAATGTGGTTAGTCATAATCTTTGCTGAAAACTTGAATGCTAGCCTTACATATTTACAACAACAAGAGCAAACAGAGTTTGTAAAAGTTTTTCTTTATCACTTTTAGTTTATCAACTGAATTGATTGAGGACAAGCAAATGCTTAAGCTTGGGGGAGTTAATACGTCTCCGTCGTATCTACTTTTTCAAACACTTTTGCCCTTGTTTTGGACTCTAACTTGCAAGATTTGAATGGAACTAACCCGGACTGACGCTGTTTTCAGCAGAACTGCCATGGTGTTATTTTTGTGCAGAAATAAAAGTTCTCGAAATGACCTGCAAATCCACGAAGGCACTTTTCAGAATTAATAAAAAATACTGGCAAAAGAATTAATGTCAGGGGGCCCACACCCTGGTCACGAGGGTGGGGGGCGTGCCCCCTCCCCTAGGGCGCGCCCTCCTACCTTGTGGGCCCCCGGACGTCCACCGACCTCAACTCCAACTCCATATATTTGCTTTTGAGGAGAAAAAATAAGAGAAGAAGGATTCATCGCATTTTACGATAAGGAGTCGCCGCCAAGCCCTAAAACCTCTCGGGAGGGCTGATCTGGAGTCCATTTGGGGCTCCGGAGAGGGGAATCCATCGCCATCGTCATCATCAACCATCCTCCATCACCAATTTCATGATGCTCACCACCGTGCATGAGTAATTCCATCGTAGGCTTGCTGGACGGTGATGGGTTGGATAAGATTTAGCATGTAATTAAGTTAGTTTTGTTAGGGTTTGATCCCTAGTATCCACTATGTTCTGAGATTGATGTTGCTATGACTTTGCTATGCTTAATGCTTGTCACTAGGGCCCGAGTGCCATGATTTCAGATTTGAACCTATTATGTTTTCATGAATATATGTGAGTTCCTGATCCTATCTTGCAAGTCTATAGTCACCTATTATGTGTTATGATCCGATAACCCCAAAGTGACAATAATCAGGATACTTACCGATGATGAACGTAGTTTGAGGAGTCCATGTATTCACTAAGTGTTAATGCTTTGGTCCGGTTCTCTATTAAAAGGAGGCCTTAATATCCCTTAGTTTCCATTAGGACCCCGCTGCCACGGGAGGGTAGGACAAATGATGTCATGCAAGTTCTTTTCCATAAGCACGTATGACTATATTCGGAATACATGCCTACATTACATTGATGAGCTGGAGCTAGTTAAGTGTCACTCTATGTTATAACTATTACATGAGGAATCGCATCCGACATAATTATCCATCAATGATCCAATGCCTACGAGCTTTTCACATATTGTGCTTCGCTTAGTTACTGTGTCGTTGCCACTGTTACCATTGCTACAAAGCTGCTACTATTACTTTTGCTACTATTACCGTTACTTCCATACTACTTTGCTACTAAATACTTTGCTGCAGATACTAAGTTATCTAGGTGTGGTTGAATTGACAACTAAACTACTAATACTTGAGAATATTCTTTGGCTCCCCTTATGTCGAATCAATAAATTTGGGTTGAATACTCCACCCTCGAAAACTGTTGTGATCCCCTATACTTGCGGGTTATGAATGGTTTAAAGTGATTCAGGCCATATAGCCTCAATTTTCACAGCTCATATTTGAAGCATATTTGTGGTTTCTGTTAACCCGGCCTGGCTTTGGACGATAAGTCGCCAGCATATGACAATATTAAATACTTGGAAGTATTGGCTTCTAAGTTTTGGGTTATCACCCTTACTGCATTGGTATCATAAGCCGACGGTATGATTCAATATCACGGGTATGATATTTTTCGTTATAATTATATCTAATTATGACTAAACCAGCCCCATTTATAAACTGTTTTGCAAATCAGTTATACACGGGATGTTATGACCTGCCCTGCAGTAAACCGCCAAGGCTCTTGTGATCTACTTGTGTGCAGGCTAAGACTAAATTTTATCTGCATAACTCAACATCATCGTAAGGATATAATAAATATTTTTCAAGTGGCAGATCAAGCAATACTTGGCACAACACAAACGTGCACAATTGCACGACAGAAGCAAAGTTTTACTACCCTATTACATGACTCAAGGAGCCAAATGATTCAGTGCTTTCAGAAGACCAAATATGTAAACTGCCCGGCGGGTCAATCTTCTTAGCTCTCATGGTTTGACGCTTCTGAATCATCCTTCTCCGCTTCTTCGTCCTCTTCTGCTGACTGGAAGTTTGGTGATGACCAGTCAATGCCACTCAAGGCTTGGAATTCAGCTTCATCGTCTATAAGCTCAGACGGGTCAACTTCAGGAGCAAAAATGTGCTTACGAATTGGGGAACTAGATCCAGCACTTTATAAGACAGCGTAGGCAGCTTCTAATTTTCCAAGTCATAAGCCGGTTGGTATCTGGAAAGATCCGTCTCATTGGCAATTAGACTGGCCAGTGGACATATTTCCTTTACACAGGTGGCAAAGTCTTTTTTGTCAAACGGAGTGCCATCTTATTTCAAGCTTGGGTACCCGGTAGAGATATCGGCCGGGTCTAGCTCTAGTAGCCATGCTTTGGCCCGGCTTAAAGCAGTCACAGCGCCGGATCTCATGGATGATTGCTTCATCTCATTAAACCGCTCCGGCAGAACAGAAAGCTTCCTCAAGACATCCACCAAGAGAGTCGGTGCTTGATTAGCCAGAGAAATTGTGGCTAGTGCATGCAGAGTCCCAGTATAGAGCTGCTCAACAAGGGTGTAAGCAGCCTTGAGTTTTACAAGCATCTCTTGGCTCAGGTTGGTGCTCCTCGGACCTGAATAATAGTCATGGATTGGTTAGAGGCGGTTTATACAGTCAAGGAAGAGATTCAAATTTGATAACTAATAAGGCGACTTACCAAAGATAGTGGACACCATCTGAGACACATGGTGTTTTAAGCCGGCAAGCTTAGGCATTGCCTCTTGAAGAGCTGCTTCCGCTTTCTCAGCCCGCTGTATCAAGGCAGTTCTCTCTCCAACCCATGTGTTTCTTTCACCTTCAAAACTGGTCTTCAGCTTCTCTGTTTCAGCTACGCTAAATTGGAATTTTGAGTCGGCCTTCCGGGTCTCAGATTCTTGCTGCTCCAGCCGAGTCTTCACATCAGTCAATTCTGATTGAGGTTGAGCAGTGGTGGCCTGTACATACACCGGTTGCAAGTCAAGCACAGTTTTGGATTACAGAAATGAAGTCCCAAGCCTTTTGCAGGCAACAACACTTGGCACTTGGGGGCTAATGCCTGCCAAAAAT
This sequence comes from Triticum aestivum, assembly GCF_018294505.1. Classification (NCBI taxonomy): domain Eukaryota; kingdom Viridiplantae; phylum Streptophyta; class Magnoliopsida; order Poales; family Poaceae; genus Triticum; species Triticum aestivum. The sequence goes on from NC_057807.1 coordinate 554,324,062, forward strand.
TATTCAAACAACCGCTCATGTGATTAAGTCCCAAGCACTTTGCAAGCAAGAATACTTGGCACTTGGGGGCTAATGCATATTGCTCATATCTTATTATGATGACCCGGATGTGCTGTAGACAAACACAGCCGGTTCATGAAAGCTACACAAGTAAGTTCTGCTTTATACCTAAGGATACAAAGGACCGGCTCATTCATGCTGATTAAGCCGGCCCTTGGGGGCTACGGATTCAGTGTTAATCAAATTATGCATCTCCTTTAACCCGGAGGGTGTAAGTCGGATTTTGAAGGATTCTATCAAAGGGTATTATTTATACTCATGGTTAATATAAGTCTACAGCATATTCAATACCGTCATAAGCAGTACCCTTGGGGGCTGACAAGATGTGTATAACTCAATAAAGAAAGAGTTCATCCCTCAAATTTTTGATGCATCTACTTCACCATGTCAATTTCAAGATCAAATATACTTCACCAATGCTCAGTTGAGAGTAGTCGGCAACATCAAATCTCACCTTTCATCGTTCAAGGTGTTCTTCCTTGGCAGAGTGCTTGGCCAAGATAGTAGGCCTTCCCGGCTCTCTAAAGCTGGTGCTGGCAATCACCACATCATTATCATGCGTCTCAGCCGTTTTAATCGGGCTTGAGGATTCAGTGTTCAAAGGATCATTATTTGTCGGATCAGAAGAAGGGTCAAGAGTCACTGGTGGAACATCAAGAACCGGTTCTTCTGGTTGAGGGACGGAAGTCAGGTGCTTGAACTTGTTGCTTTGGCTCACTGACTTTGGGGTCTTCAGCCGGCTCGGACATCTTTGCCTTCTTGCTAGGCTTGGCCTTTCCACTACATGGTTCATGAGAGGTCAGTATAAATGTAAAGGAGCATAAGAAGTAAATAATAAGTCTTTGTTATTACCCAAGAGCAGTTTTGAAAGCCGGCAGATGGGACTGTGATGACTCGCTGGAAGAGGAACGAGACGTCTCCTGATAGTTTGAATCACAAGAATTCAGTGGTCAGCGGATGAGACCCGCCAGAGGATAAGAAGAGTTTAAATCAGGGATGACCTCGTTTCGACGTTTCCATGGGGTGTTCGGTAAGCCGAAAGATAGTTCTTCATCACCACTGGTCCGAGTCTATCGCCGGCTCTCATGCTGCTCTTGCTTCAAAAGAAAGTGAGGATCCATATGAGCTAAGGGGTGTGAAAAGCTTACTTTCCAGGTTACTCTTTGAATTTTCTGTCTTGGCTCGGTGTCGGAGGAAATGATAGTTACCTCTTCCTCGATCGCTTGGCTGGTCCTTGTGTCATCCTGATGATAACCAATGTCAATAAGGTAGTTGAAAAAGGAGCCAAGAGAATCAAGAGCTACCTCCTACTCAGAGTTGTCGTCCAGTTCAAACAACTCGGAAGTACTGGTCTTCTTCCTATTCTTCTTGGCGGTTTTCTTGGCAGCCCTAGCCCTCTTGGCAGCTTCATGGTCGTACTTCTTCTTCCAAAATTTATCATCAGCCTGTGAAAGTCATAAAAGTTGAGTTAATAGAAGATTTGAATGATGAAAGAAAAGTAAGTAATTTAAAGACCCACCTTTGGCGCCGGGTTAAGCGTGCTGAAAGTTTCTAGACCAACTTTGCTACAGTCAGCCGGGTCTTCGTTCAGAAGGGATTTTTGTCATTTCATTGATGGTGTCATCAGTTAGACGCACGAAGTTGTGGCGTAGTGGGTCCTTTTTACCACCCGTGTAAGTGCACATTAAGCCGGATCACTGACTTAATGGGATGATCCGCCATGCAACCCAGCAGCGAACCAAGTCAATACCAGTTAAACAGTTTCCCAGCAGAGCCTTGACCTTTGCAATGGTGAGGGCGAGTAGTTTATGTTCAGCAGCGGTCAGCTTATCAGGAAGTTGACGTTTTGAGTCAAGACGCTGGGCATGGTAACCCGACAGTGGATTCTCGTCAGCCGGAGAGGTATCTTGGCAATAAAACCATGTCTGGTTCCCATATTTAGGGTGACTCGGCAAGCAAGTGGAGGGGAAGATGGCATCTCGTCTCCGTTGAATTGAGATTCCGCCAAGTTCCAAGCTGGGTCCGTTCAAAAACTCATTCTGGTGGTTTAGATAAAAATACTCCCTAAACAATTCGACACTGGGCTCCTCTTGAAGGTATACTGTTGGGGAACGTAGAAATTTCAAAAAAATTCCTACGCACGCGCAAGATCATGGTGATGCATAGCAACGAGAGGGGAGAGTGTTATCCACGTACCCTCGTAGACCGTAAGCGAAAGCGTTATGACAACGTGGTTGATGTAGTCGTACGTCTTCACGATCTGACCGATCCAAGCACCGAACGTACGACACCTCCGAGTTCAGCACACGTTCAGCTCGATGACGATCCCCGAACTCCGATCCAGCAAAGTGTCGGGGATGAGTTCCGTCAGCACGACGGCGTGGTGACGATGATGATGTTCTACCGACACAGGACTTTGCCTAAGCACCACAACGATATGACCGAGGTGGAATATGGTGGAGGGGGGCACCGCACACGGCTAAGGAACGATCACGAAGATCAACTTGTGTGTCCTAGGGTGCCCCCCTGCCCCCGTATATAAAGGAGCAAGGGGGGAGGCCGGCCGGCCCTAGGGGGCGTGCCAAGGAGGGGGGAGTCCTCCTCCTAGTGGGAGTAGGACTCCCCTTTCCTAGTCCAACTAGGAAGGAGGAAGGGGGAAGGAAAGAGAGGGAGAGGGAGAGGGAAAGAGGGGCCGCCCCCCCTCCCCTAGTCCAATTCGTACTCCCCATGGGAGGGGGCGCGCCACCTCCTAGGCTGCTGCCCTCTCTCTCCCCTCAGGCCCACTAAGGCCCAATACTTCCCCGGGGGGTTCCGGTAACCCCTCCGGCACTCCGGTTTTCTCCGAAATCACCCGGAACACTTCCGGTGTCCGGATATAGCCATCCAATATATCAATCTTTATGTCTCGACCATTTCGAGACTCCTCGTCATGTCCGTGATCACATCCGGGACTCCGAACAATCTTCGGTACATCAAAACTTATAAACTCATAATAAAACTATCATTGTAACGTTAAGCTTGCGGACCCTACGGGTTCGAGAACTATGTAGACATGGCCTAGAACTATTCTCGGTCAATAACCAATAGCAGAACCTGGATGCTCATATTGGCTCCTACATATTCTACGAAGATCTTTATCGGTCAAACCGCATAACAACATACGTTGTTCCCTTTGTCATCGGTATGTTACTTGCCCGAGATTCGATCGTCGGTATCCAATACCTAGTTCAATCTCGTTACCGGAAAATCTCTTTACTCGTTACATAATGCATCATTCCGTAACTAACTCATTAGCTACATTGCTTGCAAGGCTTATAGTGATGTGCATTATCAAGAGGGCCCAGAGATACCTCTCCGACAATCGGAGTGACAAAACCTAATCTCGAAATACGCCAACCCAACATGTACCTTTGGAGACACCTGTAGAGCTCCTTTATAATCACCCAGTTATGTTGTGACGTTTGGTAGCACACAAAGTGTTCCTCCGATAAACGGGAGTTGCATAATCTCATAGTTACAGGAACATGTATAAGTCATGAAGAAAGCAATAGCAATATACTAAACGATCAAGTGCTAGGCTAACGGAATGGGTCATGTCAATCACATCATTCTCCTAATGATGTGATCCCGTTAATCAAATGACAACACATGTCTATGGTTAGAAAACATAACCATCTTTGATTAATGAGCTAGTCAAGTAGAGGCATACTAGTGACGTTATGTTTGTCTATGTATTCACACATGTATCATGTTTCTGGTTAATACAATTCTAGCATGAATAATAAACATTTATCATGATATGAGGAAATAAATAATAACTTTATTATTGCCTCTAGGGCATATTTCCTTCAGTCTCCCACTTGCACTAGAGTCAATAATCTAGATTACACAGTAATGATTCTAACACCCATGGAGTCTTGGTACTGATCATGTTTTGCTCGTGGAAGAGGCTTAGTCAACGGGTCTGCAACATACAGATCCGTATGTATCTTGCAAATCTCTATGTCTCCCACCTGGACTCGGTCCCGGATGGAATTGAAGCGTCTCTTGATGTGCTTGGTCCTCTTGTGAAATCTGGATTCCTTTGCCAAGGCAATTGCACTAGTATTGTCACAGAAGATCTTCATTGGTCCCGATGCACTAGGTGTGACACCTAGATCGGATATGAACTCCTTCATTTGCTGCTTCCGAAGCAGCTATGTACTCCGCTTCACATGTAGATCCCGCCACGACGCTTTGTTTAGAACTGCACCAACTTACAGCTCCACCGTTTAATAAAAACACGTATCCGGTTTGCGATTTAGAATCGTCCGGATCAGTGTCAAAGCTTGCATCGACGTAACCATTTACGACTAGCTCTTTGTCACCTCCATATACGAGAAACATATCCTTAGTACTTTTCAGGTATTTCAGGATGTTCTTGACCGCTGTCCAGTGATCCACTCCTGGATTACTTTGGTACCTTCCTGCCAAGCTTATTGCTAAGCATATGTCAGGTCTGGTACACAGCAATGCATACATGATAGAGCCTATGGCTGAAGCATAGGGAACATCTTTCATTTTCTCTCTATCTTCTGTAGTGGTCGGGCATTGAGTCTGACTCAACTTCACACCTTGTAATACAGGCAGGAACCCTTTCTTTGCCTGATCCATTTTGAACTTTTTTCAAAACTTTATCAAGGTATGTGCTTTGTGAAAGTCCAATTAAGCGTCTTGATCTATCTCTATAGATCTTAAAGCCCAATATGTAAGCAGCTTCACCGAGCTCTTTCATTGAAAAACTTTTATTCAAGTATCCCTTTATGCTATCCAGAAATTCTATATCATTTCCAATTAATAATATGTCATCTACATATAATATCAGAAATTCTACAGAGATCCCACTCACTTTCTTGTAAATACAGGCTTCTCCAAAAGTCTGTATAAAACCATATGCTTTGATCACACTATCAAAGTATTTATTCCAACTCCGAGATGCTTGCACCAGTCCATAAATGGATCGCTAGAGCTTGCACACTTTGTTAGCATTTTTTGGATCAAGAAAACCTTCTGGTTGCATCATATACAACTCTTCTTCCAGAAATCCATTCAAGAATGCAGTTTTGACATCCATTTGCCAAATTTCATAATCATAAAATGCAGCAATTGCTAACATGATTCGGACAGACTTAAGCATCGCTACGGGTGAGAAAGTCTCATCGTAGTCAACCCCTTGAACTTGTCGAAAACCTTTCGCAACAAGTCGAGATTTATAGACAGTTACATTACCATCAGCGTCAGTCTTCTTCTTAAAGATCCATTTATTCTGAATGGCTTGCCGATCATCGGGCAAGTCAACCAAAGTCCATACTTTGTTCTCATACATGGATCCCATCTCAGATTTCATGGCTTCTAGCCATTTTGTGGAATCTGGGCTCATCATCGCTTCGTCATAGTTCGTAGGTTCGTCATGGTCAAGTAACATGACTTCCAGAATAGGATTACCGTACCACTCTGGTGCGGATCTTACTCTGGTAGACCTACGAGGTTCAGTAGAAACTTGATCTGAAGTTTCATGATCAATATCATTAGCTTCCTCACTAATTGGTGTAGTTGTCACAGGAACCGGTTCTTGTGATGAACTACTTTCCAATAAGGGAGCAGGTACAGTTACCTCATCAAGTTCTACTTTCCTTCCACTCACTTCTTTCGAGAGAAACTCCTTCTCTAGAAAGGATCCGAATTTAGCAACGAAAATCTTGCCTTCAGATCTGTGATAGAAGGTGTACCCAATAGTCTCTTTTGGGTATCCTATGAAGACACATTTCTCCGATTTGGGTTCGAGCTTATCTGGTTGAAGTTTCTTTACATAAGCATTGCAGCCCCAAACTTTAAGAAACGACAACTTTGGTTTCTTGCCAAACCACAGTTCATGAGGCGTCGTCTCAACGGATTTTGATGGTGCCCTATTTAACGTGAATGTGGCCGTCTCTAAAGCATAACCCCAAAACGATAGCGGTAAATCAGTAAGAGACATCATAGATCGCACCATATCTAGTAAAGTATGATTACGACATTCGGACGCATCATTTCGTTGTGGTGTTCCGGGTGGCGTGGATTGCGAAACTATTCAGCATTGTTTCAAATGTGAGCCAAACTCGTAACTCAAATATTCTCCTCCACGATCAGATCATAGAAATTTTATTTTCTTGTTACGATGATTTTCCACTTCACTCTGAAATTCTTTGAACTTTTCAAATGTTTTAGACTTGTGTTTCATTAAGTAGATATACCCACATCTGTTCAAATCATCTGTGAAGGTGAGAAAATAATGATACCCGCCGCGAGCCTCAACATTCATTGGACCACAAACATCAGTATGTATGATTTCCAACAAATCAGTTGCTCGCTCCATAGTTCCGGAGAACGGTGTTTTAGTCATCTTGCCCATGAGGCATGGTTCGCAAGTACCAAGTGATTCATAATCAAGTGATTCCAAAAGTCCATCAGATGGAGTTTCTTCATGCGCTTTATACCGATATGACCTAAACGGCAGTGCCACAAATAAGTTGCACTATCATTATCAACTCTACATCTTTTGGTTTCAACACTATGAATATGTGTATCACTACTATCGAGTTTCAATAAAAATAGACCACTCTTCAAGGGTGCATGACCATAAAAGATATTACTCATATAAATAGAACAACCATTATTCTCTTATTTAAATGAATAACCATCTCGCATCAAACAAGATCCAGATATAATGTTCATGCTTAACGCTGGCACCAAATAACAATTATTTAGGTCTAAAATTAATCCCGATGGTAGATGTAGAGGTAGCGTGCCGACTGCGATCACGTCGACTTTGGAACCATTTCCCACGCGCATCGTCACCTCGTCCTTAGCCAATCTTCGCTTAATCCATAGTCCCTGTTTCGAGTTGCAAATATTAGCAACAGAACCAGTATCAAATACCCAGGTACTACTGCGAGCATTAGTAAGGTACACATCAATGACATGTATATCACATATACCTTTTTTCACTTTGCCATCCTTCTTATCCGCCAAATACTTGGGGCAGTTCCGCTTCCAGTGTCTAGTATGCTTGCAGTAGAAGCACTCAGTCTCAGGCTTAGGACTAGACTTGGGTTTCTTCTCTTGAGCAGCAACTTGTTTGCTGTTCTTTTTGAAGTTCCCCTTCTTCTTCCCTTTGCCCTTTTTCTTGAAACTGGTGGTCTTGTTGACCATCAACACTGGATGCTGCTTTTTGATTTCTACCTCCGCAGCTTTCAGCATTGCGAAGAGCTCGGGAATAGTCTTGTT